>NC_046608.1:8765340-9400767 GCF_011750605.1 Drosophila busckii
TGTTAGAGAGCGAGAGAGAGAGAGAGAGAGTGAGCGCGGCAGCGCAGTCTAACTGCAGTCAAAACGAAGCTCCCAACCCCAACGTACAATGCAAAGCAGCAGCAGCGACGCTTTACTCTCGATCGCGACGCGAGCAGCAGAGCAGCGCTGCTTACGCGTGGGCTGATTAGAAGCAATTGTCGCTCTCGCTCTCTGAGTTCTGCGTGGCTTGCGCTCTCAGCTTCTATTCTTGCATTCAAATGTGTGTGTGAGTTGTGAGGCTGATGCTAAGCGAGGCCACTGGCAGGTCAGTTGTGTCTGAACTGTCGGCAGGTTAAGCAAGCAGTGGGAATGACTGTCCGCCAGCATAATAAATATATATATATTTACTAGCAATTAATCGATGCAGCTAGTTTAAGCAAGTTAGTCCATAATAAATGATGCTTATGCGCTATTATTATTGGCATAATTAGCTTTTCACAACTGCAACGAAACTGAATCAATCAATATGATTATTTCTTTTATCATTTATAGCTTTTTATAAATATGAAGCAGAGTAATTGCGCAAATCACCCATAGTACACACACACACACACACATACAAAAGAACTTTAGATAACGCTGCTGCTGAAAACAAGTTGCTGTTTTTTTTCGTTTAAACTTTAATGCATAAGTTTCTTTTTTGGCTAATTTCACCGCAAGTTGTTGGGAATTTTTAAAGTCAAGTAAAAAGCGTAAATTGTGTTAAGTGGCAAAATGGCTATTAAATTAAATTAACACACGCATGTGAAGCGAATAATTATCAAATCATAAAATGATTACGCATATGTAAAACGTTATTAACAAATTAGTAGCTGCATAAGACAGAGACAAATTCGGTTAAGCGTTTGTAACGTAACGTAACAACAGCAAAAATGTAAAACAATAACAAATGCGTTGCGTGTTTTAACAATTTATTTAACTACATATATAGTTGGAGTCTCGTATGTAGATCTCTCAACAGCTACGCATGGATGCACATTAGAGACTTATGCAATAATAAAAATAAAATGCTCGACTTGCAGTTACCCAGTTGTTAGATATTAAACAATTACGCATTGCGCTAAGTTCTTTTTAATTGTTGCTGTTTATAGGGTATGCATTGTGTTTGCTTTTATTGCCATATTTGCGTTTTAACAATGCCACAAACTGCGACCTTGAATTTATTTACATGACAACAAAAGCAACTAAAAACAATAACAACAATAATTACGAATTAGAATAATAAAGCGCTGGCCTGCCTGATCGGCTGGCTGACTGACTAGAAAGCAAAGTGTATATTATATAAAACTATAAAACTTTCACCTACAAATTGGAATCGAAATGAATTCCAATCAAAGACAGCAAAGAAAGTTTAGAAGTTTTTTAAATGCGGCAGCAGCAGCTACGAATGAAAGAAAGAAATAATAAAAGACAAGGCAAGAAACAAAAACCAGCAGCTAAATAGTCTGGGCCGTCTGGGCGGCCCCCGTCATTTGGTTTATGGCTTATTAAACTTTTTTTTTATGGTTTTTAATCAAAACGACGACGACGCTATTAAAAACTGCTATATGGCTCATCAGAAGAAAAAATCTGACAAGGCAACTTGGTAGGCTGGACTGGCGTAGAATTTATGCTTTAGTTTTTATTTTGGGCTTGTAATTGCGACTAAGAGTGAGAGAGCGATAGGTGTGATAACTTAAAGGCTGAAGATCCTGGAATAAATGCTCATGCGAAAAGAAAGTGCCAAAAGCTCTGAATTGCTGTTGTGAAGAGAAAGCACACAAAGGACAAGGCACAGTCGACAGCTATAGCGTCTATATATAAGCGAACTATGAAACCTTTGTGCGCCGCACACTTTACTACAGAGTCTGATAACAATGGCGCTTTGATTTGATTGCATTTTAACTTTGCATTTGCAACTCTCCTGTTTACAGTGCTGTCCACACGAATGAAACAATTGGCCATTCTACTCAACGACTTCAACTTTGAGTGCATCGGCACTGCTCAGACCGATGACGAGAATGTCATCTGCGAGAGCCTCAAGCGCTTTGGCAACATCATCGGCACCATTGAGGATGAACGCGATAAAATGGCAAGTTAACTGACTTTTAACTATGTATTTCTTTATATTTACCCAACATATTTGCAGCTTACGCTTGCCGACAAGCATATTATAGAGTCGCTGGAGGATTTTCGCAAGAAACAAATCGGCGGCGTTAAGGAGAACAAAAAGAAGTTTGATAAGAAGACTGAAAAGTTCTGTCAGTCGCAGGAGCGTTTTCTAAATATGTCAACCAAAAAGCCCGAAAATACGATACAAGAGGTGAGTGCTTAGACTTTAATTTCAAACTGTAGCCTCTGCACTTGATATTGATATATATATATACATATATATTGTCAGTCAACCCTTAGAGCTAACCCCGAGCGTACACACAAACTTAAATGCTTGTAGTAGTAGTTTTTGCAATTCCAATGCTTGCCACACACACACACATGCACATAATGTCTACATGTGTGTGTGTGTGTGTGTGCATGTAGCACAGTTTTCAAAAAAATACATACAAAGGCAAGAGTTCCATGACCTACGACAAGCTACATCAATATTTAGTTGGCATTTTGTATATAAACGCCCACAGTGCAACTATATAACGGTTTCTATGTGTGCAGCAGCGTGTCTGACCAAAGTATACACTTTACAGAATTTATAAAGCACTTGAAAATTATTGCAATGCACAATAAAAAATATATGTCTAACTAAAGTATACACTTTTTTGAATTTAAATGCAGTTATTTAAAAGTTGAAACTAAAGTACACACTTTAAAATTTTAAATAGCTGCATTTTAATTCAAAACAAATTTTTTATTCATAAGTAAATTTTATGTATTCAGCCAAAAATAACGCTAAAGCTCACATTAAAATATTGCTATATTATTTAATAATATAACATGCTGCTCGACTATAGCATACACTTTTATATTTGTAGAATTAGACTTAATAATTAGCATTGATCAAACAGTAAAAAGCAATTTAAATTCATAAATAGTGTAAACAGTTAAAATTCATATATTGCTGCTTGACTATAGCATACACTTTAATATGTTTAGAATTACAGAATTAAAGCAATTCAAATGCATAATTAGTGTAAATAGCTAAAATTGAAATATGCACTTTTTGCCAAAACTTTTGTTGAGCTCAAAGCTTTAACTTTGGCAACGATGCAACGAGCAGTGTGGGCCAAATACATAAGCTCAGCTAATATATATGTATATGCCACATAATGTGGCGTGCAACGTTGCAACTTTACTGCCAACTTTACTGCTCTCTATGTATGCGTGTGTGTGTGTGTGTGTTAGTTTAGCTACTTGCATATTAATGGGAATAAAAAAAGGCAAAAGCTTGCGCTTGCAATTTGACCTGCGCTAGATCCTGTCTGAAATTCAGTTATGTACATAACTGTATACATATATATACGTTATATACTGTGTTGCCACAGACATGCGCGCAGTGTAATTTCATTTTGTGGCCAAAGGCATTTCCGGTCAGCGCCAAATTATTAATGCGAGCAAATGTTTAAAAATTTAAATGAGCATTACATTTTATAGTTGCAAATGTAATTGTCATTTGGCCTCGATTTAAGGGCCAATAAACTTCACAGTCAGTCAGTCAGTCAGTCAGCAAACTGCTTGCAGCGACTGTGTAAACACAGTTAAAATTTTAGCACAGCAAATGCGGCCAATATAAACAGTCAGCAATGCTCAGTTGGCAGTCGCAGCCTCCGGCCTCCAGCCTCTGTTCGTCGCTCTCTATGTAAACTAATGATGCAGCCAAATCGCAAATCGAACTGCAACGTACCCAGCCCAGATAGCTGCTGCCACTGCTGCCACTGCTGCCACATGTGGCATGAAGTTGCTAACGTTGCTGACCAATCTGTCTAATTGCATATTGAACATGTGTAATTGCCTGGCAATTGGCACGAATTCTGCGGAATCAATAGCCAGATGCACTTTTCGCAATTGGGTCGCAACGAAACTTGGTGCGTATTTTGCTGAAGCAAACAAATTCGAAGCTAAAAGTTCTTGAATTGAGTTTGAGCCAACTAAATTCTAATACAATTTCAAATTGCTTTTGATTTTGAATGCAATGTGCGCTGCGCTTTGAGTTGGGCGGGCCATAAAGTTAATTGAAGCAAAGGCAGCCGGCCCAATGGTCATTAAATATTAATAAGCCTTGCGTTTTTAGTGGTAGCAAGGCCTATATACATATTAGAGTTGGGGCTTAATGGGTCAGAGCATAAGCCGAGAAATCAATCAAAATGTATTTTGAGCTTGCGTAGGGCGGCGGCAACTTGATTGCTAACATTTGTTAGCAAACACACAATTGAAGTTGCAACTCTCTCGCTCTCTCACTCTCTCTTTCTCTCTTTCTAATGGGTTTATCTGTAGCAATGCAAGCAATTGTCGTATTGATTTTCCGCTTCGGCATGCGTGTCACGTAAAGCGGCCTCACACCTTGCGTAGCGCAAAGAGCGAGAGCGAGAGCGAGAGCGCGCGTACCTGTTTTGTTGTATCCTGCGCCACATAATTTGCCAAGTCTGCTGCAGACGGCTTTGCCGGCCGGCCGGTCGGTCGCTCTGCCGGGCCATAAGCCACACAATTTGTTATCAGTCACGCGTCGGCAACTGTGGGCGGCGTCGCGGGGCCCAGTGGGTGGCAGCGCCTGCATTTGAGGGTTGCTGCTGCTGCTCTAAGCATCTTTAACTTCACTTTGTGTGCTGCCCTTTGGCTCATTGTTTTGCATTTATGCTCTCATATACTCTATGCTCCATACTCTTTGTTTTCTGCTCTGCTATGTTGCTAATGCGCTTTGCCCTGGCTTCGCTAAGCCTATTACTGTCTGCTGAGCTGAGCTGTTTGTCTATTTATGAGCAAACTTTGTTGCATATTAGTTTTTAGTAGCGTCTCTATGTAAAAAAAAAGTAATTGCAGTATAAATTTGAGCTTAAAATTAAAGCAGCATTTGACTTTGGCTAAAATGAAAGTTGCAGCCAGCCAGCCCAGCTGCCAGCTCGTTAAGATAATGCCAAGCAACGTGCCACATGCCACATGCCACCCTCGCTGCCTCAGCCGCTGTGCCTTATCATATGCTGCAGTTGGCAGTTTCTTTTGTTAAGCTGTCAGCTTTGAAGGGTGTGAAAATGCGTCTTATGTGCTGAGTGGGTGGGTGGGTGGTTTGGTGTCGCCTCCGCTCAGGGGTGGCAGTATCTGCAGCAGCAGCTGCAGCATCAAGCGAAGTGTTCTTCAGTTTGCTGAGCACAATTTCCGTTTTGCCAATAAAACGTAATTAAATGGAAATGGTTGCGCAAAAGAAAGTTGCCCACGTTGAATACGCCTACGCATACACACACACACGCACACACACACATGCAGCATCCACACGCAAAATGTCAGGGCTGACGTTCGTGGCGCGTTGGCTAATTTTAACACGCGCCAAAATAAAAACGCGCTGCTGTTGCAGCTTATTTACAGCTGATGGCTTCCAGGCAGCGTCTCAGCTCCATGTTATGTATCTTAGCTGTGCGAATTCGTAACTGTATACATAGCTATTTGATTTTTTTTTTTGGGCTATATTTAGTAACAAGCGCAAATGCCGGCCGCCTTATGTAGGCGTCGCATAGAACGCCCACGCAGCATAAAGCGAGAGAGAGAGCGAGAGCGAGAGCGAGAGAGTGAGTGCCAGCTGAGCTTTAAAGCTGTTGAGCAGCGAACTTAGCATTCGAATTAGTTTTTCAAAAGCAAGTGCAGCTTGTTAACATTCGAACGATAAGTTATCGAAGTGCGAGAGAGTTGCCCCCCCTCGCTCTTTTGTCACTGAGAGCAGTCACCGTGTATGCAAAAGTATGCTACGCTGGCTTTACTTCTTTTGTGTGCATGTGTGTGTGCCACTTAAATGTCACAGTGCCTGCTGCAACTTGTAATATAATTTGCCACTTGAGCAAAGTGCTTTGCCTGCTTGCAATCGTCTTAACGCACTTGAAGCTGTGTGCTGCATGTAATTCAAAGTGGCCAGCAGCCACTTTATTGTTTATATTTTATTTATGTGCAGCCCATTTAGGGCATTAAAATTGCCGCTTAGCTGCTTAACAGCATTAAGCGCAGGCGCCAACCCACGCACAGCTGTAAAATAACAGCAGCCTTAACATTAACATTAAGCTTAACATTAACAGCAGCAGCAGCCGCGAGTTAAAAGCTGCAGCTTGTCGCTGTTAACGCTGCTGCTGCTTTAACAGTTTTGCTTTTTTTGGCAAACAACAACAAATTTGACACACATACATGTAAAATTTTGCGCAGCATTTTGGTGTGCGCATCACACGTGCCAGCTGCCAATTGTATTTGTATGCATATATACGCATACATAACACAGCTGCGCTTGTATTTGTGTGCGTAATGCGTGTTTATGTCTGTGTATGCGTGTGCGTAGCAAATTGTTAGCAAAACTAAAACAACTGCAAATTAAATCAAAACGTTTGCTATACAAACAAACAGTAGCTCAAGCATTTAATACAACATAAGTACAGTTAAAATATAAAAGAACAATATGCGCAAAGCTCAACTAAACTGCCAAACAAGTGCGTGCAATATGTAAAACTATTTGTGTACCCATTTGGCAAGAAAAATATTCGCCTCAAAGCAAGAGAGTGAGCAAAAGAAAAAAGAAACAAGTTTATTTATAACAAGCCATATTTAGGCAATTGTGTGGCATTTTTATGTGCTGCTTATTTTGTTGTTGAAACAAAAACAATGCAAAACTTTTAGCGAATGCGCTTTACGTTTGTCAAAATGCAGCGCGCGGCAGCTGTTTGCATTTATGGTGAGTGTCTTAGCTAAGCAGCCAACTTATCAAGTACACAATTGCATTAGTATGCGTGTATTAACAGGTGTTTGAACTGCAGTTTACATTTACTGCCAAGGGGGGAGTGCGCTAATTTAACAATTGCTTTAATGTTAATTAAAAACGCCGCTAAAAAAAATGCAGTTTAGCTTATTTACTTTTACTTTTTGTTATGTTGCTATGCTAGCCAAACTAATTTTGGCTAAAGTTCAGTGGCATGTTGACCTTAAGCAGCAGCAGCACACAATTGCATTTATGCCTAGTTAGCAAACAAAAAAGTTCAAAGTTCAGCGCATATGCGTAAATGATAAATCAGCATCTGCAGCAGCAGCAGCAGCTCCAATCCGAAATGTTAAATGTCATTTGATAAAGGCTGACGCACTAATTTTGATAGCAGACAGCTATAGCAATTTACTGCTGCTCTGTAGGGCGTTTGCACCTACGATTGGCATAAAGGTCAAAGTGCGAATTGCCCACTGGGCACTGCAATTATCAAATACACATATATGCACATACACACACATAGATTACATTAACATATGTGCTGTGCTGCTATTTGATTTCAGGCCGATGCCAGTCTGGGCATGCATGAGCGCGAATACATACAGGAGTCGCTGAGCTATGTACTGCGCATTCAGGAGGTGCAGGAGCGCATCAAATTCGAGTTTGTCGAAATTCTCTTAGCCTTCATATCCGGCTGGCTTGTGTTCTATCACACCGCTCACGAGCAGGCCGAGGATCACAGTGATTACTTGCAGGATCTGCGACACAAAGTCCAAAAGGTAAGCGGCGGCGCGCAAGCTTTTATTTATTTTTTGTGTATTTATTTGTTTTCATTGACAGACGCGTGAAAATTTCGAGGAAGCACGCGAAAAAGTCACCGAACTAAAAACCAAGTACATGGAAAAGCGTACAGTAAGTTGCAGGTTGCATTACATTACATTTAATTTATTAAGCTAAAATTTAAACAATTAATTCACAGAAGTCCGAGGAGATTTTCACCAAACGCGGCTATTTGTTTTTAATGGAAAAGAGTAAGTTCTCTGTTCTAATTTGTGTGCTTAATATAATTGTGATGATTGGCAATGAGTGAGAGAGCAATTAATTGCATTGTGCATTGCCTTGCATTTGTTTATAAATAATATCGACTGAGCTAAGCAAGTGCATTTCATATTTACCATAGCATACTTTTGTGCAAATACTCAAGTTGAAATCAAATCGGCTGCGGTTTTATTCGTTGACTCGCTATGAAATTCATCAGAGCTAAAACTAATTATGCCGCAAAATTTAAAATGAAAATATGAGCTGTGTTCCTAGAAAATGTTGTGTTAGTCAAATATGAGCTGTCGTTGCTAGAATTAAAGTGAAATTTGGTTTTGTGTTGCTCATTTTATTGTTTTTTTGTACAAGTAAAATTGATTTATGACAATTCCAGTTCTCAGTGCTTAAGCTTAAAATATTGTCAAATTATTTGCGCGAATTTCCAAACGAATTTGGAATGCTACTAACTCTACTTACACTTTGAAAATTTCAAATTTGTTGCCAAATCGAACTCATTGCCAAGGCTTATAATTGATGTTATATCTTTTTTGCTTGTTTGTCTAACATAACTAACGATTATTGTTTGCTCTTTTCATGTTCATACACACACAAACAAACACACACAACAAACACACCCACACACACTATTGCATTAATATACTTTTCATATTGCCAATTTTGTTTTTCAATACTCTGGGTTTCAATATAATTTTTTGATTGTGTGTTCTTTCTTGTTGTTTACTTTATCTCTCTCTATCTCTCTCTCTCTCTATATATATATATATATATATATCTCGTATACCCGAAACTCCAACTCTCCAACTCCAACTCTTGTGCTTTTGGTATCAACTGCAACTGTGACTACGCAACCAACAAAAACACACACACACATACAAACAAAACACACACACACACACAAACACAACCACAAATTTGTCAACTGCAAAACGTTTCTTAGGTTCCCTTCTGAAAATCTCACTTTTAGAGCCATTCAAAGCAACATGGACGAAATACTATTGCACATTCAAGAAGCAGAAGCGCGAGTTCACAATGCTGCAGTTCAACCAGATGAATCACAGCTTCACCCGTCCGGAGGCGCGTGAGGACGAGAAGCTGACACTGTTCAGCTGCCAGCGTCGCGCTTCGGAGTTCGAGAAACGCTTCTGCTTCGATCTGACCTTCAAGGAGAAGCCAGGCATCGTTTATACGTTTCAGGCGCTCAGCGAAAAGGATCATCGCTCCTGGCTAAGCGCCATGGACGGCACGGAGCCAGTAAGCAGCACTTCCCATTCATTCATTCATTCATTTCCCATTGCCATTTACTCATGCACTCTCTATTCTATCCATTTAGACTTACTTGGCGCCCGGCAAGATGAAGGCCAGCGAGGCGTATCAGCTGGACGAGACCGGGTTTATGTTTGTGCGCCGCTGCATTCAAGTGCTGGAGAGTCGTGGGCTCGAGGACGAGGGCATTTATCGCAAGAGCGGCGTCGGCACCAAAATCAACAAGCTGCTGTCCCTGGGCATGGAGCGCAAGGAGACGGAGGACGTATTCAGCGATGACAAGTACCGCGATCTCATGGAGAGCAACACCATAGCGAGCGCCCTCAAAATGTATCTGCGCAATCTGCACGAGCCGCTCATGACCTATCACTACCACAGCGGCTTCATCGAGGCAGCCAGTAAGAGTTACCAATCTATATATATATATATAAGTTACAATAATTAATAAGCATTTGTCACTTTGTTTAGCGAGAGTTGCTAGCAAAATGTAAGCCGCAATTTATTTGTGAGTTCGAATTGCTGCTCAATCAATCGTAAAATGTTTATATTGTGTGCATACTACTGAATTAATGAAGTATGTGTAAACTAGTTTAACTAAGTTACTAAGATAATGGCACTTACTCAAGTTAGACTGGACAGATTGATTAAATTTAAATGAGTGTAAGCAACTTTATTAGCAAGATCTTACAACATTGTATTATTAATATCGAAATTGGCTCTCAATCAATCAAATTTGAATATATTTGTTACATATCTGTATAAATTATTAAGTTAATGCCCTTATTCAAATTAGATTAGACACAATGATAATCAAATTGAAATGAGTGTAGCCAACTTTATTAGAAAGATCTTACAACATTGCATTATGGCTTATTATTAATATCGAAATTGGCTTAAAAACCTCTCAATCAATCAAATTTGAATATATTTGTTATATTTTGTATTCAAGTTTAATTGTTGTTAACATTTTATTAGCTTGCTCTAAATCCAACTAATAAGTTTAATCCCAACTCTCTCTCTTTCTCTCTCTCTCCCTCACTATCTGCAGAAAAAGAGAGCCTAAGTCAGCGCGTGAACGAAGTCCACAAGCTGGTCTACAAATTGCCACAGCCAAACTTTGAGATGCTCGACATGGTCATCAAGCATTTAACTCAGTGCGTATTTCATTTTCTAACTGTTAACTACTATTTCTAACCGTTTTTTGCTTTGCTTTTGCGCAGAGTGGCGCGCAAGTACGAGAAGAACAAAATGTCGGTGTTCAATCTGGGCGTGGTGTTTGGGCCGACACTGCTGCGTCCCATGGAGGAGACGGTGGCTGCCATTTTGGACATCAAGTTCAACAACATTGTCATCAATATACTCATTGAGAACTACGATCGCATCTTCAAGAACGATCCCAGCAGCGGGGTGACCACAGCGGTCACCGCTGATCGCACAGCGGCCAGTCTGCATCCGAGCAGCAGCAGTCCGCCCACCCGCATGCCACGCGCCTCCCAGGTGGGCAAAGCCGCATCCACTGGCGGCGGCGGCGGCAGCGTTGGCCGCAATTCCATGTACTCGCCGCAGCAAAAGGTTTACCGCGTGGTGACCAAATCCAATTACACGGAACCCACCATGTCCTCCAGCCTGCAGAATATTCCAAATGGCATGATCTACGCCCATGGCCCGCCCAGCGTAGGCAGCAGCAGCACCCCACCAAGCAATGGAGGTGGCGGTGGCGGCGGCGCCTCCGTTGTTGCCAACACCAACGGAGCACGTCCGGCACAAATGGGCAGCATGAAGAATCTGCATGCGATGACGCAAAGCGACATCAGCGGACGACGCAGCGGCTCCGGCACAGATGCAGCGGTCGCCGTCTACGGCATACTGGGCGCTGGAGCTGGCAGCACCAACGGCGGCATTGGACTGCAGGCGCATCATGCCACGCCGGCGACAGCGACCAGCGGCAATCTGCGGCATGCGGACTATCTGATGGCCACGGCCACGCCAGTGGCCCAGTCGGCGTCCAGCAGCCACATCTATACGAACGCCAATGCCGGCAGCAATCGTCTGAGCATGAACAACGTATCCCCGCCCACGGCCGCCATGCGCAAGGAGCGTCTGCTGCAGAGCTCGGGCAGCAGCAGTGCCATCGTTGCCATTGGACCGCAGCAGCATCCGCCCGTGCAGCGCAGCCACTTTGGCTATGGCCAGGGCAAGCATTATTCGCCTGTGGCCGCCGCCTCCACCTCCAGCTCCAATGAGAGCGTCTGCGATTCGCTTTCATCCAACAATGGGGGCATTGGTGGCGGCGGCGGCGGCGGCGTCATTGGCGGCTCAGGCGGCGTCATTGCTGGCACTGGTTTACTTGCCGGTGGCGGTGGCGGCGGCGGTGGCGGCAGCAGCGCCAATGTAACGCGTCTGCTCAATCCGCGCAGCTCCATTGACTATCCAATTACGTCGCAAGCCTCGTCGCTCTCCACGCTGCTCGGCTCCACCTGCGATGATATAGTCACAGCCACTGCCGCTCCCTCGATGATAGGCGGCGCCGGACTGAGCAGTCTCAGTGGCAGCGGCTCCACCAACGAGAGCGCCGACTATGCGCCAACCAAAATGCATCGCAATCGCGACTTGAACCAAATTAAGCGTGATCTATCCGCAGGCACAGCGTAAGTTGAAGCACTTAGCAGCGCGCTGTTAATTAACAGCTGTTAACTGTCTGTCACTCTCTGAATTTCTTTATAGGCGCGTACGCACGCTTTATGCTTGTATGGGAGAGAGCGAGGGCGAGCTGTCCTTTGAGCCAAATCAGATCATAACCAATGGTAAGCACCAACTGACGCTCGATCTCCTCACTTCACTTACACTTGCTCCACTTGCTTTCGTTTCAGTGCGTTTCTCACATGAGCCTGGCTGGCTGCAGGGCACGCTGAACGGCAAGACGGGCCTCATACCAGAGAACTACGTGGAGCACCTTAAGCCATACCATTAGATTATGTACTCTGTCTCTCTCTCTCTCTTTCGCTCACTCTCTACCTATCGATCTATCTATCTATCTATCTCTGTCTTTTTCACGCCTTCGCACTATATAGTAACCTTAGCTGTATCTCGATCGCGCACACGCATTGTTAGTTGCGTTTAACCTAGTACTAGTAGCACCATAAGTCGTATTAGCCTAAGGCTCTACTTGTTAAGAGCGCCATCCAAAATCGCAACTGTAAAATTGTATAAACCACAAGCAAGCCAGCAAGCGAGAGATGTTTTGTTTGAGGCACCCATACATACATACATACACACATGCATATATATATATCATATATATACATTTGTAAAGTATATAAACAGAAAGAGAACGAAGGAAAGAAATAATTAATTTTAGTCTTAAACGTAGTTGTAAAACTTAAAACTTAATGTGGAGTGTTAAGTCTAAGCCATAAAAGCCACCAGTTTACTTTAGCAATGTATTACAACCAATCAACACAAACAAAAACAAACAGCAACAACTACAAAATTGTATTACCAATCATAACTAAAGCTATAGCCACACACACACACACATTTGTTAATTGTTTACAAACCGATGAAGCAGTTATACTATTTTCTTATTTATTGTTTTATTTGAAAGGAACAAATTTCAAGTTCGAGACGCACATAAAGCGGCAAACTTTAATGTAATTTATATACAACTATACATACATACTATATATATATATATACCATATATACTTTACCACATTTACATATACATACAGCTACATATATAGTACATGCATTATATTATAAAAACACACACACACACACACATTGAAGTAAAGCAGAAGTTAAGAAAGAAAACTCAAGTAAACGGCAAAAGGTTAATAATTTATTGTTGTACGCTTGTATTTGTTGCTTAATTATAAACAAACTCATTTTTTTTTTATTTGTATACCACTTAATGTATATAAACTAATTAATTAATTAATGAAATGAAAGCATTAAACAAATATGCATATATATTTAAACTGTACAATGTACACAGTTGCAAATTTCCAGAAAAAAAATTAACATACTATACACTACACACACACACACACACCACACACACACATACATATAAAAGAAAGAAAAATACCATTTTGTACACAAATAAAAATGAAATACAAAACATTTTGTATATACATAAATCAAAAGCACTTGCATTTACAAATCTTTTGTAAAAAGAGAATAATAAAAACAAAGAATTCAACTAAAATATCAGCAAGAAACATTAAAATTCCATACAGTTCGAGATGCAGCTGAACTACACGCATACATACATACATACATACATATATACTAGTAAAAAGTATAAACAAATTTCGTTGACTTTTATAGCAGCATATAAGATATATACATACTTAAATACATTAAGTAGTACGCAGAGTCCATTTACCCGCTGAAAGCACCGCACAGCCCCGCCAATCTTCATACATACATATAGTCTATGTATACACAGATTCTACATTCCACTGGCAATATCCATATATATATACATATATAGACTATTTATATTGTACGTACATATGTAGTATGTATGTGCATATATGCAATGTTCCCAATCCAAACAGGTTAATGAAGCCGGACTAACCATATCAAATGCACAACGATAAAATATATTAGCAACAGACTCAGACTAACATATATAAACTATTTACTATCTATATATGGCATAATTAAACGCCCGCATTATAATTGTAACCCACCAGAATGAAAATGCATATTTAAACAAATATTAGATG
Source organism: Drosophila busckii (assembly GCF_011750605.1). Lineage (NCBI taxonomy): Eukaryota > Metazoa > Arthropoda > Insecta > Diptera > Drosophilidae > Drosophila > Drosophila busckii. The sequence continues at coordinate 8,779,291 of NC_046608.1, forward strand.
CATTCTATTGTGTGTTTGTATTTGTTGTACATAACCCAAGCATTCCACCCAGCACCAACACACCTATACACACACACCCACACTTACACAAACGCAAGCACTTTAATAATATTAACTAAACATATACTACATACATAATACCTTTATGCCTATGTCTATGTATATGTAAACAAAATATTTTTGTTAACATGTTGCCAAAAATTGAATAAACAGCCTGCAAAAAATAAGAAAACAACAAAATATTAATATATAATAAAAACCCATAATTATTAAATAAAATCCTGAATTTCTTTTAACAAAATACTGTAATTAAGCAAATGCATATGTATGTTGCAAACATGTGTATATATTTAAATACAAAATATGTATACGTACATACATATGCTTAGAGAAGAAGGGGAAGTTAAAAGACTCCATTTACAAAGGATATTTCCAGACGCCATTTTCTAAATGTAAATGACGCAATTTTAAAATTTACATTGACCAATTCAAAATTAATATATACGTATTAACTAAAAGAATAGTAAATTGTGTCTGTTAATAACCAAAGCAATGTCGTAATGTTAACTTAAATTGCATGTGCTAAACATATTTGGTCAGTCTGTATAAATGTTGAGTTAAAATGCACAGTTCGCGCTCGTTTTCCCGGCTAATCGAACATCGAACAGCTGTTCAGCGCACATCTGTGAATGCCTATCGCAGTGTTGCCAGATAGCTGACAGTTTTACGTCAAATATAAATACCAAATGTAGCTTATAGCCTGCATAATTGGTGAAGTGTTTGCTAAAAAGTAATATCTAATTTATTTCTTATATTTCAACATTTATTGCAATGTTCTGGGACCTAGAATAAATTTGGCGCCAAAATATTTTTTTTTACGCAAAACAATTTTGCAACTGTCTGGCAACCGTGATTCGCGCCTTTTTGTTGAGAGAAAAAAATTGACACAATTCTTAATTAATACGTCGCAAGTCTAGGCGGTGCGTGCAGCAAATACAACAACAAATCGCTAACAACTAAAAGCAAAACGCAGTTAACAACAGAAAGTGTAACGCATCAGCGAAATCCCAAGAAAATTCAATGCAACCACTGTGCTTAACCCACAAGTTTCATCGTTGACGTTTCGGTTCTCTTTTTTTTTGTATTTTTTTATTGTTGCTCATTTAACAAACTAAAAGCGCGCGCTGCTGCTCCTGCTGCTGCTGTAGGTGCTGCTGTCGCTGCCGTCAGCAGCCACTTATATTTTTATAGAAACAATTGGTGAAAATTGCATTGCGGACAGGTTAAAATTGCAAAGCGGTAACAATGAGCAACGATGTGCAGGAGCAGGAGCTCGGCGCCGAGGTGGTAGCAAGAACAACTGCCTCCATGGACGAGAGCGAGGAGAGCATGCGTTGTAAATTTGAGAACTTGTGCCGTGATCTCAACATGGATCGCCCCACCGAGGACGAGGCCTATCGGATGCTCAAAAAAGTGCTGCAGCATTATTCGCTTGAGGTGAGTGCGTAATGCAATCACAGGCACATGCACACATGCATGTACATATGTACATGTGTGCGAGTGTATGCAGGTGTACGTGGTCTATGTGAAAATACAAATTACATTTTCTTTACCATGCAGGGCGAGATCTTGCATTGGTTCTGCTGCGCTCTCTTCGCAGCCTGTCGCCAATCAACCACGCCCACGGTCGGTGGACAAGATGCAGTTGTCATGGGCAACTGTGTGCCATTAAACAATCTGCTGCGCAGCTGTCAAATGAGGTGAGTTGGGCATCATCAGACTTACCACAGATTCCGATTACAGCAACTGTAACTAATATTGCCTTTGCTTTCTTAGCATCTACAACTTTAAGATCAAGATAAAGCTGTGGTGCGACATGGCCAATCTGTCGCATGATTTTATAAAACAGATCGAGGAGCTGGAGCGCAAGTTTAGCATCACATTCACCATCTACAAACAGTTTCGCGTCATCTTTGATCAAGTCTTCCTCTGTCCACCCAATGAAAAGAAGCACTCAAAGTCCAAGTGGGTTACAGCATAAGCATACACCACACAGATATTTATTTAATAATGTAATTTTCTTTGTTTACAGTATGAAATGTTCATATATTAAGCTAGACGATATCTGCTGGCGTCTGTTTCTTTGCGCCAAGAACCAAAAGCCTACAACGACTCTTGATCTTGTCACATCGTTCAATCTAATGATGTGCTGTATTAATCTCATCTACTCCAATGTGCTGGCCGAGAAGCGCACCGATCTCATCAATCCGAAATTCAAGGGACTGCCAGCGAACTGGAATTCGCCGGACTTTGACGAGACGCACGCGCGTAATCATTGCATACTCAAGTACTTCTGCGATATGGTGGAGGATGCCAAGACCATGAAGGCCACTGTATTTAACAAAATCATGCAAAGTTTCTTCCAAGCAAAGGTGAGCGAGCGCGTTCGCTAGAATACCCAAAAAACTAAACTCACTAAACAACTACTAACCCTTTCTCTATCTCTGTCAGACTATATTTGGCAACAAGGATACGTTGCTGGGCCTGGTCGCCAATGAGAACTTTGAGCGCAATCTTAAATCGCTGAACTTTAGTTACGAGCAGTACGTGCTGTGCGTGGGCGAGTTTGATGAGCGCATCTTAACTGTCTACCAGCTGGACGCCAACGAGCATAACAATCTAACCGAGCAAGCGTTACGCCCGCCAGGCACGCCGCTGACACGCAAGCAAGATTTGCCCGCACAATCTGTGATGTCCGAGCAAAAGTTTGAGCCTGTGACGAATGCTACAAACAACGTTAAGAAGCTCAGTTCCATGATTAGCTGCATTACGGAGCCCACCGAGTTTGTGAAGAAAGCGATGGAGGAGGGAATCGCCAAGATGACCAACAGCGTTGAGCAAATAGAGAGCAAGTTTACTTCGGCTTATCCAATGCGCAGCGAGGCAAAGAATCGCTTCCGCCTGGCCAAGTCGCTGTTCTATTATCTGTTGGATAAGATATTGCGCGCCGAGATTAAGAACAAGCCGCAGATAATGCACAAGATCTCATTGGACATCTTCAATGACACGCTCATGGCTTGCTGCATTGAGCTGGTGCTCGAGGCCTACAACACGGACCTTAAGTTCCCCTGGATTCTGAAATGTTGCAGTATTAGCGCCTTTGAATTTCATAAGATTATTGAGATTGTGGTGCGTCACGGCAAGCACGAGGGCTGCCTGACGCGCAGTCTCATCAAGCATCTCAATTCGATTGAGGAAACCTGCCTGGAGCGCCTAGTCTGGGAGCACAAAACGCAAATCTGGGAAATGATTACCAATGCACCGACGCCACTGCCCACCTACAAGGAGGTAAACGAGGGCGAGGCAGCGGGTCCACTTCAGATATTTCTACGCAAAGTCTATCGACTGGGCTGGCTGCGCATCTCGAAGCTCTGTTCCGAGCTCAACATATGCGAGAAGGAGAAGAAGCCTGACAAAATCTGGAGCATATTCGAGCATACGATAACAAACCAAATCCACTTGATGCAAGATCGCCATCTCGACCAAATCATAATGTGTGCAATATATATTTACGTTAGGGTAGGCACGCCACTCTACTCCAATCTGATTATTTATGGTATTAATTATTCCTTTTGTAGGTGACCAAAATGGAAACCAAATTTAGTGACATTATGCGCGCCTATCGCAACCAACCGCAGGCAGTGAACAGTGTTTACCGTGAGGTGCTCTGCGTCAACGAGCAGGGCGAGCCCAAGTACAAAGATATTATACACTTTTATAATAACATATATGTGCGAGTCATGACCGACTTTTGTATTACAAATCTCAACGAACAGGATGGCGTAAGTGACGCTGCAACTGCAACAAAAGCCGCTTCCTATATGTAATTATTGTTTTGATATTACAGAGGGTGAATCTGCTGTTATCGCCGCATCCTACCGAGCGTGCTGTGGTGGCCAAGAAGCTGACGAACTCACTCTTTGTCACACAAATGCCTAAAAATGAGATTCAACGCTCGCCCGACGAGCTCGTCTACGTTATTAATTCCAGTCCGGCCAAGGTGAGACGGTGAATAGTTAGATTTAGATGAAATAAATTTATTTATGATAAATATTTGTTTGTCCCCTGCACAGAAACTGGAGGATATGAACAAAAAGGTGCTGGGCAATGGTAAGCGCATGCTGCGCTTTGGCGACGAGACCGGAATTGTAACCACTACTGCTGAAATCAAGCGTCGTCGCTCCTAGGTCATATTAAGTAAACGTTGCCGCTGATAGTTGTAGCTGATGCATAAGCTGAGAGAGGGAAATAGGGAGTTGGGGGATAGGGGTAAATGTTAGGCGCAGACGAGGGCGGGGGTATGCTGATGCTACGCTGCAGGCTTTGGTGGCAAAGAGAGGCATGTAAGCGAGCGGCATGGCAACTGCCACGTGGCATATGCAATCTTATTTTAATTGACAGCGGCGAGCGCTTATCATTTTATATTTTGTTTTAATTTCACCTTGATTAAATTTTATTTTTATCTTAACTATCTCCTACTCGTACACACTACATTATAACAATTAATTTTAAATTTATTATTTTTTTTCGTGTAATGTTTAGCCTGCCATTTTAATTTAACACAGTAACTGCATCTTCTTATAAACACTTAAATAATTTTTTTATAGACAGCCAAACATATGCATACATACATACGATACAAGCATTCATATAAACATGATATATAGCACACTGTTTACATATATACATAATATATACAAAGATGATGCATACTGATTTGACTTTAAACAAATTGTTGGCATAACAACTGAAGAGTAAAGAACATTAGTGAAAAGTAAAATTTAAGTGTAAAAATCTAAACATAAACACCATTCTACATGGCATTTGTATGCATACAAACGTTGCTATGTAACTTATGTATACACATACATACATTCAATAAAATTTACAAAAAAAACAAGTTTTTTAACAGGGCGCAGTTGTGTTCTTTATTCAACAAAAAGTTCGTCCTGCTCCTTTGTTATCCTTCCGTTTCAAAAAGGACACACATTTTCGTGATCCTGGGCATCGAATCTATCTAACTGCATACCAGGATATTCAGAATTGCATAAAAAAATTTCTTGAAAAAATTTGCAGGGGGTTTGTCGCAAAAAGTGACCGAAAAACACAAAATGTCCTTTTACTCGAAAACTACAATGACTACAAGGATGTTCTTTGGTGTCCAGATAGTGCTCCTTGAAAGCTTTCAGAATATACTACTCAAAGGACGAATGTCCTTACAGGAGCCGAGTAAAATTAGCTTTTTTCCGTATACAGAAAATACGTCTGTATCTCCCGAATCCTTGCCAGGATCAGGACGAAATTAGTGCCAAGCGATTCCTTTTTAAAAGGACTATCAGCTGGGTGAAAGGACATCCGGATAGTTCCTTGTAGATTCCGGAGAAAATACGGATTTTGTGTTTTTGGCAACTTCACTCGCGCCCTCAGACTGAAATTTTCCAAGTTGATGGACAATTAGATGACCCCATATATGTTTGATGCAGTTCGATAGAGTCTCATCCTGTGAGTGCCGGGAACTTAGAATTTAGGATTGAGGAGGATCACAGGAGCTCCATGGTACATGAGAACCGCGGACATCGAGCGCGACCTCAAAGTACCAAAAATTGGCGACAGAATCCAAGCAATTGCCAAAAAATATACGGAGCGACTTGGAGCTCATCCGAACAGCCTAGCTAGACGCCTAACGCCGAGTCATCGCACAACAGTCAGGAGAAGATTAAAACGACACCACCCTCAAGACCTGCTGGCTCGGGTCTTGACCTAATGATCTCATATCCGCTTATATCCTAGGCACTAATATCCTCAATTTATATTCAGTTTATATCTATTATGTTTGTTCATAACTATTCCTTTGTTATTATTATTATTATTCTGATTTGTTTAAGTTGCCCAATTAGGTAACAGTGCACATATCCTTGATATAATTTCTTAAATAAAAAAAAAAAAATAAATGTGGCAGTATTGCTTTGTCTCCGCTATTGTCCAGCTTATAGTATGCAACACTGGCAGCACTGGCCAACCCTAGAAAAAAAAGTGGCCATATCTCGCAGGATCAGGCCGCATTTCCAAAATTCTAAGTTCCCGGCACTCACAGGACGAGACTGCATCGACCTGCATCAAAAAAGTAAGATGTCATCATATTGTCCATCAACTTAGAATTTTTCAGCCTCAGGGCGCGAGTGAAGTGGCCAAAAACACAAAATCCTTGTTTCCACCGGAACTACAAGGACAATCCGGATGTCATTCACCCAGCTGATAGTCCTTTTAAAAAGGAATCGTTTGGCACTGATTTCGTCCTGATCCTTGCAAGGATTCGGGAGATATGGCGTATTTTCTGTATACAGAAAAAGCTGTTTTTCTCCGCTCCTGTAAGGACTTTCGTCCTTTGAGTAGTATATTCTGAAAGCTTTCAAGGAGCAATATCTGGACACCAAAGAACATCCTTGTAGTCCTTGTAGTTTTCGAGTAAAAGGACATTTTGTGTTTTTCGGTCACTTTTTGCACGACAAACCCCCCTGAATTTTTCAGAAATTTTTTTTAAATTTCAATTCTGAATATCCTGGTATGCAGTTAGATAGATTCGATGCCAAGGAGAATGAAAGTGCGTGTCCTTTTTGAAACGGAAGGATAACGGACGAACTTGCTGGATAAAACTTTGCAAGTTCGTGGTCTGTCATTTTGAAAAATTATATGCACATCCTTGCATAAATACAGTTTATTGATCTTAGTATAAATATCATTTGATTGTTAGCTCTCCAGGCGCAGAGTGCTGGCGAGGAATGTGAGGGCATTGCGCTGCTCGCTGTTCAGGGTGCCGCCGCTGAGACGCTGCTGCAGGAGCAGACTGCAGGTGAACAAAGGTGTCGCCTGCTCCGGCACAATGCGATACGCTACACGGCGCCATGTGCTGCTGACCACATCCAGGTGAGCCTCCAGCGCACTCCCGCAAGCACACAAATCATCTGGACGCACACGCTCCAGCAAATGGGCCATGGCCAGGCAGAGTTGCTGCTGCAAGCCATCGCGATGATTGTACTCCTCAAAGGTGTCCAGTGCATTGGAGCGCTCGACGGCGGCCATGAGTGAGCGCCATACGGCCGCAAAGTGTGTGCCAAAGTCCGCACGCTGCTCGATCTGCAGCAGCACGGCGGTGGCATTGATGCGCACCTTAAAGTTTGCATGCTGCACGATCAGTTGGCTGAGCGCGGTGAAGAGCGTTGACGCAGATCCAGCGCTGGCGGCAAAGAGCGCACGATTGCGTACCAAATTGCCAATGGCGTAGCAGGCATTCCACTTGACCTTGGCGCTGCCCGCCGCACGCACACAATCCAGCAGCTTGGACATGCCGCGCTGCAGCAACGCCTGCTGCTCACCAGGCAGCAGACGCAAGAGATTGCCCAAGGAGCGCACTGCATTAGCGCGCACCTTATCATGATCGCAGCAACCCGCAATGGCGGCCTCAATCAGTTGAGTCAGCAGCGACTGCGAGATGCGCTCCTCCTGTTGTTGACTGGGCGCCACCAAGGCATCACTAATGTTGCCCAGCGCCCAGGCAGCCTTGATGCGCACCGCCAGCTGCTGATCCGCGCTCAGGCGTAGCGCCAACTCAGCGGCATGCTCCACAAACACCAGATCCCCGCGCAGCGTAGGCAGCATGACGTAGACAGCCAACGCACGCAGCGCTGCCGCGCGCACCAGACGCTCAGCGGCATCGTCGCTGCTGCAGCCGCAGAGAAACGCCAGCAGCCCATTGCGTTGCGGCTGCGGCAAGCGTTCAAAGTTGCTGGCACCAATGTTGGCCAGTGCATCGCAGAGCGCACACTTGAGCGTCGCCGTTGCTGCGCCCGTGTAGGCGGCATAGATGGAGGGCAGCATGCGTAGCCAGAAGTTCAGCTGCTGCTGCTGCTGTTGCTGTGTTGCTGGCTGCAGCTCTTGGCGCGCCAGTTGATAGCCCAAGGCGTCTAGGCAGCGGGCAGCGTAGAGACGCACATCCAGCGAGGCATCCTCGAAAGCGGCACTGAGTAACGTGGCCAAGCGCGTCAAATGCTCACGCAGCAGCGCAAAGTGCGTGGCCATGGCCAGCAGCACCTGGAGGCATTCGATGCGCAGCGGCGCTGGGCTAGAGGGGCAGTCCAAATATCGTAGCACAAGACGTAGTAGCCAGGAGTTGCGTGGTATGCGTGGCCAGCATGCCGACTGTTCCGTGTCCTGATGCGCCTCCTGCTCTTCTTGCTCCTGCTGCTCATCAGCTTCTACTTCTACTTCCTCCTCCTCGTCGTCAGAGTGACAGAGCTGTTCGAACTGCTGCTCTAGAACCTGTTGCTCCATCGCTTGTTGCTGAACAGCATTTCTCACTTTGGCCACGCTTCGACCACGCTCATTAAGCGGCAGTCCAATGGCACAAGCAATCTCCTGCGTAAGCCGTGGCGTTGCCACAAGCATTTCCATCACCAGCAACGCCGATACCTTAACATTGGTGTCCGCATGACCCGCCAGCTTCTTCACCAGCGGCACAAACTCATACACAAAGCCCATCTCCAGCTGTTCGAACGGCGTCGCCTGCACCAGCACCGCCAAGCACCTGAGACACTGCGTCAGCACTGGCGTTGCATACTCCCGCACCAATATGGCCGTCAGCAGACGGTACGCCTCCAGCACGCTGCTTGCCAGGCTCACTGAGAACGGTGTATAGTTGCTTGGGGCAACAGCGCTGCTCGCTTGTCCCAGGTACGTCCTTGACCCATACAGAAGCTGTGCCGCCAGCTGCAGTGCCAGCGCGCGACAGCGCACATTGGTATCCGAGAGTCCAATGAACAGTAGCTGATCCTTTGCCTCACAGCCGCCGGCAGGTACAGTCGTGACACCAGAAACGCTGGGAAATAGTGCATGCCAGTAGCCATAGAGCTGGCGTCGGGGCAGCTGCTTGGTGACAACACCGAGGAGTTGTAGCGCGGCCATGCGCACCTTCACCTGGCACTGACGTTGCTGCTTCTGTCCCACCAGCTGCGCAGTGGCGCTGCAGTCGGAATCACCGCTAGGCGTCTTGCTGCCGTAGTCACTGTTGTGCAGCAGCAGCTGCAGAAGTCGATCCCCGCCAGCTGGGCCAGCTACGGAATGGCTGTTGTCAGGCATGTTGTTGTTGCTGGTGTTGCTGTTGCTGCTGTTGTTATTGTTGGCGCGGTGCTTAGCCAAGGAACGCATCTTGCGCGACTTAACGCGTCGCCCTGTCGTTGCAGTGTTTTGAGTACTCGCGTTGCCCTCCTCCTCCTGGTCATAAGCTGCTGACTGCTGTGCAGGCTGCACTCGATGTGGTAGCTGTGGTTTGATTGTCGCTGTTCCAACTTCGACACCCGCTCCGAATCGCAAATTGGCCAAGGCGAGTCCTAATAACTCGGGTGCTTGCTCCAGCGCCAGTTCCTCATGATGCGCTGCAATCTGCTGCAGTAGCTGCAGCGTATGCGTTAACAGCAATGTCAGCTGCTCCTCCTCGAGTGCCGTCGGCGTCTGCATTCTCGCCCAGCATCCTTCGTAGTGCGAATCCAGCAGCGCAGTCGCCAGCTGCGCACTCAGTTCCATTTCATGTTTCTCCAGTGGTGTCTCTCCTAGACATAGAGCAGCAAACACTGTCTCCTGGCAGAGAACCAACAACAGTGCCGTCTCCACTGTGCCAGGCGGCTTTATTGGCGCCAACTGTGCCCAACACATGCGTGCCTGTGACGCTGTAAGTGGCTTAAGCAGCGACAACAGGCAGCACAGTGTATCAGGAGTCTGCTTCTCTGCGACAGACCGCAGCATCCACTCGAGCAGCGGCTGCGCATTCTCCAGCTTGCGACTCAGCAACAGCTCGTTTAACCAGGTAAGCCATGCATTAAGATTCAATGGCTCATCTGTACTCACATTTGATTGTTGCACCTCCTCGTCAAGCAGCTGCGCTAGCTGCGCCGCTAGCTTAACACCATATGGTCGTGCTACAGTCTGACTTTCGACGCTGCGCAGAAACTGCAGCTGTCGTTGATAATGCGCTTGTTGTGCGGGGTTTGCATTACGCGCGCGTTCATTTATATTATATATAAGTGCCTCATAGGCTCTTCCCACTTTTTCCATTAATATAAAAAGGCAAACATTTGTTTTAAAGTAAATGTGAAACCAATTTGCTGACCATGCCTAATGTAAATGTCGATTATACAGCGATGGATGTATGTCGCCATGCCGCCACATTACTGTATGGTACTATACCACACTGTTGCAAATAATTAACAGTTTCTGCTAAATGCTCGCTGTTAAAAATTGGCGCATTTCATTTTGTTTTAAAAGGCGATTCGAAAAGTTTTGCTACCACGAAATGAGTTTATTGTATAAGAATCCACAAGCAGCAGTACAATAATAATTTTGCAAACTAATCATGAGTCAATACACTGGTAATCAAAATACTACCATTCTTTTTAACTTATCCTTAACCGCTTGACCCAACTGACCAGCGTGATCCCTGAGCAATTGCACACTGAGCCTGAATGCCGACCAAGTCACAAGTATTGGTTCGTGATTAGCTTTGCCAATATAAATATTTATATGCATATTGTGTAAAGATATTTCAATAAGTATGTATAAGTATCTAAGTATGTATATATATCTAGGCGGGCTTAAAGTGTATGAAAGGCGTAGAAGTAAACGTTCATGTGTTATGTTAGTTTTGTATAAGTTCATGTTCAAACACAATATTATATAATATATCATATCTAAAGCTAATTCAATATACGTATATAATAGTTGTGATGAGCGCATATAGAATATATCAATTGGTCTGTATAAATCGAAGACCGTTATGTATACATATGTGTACATTAAAAATATAAGCTGAGAATTTGTTTGTTGCTGTTGTTGTTCATGCTTTCCTTCCTTATTCTTTTCTTTTTTGTATCTTTGGCAAAACCGCAGATATTGATCACAAGAATCTGTTACTAACTTACTCATACAAATTTTCTAATAGCTACAATGTTTATATATGTATATGTATACATATATATGTATATATAAATATAAATCCGTAAAGAAACATTGACATAAGGAAAAAAATAAATTCGACAAATCAACTTGTATACATAATATTATATGATTTGAGAAAATTTGGCTAAAATCGGAGTAGTAACTTATGTATGTTGTGGGATGGTAGGAAGGAATTCGTTTTAGATGTTAAAACACCTTAAGCCAAAAAACTTAAAGATAAAATCATATATAACATTCAAAACGTTGTAAATGTGAACTACATATGTGACTCTACACTTGCACCCGGGCAAGTTTAAGTATTGGAATCATTTGGATACAGGTGTACTAATATTGCATAATAATGACAGCCAGCCGCGAGTACCACAAACAGATGCCAAATGGCATGCGCCATTGGTATTAAGCCATCCGATTTGAAAAAGAGAATACCGAGTATATAGAAGGCTCCGCCGTACTTGAGCTGGACCATGCCATTGAAGTGGTGTCCGCTGGACATAACAACGAGCGCAGGACCCAGGCCCATGAGAACATAAAAGAACGTCTCCAAGCACTTGTAGCGCTCGTGGTAAAGCTGCTGGTAGGCAATGCCAACGGCGGCCATTAGCCAAATTATCCATTCCATACAAAAGAGTAGGGCCGAGTGATTGGTGTTCTCCAGCGTCAGCCAGGGAAAGTATGAGCCCGCTATGAAGACATAGATCATGGCACGGTCACACCTATGCAGCACATTTTTCAATCCCCGGTGGGTCTGCCAGCTGAATGGTGGCCAAGACTTGTAGTTGGCTGGCGGCCTAAAAAGAGAAAAGCGTTAACTAAAGGCTTGGCAATAGGGTTAGGCTAACACTCGACTCACTTGTGTTCGCAGCAGTAGCAAGAGCAGTGAAAGAAGGTGGACACTGTGAAGAGCATGCAGAGAGCACTGCCATAGATCCAAGCCACCAAATACTGGCTAGAGTTATAGGAACGCTCAAAGAGCTTGATGGCCGCAAATAGGGCAGGCACTATCCAAATTCCATGCGTAATCACATTGGCAAGCTGCTCGATCTGTAAGACAAAGAGTTTCAGATTGGGTTCACACAATTGATGTGTAAAAGATTGAGAAAGTCACCTCAGTGGGCTGATAGGCACAGCCAGGCTTAGCTTTGGCGTTCTTCCAGTGTATGCTGCGCAGTTGTTGCTTGAGCTTTAAATTCGATTTAATAATAGACTTCCATACGTGACTGAAGAGATTATCCAAAAAGGAGTATTTGTTTTTAATGTCCTGCACCAGCGTATTCATCGCACTTCCGCTGGCCCAAGGGCACTTACTAAACCGCGAATCAGTTCTGCCACAAGTGGTTTCAGCAAGTGAGCTCCAATGTCATTTGCCGCTGTCTAGCGTCGAGTACAATCCAATGAGTATGTTGTTAAATTGATTAGTGAAGCGATTAATACAGTAAAGAGCTTAAATTTGCCACCGAATCGAATCGGTCATTAAGCAACCCAGACACACAGTACAAAATTTATGATGACTTGCCGATTGCCTACTCTGTTTATCACTGTTCTTCTATTGTTTTATGTTTTTGTTGCTGCCGCTACCGCTGCCACTGCCGCTGTCGCTAAAATTATAAAGACTTATCGGCGAGCCCAATGTCGCGGCGGCGCGCAATTCAAGCTGTCCGATGCGGATTATTGATATTGATGCTAGCTTATGTTACATGCGCCGCATACTACGAATGTTTGTAGTAAATGCAATGTGTATCCCCATATACTATAAACAATTTACAAAATCTGTCTGGGCGGCTAATTTATGTAATTGGCTTAACAAAACACCTTAATGTGCTCTCCCTCCCCTCGACCCATACCGCGCTATTGGTGCCACCCGCTGTCAATCGAAAAAGCTTCTGATTTGCATAACGCATTTGGTGCGCACTTTTAAAGCATCTTTACTTACAAATACACCAACATAACATGCATACATATATGCGCATACATACAAACATACATACATACATACAAACATATGTATATGTATGTATGTCTGCAGCTTATCATGCCAGCTAGCTAAGTATAAAGAAACTCAGGCATGCTATGGAATTTCGAACGAGCGCAAAGTCCAATTCAATGGCTAAGACATGAGCTTAAGTCTATTGGGGTGGCCAGATCCAATCTAAATATAGCTACCCGATTGGACACTGAGTCCAAGGTCAGTCGCTGACAGCGGCCACCTGCCAGCAATTATACACTCACACCCACATGCCATACACCCACGTGCCCATTCAGTTGGGGGTGGTCAGCATTATGAGAAGTTGTTTTTGTAATTTGTCTTTTTAAAATGAATTAGCTGTGTCTGTGTGTGTATACATACACATGTTTACATCCCCGTGTCGCCGTTTGCATGTATGTGTGCACCTGTATAGCTGCTTTTGATTGGGTTTTTGCCCAGTTCGATTGCAAAATCAATTTATATTGCATCAACACGCAACCACATGCACATATGCAACTATATCAGCGTAAATTTCTTGGTAGCTGACCATTTTTAATTCATAATTCATGTTCACACATATTTGTTTACATTGTAACATTAGCGTTACCCTTAACAAAAATTACACAAAACTCCGGTACTCACACACAGTCAGCTGCAAATGCTTTATATTAATGTTTCATACGGTTTAATTGCTTGCGGCTTCAACATTTCCGAGTATTTTGTATTTATATACACACTTATTGTTATTATATTGTAAGTTGCACTCGAAGACGATGCTTAACACTGTTTCCCCTCCGTTCTCAAAAGGTGTGACCAGCGTGCGTGAATTTGAGCTGCTTGTTCATCGATATATCGTTGCAGCTGATACGAAAGGTTCAGAACTTTGCTTAGCAACAAGTGACTTTACAGCACTGTGGATTTGATTTTGTCATCAAAAGCTAAATTATTATGGAACTGGGAAAAAGCTATTTCCTATAAGGACATTAGCTGTTGGAGACTTGGGAAGAAAAAGCTCACTGTGTATACGAAATTTCATTTATTGAGTAAATTCATTTCGGTTTCTTTTTGTTTTTTTTCACACATTTTACACAAATTTTTAGTTGGTTTTCGAATTGTTTTTGTTTTTTTGACTTTTTTAGTTTTGTTTAATGTTGAATTTAGCCCTGTGGTATTTAGAATGCTGCGTGTTGTTATTGTATTGTAATTTTCCAATTAATATATGCATAACATTCCAGTAAATGCAGTAAAGTTTTTCATATAGTTTATGTATTGGGCGCAAGCGTTTAACATTTAATTACACCAAAAAGTATAAGCCTAGTTGAATAAAGAACATAAATATGCATTTATATTCAATTTTATTATTCGCCATAGGACTGACCACAATATAACGAATGTATATACTTTAACGAATGCATTTGAAATGGCAAGCAAACGCTTCGAATATTGAAATTGAAATTGAATCATCATAATATAAGGACATGCGACTACTTGGCACTGAATGCACAGTTTTACACGATGGGTCTGGCATATTCTAGTAGTATGTATGTAAATAATTCATATGCATTCATTATTGAATGTTTCATAATTTTGTTTATAATTTTTTTGTGACTTTTTTTTTGAGTTTTGGTTTTGAATCTAAACTATGACATAACTGACACCGAGAAAGCTTTCTTATTGAATTATTAGTTAGATACTTTTTGCTTGTTTATGGTGTTAGTAATAATAATTTGCATATCCAATTGTTGTTGCAAAACATACATCGAGTTGAGTATAATTAATTTAGTAAGTATGTGTTAGAGCTTCGTATGTATGTATGTGTATGTGTGTGTGTGTAGGTATGTATTTGCATGTATGCCAGCTAGTATATTGATTACATTCACAATTAAAACAATTATACATTTAATAGTTTGCTTGCTTCGTTTAATTTTTTTTGTACGCTTTTTTTTGTTTTCTTTTCTTGTATAGGAAACAACAAAAATGGACGCAAAATTATTGTTATTTGTTATTATTATTTTATATATGTAAGTATATATATTTTCTTTCGTTTTTATGTATACATACATTTGTATAGTATTTTGTTTAATGAGACATTTTGCTTTTAGGTTTATTTAACTATATAGGAATATGCAAAACGTACACTTAATAGTATAAATATAGTATTGTATTTACTCGTGCTAATATATAAATGCAGCTCTAAAACTTGTATGACGCTTTGATTTCGGTTTTCTTCTCCTTACACTTTTATTTTATTTTTTTTTTCATATTTTTTCCATTAGTTTTGTTGCCATTCAAATACATTTAATAACATTTCTATAGAAATATTCAAATCTGAGGTAGTTAATTCTCTTTTCTTTAAATTTTTTTAGTATATATTATTCAATATTTGTAGGTGTTTTTGTATATATATTTTTATATATATGTACGTGTCTATAAATACTTACACACACTTTTCGGACACTTTTCGTTTTCCTCTTTTTTTCTTGTTCTTTTACATTAAATTCATAATTAGTTGATTAAGCTTCATTTTGAAGCTTCGACATGAGTTTCGTGGGGATAGTAGAGTAGCACATACATACACGTTGGGTAGCTATAGACATGGATTATTACATATATTAAAAGCTTTGGGTCCGTTATACATTTCGTCTATAAGCAGATTATCGAAAGTTAATGGAATAGAACCGTAAACTGTAAGACAAAAAGCAAAAGTAAACAAAAATCGAAATAAATCGAATAAAAAAAAAATCAACACGTTCGGTATATTTTTTTTGGTTTTTTTAATAATATTTTACTGTTTTTTTTTTTGTTGTTTTGTTAAAATTATAATATTTATATATATATATATATAGAGTTACCTCTGTAATGTAGATATAATTTACAATGTCTACATTAGCATGTAGATAAATTATTTATGTAGATTAATAAACTTAAGTTTGTAACTGTAAACGACGACGACAAAAAAAAACTTTAACCTACAGGATAGGTACATTAAACATTACTTTAAAGTAAAAATAAGTTGAAAATGTTAATGTTTTAAATGTTTTTGTTGCTGTTTCTCGTGTTAATAATTTCTTTCTTTTTTTTTTGTTGTAGATAATTTGATGGGTTTCCTTTAAAATGCTATGCGAAAATGGATTGATTGATTGACAGATTGTCGAATGGGATGTGGGATATACGTTGGATGCTGTGGCGAGTCCAGCGAACGGCTTAAATTATAAACTACTATCACACAGGCAAACCGTTTCGCTGGATGTATTAGAATTATATATATAAATATATATGTAAACACTTTGTGGGGATATACTATGTAGCTGGACTTGGGGATTTGGGTGATGGTGAAATGTACATTAAATGAATTTTGCATTTTAAGGAATATGTTTTTAAGCAAACCAATTAGAAAATAATAAAAAAAATTATAATAATTATGATAATAAAAATAAAGTGGCGCAGATTTTGTAATGATTAAGTAGATAATATATTTGTGTGTGTGTGTGTGTGTGTGTGTGTTGATTGACTTGCATGTGTGTGTGAGTGTTGGTGAGTGTATGTGTGTGTTTAACTGGCCACTTGACTAACTTAGTTTATTTACTTTGATTATAGTTTGTTTCTTTTTTTGTTTTTATATATATTTTTGTTGTTTTCAAATGCAATAAACATAACGGTAACTAAATATATGTTGTAGCTCAGTCTCCAGTTGATTACCGTATGAAATATTACAATTTAAAAATAAGATTATTAAATACATTTTTGAAATGGAAGCTGATTCCATAAAATGCTTGCAAAAACTATAGATATACAAAATTATAAACAAATTGACAAAGATTAAATTGAATTATAAAAACATAAAACTTGTTTTGGTTCTCTTGGTCCAACGTGTTTCACTTTCCATTTCGTTTCGATGCACACTATTTTCGAATTTTCATTTTATGGAAATTATTATTATAATGCAATACATATATATATATAGTTTTAAATGTTTGTATTTTCGTTATATTATATTGTTTTAGAGGTTATGTTTATACATATATGTATGTAGCTTGTATATTGATTTTTTTCCATTTTGAATACATAGACAATAAATGTAGGGATCGCTTCAAATATATGTATGTATGCTTGTTTTTTCATTTGTATATATATTTTTGTGTGTGTGTGTGTGTGTGTATATGTTATAAATGTATTTTAGTATGCAACTTTTTGTTGTTGTATGCATATTAACGCTTATGGCTGACAATTAGTTTCAGTTATGTGTAAGTGTTTGAGTTTACGGTTGTCACTCTTTTCTTTTTTTTTTTTTTTTGTTTGCTTATATTTTAAAAATATTTGTAATTGTTGTTGTGTGTATGTAGAATTTCAGTTAATTCAAATTTTTGTTTTTGTTTATTCTTTTCTTGTTCCAATGCATTACGTTTCATATTTTGTTTTATATGCTTTTGTAGTACAGTTGTGTCGCATCCGAGTAGTTCTTGAATCTGTTGTTTCAGTTTTCGTCTTGCTTTTGTTTTGCGTCCAAATTTCCTAATCTTGCTCTTTTGGTAAGCTAAAATCAAAATTAGTTTGTTTTCTATTTCTATGAAACAAATTGTACCCCCGAATTTATTTTATTTTATTTAATATTCATTTTCTTTGCTTATTATGTTATGCTCGTACTTTTCTCGCTGCTGTTTATGCTTAACATTCTTGCGCGTTGTTTAGAGTTTTACTATTTGTTAGATCTTTTAAATAATATAATTTTTCTTTAGTATTTCGCGTTCCTTCGTATTCTTCCTATCTATCTATCGACTGTTGTTATTATTGATGGCGTTTTGGGCTATTTGCTGCTTTGCTCGGTGTTAACTTGCTTGCTTTCTGGCTTACTGGCTTCCTGGCTAACGGGCTGATTGTTGTTAAGCCTACATTTCATTTTTTAAAAACTCGCTTTATATCGTTATCATTTTTAAATCTTTGTATAAAAAATTGTTCCGTCCCCCTTTGCTAACTTTCTCTCACTCGCCTAACAATTGAAAACAAATGCTCTTTCGTGTGTTTAAGAAAGTCCCTAAAAAACGTTTTTATAATAAGAGGGGGAAAACAAACAAGAAATTATATTGATTTGTACTCACGATGTTTGTACCGCTAAAAACTTTATGTAAATATGTAAATATATGTATATAAAAAAATATGCCCTTTAGCGCATAAAGTATGCTCTTAACTTTTCTTTTCAAATTCTTTTCATTTTTTAAGTTTTTTTTTAGCATTTTCATAATTTTTTTTTTTTTTTTCAAACGATTCTTAAGTTTTCGTCAAGGTGTACAAACTTTTAAGGATTACGTTAAGAAATTATATATTAAAGGAATTACGCATAAATTAAATTGTTTAAGGTAATAGCAAAGCAACTTGTTGTTATGTTTGTTGCGCTCTTCTTCTTGCTCTTGCTGCTGCTGTTGTTGTTGTCAAATGAAATGTCAAAGTACTTTTGAAGTCTGGGCGTGTTGTATATATATATATATGTGTGTGTGTGTGTGTGAGTGTGTGTATGTATGTATGAATGTTTGTGTGTAAAAATGTACATCAAAAGCATTTTATAAAAATAAAAAATAATTAATTTTTTTTTTAGTTTCATTTGAAATTTTTTTCGTTTTGTTTTAGTAGTAGTTAAAATAGTTGTTAAATTTTAAAAACGAGTTTATCACACCTTAAACGTTATCAGTACTTGGCACAACTTACAACACAAAAAAGTACTTTCAGAATTAAATTAAATTTTAACTTTCAACTCTTGGATAGAAGTTTTCTTGTTTTTAGCGCGTGTTGAAAAGAAAAACCTGCTGGGCCTAGTGGAAATCTTCGCCCTTGTGTTCATGTCTGTGTGTGAGTGTGTGTGTTTGTTTGTGTTTGTTTGTTTGTGGGTGGTAAGAGGGTAAACATATTGAAAAGTTTACTCAAAAAATAAAAAACACAAAGCATTAATTAGTTGAATGGAGCAGAAGGCAACGAATCATGTTGAAGGAATTCTTTATAAGCCAACTCTATTTTTTGTTTCACTGTTACTGTTACCGACTGTACCTGCCAAATAGGGTTGCCATGCTCGATTTATGGCTGCTCCAGCTGTTCTTGAGTTTTTCTCTTCAACTTTGCAAGTTAAAATTTAATCTTCATTCAACTCTTTTTCTTTTAAACCACATTGGCGACATTCAATTATCTCCCGCTATTTCTCTACAACGCCCTCCAACTCTCTCTTTCTCGCTCTCTTTCTCTCTGTCTCTACTAGAGTTCTTAACTGCTTTCCTTTGCCTGCTTTAATAACGATATAAAATAGCCTCTAAATACTAAAAAATAATTTCTTTGCATGCTGCTGCTCTATCTCTCTCTTCCTCTCTTTCGTTCTCTCCCTCTCTCTAAACATCTCGTTCTCATTTTCAACGCGCACTTGTCTTTATCAATTATGCACTTTGCATAATCCGTATAGTAATTATTATTAAATTTTATTCGTTTTGGTAATTCCCCCGTTTAAGCAGAGCATTCTTAGCTAGTTTACTCAACCAATTTGCTCACTTTCTCTCTCTCTCTCTCTCTCTCTCTCTCTCTCTCGCTAACTCTTATACGCTTACGATCTCTTCCTCTCTTTTACTTCATTCGTTCATCTGTCCGTTCGTCCGTCTCCCGCCTCAGCAACTGGAATTATGTATAAAATTTAAAAATTTTTTTGTCGTTTTCTAGTTTACTTTTTTGGAATTTTTTATAAAAATTCGTTTTACGATTTTTTTTGTTTTTCGTTATAGTTTGGTAGTATGCACACATACTAATGCATATACATATCATATGTATGTATGTATGTATGTATTATGTATAAATAAAATGCTTAGGCTTATCCACCAAGCATGCAAATCTATAGATATCATTACTGCTGACGAATGCATAAAGACAGAAAAAAAAAAATATTTGCTTGCATATGGGAAATACTAATATATGCTCTTTGTATTGACAACTTTGGACATTTTTTTCCTATGCGCTACGCAAACTTCAAGACGCCACAAAAATAATCAATTAATTATATATATATGTATATATTTATATGTATATCGTTAAGTATTATCATTATTAAAAAAAAAAAAGAAAACATTCTCAATTATAACAAAACAAAGTTTCCTTACGCATCAACATATACACATATATATATAAATATATATATTTTCTGTGTGTTCCAATTATCATCTCATCCCTTTTGTTTTTCATCATTTCTTTCGTATATGTATATATATATATATATACAACTCACAATCACAAAACACCCGCCCTACCCTAAGTAACTTAAATTGTCTCAGGCTATACAAATAGTAATTATGCATAGGTCTCTCAAAAAAAAAAAAAAACAATTTTAAATTAGAAATAAATAGAAAAATGAAGCAAACCAAATCTTTAACAATTTCACTTTGTTCATACCGTATTGGGTCTCTCTCTGGTTCTGTTTCCTGTTCTGTTCTGTTATGTTTCGGGTTTTCTGTTTCTGTTCAGGATCTGTGTGCGTCTGGCCTTTGTCTTGTGATTTGGATTTGGATCTGGCATAAGGCAAACTGCTGATTATTTTGCTGCGTTCCAAATGTTGGGAAATTAATTTCCCTGCTTGATTTGCTGATATGCCTTTAATGTTTCTTTAGCTGTTAGTGTTGTTGTTTTTGTGTTTGTTGTTATTTGTTGTTGTTCTGTGTGTGTCCATCAATGTTTATTATGTTTTCTTATTGTTTCTTGTATTCATCGCTTAAATAAGTAACATATTTGTTATTTTAGCATTAAAATATATTCATTTTAATTTTTGTTTTGCTTTGTTTAGGTTTTCAGATGTTCTCTCGTTTCGCTCACATATTAGTTAGTTTTAGTTTTTTTTTTCTTTTTTACTTTAGACTTGTAACGTTTGATTTATTTGTATTACATTTATAGTTTTTATTTTTTTTTTAGTTTTGTTTTTTCTTTTTTGTCGTAGAAGATAATGCACTTACATTGAGGTATTTTAATTTCTTTTTCAATCTTCATCAATCGATTTTTCTTTTATGGTTTTTTCGTCAAAAAATTCTACCCTAAAAGCTTGTATACTCGCTATTTGTTGTTAAATGTATGCATGTTGTTGTTGTTGTTGCTGTTTTTGTTTAATTCTGAGAGTAAATGTTCTTTCAATTGTTTGCTAATTTTGCTTGTACGAAAAACAAATATGTTTTGGCCGAAATGTTGATTTTGGGTTTGTCTAAATGTGCTCACATTTATAACAGTTTTGTGGGGTTATACAAATTCAACTGAGACTGATCTATGTGTCCTAAGTCCTAACGCTTAAGTTACAAAATAATAATAAAAAAAAAAAAATAAACAAAACAAGAGAATATGCAAAGTTTGTTGGTTGTTTTAATATGCGTATGCAACTATGTATGTAAGTATGTAATGTAATGTAATGTAATATGTATAAAACAAAAAATATGTTATACTATGTATGTAAGTAAAGAAATAAAATAGTTTCAACAAAATTGGGCTATTGTCTTGCTTTACGTTTGATTGTTAGTTGCTCTGATTCAGTTACATTAGTTACAGTTTATATAGCAGTAGCTGTGTGTGTGTGTGTGTGTGGGTGTGTTGGTGGGTGGGTGTGTTGGTAGGTAGGGTAGAGTCTAAACTGTTATACACACTCGCACTAGCTTTGCTTTCGTTAAGTGTATACATGAGAATTATTCGTATAAACTATGGGGGGCAATCTAACGGCCATTGCCCATCAAAGTGTATAACAGTTTTCGTTTAGTTGCTATTATTGTTTCTCAATTTATAACACTTTATGTGTGACACTTGTCGCGTATATAAAATTAACATTTCAGCACCGTTATTATTTGTTTAAGTTTCGTTTTGTCTCTTTTTGCTTCAAGGCAAGCAAATTACAACAATCGCTCGCTCCCCTCTGCTCTTCTCGCCTCTAACTAAGAGTAGTTCGCTCTCTCTCTCTCTCTCTCTACAAACATCTCAAACAAAATATAAACAACAATTAACTTTCTCATACTCAAATCGCTTGCGCTGTTTTAACAACATTTGAAACAACTACTATACAGCTCTGTACACATTATAACATTGCTTGATTTGATTGGTGTAAAAAGACACAGCTTAACTATATCTATGTGTGTGTGTATATATAGGATTGTAGTTATATGTATATATATGTGTGTGTGTGTGTTGGCATGCTAAATGTATTTACGCTATATATAATAATTAATGTATGCTGACTCTGTTACACATAAGCTAAGTTTACATTCAGTTTTTGTTTTCTATATATTGTGTTTATATATACGATTTATGTTTGAACAAAAGTCTGCCATCTACCCCTGCCCCACTGTAAAATTGAACACCTCTTGTGTTTAGTGTTAAATTTGAAGAAATTTTGGTTGGTATTCCATTCTTTGTGAGCTCTTTTATGTCAAATTTCAAATTCAAATGCATTATTAAAATTAGAAAAAAGAAGAAAAATATTAAAAATAAAAAAATAACATAGCTTTAATTTTTCAAAAAATTTTGCTGTTGCTTTAAGCCAATTTTGAGAACTTATAAAATGTTTTCTGTTTTTTGTTTTTTTTTTTCGTTTTTGTTTTTGTTTTCTTTTTATGCATACAATTAATTAATTTAAGAAAGGAAATTTTGCTTTAAGACAAAAATTTAACACACACACAAACCAATTGTTTAGCTTGGTTCTTTTTCGTTTTCGCTCCTTATGTTTCTCTTTTTGCATTTTGCTTTGCTTTGCTTCACTTAAAGTACGCCTATTAGGTGATTAAAAAAAAATATATATAATAATAAAATAATTCATAAAAAAATTTAGTTTTATATAAAACGCATGTTGCTGCTGTTACGACTTCTCAACTTGTTGGATTTGATGTTAAATTTTTGTTTGTTTTCTTGTGTTTAGGTTTGTTTTTGTTTTTTTGTTTTCTTGTGGTTGTTTTTGCGCTGCAACAACACTTCTCTTTTCACTTTGTAAACTTAAATTTCTTTTGTTTTTGTTTGTTGTTGTTAATGTTAATTTTCTCTTTTGTTTTCTTTGTGTATTTATTGGCTGCAGGGGAGGGGGGCGCTGTTTTAGTAGAATTTTTAGTGTTTTTGTTATGATAATTGCTGCTGCTGCTGCTGCTGATGTTGCTGCTGCTGCTGCTGCTGCTGCTGCTGATGTTGATGTTGTTGTTGCAATTACAATGCAGTTGAACAGTTACCGTTATAGGCCTTTGTGTTTAGTTTCGTTTTTGTTTGATTGTTTTTTTTTATTTTACGGTTTACAGTATTTATCTCGCATGAATTTCAAAAGTTATATACGACCTTAACGGCATTTGCAACTGTTATACGGGAGAGATAGAGAGAGAGAGAGAGAGTGAGCTCCTTGTTGATTATCCTGTTTATGTTACTGCTATTACTTCTCTTGGCTGTGGTTGCCCGCGCTCTCTTAGGGGCTCTCCTCCAACTCCAAGTAGTCAAAGTGGTTCGATTGTATTGAAGTCCTAACGCATCCTTATCGTGAGTGTGGGGCTATCTATTGATATTTTTGTTGTTGTTCTTGCTGTTGTTTGTTTGTGGTGTTTCATGCCCCTCCCTCCATCCCCAAATACGCTCCAGAGCTGCAGCAAATGTTTACTGCTGTGAGCTCGCCAGCTGCTGCTGCTGCTGATTGGCGGCCGGAGCGGCATTGCCGGGAGGCGGCGACGGCTGCTGCTGCTGCAATTGATGGGAGGACGCTGTCGACGACGCCTGCTGCTGCTGATGATGTGCAGGTGGCGCCGTAGACGACGCTACCGGTGATTGGTGATGCGATTGCGGCGGCAGCGGCTGCTGCTGCTGCGTCGGCGACAATTGCTGCTGCTGCTGCTGCTGTTGTTGTTGTTGCTGAGTCCCACTTGGCGCGGCGATGGCTAGGTTCTGTTGTTGCTGTTGTAATTGTTGTTCTTTGGCAGCTTTTTGTTTTTTGGTCACTGGTGGCGGATTCGTCGATAGCATCATGGCGCGTATTCGGCGCTGTGCGGACTGCAAAGAGATCGAGATGGAGATCGAATGTGTATTATGAACTCGTATGCTTATATATTGGTGGGTGGGGGCTGCACTTACCTGTACACTATAGAATGGGCCGATGATGTGCACAGGTGTCTCCTCATCGCCGCCAGAAGGTGGCGCCAGCGCATGCTCTGGCAGCTTAATGACGCTACCTGTAACACGTTGCAGCTCACGCACATTCTGTCCGCCCTTGCCAATTATGCGTCCAACCTGGCAGAGAGAGAGAGAGAGCGTATTAGATTTGCAATAGATTGGTTGAGTTGGTTTTGGGGCTTGGGGCTTGGCTGGCTACTCACCTGAGAGCTTGCAACTAGCAGTTCGACAGTGAGACGAACATCATCGGTGCCACACATGAAGCCCTCCTCGCGCATCTTTTCAAATATCATATACTGCGCCTTCCACTGACCCTCCGGTGTGCCAACAATCGTGACCTTGCGCTCCGTTTGTTGGTCCAGCGGCTTGTCGGCGTCGAGGGGCGCAATTTTGAGGGATGCGCTCGAGAAGCGCATGATGCTGCGGATGTGAGAGCCCTTGGTGCCGATGATGGCGCCAACAGCGTTATTCGGTATGAATAGATATGTCGTCTCCTGCATATCGTTGGGGAAGGCCGGCGGCACCACGCTGGCCGGTGTCTTGGACATGGCAAAGCTTTGACACGAGGGGAACGGCATGCTCGTGTTAAAGACCATGCCGTTGCCCGGTGTCGACATCATTGCCATGGGATGTAGACCGGGGAACATGAGACTCTGCGGCGCCATCGCCTGCAGATCGTTCTCGTAGCTCTGGCGCAGCTTGGTGCTGATCTGATTCTCGGCACGCGACATATTCTCAATCAAGCCCTTGACAGTGATGATGCGTTCCAGATTGAAGCTATTGATGTCGTTGATCGAACTAACAGTAATCTTCGTGTCCGTATCCTGCATAATGCGTTTAATCGTGTTGCCGCTCTTGCCAATAATGCGGCCAATTAGATTGTTGTGGGCAAGAATCTTCAAGCAGATCTCGCTGCAAAACGGCAAAACAGAAATAGAAATGGAAATAGAAATGGAAATCGAAATGGAAATAGATTTCTCTCGTTTGGCACTCACCCCTTATTCGTGGATAGCGCTTCCTGTTGCATAACCTCCAATATGCGTTTGCATGCATTGGTGCAGTTCTCCGGATTGCCATAAATCGTTATGGATTTCTCCACCGAGCCAACATTCTCCTTGCGATGGACATCAACGCGCGCCCGACTCTGTTGTGTAATGGTGCGAATGGTGCTGCCTTGGCGTCCAATGATGGCGCCCACCATCTCGCTTTGCACCAAAATGCGCAGCGGAAAGTCCGCCTGGCGTCCGGGACCCGGCATGCCCGGATACGGATTGCGCTGATTCCGTTGGCTGCGCCGCTGATTCTTATCCAGTTGCTCTGCGTGCAGTTTACTGCCCTCAAACTCGACACCGTTCAGACCACTAGCAGCTCTGCAGGCACCACAAAAAAAAAAAAGAAAAAGGAAAATCGAAGGGTAAATATTAAGGCAAGCGAATTGAAACAAAGATAGCAAATAGATACATGAGGTTGCATGCTGTATAAGAAACACTTGGGAATTATATGAAATGTTTATGCGTGTATGATAGCGATAACGATTTATCGATTGTAGTTGATGAGCAGTTAAAACAACAACAAGCCGCCCCCCCTTTGCACACTCCCTAATTCACACACAAGACTGGGAGACTGGGAGACTGGGAGACTGGAAGCTGAACTTTATTTACAATATGTTTATATATAAAGTTTGCGCAGTGTTTCGATAATAAATCGTTTTAGCTACGATCGATACTTATCGATATGCCTGCTGTTTGCTTTCTGGTATGTATGTATGTATATGCATTGTATGTATATATATATAACTGTAAACACAAGAGATCTTTCACTGCTGGCAAGTACAGTTAACTTTACACTATACAAAATTTTTGGTATTTTGTCTTTAATGCTACTACTAATAGTAAATTATGATTAAAATTGGATTTTTGTATATTTTAGTTGTATATACCTTTGCGCCTGCTCAGTATTTTCGAATGTTATATGTACTGTCTGAGAGTTTTGATCCTTACTAGAAATAGCCTCACATTGTTTGACGATGCCATAGGGCTTCAGGAGCGGTTCGATGTCTTCGAAACGTGTTTGCAGCGGTATGCCGCTTATTAAGATTTTTGATGTTGTAACACTGTGAAGAAAATAGCGTAAGAACACACACACAAAGAAAAAAAACGCAAAAAAGAAGCAAAACAAAAAGTGAGAAAAAAAGAAAAACAAATAAACAAACGAAAGTTGTAGGGTATAAAAAATAATAACAGCAGCAAAACAAATGAAAAAATTAAGATGTGAAATGAGCAAGTAAACAAAATTAAAATACACAAATGATAAGCAATTAAAATTTAATATATTTAAAAACAAAAGAAAATTAATAAGAAATGAATGAAAATAAAGAAAGAGAGCAGTATGTCAGTAAAGGAATCTCAACAGTGCAACAAACATCTAGAGAAGTATAGAGAGAGAGAGAGAGAGAGAGAGAGAGAGAGAGATAGCGTTCGTATGGAAGGAGGCGGGGGGAAAATATGAGGGGCGGTGTATATTATGATATTGAGAAATTGAGAGAGCGTACACAACTAAGATGACAAAACTATGAGCGAGGCTAAGTCCGCAAATCAAAGATAAAGTCTGAGGCCTTACATTTTATACTTTTGCAGAGAGCTTAAGAAATCTACATAGAGCCAAAGCTGTTAGCATCCTGTTGCCATAACGGCACAACAAACACACTAATCAACAACAACAGCAATAAAAAACAAATTGTGAGAAAAAAAGCAATTTTGCTGCGTGCTACTTTTTGGCGCAACAACAAAAGCAGCAGCAGCAGCAGCAAGTGAAACACAACACACAGTGGCAGTGGCAGTGGCAGGCCGAGGATCGAGAAACGAGCTTGCTGCAAAGTGAAAAAAATCTCAATCTGTTGCCGCCGCCACTGGAATGTTGCACATTTAATATCGTGTTTATATTTCTTGGAAGTAATTTCACTCCGGCCGGGCCGGGCCGGCATTTGCCTTTGCCGAACGTCAAAAACGCCAAAAAGCAGATTCAATGCAAAGAGCCGAACTACGTCGATGCCTTCGCCACTCGTCCGTTAGCCTAATCCAGCTTATGCATATGCATATATACATACACACATACATATTTATTTATGCATGTATGTACTGCCCTGCAATTCGAACTTAAAGTCGGCAAAAGTAACAAAATATAGTATTGAGCAGCTTTAATGCACTCTCTTCGCTCTCTCTCTCTTTAATATTGTTATGCTTTGATAGTTGCTGTCATTTAATAATCAATAAATAAACGCATTATGTGTAGTAGTGTAGCCTACACTTTACTTTATGAATGAAATCAAAACTTTGCGCGCGTGCATTACAAGAGAGCACAAAGCGTAAGAGAGTGAGAGAGCCTGTCCGCATGTGTGACTAAGAGAGCGTAAACATTGAGCGTATAATCGTTGCGTTTAAGCTTCACTCCCACTCCTGCACACACACACAGCATCAACACACACACACACACACACATGCTTATGTACAACATTCCATTCCATTTCGTCTGTCTCTGTCTCACTCGCTTGCTCTCTCACTACTGAGCTGATGTTGCTTTTGATCTTTATGCTGCTGCACTTTATGCCATATTTGTTTGTGTCTGGATTTATTTGTTTTTTATTTTTTGTTATTCTTGCTGTTTGCGCCTTTTCCAGGAATTGAAGTCGAAACGACAACGCAAAATTTGCTGCCGCTGCTCTTTTCTTTTCTCGTCTTTAGACTGTTGTTCTGCTGCTTGCCGCTTGTCTTGGCATGTGTATTTCAAAGATGCGAGCACAGTTGCAGCAGCACTGGCTCTGCAACTGTAAACACAACTGCTTGCAACTGTTGCGTACAGTTCGAGCAGCAAACGCGCAAGCGTCACACCCAACACAATGTGTGCAGCAAGTGAACAAATAACAAAAAATAAAAAAATAATTGAGAGCAGGGCAATAGTGTTGGTTGGTGGAATGTCTAAGGGGTAAGGGGGCGTGTGTGTGTGTGTGTCTCACTTTCCACCCATGTCCAGCCTCAACAACGCCAACATGCAAATGTCGGCGGTTGCAGTTCGTTGACGCCGTTGTACTACCAATGAGAAATTTGCACTCATTTTAAAAATAAAACAACAACATGCAAACAAAAACAAAAACAGAGATGAACAACTGAGAGAGGGAGATATGGGCGGCAGCATTAGCCAAGTCTGTAAGTCCGCAGACAGAACAACAGCAGCAACAACAGCAGCAGCAGCAAAGCAAAAGCAACAACAAACAAGGGAGCGCACGCTGCGTTTTTATTTTATTTGACATGTGACTGACGCTGCTGGCGCCTCAGCTAAGCAATGACCTCTGCTTGTCGCACACAGACACACACACACAGAAGTATTCTTATACATGTGTATATAAATAAATTCCAGCACCTGAGTGAATTCTTTTGGTTTTGTTTGCAATGCACACGTTACACACACACACACACACACACTCACACAAGTATAAAGCCACGCAATCAATAACAACACGCACGCTAAACGTTTTTGCCTTTGGTATTATTTGTTCTCTTATCATGTTACACAAATACAAGTGTAAGGTACATGAGCTTAGCTAACACGCACACACATGCAAATACCACATATGACACACACACACACACAGATGCATTGCATGTTGCATCGCTTTCTTTTGCGTTTCTCGCTTTTATCAAGGCATGTGTGTATGTATGCTTGTATGCATGTGTGTGTACGTTTCGTTTCCGTTGTATTTTTGATATTTTTATGAATGAAAAAGTAAGAAATCTGTTGCGTTCGATTGCATTTGTATTTTTATGTTTATACAAGCACATACATATAGGCACACACACACACACACACATATGTATGCATGCAGTTTTACACATGTATAAGAGCGTAAGAGAGTCTGCTGTGCTTAAAGAGGCAAGGCGTATGCGTATGAGTGTACGTTCTATTTCCATGACATTCCACAAGTTAGTTTTCTGCTCAATTTCGCGTATGGGTATTGCAATTTACCGTTAGCGCTTGAATGCCTGTTGCTGTCTCTACACTTTCTCTACCTCTCTCTCTGCTAATAAACTTTTCTTCATTTCTTTCTGCAGTTCATTTGTTGCGCTTATCTATCGCCGGCAACGCCTCGGATCCCCGCCCCCTTCAACGCTCACACACACACACACACACCCTTGCTTGGGGCCCCCTCTTTTGATGTTATCTATGAACTGGAATGTGTCTATTTCAGACGACCACGTATGTATTTTTATATGTTATATCGCTACCCATAAATATAGATGTGTGTGTGCTGTTGGTCGTATGTGCAAATATGCAGTTGGTGAAGCGCTGACCTAAATTATGAGCAAAATTGATAAATGTCTAAGCTTTGCAAATATTGCAATATTAAAAAAGTTGCAAAAAGTTTATGACCATAATAAAAGTCAGATATTGTGAATCCCCCGCAAATTGAAGAATCGCATTTGAGATCGCATTTCATATTTAGCGTGTGGTGTCATTAACATCACTGCTAAAATACACATATGTACATACAAATACATATGCATAAACAGACGACTGACTTCCGCCTATTAATGGCGAAATCGGAAACGTTATCTCTTTCACAGTCTCACATTGCCAGTCTCTCTCTCAATCTGGCGACTTTCAAATGAGAGGCTTTGATATTTGTGTTTTATTATCGAGAACAGAACACAGACACTCACCGATCATAGAAACGTGGTATTTTCGTATTTTGTGGTTGTAGTTGTTGTTGTTGATGAAGGTGTTGCTGCTGCTGCTGCGGCTGTTGCTGTGGTTGTTGCTGTTGTTGGTGGTGTTGTTGTTGTTGTTGTATGTGTTGTTGGTGATAATAGTGATTATTACTGTTGTTGTTGGTTGTAATTCTGTGGATACTATTGTTGTTGCTGTGGCTTTGAGGGTAATTGCTGTTGCTGCTATGCATTTTTATTTCTGATTTTATTTTGTCTGGTTCTCGTTAATTAACTTTTGTGTTTCTGTTTATTGCAAGCAATAATTACACTACTATGTTAAATAATAGTTGCACTGTTGCGCGGCTTCAACTTTTTTATACAAGGGTTTTGAGTTTTGTGTTGTTTCAGCTTAAAAAAATTGAACTGCTGCAGACCTTTAAGAGCGCGGCGGCGACAAAAAAAAAATATCAAGAAATTAACTAAAGAGCGTGAAACAGAAGAAAAAGAGCGCGCGTGGTTCGCACTAATACAACGAAAAACACTTTGGCGTCATTATGACGTACATATATGTATGTATGTTTGTATGTAGAAATGTTGATGTCAGCGACTTTTAAGCACTGGCCATATACATATGCATATGTATGTTTGTGTGTGTGCGCGCGCGAGAGTAGTGGCGGTCGCTCAATTTGTTAATCACAAACGCAGAATTTAATACTGATATGATTATGAATTTTTTTAACGTACATACATCGCTTAGCAATGCTTCTTCTACATTTTTGTTTTTCTATCAGTCACGCGTACCTTATGAGCTTTGATTTACAGTAGCAATGGCACAACGAGGTTATGTACAAATGTAAATATGTATGTATGTATGTATGATGACTCAACATGCATGTTCGCAAACGAAAAGCGCAAAAAAGTTATCGACTATCTATAGAATGCACGCGTGTGTGTGTGCCAAAATATGATTGAACTACTTTAGGTGGTAGGTAGGTGGGTGGGTGCATAAACACAAACAGTTTTTAACGTGATACGTGTACGTGTCTGACTTATTAGCACGAAACGCAGTGGAAAAGCACGTAAGGCACTAATGCCGCCCATTTTCCACACATACACACATGGACAACATTGATGATCGAGCAAAGAATGTCGTTAGGCAGCGCTAAAAACTTTGGCCCAGACAGGCGAGAGTACACACGAACGCGCTGCACATGTTACATACATACATATGTATGTACATATGTATGTAATACAACAACAACAAGGCAGGCAGGCAGCCAGGCATGCTGTGATCGCTCTCGCGCTCTTGTATTTGAAGGTGAGAAGAGAGCACAGAATCCGATCAACAACTACACACACACACACGCAAGTCAGAGTAAAGCGAAGTAGGTCAGTTTACTTGCTTGTTGCTTTTGCGCGTCTAAATTCATACATACATACATACGTATGTATATGTATGCATATAAATTGTGAATTAGTTAAATTGATTTTCATTGTCATGCGTTTGGTTTTTGCCAATCTTGAATTTACTGCATATGTGTGTATTTTTAAAAGAACAACTGACTAAACACAGAGAGCAACAACTGTCACACACACACAAACACACTCAACATGTACAATCTCTGACGCCGGTTTGTCATAGTCATCATAACGGTACAAACATATGCACATTCATATGTACATACATACATACATATATGTATGTATGTAGTTTTTGCTTAGTTTGTTTGCCTATCTATAACATATGTAAGCATGTATGTGTACACACACACACACACAAGCAAAGCCGCGTCTGTATGTATTTGCTTAGATAAAGGAAACGATGAAAAAAAAACCCGAAATCGTTGACTTGCAAAAAACTACGCCAAACGCCGACAACGACGATACGACACTATATATGTATATATTTTTTTTTGCCGTCTAACGTCAAGCATTTTTTTCTTTTTTATTCTTTCGGTCTCTCTTTTTCTCTCCCCCTCTTTTTTTCTGTTGCGGTCTGCTAATAACACTCACTTTACACAGCGTATTTTAATTTGTTGTTGTTGATTTTGTTTTCTTTGAATTACTGTTATTGCAGTTCTAATATAAAATAAGTATGTAAATATCACTTAAAGCTTCAAGCTAAGTTAAGGCGAACACAATTTTGTTTTTGCGCCCACGACGGCCAGCGACTGAATATTGAAAATAAAAAAAAACAGCAAAAAATAGTGTGTAAAAACAACGCACGCACAAACACAGGCACAGAGGCGTAAAATATTTTATAATTTTTGCTTTTGCTTTGCCGAGTAGTTGAATTACTGTTTGTTGCTCTTGTTATACATTTGTTGTTATTATTTTTATTATTATTATTATGACTGTTGCTGCTGCTGCTGTTGTTGTGGCGTGTGCTTGTCGTTGTTGTTGTGCAACTACGTCGTGTATTTCCGAAAAAGACGACCGCAAAATGCAAAGAGCATTTAACTACTGAAAACTAAAACTGGCACGACAAAGAGCAAAGCGCAACAGCGACAGCGGCGGCAATTCCAATTCCAACATAAGCGGGCATCGACGGGACGGGACGACAAAGTATAAGACAAAAAAAAAAAAAAAGAAAGAAATAAAACGCAGCGGCAGCGCGCTTTGGAGCACCGTTCAAAAGCTGAGAGGCAGAGAGCGCAAGCGAGAGATGGAGAGAGCGGCCCACTAGCTAGCCGGCTATGTGTGCACATATGTACATACATGTATGCATGCATGTATACACACACATATGAAAACGCCAAAGTCGTCACTTTGATAGTTGTTGTTGTTGTTGTTGTTGTATACTCTTCTTGTGGCTATGTGCGTGTGTGTTGGTGAGCAAAGGTTCATATGATTAGCGAGCGCAACACTTGCGAAAAAAAGGGAAAATGGCAAGAAAGAAACAGCAACGTCAACCAAAATGTAGGAGAAATTCCAATGCACGTTACGTTTACGTGATAATGGTGTTGCCAGATTGCAGAGCTACAACTTGGGTGTATCTGGTAGCGCTACTGATACGTAGCAGATACTATTGTGAGATTTACATTACACAGCTGTTAATACATATCAAATTATATGCAAATGTACATGTATATATAATATATGCATATATTAATAATGTTCTATAAAATATGCAAAATAAACTCGACAACCCTGCGAACATATAAATTGTAGTCGCGACAAAAATACAGATCAGATCGTCTCTCTTCGCTCACTCAAGCTGATGTATGTACGTACATACATACATACATACGTACATGTGCAGTTCTCTTATAGGGCAGGTTGTTATTTGTGTATTGATGCGCTCTTTCGTTTTCATTACGTTGTTTTCGTTTTTTCTGTTGTTGTTGTTGTGCGAGAGAAGTGCAACAATTGTACTAGCTGCTTGCTTTTGATTACGTCACGCATTTGTATGATTTGCGCTCATGCATGTGTATGTGTGTATGTATGTATGCGTGTTGTGTTGTTGCTGCTTTGGCTCAATTTTCGGTGACGCCGGCAGCGCATCAACTGTTAGTTATTTCCGGTCATTTATTGTTTTGTGACGTTGGCGTTGGCCAATTTGCCGGCACGTTTGCCAACACTGACATAACCAGTAACATAATTACATACATATGTACATACATACATATGTATTGCAACATATGTTGGCCGCAAAAATAATATAAGCCGGCCAACTAAATAAATAAAAGAAAAACGGTAAAAACAACAAGAGCTTAAGTTTAATAAAGAACTACATAGTACATATGTATTTCAACTTTATTTTCGGTAGTTCAATGGCCTCAATAAAAAAAACAGCAAGAGCAGCAAGTAGCAAGCTTAGAGCCAGGCCAACAGCCGGCCGGCCGGCTTGCTGGTCAGCCGCCCTGGTTAGCTCAGCTTTGGCTTTGGCTTGATCGAGAACTGCTGATAACGCGCAGCAGCAGCAGCAGCAGCAGCAGCAGCAAGTTGAAGAGCGCGCAGCGTAGCGAAGCGTTGCCAAAAATTCAGCGGCAGAGGGCGAGACAGAGAGAGAGAGAGAGAGAGAGCTAAAGCAGGCGGCGCGTGCTTAAAGCTGCTTAAATAGATTAGCTGTTTAACTAGCGTAAACGCAAAACAATAACAATATGCTTTAAATTTACAATGTATTTACATAAGAGAGTTGCTCAATTTGTTTAAGTGCAAACAATGGGATTTAGTTGGCTCAAAGCAAGCCAAGCTAAGAAGTCTATGGCCGGCATTAGAAAGCAGTGAGAGTGAGTGTAAGTCAGTCAGTTACACTTTAGTTTGTCTGGCAGCTGTTCGAGGCAGGAACTGTGCAAATTAGCTAACTGATCCCTGCAGGCGACGGCGGCACAACAACCCTGCTAACTAATTTCGCCAGGGAAAGGCTTTCTTCCCTTTTGTGCTAAACGTATTATTGTCTTATCAGTGGCTCTGGCTTCGAGAGCAAACAATGGTCAGATAACTTTTAGTTTACAAGCGCAGCAGGACACGTTTGTGCTGGTGCGTGTCGAACGCAAGGATCAAGGGAAGGGTTGCGAATGCAGCTGCTGCAAGGACTAAAAGAAAGTGTGTGCTCAACCGGTGAAATAACGGTTGAAGAAAGTAGCAAGCAAGCCAAAGGAATTTGCCAACCAAGCAACAATAATAAAATATGATCGTGATCAGCAGGCGGCGGCGATTGTTGCACGTGTCGCGCACAACAGTTGGCCAAAATGAAATGTAAATAATGCGCGCTGTTGAGGGTGGGTAAGGATATACATACAAATGAAGGATACACACACACACACACACACACATATGTTTTTTAATTTAAGTGTACAGTTGGCAGTTCAGTTTCATTTGCATTTAAGTCATATTTAAATAAGTTTTTGAAACACTAAAGCAAACAATTGATTTCGATTTAAGCTACAACAAAAATTTGAGTCGCTGCAAACGCTTTTAACTGTATTTTTGATAAGCATACAATTAAATATCGTATGCATATAAAATTCATGTTATTTACATGCCTAAGAGGGCATGGGGGGGGGGGGGGCAGCATTCAGCTCGCTTCAGTTTGCATTGTTGTTGCTCAGCTCAGCGCTTTGCCTAACGCTTCCTTTATTATTTTTTTCTTTTTTGTTGCTGCTACGGATTTCAAAACTCTTCTCGTATAGCTGCTGCTGCTGCTGCTTTGGGCTCTTTATATAGCGGCAGGAATTCTTGAAAAACTAAGCCAGCAGTAACACGAATCTCAGCGTATGTTTGTAGCTGTATCTGTGTGTGTGTGTGTGTCGTCAAATTCTTGGAAATTTCTAATGAACACAAACACAAAAAGGAGCACACAAAAATGCTGCAGAGCAGCGGCAGCAGCAGAAGCAGCGGCAGCAACAAAAATGAAACCGAAATAATGTGGATCAAACGCACACAACGCTAAATGAGTACAAACAAGCGGAACGTGAGAATCAAGTAAGCCACAAATAAAAATACACACATGCACAACAGATCATGCATGCATGTGTGCGTGTGTGTGTTTGTCGCTCTTTGAGTTTTGCATGTGTTTTGTATTTTTTTTTTAGTTTTGCAGCTAAGCTGAGCAGCAGCAGACAACGAGGCAGCGCAGCTGCAGCGCAGCTACAAATGTATGTGTGTGTAGCTGTAAGCAGCGCCTACCACCCACACACACGCACACACACACAGCTTTAAAATGCGGTTAGGGCAGGGCAGTGTAAGTTGACAAGCTCAGCAGGCGAGCAAGCAAGCAAAAGCAAAGGATTACCTGCCATTCACACACACACACACACACACACACATAGCTAACGCTGGCTGTGCTACCTGAGCCTTAAATTTGCATCCTGTTTCGCATTTGAAAGTAAAAATTAAAAAAAAAAACAGCAAAAAGTATGTGGGATAAAAAGCAAACAAGCTTAAAACTCGGCGTCCTTCTGCTCTTCCGCTGGGCAACAGCAACAACAGCCACGCCCTTGACGCCCCCGCAGCAACAGCAGAAAATGTAGGTAAAGCCCCCCGCCCCCCCGCGCACACACACAACATTTGATTTGATTTCGCGCATTAAACACGTTTGCAGACTTGCTCTCGTATCTATCAAGGTCAGCTGCCAGCCACGCCACATGGCGTATGCGTAACGCTCGCAGCCGTTCGCTGAGTCGAAGGGTAAGCATGTTTATTAGACTTCCTGCTGCTGCTGCTGCTGCCTGTTGCCTGCTCAGTCGCTCGTTTCAAACGCCAACTAATTTGACTGTCAATCAAAGCGCAATAGGGAGCAGGCAACAGGCAAAGGACCTCACAGCATTTGTTAATCGATGGGAATCAAATAGAAGGCAATACACATACAGATGAAAAAAAAGCCTGACAACCTAACTACAACTGATTGCTGCGCTGCAGATTAGAGTGCAAAAGCAAAAAGCTCACAGCCAAGGATACAAAGCGAACTCACACACTTTGCTCGAGGGGCTGCTGCTGCGATTAGATCCTTAGATCTAAGCATGCAGATCAGCAGCAGCAGCAACGGCAGCAGCGGCAATGGGGTGAAAGACAAATTGGTCAAGAGCAAAGTGAACAAACATTAGAAGATGCTCACAGCAGCAGCAAGGATATTCTATAATTAAAAATGGAAAAAAAATTGCATTTTTTTGCTGCTTGCATAGAATTTTGACAGCTCAAAAAGGACACGGGGGAGCCAGAGAGCACGGAAATGTGAGAAACTCGTTTGGCAATTTGCCCAACAGAAAGCACAAAAAAAAAAAAAGCAAAAAATCTAAGGAAATGAGGAAAAATGCGCTAGGGGCGCGTGAAACCTGATTCTGATTTCTTCAAAGTGTGTGCACCCTTTCAATTTTTATTTTTATTTCATTTTTATTCTTTATGGGTTTCTAAACTGAGAGCTGAGAGCAGCGCCGGCGGCGGCATGTTTTCTTTTGCGGATTAAAGCTGAAGCTGCTACAGATACAAAAAGATCTACAACAGACAAGACAGACAAAGCAACGTGTTTAAAATGCTGTTTAACATACAGTGCGTATGCGCAATATCAAATTGCCCTAACGAGTTCTGCTGCAGCCCGCGCGCCGCTCTCCTCCCCCGTTAGTACGCACTATATATATCGCATATAGAGTAGCAGGCAGATCACACGCATAATATATCGTGTATACATGGAAGTAGTAAGGGGGGGGGGAGCAACGAGCTGCTTAGTAGGCAGGCAGGGAGGGAGGGAACTAGGGATGCTGTACATGTGACAATGATAATAACTAGAGTTCTGCTCTGGCTGCCTAGCTCAGTGTTTACTTACACCACTTGAGCTTAACTCGGCGCGAACGCTTGATAAGGGTCAGCAGCGGCGGCAGCTTGGGTAACATACGCTTGGCTAGAGCCTTGGGTTCTTCTTCTGATGAGAGCCACTTTTTTTTTTTTTTTTTGTAGCTTTGCTGCTTTTTCTTGTGATATGCCCAATTTATCACAGGAAATTAGCTGCTATTTAGCAGCGTTGTATATTCAAAAGGGGTTAGGGGCTGAAGCAGAAGCAGGGGAGGCAGTTAGCCCAAAATAGCCTTTAGCTAGGCCACAACACACACACACACACATAGTCAGTCAGTCAGTCAGCTGGATCTCAGGGTGTGCCACAAGAAGAGGCAAGTCTTCTGTTATTTGGCGTGATAATTTGTGCAATTGTGGATTGCACATCCTGCTCAAGAAAATGGCAATGAAAAAAAAAGCACACGCTAAATAGCAGAAATAACAAGATTGCTGCCTTTTTTTTTATATCAAAATATAGTTTAGTTTGGTTTTGGGGTGGGGGGGCAGCTTTAGTTTTAACTAAAAAGCGTTGAGCGTTTGTTTGTTTCGATTTTAAGCAACTACAGCGCACAAACTCAAACTACTTAATATCCTGTAAATTACATGCATACATTAGAGTTAGAGTGAGTGAGTGAGAGAGAGAGAGAGAGAGAGAGTGTGAGAGTGAGTAGTGGGCTGGGGGGGAGACAGTAACAGCGTCGCTTGCTGTTCTGTGGGTTTTGGTGCTGGAGAAAGGATCTTGGGGTTTTTGGTTTTTATGCATAGATGAGTTAGTTATATATTTTGTTTCATGTCTATTTGTTTCATATTTTTCTTGCATATGCGTATTTAATAATAATTTAATTTATTGCATAAATACCTTGAGGTGCCAGCACCTTCCAATTGCTGCCGATCCAATGGCGGATCGAAGATTTGCTCACGATCCTCTTTTGATAATTCCAAATCGGCGAATTGATCCAGTTCGGAAGCCATCTCGTCGTTCAGTATTAAGCTTTGGGCTTCAATGATTATTAACGAAATGTTTAAACTTTGAATTTGTTGTTGTTGCGCGTTGCGTTTTGTTTGCTTTGTTGAACTTTCGCTTATTTGGTTTCTTGCGTTTTGTTGGGCACACTTTTCGTTTTCGTTTACGTTTTAAAGGATTAGCAGGATTTTGGCTTGATTTCGTGCAAAAAAAATATATATGTATATATATAGTTATATATGTATACGTTTAATAATAATAATAATAATAGTTATTATTATTTGTGCTTGTTTTTTCTCTTTCTTTGTGTATTGGATTTTAAAAATAATTATTCGAACTTTGGGTTTTTAGAACACTTTTTTTTTTTGTTTTTTTAGAATTTCGTTAGTGCCGAATGTTTCTGTTTTAGTCGTGGAATGCTTGGAAAAAAAAGTTAGGACGTTTTGCAGAGTTTGAATTTTGGCGCTCAGTATTTTTTTTTTTATTTATTTTTAACTTTTATTCATGTCCTTGGCGTGTGTTTGCCTCCTTCCTAAATTAGCGTACTATGTTTTTTTTTTATTTTGCGATTCGAGAGAGCTAACTTTTAATTTAGTTGCAATTGCTGTTATAATTATCAATAATATTTGTATGATTGTTATTATTATTATTATTATTGTTGTTGCTGTCGTAGTAGTAGTTGTAGTTGTTGTTGTAGTGCATTGCTTGTAATTGAATTAAGTTTTGAATTAATTACCGTTTTCGCGAACGCAAAACTTTATTGTTGTTGTTGTTATGGCCGCAAAATGTCCGATTCGAAACGAAATTAAATTTGTATCAATTTTGGCCAAATGTACTTAGAAAGAAAACCTGTAATGTGAGCAGAAACAAACAGAAATTAGTGACAAAGTTCAAACGCTTGATAATAATAATAAAAATAGCCCTATAGCAATATTTAGTGCTTCAAATACAATTACAAAGTCTCACTTAGCAGCCCACAAACCCTCAAAACGCCTTTTGCAGTCGGTCTCGACTGCTGCTGCTGCTGCGACGACGTCGACGCCAGCACCAGCAGCAGCAGCAACAGCTGTTGCGATCACTGCCCCGAGAGCGCTCGCGCTCGCAGGCATAGCAACATGTTGCTTAGCAATCAATATATGCTGCCAAAGCTTCCAATATTTAACTGAGTGGGCGCGCGCACAGTTGGCGTCAACGCATGAGCAAGATAGAGAGAGAGAGTGAGAGAGCAAACCACGCGCAGCATTAGAAGAGATTTATGTATGCGATTGAGTGAGCTCTTTCTCTTCTGCTCTCTGTTGCTTGCTGTCGACGTCGCCGCCACCGACGCCGCCGACGCTGTCATGTTGACTTTGATCTTGGGCCAGGTTCGTGTGCCTGTATGCGTGCGTGCGTGCGTTGGTGTTGCTTTTTCGGCAATTGCTAATGTTGTTGTTGGCATTTTTTTTTGTATGTGTGGTGAATAAGTAAGGCGAAATGCAAAAAGCACAGCGCTTCACACACACACAAGCAGCAGAGCTATGCAAACAAAAATACATAAAAAAAATAAAATAAACAAAAGAAAAAATAAAAATAAAAATTTTTTCGTGTTTTTTTATTGATTTTAACATTGCCTATAACCCTCTTATGCATTTCATATTTACTTCTTAATATACCAATTGGTCGATAAAATTAAAATTGTCATCTTATGTAGATTATAACAAGTCGATTTTGTTATTTTTTTTTTTTTTTTTTTTTTGGCGCAGATGATGTCAGAGCGCTTTTAAAAAACAAATTGCGTTTGTTTTTGCTTTGCGTTTACTTTTTGTTTTTGTTTGATTTTGCAGTGCGCGTGTTTTTGCTTTTGCTTTAAGATTTCTGCTGCTTTGTTGTAATTGTATTTTTGTTGTTCAAGAAATTATGTAAAAAGCATAAATAAGAATTTCTTTGTTTTCTTTTATGCTTAGCAAGACAAAGATCGATAAGTGTACATGCATGCGTACAAATAAACGGTAAGTCAAACACAAACTAAAACAAAAAGTAAAAAAAAAATGCTAAATATAAATTTTACACACACACACAAACACACGCACACTTGGGCACACAAACAAAAAGAATGTAAGACTGTTAAAAGTTAAAAGACACACTGAAAAGTAAAAGCTGCTGCTTGCTGCGCTCTTCCTCTCTCCCATGCCCCAACACGCACGCAACGTACGCATAAGCTGTCCCCCCTGCCCCCTCCGCCGCTTACAAGCGCTGAGAGAGCGCCAACACGACTATTTGATGTTATAGTATTGTTGTCACAAGAAGTAAGTACGAATTTAACGGTAGTTTGCTTATTTCATTAATTCGCATTACACACACACACACACATACACACACTTACATAAATGTATGTACATGTGTGTGTGCATGCATACATAAATGTTATGCTATGCTGTGAATGATTTTACTTTTCTATTTTGTGTTAGATTTCGTTTAGTTTTTTTTTTCTTTCTTATGTATTTTTTTTTTGCGTTTAGTGCGCGCTCTTTTTGCTTACGTTTTGCTTTAGAAACGAACGGACGACGATCAAGCGAATGTACGAACTAACGTAGAAGAAGCAGCAGCAGATCAAGATCACTTTGTGGTTTCTTAAAATATTTGCTTTTGTTTTTTTGTAAATTTGTATTTATATTTTTGCTTTAACAAATTGATATCTTTTGCAGTCGTTGCAACAAACAGCAAAACAAAACTGTTTACAAACAAACACTCAACAGAGAAAAAAACAATGAACGAAAACAACGACGACGACACGTTTTAACGCATATTTTAAACTTTGCTTTGCGGTTTCAATTTTTTTTTTTATTGTTTTTTGTGTTAGCTTTTTGCCGAAAATATGCTGCCCAAAAAAATTTTAAGTTTTGCTTTCGACCTTCTTGCTGCTGCGGCGTTCCAAATACAAATGAAGGAACGAAATTGTGTTTCCAAATACAAAAAGTGAGCGACGACGACGACGTGCATGCGGCATTTTGGCAACGGCAACGACGGCAGCGGCAGAGCAGCGGCAGCAAGGCAGCAACAGCCAAAGAGCGAAAGAGCGAACAAGCAGCAAAGCACAGGGCAGAGAGCTTAGCGCGGCAGCAGAGGCAGAGGCAGTGGCAGAGCTGTAGCTGTAGCTGTGAGTGCGTAAATTTATCACTTAACAGTTTCACTCAAATATTTTTTGGACGCCGACGCGCTTCTCTTTGACTGTGTCTTAGCTGAAATTCCTATGCTCGCTCGCATGCAAAGATACGCACACAGATACATACGCTCACAACAGCCGGCAGCAGCAGCGCTGACAGCGACTGCGAAAGACACCGCAAATACAAAAGCAATGTGCGATGTTTTCGTAAATGCCTCTCTCTCTCTCGCTCTTAGCATGTGTGTGTGTGTGTGTATGTGTGCATGTGTGTGTTGTTTTTGGGCTTTTGCCGAATTTTAACGGGTATGAGCGTAATGAAAATGAATGAGCGCCAAATAGAGTGACTTTTGCTTTAGGCATAAAATAAAAGCTTAACATTCTTTATCGTAACTCATGCATATGTATGTTAAATTGAATTTAAGTAAAGCTTGTTCGATTGTCAAAATCTGTTTCTAAGATCAAAGCTGCGCGGCTCCAAAAGCAGCAGCAGCACACCTGGAAGCAAAATTAAACTCAAATTGCCAAAAAAAAAGAGAAGAAAGAAAAAAAAACTTTAGCTCAAACATGAAACTCAGAGCCGAATTTGAGCTGTGAGGCGCACACGCGTTGCCTGGAACTTGAAACGGGAGCTTTGGCCACGGTTACCAGCAGAACAGCGTAGGGAATAAGCGCGCGTCTGTGTGTGTGTGTGAGTGAGTTTAATTGTGTGAGAGCAGATGCCAGGATAATATTGCGACGCGTCGCTGTCGACGCCACGTTGGCGTTGCCAAAAAATTATACATACAGACAAAAATATATGTATGTGTGTATTGCGACGTAAGCGGCTGCGGCTGCGACTGCGGCGGCGGCGGCGCTTAGGCGTTAAAAGGAAAAGGAAGCAGCAAAGGAAGTGAACTGCGGAGCCAGCCGTGTGAGCACAGGCTCAAACTCTCACACACACACACAGAAACACAAACACACATATACATGTAGAGCAGTTAGTTCTAAGAAAGAAAAAGAAAAAAAAAACAACAATGAAGCCAAAAAATGAAACCGAAAGGGAAGACAAACCAAAAGCAAGCACAGGAGGCAACTTTAACTTGAATATAAGCATTTGAATTGCACATATATACATAAATATATGTATATATATATATATGCATATATATTATGTATAAGTATGTACATAAGGAACGCAGCAACAGCGGTAATTGATAAGTTAGATAATAAGTACAAATGCTAAGAGCAAAGAATAAAAGGCAAGCCAATTTGGCTAAAGCTTAGTTTGAGCTAAAAAGGACTTGTTGATATACAAGCAAAAAAAAAAAAAACGACTAACTAATTGCGCTTTTTTACTTTGTATAAATAAGAGTAATAAGCTGCTTTGAACGCATTTGTTCAACTTATGTCGCCTTAGCTTACAACAGAGCGATTAAAGCTTTTTCGAAGAAGAAGAAGAAGAACACAGAACACACACAAACACAAATATACATATATGTATATGTATCTAAGTTTATTTATAATACTAACTACACATGTATGTATGTAGCTATAGAAAAGTGAAAAGCTTGCGTTATAATTATTTGCATGTGTATGTGTATTGCGTATTTACATGCAGCTCAAGGACATCATTTAAGCTCTAATTACAGAACAAACTGTTGCTGCGCAAAAAATAAAATACAAACACACAGAGACACAGCCACAGACACAGACAGTTGGAGATACAGATACATACATGCAGCTGTTGAGCTTTATACAAGTGCACTTGGCACTCAATCAAAGCAACACGTATTTATTTATTGAAGAATTGGGCACACACTTGTTGTTGCAGGCTGCAGGTTGCGCTGCTGCTGTTGTTGTTGTTGTTGTTGTTGTTGTGTGGCACGCGTCGCAATCAAAACAAAAATCAGCAAAGGTAGCAGCAGCAAAAAGTGCAGAGTTGATCCTTGCAGGGGTTGCCAACATAATTGTTATTGTTGTTGTTGCCGCAATTGCAATTGCAGTTGTTGAAGGTGACATTAATTGACGTTTAATGGGCATGCAAGGCTGACGAGGGGTGTTCACACACACACACATACACATAATGAAGTGTGCGAGCGAGAGCGCACTGTCGCTAGTTAGTTTGATTGCAGCAGCGCTCTGCGACAAGCCAATTAAGAGTCGAAAGCTTTTCATGCCTCTTTATTTGCCAATAAATTCAGCGCACGCACAAAAAGTGCATCCTTGACGCACAAAAGCCCAGGCCGCCGCACTGGGGTTAAAGGGTTAGGGGTTCAACGGTCATACAGCAACAAGGGTTGCACACACACACACACAGACACTGGTATATGATTTGGTCACTTTGTCTGCCACTTGCAGTCAGCGCTGCAAGGCTTTGCAAAAAACCTATGCCCAGTGGGTGGACAAAGCGTCAGCGTCTTATTGGTTGAACGCGAAGAGCGAGACAGAGCGAGAGAGCTTAAGCGAGCGAATTGGCAAACTCCTGTTGCCTGTTGCTGCTGCTGCTGCTGCAACTGCTGCAGTTGAAGGGTTAATGCGTCTGTCTGCCTGCCACATACAACAAGTGCAATACGAAAATGGCGCGCGCAGCAAGTGCAGCAGCAACCCTGCAAAGTATGCAATGAAAAACAAAGCAGCTGAAGCAGCAGCAGCAGCAGCGCTTTGCATACATTTGTTTGTCTGTGTGTATGTGTGTGTGTTTGTGTTTATCTGTGTGTGCGCGCGTACATTTCATAGGCCTGCAAATGCACATGCAGCCCACACACACACACACACACACAGAGTGAAACAAAATGGTGGCG
Organism: Drosophila busckii; assembly: GCF_011750605.1. Classification (NCBI taxonomy): domain Eukaryota; kingdom Metazoa; phylum Arthropoda; class Insecta; order Diptera; family Drosophilidae; genus Drosophila; species Drosophila busckii. The sequence continues at coordinate 8,823,299 of NC_046608.1, forward strand.
CAAAAGCAAGCGCCAGATCAGCGCAAAGTTGCGTGTGAATTGAAATAAAACGAATAAGCGAAACGAAACGAAACGAAACGAAGCTGCAAAAGCTGCTTGCGCTGTCTATTTATTGTGCGTGGCCTGGCAGGCAGTTTCAGTCGCAGGACTCGTTCTTCACAGACAGCGTACATAGAGCAAAAACAGGACATTAAACAATTGAATATGAACAGACACAAAAGCAATTCAATAAGCAGCTCAGGCTGTAGCTCAGTGCGGGCCAAAGGTCCTGCAGCCTGTTGGAACTAGCATGACACACACACACACACACACATAGACGCTTATTATATAACTGCTTGCTGTGTGAGCAAGACAGCTTGAGCTTATTACGCGAACACGTCTGGCTCAAGGACACTAGCTTAAGGTATTTCGGGTACAGTTACGCGCCAGCTGCAAATAAGCTTTTGTCTTTTTGCTTGCTGCTTGATCAGCAAACGAAACGGGGCGTGGGGCGTGGCGCGTGGCGCTGCCTGCTCACCCACTAAACTCGCTTGTTCATTTCCGTGTCTGTGCGCAAAAAAAAACACAAAAAACAAATCCAAATGCTTAATCTAATTTTGGCGCGCTCGCTCTCGCGTTGCTGTTGCGGCTGTTGAACTTTAAATTGATTTCGCTCTCACTTGAGAATGCATTAAATTTAGCTCATGCCGCACAGACGCCACACAAGACGACGACGGGGGGGGGGCCAAGGGGCATGAAGGCATCAAGGCATGAGCTGCCAGACAACAGTTCATTCATTCAAGCGTCTTTTGCATGCTCTCCCGCCCTTTTGCACACACACCCCCTCCCACCAACACTTCGGCATTTAAAATGTAAGCTATTACGCAAAAAATAGCAACAGCACACACACATACATATGTAAATATAAAAATACATGTGGCTGCTGTTTCTGTATTTTATATGCCAATCAGCCAGCCAGGCAGCAAATTTTGCTGCAGCAATTGCAGAATCATTGGCCCAGCTTGTTTACATATTTTTCGCCGAATTGAACAAAAAAAATGACAGCAAATTGTTTTGCCAAAGCAGCAGGACATTCCTGGCTATGTAACAATAGACATTAGTCACAAGTGCAGTTCAATTTTAAACGATATCGTTTTAAAAATATATTTTTACCCAAAAGCTGCGTCAACAATGACGAGGATTGGAGCCCAAGGCACACGAAATGCCACATTCCAATTTAAGGTTCATTGGCTTTGGCTATGCCAAAGTATATATTATAGAGAGAGAGAGAGAGAGAGAGAGTCCTTTTATGTGAGTTGCTTATACTTACAGGCTCGTTGCCATTTGTTTGACTGAGGCGCTGGCGATTCGCTTGATCGATTGATCGACTGTTTGATTTTGCAGCTAGTTTGGCTATTGGACAAAATCTTCTGTTTACTTTTACTTTTTTGATCAGTGGCGTTAGCTAAGCTGAGAAACGTGGAGCAGTGGCTTTAACTTTAGTTAGTCTGTAGTACGGCTTAGCTCCCGGTTGATTTGCTTGGACTTGGATCGTAATGCAGCTAACGCTATCGCACGTATGTATCTATATACTCTATATGTGTATTTGATATTATGTTTATAATTATATAGCCGAAAAGGGTTTGGGTACAACCATCACAAAGAGTTTGGTTTGGTTTTGGATTTAGTATTGTGTGTGTGTGTGTGTGTTTTCAACGTTTTTGGATTTTTTATTTTGGATAATTTTTGTTGTTGATGGAGAAAAATTGAGACTGAAGAGTGAAATGTGATGAGATTTTCTTACAAAACAAAATTAACATAGAGAGAGAGAGAGAGAGAGATAGACAGACAGAGAGAACAAAACAAACAGCTTAGTAAACGCTGTCTAAGTTCGGCTTGCTCGCTCTCACTCGCTCTCACTCCCTCACAAATTAATACAGTATTGTAAGGCGCGCAGTGTTGTAAAGCGCACGTGTGAGTGTGAGAGAGCGACACAAATCTTTAATTTGATTGATTTTATGCCAAAAAACAACAGAATTCGTATATGTGAAGCAGCTTATTGATTTTTGTGTAGGTGACAGACATGGACATGGACATGGAGTGTTGGTTGGACTTGGACTTGGAGTAAGCGGCATGTCATAAGTGGAAAACTGAATCAGACGGCGAATGTGAGTTGGTAAGTGGTGTAAGTATCGAAATTAAGAAAGAGAGCGCCGCTCTTTTGCGCCTCTGGGCTGAGTGCGTGTGTGTGAGTGCAAGCGAGATAGCAGCTGCAGCAGTTGCGTGTATAAGTGCGTAAGACGCCGACGGCAGCAGCGACGGCAGCAGCAGCAGCAGCAGCAGCATTGCTTGCTGCTTAAAGAAAGCTGGAAAATGTATATTAAATCTCTCTTCCTCTTCTGCTGCTGCTGCTGCTGCTGCTGCTACTGCTGCTGTCAGATTCGTCTTCAGATTCTTGTTCTTTTGCTTACAATGTTTAGGAATACAGAAACTCTTTAATTTGGATGCATAACAGAACAGCAAATTGCAGAAGATTCACTATTTTTACCGTTCTTCTGCGCTTGTTGTTGTTTTTGTTGTTATTGTTGTTGTTGTTGTTGTTATTATTATTGTTGTTGTTGCTATTGTTGGCTACAGCTGCTTGGGATTATCGGTATCGGTATCGCTATCGTTGTAGCTATTATCACTTTTCACTTGAATTTTTCACAGATTACAGACAAAAAAAAAATTATTAATAGTAATACATATGGCAGCGTTGACAGGGCGGCAGCAAACGGATTTACTATTTTTTTTCGTAACGTCTTTCTTCCAAATATCTACCTCTATCTCTCTAACTATATATATATATATATATATATATTTTTTTTTTCTTTTTTTGGTATTGACTTTACTTGTGTGTGTGTGTCTGTCTGCGGATTCTTTGAGCTGAGTGTAGTAGTCGAACGAACGAACAAACGTACGGCACGGCGACGAGTAAACTGGCAAACTGGCAACAGCGCTCAAACGTTTCAATGAAAATGTGTGTGTGTGTGGAAAATCCACCCAGAAGCAGAACTGCCAGCAGCAGCAGCGGCAGCGGCAGCGACGACAGCAGCGCGGTCAGCGCTGGCAGCAAACGGCCACGGCCTTAGCATTTTTCCTCATATACACAACAAACAGTGAAAGTTGTGCGTATTGTTCTTTTGCTTCCTATTCTTCTTCTTCATCAGCTAGTCGCTGCTGCTGCTGACGTTCTCGTTGTTGTTGTCGCAGCGGCAGCGGCGTCAAACCAAAATGGCTGACATGCGTATGCGTTTAAATGCGTGTGTGTGTGTGTGAGCGGCGTCTATCCGGCAGAATTTATCCGCACCGTCTGCTGTCCCGAGCGAGCGTTAGGACACAACATACTGCCTACAAATAGTTTGCTTACACCCCCGCCCCAGCCACTCGCATTTGTATTTGTATTTGTATTTGTATTGCTAAACTTAATTAATTTTAAGTGCGCCTTCGCTTTAACGCTTCTAGCCTTCTAGTCTGCATACTTTTCACCGGCACTGTTTGCGCCTTGGCATTGTTGACCTGTACCTCCTACATAAAAATAAATTTGGAATGAAAATCGTTGGCCGCAAATGCTCGCAAACGGATAAACGAATATTTTCCATGTGAATGGCTGGGCAGCGACGCTGGCCGCAACGCCAACTGCGGCGCTGCTGTCGAGCCAGCTGCGAGAGAGCGCAGCGCGCGCGTCGCTGCCCTCAGCAAGAGCAAGAGCAAGAGCAAGAGAGTGTGCGAGCGAGTGAGCGCGCGCGAGAAAAGCGAATTTTCATTACATGTTTGTCACGAAAGCAAAGCAAAAATTACAAAAAACGAAAAAAATAAGAATAACAAGATAAAAAGTCAAAGACAGCTCGAGGAAAACTCTGAGCTGTTGACGTCAAGGGTAGCCAAAGGCAGCGACGTTGACGCGACGCCAGCTGCAGCGTCGACCGTTAGGCTGTGAGTTTTAGCTCGGAATATGCGGAAAATTCTACTGTCTACTATTTGTGTGTCTCTGTGTGTGTGTGTGTCAGCTATCCTGCTGAGCTGGAGTTATGTCTGCTTTTGGCAAACTGTTATGATTTTAAACGGAAATTGCTTAAATCGCTCTCCAGGAGACTCAAAGCACCACTCAACATTCTTCTCGGCTTACGAACAATGAAAATTCACTTGATTCGCAGTCGAGCTGCGGTTGCGAACAAGCGAAGCCGGCGTAGGCTAAACTAAAGGCTAAGCTTGAAGTTCAAGCAAAGTTGGCAAGCCAATTCAAGTTAAGAGCTTAGCTGACTGCAGAATTCGCTCAAAATACTTGACTGATTGCATATAATTTTTTTAAATTGTTGTATTCATTCAAATTGCAGCAGCAAACTTAATCAAGTGCACTTCAGCTAAAAGCGAATTTCATTTGAAATGCTATAGAGCTTCAGATTTTGAAGTGCTTGCAGTAATGAGACTAATTAACGCCTTAGCTGTGGGCAAGTTTCTGGAATTTACACACACACACACACACATACAGCTACTAATGGATACACACATGACCTTGTGGAAACGTTGGCTATGGCTGGCTAAAAGATGTTGCGAAATCAGTGAAGTGCACCCCGTAATTTAACACTGTTTGTTGCCAACCCACACACATTGAGAGAAAGAATGTGTGTGTGTGTGTAGACGTTCCCTTACTTAATGTGCATATATTTTTAGAGCGTCGCGTTGTTGTCCCGTTTCCAAATTTCGGTCGCGCACTTTTTGTTTTTTTCATTTAATTTTTTTTTTTTTGCGTAGTTTTTCAACCCCAAAATACGGCACGGGGCAGAGAATGTTACAGCCGGCGCTACCCTATTCTAAACTAAACTAATGCGCTATAGTCCATAGACGCTGCTGGGCTGTAACCCTCACTTGGGCTATGCGCCAGCCAGTCAGCCAGCCAGCCAGCCAGCCCACAATCAAAGCCACCCCCTCTCTTTTCGCACTCGCTGTGCTGAGCTGAGCGCCTCCCCCAACCCTTAGCGCGTGGTGAACGCATTGTGCGTAGTTTCGGTTTGTTAGCTTTAGCAGAGCTCGCCTGGATTGCTGGCTGCACCACCGGAGCAGCAACGAGTGTCCCGTTACGCGCTATTGGCATTTGTCATCTCTGTCTCGCACGCTGGCGGCAGGCGGCAGGCGGCAGGATCAGAGCGACTGCAGATGATAAACGGTCGCGCAAACAAGCAACCCCCAACCCCCAACAAAAGAATGCCAGCCCAGCTTGCATTGTAGTCGTCGTCGAGCCTTTGCCTTTTTATTATTATTATTATTATTTCATTAGATTGCAACCCTCACGATTTGTAAGCTACAAACTGTGCGTATATCGTATATATATGTATGTATGTATGTGTGTCCTGTGGCAGGATGCGCTGCGTAGTAGCAGCGCTTGAATTGTTTGGCAAACATTGGGCCGACTGTTGCTGTTGTCAGCATGCGGCAGGTTCTGGCTTAAGATCGCTTAGCGCTCGGGTCGATAACAAGTTATCGATATGCGCAGTTGGTATGTAAATTGCTTGACCTCAATATGCGCGTTCTGCTGCTGCTAAAGTTATGAATATCAGTGATGACAATCTCACGCGAAAGCAGCAGCAGCAGCAGCAGCAGCAGCAACTGTTAGATGCAACAGCAACAGCAGCAACAGCAATAAGCTTGAGAAAGCTGCCAAGAAAGAAAGCGTGCCGCATGCAACCTACTTAACATGTCCTGGCAGCAAAAGGGCGCAAAGGAGCAGAAGTTTATTTTTAATTGCAGCCACTAACTAAACTCAGTTATATTTACATATTATTACTTTCATTACAGCGCATTTGCTAGTCGTTGTAGCCTTTGTTGGCTTTGTATTTGTTTGCTCCTTTTTTATTTTATTTGCGCAGTTTGTGTATTTTGTCCTGGCGTCTTGACTTTGGCGCACTTATCAACAACATCGGGCCAGTGTCAGCTGCACCTGCTGCACACGATCTGTCTGTCTGTCTGCCCCTTATTTGCGGCGCTGTTAACGGTTAACGGTAACGCGAATGCGAACGCGAACGCGAACTGGTAACTGGCAACGTGCCACAAATACGCTGCACTATCATTGATGCTCGACAGCTCGAGTGACTTCCAAGCAGTTGCCCCTCGCCTTGCAATTCGATCCCTTGCGGCCAGCCTCTCATAATTATCATATCAACAGCAGCAGCAGCAGCAGCAGCAACAAAAGAGCAAGCAACATTGCATTTGGCAAAAGTGCAATAGCGCGTGCCTTGGCAACCCCTGGCCCTGGCTGCAGCCTCCTTGGGCAACGCGTGGCGCGACTGCAGGACGGCAATATGCAATCTGATCTGCCAGCCAGCGTCGTCTGCTTTAGTTTCCTTTTTGCCTCGTCTCGCTTTCATGCTTCTTTTATTGTTGTCCAAAGTGTCTTAATCAGTGCTTAATATGTTGTGATTGCATAATCGGCTCAGTTCTTGTTGTTGCTGCTGCTGTTGGTTGCAGCTGCCACTTGCAGCGCTTTGTCAGCTGAAAACTGAAACTGAAACTGAAACTGCAACTGCAACTGCTACTTGCAACTGCAAATTGTGCCCAATTAAGTAATTATGGCCATTACATTGGCTGCTAACTTGATTAGCATTGACAGTATCGTTTGCTGGGGCGTGACTTTCTTTTTTGTCCACTGCACAATTATGGGGCAGCGTTCGCCAATGTGTTGCAATTATTATGAAGTGCCAAAATACTTAAAATAATTATATGAACTGCACAGCGAAATGCAGTCAAATAATATTTACATTTGATGCAAGTCGAAACATTACTGGCTAATATTTGAATTTGAATTTGAACTCATTTTGTATTTGTTGTTGCCTCATTTAGTTCGCTTGCAATTGTTGCAAACATTCAACAGTTAATTGACTATTTAGAGGCAAAGCAGCAAATAATTTAATTGTGCAACGTTAATGACAATTGCGGCCAGAGGATCGCCTGATCGGCGAGCATAAGCCATTGGCTTGGGCCCACCCAAGTGTCTGGCTGCACTCCTTGGGGCGCTTATGCTCATTAACGCCGCCGTATTAACGAGCATTTAGTTAACAGCAGCGACACAAAAACAACAATTGCAACATCAAAATGCAAATAACAATAAAAAAATAAAAATACAAGAGCGAGATCGCAGCTCGTTGATTGCAAGGATCGTTGCAGCAGTGGCTGGCGCAGGCGCAGGATAAATATCGTGGCGTTGTTGCATGTGTGGCGGCAATAAAAAATTCATATTTAAAATGCATAACAATGAGAGAGCGAACAAAAAGCAACCGGCACGCGAAGCTTAGACAATGTTAGGAGCAGTGGCCGAGCCGATGCACCCACGAGCTGTGTGGCAAGCAGGGAGGGGCGGGGCGGGGTGCATGCACCTTTCGTGAAATTAAGCCGGAATTTTGTGTCCCCCCCCACATGCAGTTGCTGCTGCTGCTGCTGCTGCTCCTTGACCCTTGCTCGTGTGAATTTGGCACGCGCGGCTTGTCGTTGATCCTTGTGCTTGCACTGCTTATCCTTAATTTCGTTTACTCTTTGCTGCTGTTGCTGTTGTTGTTGTTGTTGCGTTTTTGTTGGCTCCGGCTGTTGTCCTGCCGTTTCGTTAGCATTTTGTGGGACAGGTGCAAAATTTTTACCTCGTTCGTGCCTTTGTAGCGTCTGTCCCGAGTCTGCACTTTCTCTCCCTCTCTCTCTCTCTCTCTCCCTTCCTTTCGCTAGTTGTATTAGTGTGTGTGTGTCAGGCATTAATTCGCTTCTTTATTTTTTGTTGGTAATTGCCGAAAATATTTCAAGCGAACGAGCGAATCCTCTCGTTCGCTCTCGCTCTCGCTCTCCCACTCCAAACTGCACTGCGCTCTGATCCTTAGCGCTTAATTGCGATTTCACGTACCCCCTGCCCACACCCATGCCCAGTCCCATTGCCATTGCCATTCGTGTGTTCCCATTTCGTTCTGTTCGCATATTTGCGGCTCCGACAGCCGTGCGATCATTGACTTTTGTCAGGCGATGCCTCCTCATCCTCCCGTCTGTCTCTCGGGGTGTGTGTGTGTGTGTGTGTGTGTCCTGCCAAAGGATAAGCAACTACTAACTGCACATTTGTATGCAAGCGCTCGTTTCAGACCGTAGATTAAAACCAAGTCTGATATTTTTCAATTTCAGTTTTGCCTAAAGCGATTAAGCGAATTTTTAATACATTTTTGTTGCATTCATTTATTTATATATTTGATATTCATTTCTTTATGGCCAAGAAGCTAATAATGCTCATTAGTGTGTTTAATTAATTGTTGATTAACTCACCATGGGTATATATTAAGCAACTAATTACTGCCATGCACTAATTTGCGATTTTATATATACAATCATTTTTATATATATTAAGCTCATAGCTAGAATTACATATGTACATATAATTAATATGTCATTCAAATAATGTTGCTTATAGTAGAGTTGTATTCTTTTATTTATTTATTTAATGTCAACTATGAACAGTCGACGATAAAAGAAAATGATAACAAAACATATTTCAAATTAAATTTAAAGTATTTAAAAATTATGTTTTTGTTTTTAAGCTTATTGATTGGGAGTGTTAAACAGACCCAACCCAATCAGGTCTGGCTTAGTGTTAATTATTAATAGTTCTTAAAGCTAATATTGAAATAAATCAACAAACATTGCCTATTGACATCAAATGACAAACGCTTTTAAAATATTGTTTATAATTTTTGTGCTAAAATAACAACACATTCAAAAGTTATTTCTAATGCATAAAATTAAATATAGCTCAGCATACAAATTTTAGATTTTCAAAGTATTTAATGCGTTTTTCTCAGTGTATATTGTGGAACAAAGATGCGAGAGCCGCTGCTGTATACATTAAATGTTCTTTTTGACGTTAGTATTCAAATAAATATGTACATATATACATATGTATGTATGTATTTGTGTTTGATGTATGTATTTGTACATTTCTTCGCCTCAATAATGGCGACATTGTTTTTGTTGTTGGCAATTTCAATAATTTCATTTGCACAAACGCTAAAATCAGCGATTACCAACAGCAGCGACAGCGGCGTCAGCAGCAGCGGCAGCAGCAGCGTTGACACGCGTTTTGCTTTTGCTTTTCGCATATGGAGGCTCTTGCCCTCTCACTTGCGCGCATAAGAACAAGGCGGTGTGGCGTATCAGCCAAAGGCAGCTGCGTATGTCTCTATGCCTATGTGCGTGTGTGTGTGTGTGTGTGGGAGCCGCAGATGCGCAACAAATTTAAATGTCAAAATATCAAAAAATATAAAAACACAAAGCGAAATTCATTAAGAGTCAGCAACAAAAATCATTTGTAAGTATATTGTCGGTTGGGGGGCAGCGCTGGCTAACGATTGGACGATTAAGAGAGCGCATAAGAGAAAAAGAGAGAGATGGCTGCAGAGCTACTAAGAGTGAGGGAGTGAGCAAAAGCTTTTGCTCTGACGCGCTCTCCCGTGCTGCCTACTGCTCTTTAGCACTACTACTTTTTGCAAAGGCAGCGCTACTACTACTACTACTACTACTACTACTACTACTACTACTACTATTAGTACTGTCCATTGTTACTAGCAGCTGCAGCCATTTTGTAGCAGCAGCAGCAACAACAAAAACAACAACAACAACAGTGCCCAATCGGCAAACAAGTGCCGCCATTTACAACAACACGCTCATAGGCAAAAGTGCAACATGACAAACACACGCACACAAACACACACACACACATGCATGATATAGAAAAAGCAAAATCAAAAGCAAAAGCACGTGCATTGGCTTTGCCAGCCGGCTTTTGTATTCGAGTTCACTGTAAGCGCCAGCGAGAAAGAGACAGAGCAAGAGAGCCCAGAGCGTAGCTGTGGGTGTGGGTGTGAGTGTATGTGTGCGAGAGTGCAGCTTAACGACTCTTGGTTGGCTGGACGGCAAATTGAAGCGCCTTCTTTACACATGCTAAGTACTTATGCATACATGCATATAAATACACACACACACACACACATGCATACAAAGTGTACGTTACTTTTCATTAAAAGGAATTTAAAAAGTTGCTTTGAAAAGCTTAGCGCATCGCATCTGTGGGCTAAGACAAGCTGTACGTACTGGTTTTGCTCATTGAAGCGCCAAAAGCTTTGAAGCAGCTGAAATTCCGAACCTGTATCCCACAAATAGCATAAACATTATGTCCGAATTCGAGTGGCGAGCAGCTGTGACAATGAGATTTGAACTAATTATGAATAACAAAAGCGCCGGCTAACGGTCTACAGCTGGGCCTAGGAAACTGTTGCAGTCAGCAATTCTCATGGCCATTGTCCATTGTTAAAGATCTTTCAAGATCATTTCAGCAGCTGCGGCAATCCGGATGCTGCGCCTTGGACGCTTCACACCCAGGCCCAGGACCAGCCCAGCAGCTGACCGCCTCTTGGACTGACCAGTACTTGAGCAGCCGTTAACCAACTGGTTGACCAGCCTGCCGGCCTGTCCTATGGCCAGCTGTGTATGTGTGTGTGTGTATGTGTGTTTGTGTGTCTGGGAAACTAGAAAAGCTCATTGTTTGATTTTCTTTTGTTTGACTTTGGGCAAAAGCGCCCCTTCATGGGAATCGTTTGCATATGTTCATACCATATAATAAAATTTAAAGAATATTAAATTTTGTTTGTCATTTGAATTTGAATTTGAATTTTTATAAGTGCCGCGTGCTGCTGATTAATGCGAGACTACAACAACAACAAAAGTAATTATTTTATTTCATCGAAGACAACATTATTAATTTAAGAAAATACTTAGCTTACTTACCTTTTGTATCCGCCATAGATGTCGTCAGTTTCTCCAATTTAAATTGAATTAATATTCAAAATGAATTTAGTTCTTTTTTAATTCAAGCTTTCAAGCTTAGTTATTATTTTGCTTTATTTGGGGTCTCATGAACTTAAAAATTAAATTAAAATTAGTTTGCAGCACAGGCTTTTGGTCAAACACTTTCCTTAAGCTTAAAGCAAAAGCTATTGGCCATTTAAAAATTTATATTTTATCATGGTCAAATACTTTCTTTACTTACCCGGATGCCTTTAACCCTTCTGTTATTGATGTAACTCTATTTTTGATAAAAGCAAAATGCCATAACTTTCTTCAAAATTATCCGATTTTTGTTATGCTCGTATTGCTGCTAAAAACAAAGTTGCATAATTCTACAACTTTCTAATTTTTTTTTTCGCATTTTAGAAATTTAAGTAAGGGATAACATTGCATAGCTGGCAAAAATATCGAAAATCTTAGATTTGAATGTAGTTTTGTTAATCTTACGATTCTAACAATGCATAAGACTCTAAAATCAGACGCTGAGCTAGAGCTTATCAAAGCTTAATATTTCATCGTAAACTGTCTTATTTTTATATTAATTTGAATTGTTTATGCTACGCTCTTATAAAATGATATAAAACATTTAAATTGGAATTTTTTTAGTTCATTATATGTATCATTATATTTGGGATTTTGCAGCAATTTGCATAATGCAATATCTCTGAGGTCCTTTGTTTATGAATTTAATGAAATTGCAGTTCAATTAGTTATTATGCAAGTTGAAAAATAACTCCGTTGATGCTTAGCTCAAGTCTGCATACATCGATAGTCAAAGCGAAGCACACTTACGCTCTTCGTACGATGCACAGTGAGCGACGCTCTAAGCAAGAAAACAGCTACGCTCAATTCAGCCGCAGCAGCAGCGCTGAGCGAATCTCCCTAAGCAACAAAACGGCGACGATCAAATTGAGCCGCAGCAGCAGCTCTGAGCGGCGCTTTCTAAGCAACGAAACGACGCTGCTCAAATTCACCCGCGCTGAGCGATCGAGCGCTTACGATCGATAGACGTTGCAGCGAAGAGCAGCGACGCTCACATGCGTGGGAGGCTGAATAAATAAAAACGCACGTAGGTCACGTCTGTCAGTTGTGTTTGGACTCTTGGGGATTGAGCAAGTGGCGCTTCAAATTAAACAGAACTTAGGCCTGCTGCATTTTTTTTTGTCGTTACTTGGTCAATAATCAATCGATTGCTTAACAGTTTATTGTTTTATGCTCGTAATGATGCTGGAAACAAAGTTGCATCATTACATTTTGAATTCTACAATCTTTAATTTTTCAAATTTGAATACAGTTTGCTTAGGATGCGTCTTACGAGCATAACAAGACTTAAATCTCTGAAATCAGACATCCTTTCGCCGAGTTAGAGCTTATTAAAATTCATATTGATACAAACGCAATACGTCAGAGGAAATTGGACATAACTTGGCTGGATCCGTTCGTAAATTTTTCGATTGCGACACTGACAGGAGAAAACTCTAACAATTGCCATCAACAAAATATGGGATCCTATAATTATCCATTAAATTTCAGCCACAATGCGCCAGAAAAGTGCTCAAAATCATCTCCCGAACGACCTGGACCTGTCATTGTTTCTGTTGCTGCCCAGGAGGAGTACAGAAATGCATGTCCTTTTGGAATTGCAAGTATAACTGTGTAGCAGGAACTGTTGTTGAACTGCTGTTGCTAAGAATAAAAAAACAACGCATTGTTTACATTCGTATGCATATTTAATAAATTGATTTATTTGATTTTGTTAATCTATTGTCAGTTGTGAACTGCTAGCTTAATGGTCTGTCCTTACTAAAACATATGCCTGTATTAATATGTATTCATATTATATTCCATATCTTTAGCGATACTTATATTTATACTTCTGTTCTGCAAACATGATTTGTTAGCCGAAGAACTAACAACAGTTTAAACAATTAAAAAAAAAGTGCACATAGATTTCAATTTGATATTGCTATTTGTGAATTATGCAAGTCTTTTGCTATTTAAGTTTATTTTCAAAAGCGGATTGAGTTGACAGCAAAGGCGTTAATATTAATTTTAAACTGTTGCAGTTAATTATTGATTTGCAAAGATGATGTCATTTACTATATACAATAACCCTGTTGGTTTGCTATGTATGTGAGTGTAACACGTGCTGGCGATGCATTGTTTTAAAACAATATACACTAGAAGTTGTGTATATTTATAATTTGTATTTATATGCAAGCTTATATTACAATAAGTGTGGCCAAAAACAACAACACATTGCCGCAGCGTGCCTAATTGAAATAAATAGTATAAACTTAATCTTGAAATTAAACTTCTTGAGCTTACGAGCTAATTTTGTGCTGCTTACATGCTAAATTTACTAAGAATTGAATAATTAATTCGCTTGTGGCCTACACATCACATATCATATAACATGTGCATTAGAAATGAAGAAGAAAATATGACAATGAACATATTTGCACGTTGCTTATTAAGGAAAATAATAATAATAATAATAAAAATAATAGAAAAAAAAAAAGTGAATCATCAATATTCAAACACATTTATCCGCCATTTCGGGCTTAGGTTTCAGTTCGGATCATTTGACAAAAGCTTCAGCCGGTATCTTGTTCTCCTTGAAGAGTTTCTCAAACACGAACGCAGCATGATTGTAATCCCAATTGGTTTCCTCCAAGCATCTGCAAAATAGCAAAAGGTAAGCATATGGCAAATTGCTTGAGCAATCAAACACTTGACTTACTTGCGACTCCAGTCTAGATTCATTTGACTTTGGGCGCTCATGGCCTGAATCATTTGCATTTTGGTAGCCTCACTGGGCGGACCAGCGACGGCAGCGGGCGCAGCTACTGGTGGCAGCATGGCAACCTGTGTACTCTGTGTGCTCTGATTCTGTTGCAAGCGATTCTGCAGCGAGTTCTCTGTGCCGCTGCCTGTGCTGGCCGCCCTGCCAGCGAGTATGCTAGAGCCAGCAGCACTGGCCGCGCCCGGAGCGGGCAGATGCTGCGAGCGCTTAAACTCGCGCATCTGCTCGGTGGTGGCGCTGGTTATAAATATCGTCTCATTGCGAATGCAGAAGCCCGTATTTTGAGGCACCACAACATAGGTGCGCATAAAGTGACGCAGCTCATAGGACTGCACCGAGCTGGCTGCTGGACCATCGCCATCGCCACTCAGCTCCTTGAACAGGCCGGTGACAGTAAACACTATCATTTGTGGCTGCAAGTAAATTGAATTAATTAGCAGTTTACAGTTTACACAAACATTTTGCATCATACATTGTATATCGTCAGATCGACGGTGAAGGTGCGACGCTCGTGCACTGTGTGCGGCCATTCGTCCAGCATGGAGACGCAGCCCAGTCGACCGGTCTTGAGCAAACGTATGCGCGAATCATCGCGCTCATTGGGCACAACGCGACGCAGATTGCGATTGAATTTCCAGAACTTGTTTAATCTATTGCCAGATAAATCAATATCGAATCAATTGCCGTCAACAACAACAACAAACAGTGAGCGACTTACCTGCCCGCTTGACTGGCGGAGGGCATTGTAGTTGAGAGCATAGCATGCTCATGATAGGCATCCAGCAGAGGTTGCCGATTGCCCGAATCGAATATGTTGAAGTATTGATCCAAGAACTGACGCACAACCTCAGCGCCACCGCTGTCGCATAGATACGACGCCTTGGCCGTGGGCAATGCGGCATTATCGACTATATCAAATTCCACCAGTGGCGGCAGCGTTTCACCATCCTGCAGCAAATGATAGAACGATTGGATTGAATTGGATTGGATTGGATGTGTTGTATGCTTAGGGCAACTTACCAGCTTTACCAGTTTGGGAAACTTGCGTCGAACTTCACTGTAAATAGTTTGGCAGTTTGGATATGGCGACCATTTGGATTTTGTTATGGCACATTAGTTAAATTGTGATAATTTTGACATATATGCATATATAGTGAGTATTTATAATACTTATTTTAGAGCATGTTAAATATATGCATTTATGTATTTTCTTTTTGCTTTGAGTTATTATAAAGTGCTGGCGACTGTTGCAGTTGCAATTTGCGTACTGCCTGCAGCACAACAGATTTACTTAGCTTAGCTGACAATTTGCAGCTTTGTTTAATAGAATTACATTCTTTATTTAAGTCTTTTGAATTAGCAGACGTACTGCAAATTAGCACAAATATGCGCTGCGCAATTCTTAAAAGTCAAGGTGGCCAAATTTTTATGCATTTTTTTTGAGCATGTTTTTTTTTTTTAAGTACATGTATTTATTTCTTTTTTTTTTTCATTGCATTTGTTTTTTATTGTATTTTGTTTTTACTTTTTTCAGCTGCAGCAGCTTAAGCCCGGCGCGCATGCAAAAGCTCGTTGCTATGGCATGTTCATGTTTCGTCTGTCTGCTGTCGAATCGATCTGGCAACGCTGTTTGTCTGCGTAACATTTCCGCTGGCAAAATATGCTTACACCCCACACCGAACGCAACAATTCAACCGCTGTGGTGAATATCGCAGTTAATTGGCCGCCTGCGCCAGCCAAGTGCAGTTCGAGTCGTAATTGTAGCTCAGTTCTAGTTGTTGTTGTTGTAAGTTTCGTTTGAATTTTTTGCTGTTGTTGTTGTTGTAGTGTTGGGTCAGGCTTGGCGCGCGCACCGCAAGTTGTTTAATTAAATTAGTTGTTGCCGCCGCCGCCGCCGACGTCGCAAGTGCAACAACAAGCAATACACAACACAGCGCAGTAAAAATCGTTATCGTTGCGCAGTCAGTTCCATATAAAATGGAATTCAGACTTGAATGCGCGCCTGCGTCTGTGCTTTATGTGTATGTGTGTGCGAATGCGACGCGCGTGCGTCTGTGTGTGTGTGTGCGTGCGTGCGTTTTTCTTTGGGTGTTGCAAATATTTTGTTTTCTTTTTTTTTTTGTGCTGCATATTTGCTTAGTTGCCGGAAATGTTGCCGCGTTCGTTCGTCAACTTTGTGTGTGTGTGTGTTAGTATCATAGCGTTGCCATATTATTGAATGTAAACTGTCGGTGTGTCCATGTTCAGGCGCTGGGCTTTTTAGCTTTTTTGTTTATTTTTTCTTACTGCGTTTTTTTTTTTTGCATGTTTTTCTTTCTTTTTTTTCATGTTTTTTTTTTTTTGCTCTGCTCTAAACTTCTGGCCAGCTGTCTGTTGAACAAATATGTTTGGTCAAAATATTGCTAGTGCATTTGCTGGCTCAAAAGTAGTTATTGGGGCACTGTCTGTTGGGTTGAGCAGGCTCGCAAATGCTCTTGCCAAAGTTTCCAGCCTTGGTAGAGAGGCAAATGGGCTAAAATATGTGAGAGAAAGAAAAGAACAAGGCTTATGTCGACAAAGGATATACAAATGCCACACAATTGTTATCCTTGGCAATTACAACAACTCTTAAGCCCGGTTCCCACGTTGAGATATCGATATCTGGCCAGCTGGCTGCTCCCTTAGAGCAAATCATATTATAGTATACCTGACAAATAGCTGGAAGTCCTTATAGCGCGAACGCAACGGATTATTCTTCAGCACCAGCTCCCCAATGGCCAAGTTACGAAAGACCAACAGATGCGCCAGCGAGGGCAGCTGCAATAAAAAACAAATCGTTGCAAATAAAAAAAGGACTAGCAAAGCAGCACTTACCTTATTATCGCCTAGATAGAGTATCTTCAGCTGTGGCAGACGCTTCTCGATGCCCTTGAATGCCTCCATGGTGGACATGTTGTTGTCATTCAGATTGATTGCCACCAGATCGGGTATATTCTCGCTTATAATGTCCAGTGCCACGGACATGACATTGACGCGAAACAATGGACAAAACACCGGCTTCAGATCCTGATCGGTGTGAAAGTGCGACAAGTCCAGCGCCTTGGTCGGCACATTATAACGCTTGGCCATCACCAGCTTCATTTTGGTCTTGAGCTCCTCATCGATGGTCACCAGCGGCACACCGCTGCGCACACGCGGATTCAAGCGAAAGCCATCGGGCAATTGTGCGTGCCGCCCCAGCTGCTGCAGCCGCTCGGCCACCTCAAAGTCATCCGTAAAGAAGAGCACACAGTTGCGCTCCGTGCGCCAATATTGCGGGATGAAGACATGCGGCGACATGGCCGCCAATAGGGCACGCAGCAGCGTCTCCTTGTCATAGATCTGGCCATTGTATATCTGCGTGAAATCGATGGTTGCCAATTAATCGAATGTGCGATAAAAATAGCCAAACATAACATATAATTTAACAATTACAAGCATTTCAATTGACCCATTGATAAAGCAGTAGCAGCTGCGCAAACTGAATTTGAAATAATTGCACATTTGGCATTTCGCTTGGGCTACAATTCAATTATCATTATATCATATATAATTGTCTAATCGGTCACGACCCGCACATGATTAGACGAGCGAGCTAATTCACCACTGGGCTGACCCCAATGTTCTCATTGAAAGTAAGAAAAGTAAAGTAAACAATAAAAAGATACAAACGACAATTTCGCTGTCTTGCTGCTCCAGATTTCGTATCGTTTGTTTTAGTTTCAATTAGTTTTGTGTACCTCGCTGCTTTTTATTACGTGCTATAATCGCAATTACTCAATATTTGCATATGTATATATATAGTATATAGACTGAGTGAGTCGCAGCCTTGATGATTTAATTATATGCGGCCTGCGGGGTGTGTGTGCGCGCGCTTATCTGCCAACTGTCTATGATTTAATTATAAACAATTTTAATTGTTATTATGACGCACCCACTCGCCATAGATAATGCCCTATACCCAAATGCTAATTGCATTGCAAGTTTAACATTTTAATCCACATAATTTGTTAGAGAGCTACACTATACACTATTGAATTTGTTGTTCAATGCTTTGATAAGCAATAGACAGAACCAACAGACAGAAAATAGAGATAACCGTGTGTCATTTGCACAAATCAGTGGAGCTTTTGTTGCTGCTTTTGCGCTTTTACTATGCTTATAGTTATTTGTTATAAATTGGGCGATGATGATGCCAGCCCTCAATAGATAAAAAGCCACAAGCAGAACTAGCACACAAGCCCACCCCACCCCGCCTAGAGCCGCACCTAACTAAACCAACAATATTTGTAGCTCATGCCCCAATGGGAGCGTCACCAAATATATCCTGGTTTTGAAATTAGAGTATAGCATTTGTCTACTATAAATAGCAATTGCAATTAATAACTGTTTATTTTTAACTGCTTAATTGTATTGTTAGCAGCTGATTTCATTTCGTACTGGCATTAGGACTGAAACTAAAGGCTAAGACTTAACTGCTTTTGCCTTTTTTTAATGCAGGCTTTGATTACGTGACTGCCGCCGCCGACTGAGTCGAGTGCGTGTGCTTTATTAAATTAAATATTTTTAAGGCACACACAATGCACAAGCTCCAGCAATGCGAAGATACACATACGTCTATATAATATATATATATAAATCCAGCAATGAGAATTACCAGCACTGTGGCAGGCACGAGCATTTCTAGAATTGATATGAGTGATGATGATGATGACGCCGACGACGACGCTGCGCTGCCAACGTTAACAGCAACGGCTGCGTCGCCAACTGGGGCTGGCTAACAAGCGCACACCGGCAATTGGGACGGCATTATGCTGTTGACAGCCGTGCGAGCTTAAAGCAACAATATACACTCAGCTAGTGAGAACAGACCAAACACATTCCAAGCAACAACATGGGTAGCTGCTGCTCTAAGGATTTGGACGATAAGCGTTCCTGGAGTCCCGAGGAAACTAAAAATGGCGTAAGTTGCTTTTGGTTTTTTAACAAATTGCCAGCTAACTAATTTTGGTTTTTAGAGCACCACCTCGACGATTATAGCACAGCCCATAGATAATGTGGGTAATACGGGTGTTTTCACCTTAACGCGCACCACAACGACAACAACAACAACAGCCAAAACGACAACAACAACCAAAGACGATGCGGATGCCATTTAATTAAATTCATTTTTTATATAGCAACTACGATAAATATTTTACCTACTCAACTCTTAACTTTTTTTTTTTTGTGTTTTTTTTTTTGTTTGTTAACAAAACATTTGTGACATGTGTGTTTGCTTGGCAAAAAAAAAGAAGCAATACAATGTATGTGTATGTGTGTGTGTGTGTGTGTGTGCATATTTTAATAATGACTAAGCTCTGTGTGTACATTTATTGTTGAATTTAATACACATTAATGTTATTGTTGCTTTCCAAAGAAAACCTCAAGTGCAATTCAATGCGAAAATCATAGTTTACTGTAAGCGAAAACGAAAACAGCAATAAGCGAAAAAAAAAAAAACAATAAATAAATAAATGCATAAACAAAACTTCTCGAAGTAAGCATTCATTCAACCCCCACCCCACCCCCGCTACAGCAGTTAGAGAGCAGAAGTTAACGATGATATATGCCGGGCGCGATAAGAACTGAGCCAAGTGCCAAGTGCACGCGCTCGCGCTCGCGCTCTCTTGCTTTCGCTCTCTTTCTTGCTCTGCCCACAGCCGCAGCAGCAGCAGCAGCAGCAGCGCACGCATTCGCATTGCTGAGTGATGACATCAGTCGTGTGCTGTGATCCCCGCTGCACAGTCGTCCCAGTCACAGAGCCACGCTACACAGGAAGCAAACAGCGCATATTTTATACACTTGGCGAATATGCGCATCACTTGAAGGCCGAGGAGCTGCTCACACATACACACACACACACACACACACACACATTTATATAATGTGACTCAGTTGTTCTTTGTCTGTCTGTCTGTCTCGCTCGCTCGCTGCTTTATCAGTGCCGCCGCCCATTGGGTTTTTTGGGCTGCCAAAATAGATCGCATATAGCAGCTGACTAAGGCACCTTATTAGCTTTTGCTTGTAAGCCACAGCAATAACAATAATCATAAGTTAATAAAAATAGCAATCTTTATTCATATTCTCATTGCACACAGCATGTGTGCAGCCTTGGCTAACTGCTCAACAAGTCAATGGAATATTTTAACAAACTTAACTATTCATAATAAATCAAAGTTTGATTTGCGCTAATCACAAAAGCCATTTGGCATACAACAAATCAATGATAACAAATACAGTGCACTCTACGCTATTTAATTAATAATTGTTTAAGATCGACAGCCAAGCTCTGGCCTATATCAATATATGTTTAAATATAGTATAGTTGTTTTACAATTACAATTATAACTGCAAATGTTTGTTGTTTTGTTTTGCTTAGTTGAATGTGTAAAGTATGCAATAGAATTAAGAATTCTTTGCGCTAAAAAGCATGCTAAACATTTTTAAAGCGCCAAATTGAAATTTATACCTTTAGCAATTTAATTTTAAACTGCGGTAACCATGCAGCAAAAGCTTTAGCTACATTGTATTTTAACAAGATAAGATAGTGCGTGTGTGGCAATAAAACATAAACGAAAATGTAAACAAATTAGCTAACCCAGCAGCACAAATCTATATGTATTTCCAGTCTGTCTGTCTGCACTTTGAATCCAATCCGTGCATAAACAGAAATTGTATTTATTAAATCAAGCAACAGCAACAACAACAGCGCAAAAAGCAATTAAAGCAAATGCAAATCAGGGAGACGTCACACAATCATTTATATACAACGCTTTTTACATATACATATATCGTATATAGACATATGGGTAAAATAATTTGAACAACAGCGCGCGGCCGACCCTAAAGTCAAAGCTACAAAGCAAACTCATTGACGAGAACATGGTGCTTGATAAAAAACAGAAATTGGAACAGATACAGAAATTGGCCACCAACAACGCCCCTAAGCGATCGTTAGGGGTCTCTCTCTCTCTCTCTCGCTTGATCGCTCTCTCTTTCTCTCTGGCCCGTGCGGAATCATAAACTAAACTGTACTGCGATCCGTTCTGTTGTCGTCGTCGTCGTCGTCAGTGCCAGCCCATAGCTTCAACTATCAGCAAGAAGAATTCATATTTTTACATTTTGTGCGCAGCCATGAAGTTCGCTCTTTGCCTTTGCCTCGGCATGCTCATGCTCATGTCTGTGGCCCATGCACGGCCCATGACCAACGATGCCGAGCAGCTGGTCGAGCTGGAATCTGTGGAGCAGCTGCCCACAAAGCCGCGCGAGCAACAGGCGCACATTCTGCAAATTGCAGCCAAGCCACAGCAGGAAACTGCAGAGCAGCAAAAGACGCGTTTGAATATTTTCGATACCATTGTCGAGCAGCTGCGCGAAGCTGGCGTCCAGACCTCGGAGAAGCAGCCACTGCAGACGCTCACCTACAAGGAGCTAACCCATCTCTTGGCCCTTTGGCACATGACTCAGAGTCGCAATTTCTATGAGCCGATGACTCCGGCAATGCGCGCCATAAAAGATGACGCCGATCAGAATGCAGAGCGGGCCAAAGATAACGCTAACGCTAGCACTACCGATAACATGGCCAATAGCATTGCCAATAAGCAGCCACGCAGCGGATAAGTTGGCCCCAAAAACCGAAGCCGCAAATCGTATTAAAAATTATTATTATTGATAAAAATCTGTTGATAACCAAACCATTTCGGAGAAGCGACTCACAGACAGCTGAATCATCATACCTTTTGACCAATTGTTGCATAACACACACTCACACACACACACACACTCTGTGTTTTAAGCAAATGATATTGTGAATTTATGGTGCACTTGAAGCAATACTACGAATAAATCAAATATATATGACATATATATAATCTGTGCGGTTGTAAATTTAATTACTAATTCCTAAAGCAAATATCTTGCGCTTTATAGTTGAATTCAAAACTTATTCTCAGCTACTAAGCTTCGCTCTAAAAATAAATATTTTCAATTCACTAATTAATTAAAAAAAACCCAAATAAATTTACAAGTTGCTGCTCACTAATAAAATAATTTCTACTTGGTAAGTTCTTCTAATATGTTTAACCATAGATTTATTAAAAAAAAAATTCAACTAACTAAGCTCAGTTTGCAATAGTTAACGCGCTGGCTTGGGTGAAATGTCCAGCTGCCAATTGATCTCGGGCGCTGTGGCATCGGTGGTGCTATTGTTGCTGCTGCTCGAGGTGGTCACCACCAGAGTTGGCATTTGCTTGCGCTGCAGGCGCATCGCAATGGGCGGCGCAAAGAGATCCTGCTTGATTAGCTTGCTCTCAGCGTCCTGGTAGATGCGTTGATTGTTATCCCATTTGCAGGCGGCAAAGCAGCAGGAGCAGAGCCAGCCGCCAATGAAGGCGACGAGGAAACCCAAGGAGGCATACCAAGCATAGCTAATGCGATACAAATAAAAATAATGCTCCGGCTCCGACTCTGACTCATTGCGAGCGAGAAATATATCATGGGCATAGGTTTTTGTTATGGGACAGTCATTGGCGTTTATTTCCAGGCTGGGTATGGGCGGCTTGGGCTGACCAAAGCCTATCCAGAAGGAGAAGGCCAGCGAGAGCAGCAAGCCTGCAATGGCGCCCTTCTGATTCGCCTTGGTCACATACATGCCCAGCGTGAAGAGCCCCAAAAGTGGTCCACCAATGATGCCAAATATGGAGAGCGCCGCCTGCAGCAGTCCGCCAATGGAGCCGGCCATGAAGGACATGCCCACGCACAAGGCGCCAAAGAAGACCGAGAGCAGCTTGGAGTACCATAAGGTCTGATTATCGGTGAGCGTGCGTCCAGCACAGCCGCGCATAAGTGGCTTCAGATAATCCTCCACCGTGACGGCAGCCAGCGAGCTGATGGCGGAACTAATGGTGGACAGACTGGCGCAAAAGATGCCCGAGACAAAGAGGCCCGCCAATCCCGTATAGCCGCCCATGGTGTCGACAACGAACAGCGGCATGATCTGGTCACGCGAACTAATGCGACCCTCCAGCAGGGGATCGCAATTGCGATAATACCAATAGATGCACAGGCCCGAGAAGCAGGTGCTCAAGCTGAGCAGGCACAATATGGGCAGACTCCACCAGAGAGCGGCGCGTGCGGAGCGCAAATTGCGCACAGCCAGCAGACGTTGCACTTGAGTTTGATTGACGCCGTAGATGGAGAGATATGTGGCCAAGCCGCCAATAATTTGGGTAAACCAGGTGTGTCGCATGGTGGGATCAGCGCTAAAGTTGCCGAAATCAATGCGTCCCGCTGACTCGGCTGCTTTCCACACCTTATCGAGGCTGCCAGCCTTGATGCCTGCACAAATGATGACACTGAAGATGGCCGCAAACATGAGTAGCGATTGATAAATGTCCGTGATGAGCACGGCCTTCATGCCGCCCAGTGTGGCGTAAATGGTGCAAACCACGCCCACAATCAGTATCGAAAACACTTGATTCAAGCCCGTGACAGCCTCCAGAGCCAGAGCGGGCGCATATACAACAATGCCCATGTAGAGTATCATTTGCACGGAGAACGCTATGGAGGCGACCAGACGTGTGGCATAGCCAAAGCGCAGCTCGAGGTATTCATAGACGCTGGCCGTTTTCAAGCGATAGAAGACGGGCAGTATCAAGTAGGCGGCAATGGGCGTGCCAATGCAATAGGACAGATTGATGAGCACAAACATGGTGCCATACTGATAGATTTCCATCGACACACCCAGCATCGTTACCGCGGACATGAAGCTGGCCATTAAACTAAATGCCACTGGCATTACACCCATGGAGCGATCCGCCAGCAAATATTCCGTTGTGGTGTTCTTCTTGCTGCCAACAAAGCGATAGTAGAGTCCAATCAGTATGGAAACTATTAAGGAGACCGCCAGTATGGCATAATCCCAGCCGCCGAGTGTGCTGCTCATTGTGTGTATATCAAATGATCGCCGTGTTTCAATATTGTTAATACGTTAAGCACTTTAATCGACAGACAAGCAAATATTTGCTGCTTGATAAGCGTAGCACCAAGATTCCCGGCAACAACTACACACACACACACACAGACATACACACACACGTGTGTGTGGGCAGTAGTCGCAGTAGTATCTGCTCTTGAGCTCTTGAGATGCTCACGCGCGCGTCTTTAACGTTTGCCGGCCGTCAATGAAATGGCACAAATACATATTTCAAAACTAAACTACGGCTAACTCAGCTGCGACGTTCGTTGTTGCCTCGTTTTATGGCTCCTCTTACTACCACCCGCTCCATTGGGTACGCCCGCGGTGAGATAGCAGCAAATGATTGGACACAAGCTGTGCGTGCGAGTGTCTCGACAATTGAGCCACAGTGAAATAGAAAAGCGTCGACAACCCATATTGCTGGCTAACTAATATTATGTAAGTTAATAGTATAACATATGTAAGCGACGCTAACAAAAAGACTGATCAAATCAGCGTGCTAACAAACTCAGTTAATAATAGTCCTAACATAAAGTTCAAAAATTCTTAATATTTAGCGACCACTTTAGGCCATGATTACAGCTAATTGCAGCTACAAAAAATATTCGTTTGATAACGTTAACTGTAATTAAAATGTTTATAAGCTTACGCTGACGTATTTTACGATATTCAGCGTTAGCGTTACTAAGCACAATTTATCAACATTTGTGTACTCAAAGATTTAATTAATTGTAATGCCCAGACGCGGGCACTACACCAACTTGCAATAGCTAAAGCTTAACACTTACCGACACCTGATACCAGCCGGCACTATTGGGTATAAGCTTAGCGAATTTGCCTCTTGGAATTGGTGAGCCGCGACGTCTGGAGCTGGGCCGATCCTGCAAACATTTAATGTAAGATTTATAAACTATTTGGCCTACTACATACAGCGCGCTACTCACCTTGTTCATGGTTGTCATTTCGGTCATATCATCGTCTTCATCCCAGCGTCGCACATCCTGCAGACGCAACTTGACATCGCTTTTGTGTGGAAATTGCGATGTCTTGAAACTGACGCGTCGCTTATTGCGATCCTTGCGTCGCTGATGATCCTCCACTTCTGCAAAAGGCAAATAGTTATAGTATGTACATATATGTATAGCTATTCACAGCCGGCATGTGCTCTATATATTTTATATACATACCATCATAGTCTTTTAGTGCGGAGAAACGTGAGCCTCCGCCGCCGTGAGGGCCATTCCCAACATTGTTGTGATTGTTGTAACGTTGACCGCCGCCGCCACCGCGCTTAGGCATAGCTCATGTACAATTAATAAAGTGCACAACAAAAAAATACTAAGTAAATTGCACAGTGACAATAATTAATATTCTTGCGAATTTTTATGAAGGCTGCACGCGCACACGTTGTTTTCTTGTGGTATTATTGTTTTTGTTTCGCTAAAATACGCGCAAACGGCAAGCAAAGGGTTAATGCAATCAGCACGCACCTTTTCAATATGTTGCAAGTTAATTCCGATATAGTACAAAGCACTTTTTCACTTTAAAATCGCTCAATTTACATCAATTGTGTAAATTCACAACGCAATTTCACAAAATTCTCTTTTTTTTTTGCATATGTATTTGTGCTGACGACAGATGTCACGACAGTGGCGTGCTCGTTGTAAACACTGTTCAATTAGTGCTGTGAAGTGACAAATTTTGCATAGTATGGCAACGCTCTAATAAATATAAATTTACAAAAAAAAAAACAACAAACAAAATTAAATTGTTGATCTCACCCAGACCATTAACAAATATCGGCGACTTAACACATACATTTCGGCATGTCCAAGCGTAAATGTGCTTTTAAATTTACCGTAGCTCTTACAGATGAGCAGCTGCTAAAGACTTTGGCCGACACAATAAAAAGTTGCGCGCAACAGGCGAAAACCAATGGAAATACATTTCGCATTGGTCTCTCAGGTACGTTAGTTTTTTTTCTTTTGTATGTGTGTGTGTGTGCGCATGATAAGCTCTATTTAAGGTGACCCTACTTTGTAATCCACTTTGCATTAACAGGTGGATCACTGGTGCAGCTTTTAACCAATGCACTCGTCTCCCATAAATTTGACACTTCAAGTTGGGTGTTTTTCTTCTGTGATGAGCGCTATGTTGCACCTGATCATAATGACTCAACTTACTGGGCTTACAAATCTCATCTGATGAAAAAAGTGCCTAGCATTGTAGACGGTCAATTTTTGAAGGTCAACACCAGTTTGCCCTTGGATGCCTGCGCCAGTGACTATGAATCACGTGTGCAATCGGAGTTTGGCTGTTGTAAGCCAGAGTTTGACTTGCTTTTATTGGGCATGGGACCAGATGGGCATACATGCTCCTTATTTCCAGAACAGCCGGCTTCTCTGACTGAGACAAAGCGACTGGTCATGCCCATACGCAATTCACCTAAGCCTCCACCGGAACGCGTAACATTTACTTTACCCCTAATTAATAATGCCAAAAATGTTGTCTTCGTGGTAACAGGAGACAGTAAAATGGAAGTGGTTAAGGTAACACTTTAAAAACTTTATAATAGCAGCATAATGCAATATATTTTGATTTCACAGAGCGTTTTTTTGGACATTGACAAACGGTATCCTGCTGCTTGGGTGGAACCAACAAAGGGCAAGCTGACATTGATAACGGACATAGGCGCTGGACAGGCGCTTACGGAAGAAGCTGAATAGTGGTCTCAAAATTTGCATTAAATTTGTGGTCAATAAAAGTACTTTTTAATTTGTTTATGATTTGTTGGATAAATTTGAAATGTGCGCCATTTGAATATTATACAGCACTTACTTATCCATGTAGTGCTGCCAATAGATCTGAAAAGCGATTTTAAGCTAAGCACAGTTACAGGTTTTAATTATTGTCGGCGAATTGTTAGTGGAATTCATTTTATTTATTCAACTTAGAGTAGCGAAATAAAATATTATTGTTTATTGTAAAACATCCAAGCTGGGTCACTTATGGAGCAGGTAGCGGCTGCAGAGCTGCCATCTTGTTTAGTGCACAACCAAAACATTGACGAGCGTTGCCGTCCCGTGTAATCGAGAAAATATGTAAAAGCGTACGCTGGAAATTAAGAAATAATTACAACCGGATTCATAATGCACTTGTTGTAGCCGTAATTGCAACACACACATTATCCATCACCTAAATAAGTAGCCGAAATGCCCGACACGGACACAAATTTTGATGCAGAGCGCATCTGTCGCGTTTGCTTGAGAGCAGCGGATGTGGATTTTTATTTTATATACGATGAGACCCCTGTGGAGCTGGGCGCCAACATAGCCCAGATACTAAACGAATGTACGCGCTACACCTGCGAACGGTACGACAAAATGCCACACCATATGTGCGATACCTGCATCAAAGCCGCACGCCAGGCGTTTCGCTTTAAACGAGATGCCGAGCAGGCATATCGCTCCCTGGTTGCCACACTGGGTCGCACGCCTCTCATCAAGCCCAATAGCAGCGATGTTTGCACCCAGACGGAACAGCTGCCAATGCTGTCCTGCGGCATGTGCGATGACAAGTTCCTCAACATATACGAGCTCCGACTGCATCGGCAACGGCAGCACAAAGAGGCACAACACTTGAAATGTGAGCATTGTGAGGCGGAATTCCAGTCTGTACGACATCTGCGCAGTCATTTGCAGTCTCAGCATGATCAAGCGTCCAGCTGCCGCATGTGCCAACGTGTCTTCTCCAGGCGAGATCACTTGATGCGTCACTTACGCACTGTGCACAAGATAGACAATCCACGCCGGTCGTTAACTGAAGAGCAGCAAGGTAGTACAAGTTGGCCACCAGTGGACGAGGCGAGCATGCAATGTGATGATGAGATGGTGTTGCTGAATGATACTGGCTGCTCCGATGATAATATTGAGGATGGCTACGAGTGCCACACAAATCCCATATCAAGTAATGAAGAAGGCGATGAGGACGACGAAGCCGATGCCGAGGCTAAAGCAAACCTATGGCTGCACATCAAGCCGGAGCCAGAACTGGAGCTGGAGCGAGATCGTGAACAGGAAGACAAACGTCGCAAGAGCACAAAAACAGAGCAAGAGCTGGAGTCGCCTAAAAATGTCAACAGCATGTTAAGCGCTGTGGAGGTCAAAGGTAAGTGCAAAACAAATAAAATTACAGTTTTTTAAATGTATATCCTTACAGAGGAACCAGTAAGCAGCAGTGCGGAGCAGTTGCCGATTAAGCAAGAGCTGCACCTGATGCAGCATCGGCTTGACAACGCATCAGATCTGGAGGAAGACGATGAGGATCTGGAAGTAGAGGACGAAGAGGATTATCATTTGATGCACAGCACAGATGGCGAGCTAGACGAAAGCGATTTGGATGATACGCAATGCGCACAAGCCAAGCTCCAACAAAAGTCCACAGCGGACAGCTCTGGCAAGCAGCAGAGACAAAAACGTCGACGTCGAAGCAAACGCAACAGCAACAGTAACAACAACAGCTCACCCAATCCAGAAAATCGCTGCGATGTCTGCCAGCGCACATTCTCACGCCACTGCCATTTGCTGCGTCACAAGCTGTCGCATCTAGAGCAAAAGCCTCATAGTTGTCCGCACTGTCCCAAGGCTTTTGCGCGTAGCGACCATCTGAAGGCGCATATGACAAGTCTACATGGCAACAAGGAGCACAAATGCCAGATTTGCGAGGCAGCATTTTCGCGTGTCGACGCGCTGGAGCGCCATAAGCTAAGCAAACACAATGGCGAAGGCTTGGATGCCAACAGTGAGCTCAAGCTGCAGTTGAGCGAACACACCTGCGAATATTGCGCCAAGCGATTCAGCAGCAAGACTTATCTACGCAAGCATACGCTCATACATACAGAGTTTCTCTATGCCTGCAAGAGCTGTGATGAGACCTTCAAGGAGCGGCAACAGTTGCGCAACCATGAAAAGACCCACACGGGTCAACGCAACTTTCTTTGCTGCATTTGTGGTGATAGCTTTGCGCGGAACGACTATTTGCGCGTGCATATGCGTCGCCACAATGGCGAGAAGCCCTACAAGTGCCGCTTTTGCATCAAGGCGTTCCCACGTGCCACAGATCTCAAGGTGCACGAACGCTATCACACGGGGACGAAGCCCAATTTGTGCAACACATGCGGCAAGAGTTTCCATCGTGCCTACAATCTAACTATCCATATGCGTACGCACACCGGCGAACGTCCCTACAAATGCGATCAATGCCCCAAGAGCTTTAGCCAGAGCAACGATCTCAAGGCGCACATACGCCGGCACACAGGCGAACGCTACAAGTGTCCCCACTGCGATGCCTACTTTTTGCAATTGTATCACATGCGCAATCATTGCCTTAGCGCCCACAACAAGCACATTGAGACCAAGACGGGGCGATTGCAGCGCACTGGACTGCTGGATGAGCACAATCAGACGCATCTTACCACGGTGGTTATGCCGCCGCCTTCAGCGCCGGCTTCGTCATCCACACGCTTGCAACAAGTCGCTGCAGCGCTACCGACGTCTTCCTCTATTATGGAGGCGCCCTACAACAGCACCACCATTCCATCACCTGTATCCGCAGTAACGATGCCGCAGTCTTCCAGCTATGTGGAAACAGTGAGTGCAGCAGCAGCCACGCCCACAGCACCGTTTGCTGCTTTCAGCATACCTCCTGCAGTTATGGGTAAGTAATATTGCGATCTCATATAGTCATGCCCTCGCTTACTCGTTCTCTCTCTCTCTCTCCCTCTATCTCCCTCTATCTGACTATCTCTTTCTAGCCCATCTCATGTACAATCATGGCGGTAACAGCCAGCAGAGCAGTGCAAGCGACACCGGTGACGTCAGCAAATAACCCGCAATGAAGGTTAAGAACTTAAGTGCAGCTAAAACTATTCCAGTCTAAAATGCAATCTTTATATAATTTATAAGAAGTTAAGTTAGAAATCTCCTTTAAACTGTTTAACTAGAAATAGGTTTAAAGCAAAGAATATATAATGTATATTCCACATAAGCATCCATTTTGAAATCTATAATCTAAGCCTACACATAAGCTTACTAAGCTACATGTAGCCAAGTATTTAATTTGATTTCAACTTTTTAATCAAAATAAAAACGCCACAGGAAATTGCAACATTTATTGAGTTCATACAAATTAAAGTAGAGCTTAGCTTAAAATAATATATTGAGGCAAGTTTTCATTGTACAGACATTAAAATTAATAAAAACAAAAATATATATACAAAAACGCATATATGATATGAAATTCTCAGCACATTGCATTTTACTAATTTAATTTATTGCAATTTTAGTTTGAATTACTCGGAAATGACATGTTGGAAACTGCCAACCTGCTAAAATCTGTGAATTGTGGGTGTCGATTAATGAACAATCGAAAATGCACAAAGTGGAAGGCCATTGGAAAGCTCTTCATGCAGCGCCACCTACCGCTCAAATTAAGATAGTATGGAGCTCTGTCCTTAGTAACCGATGATTGGAAAACACCTATTGCTCACTTATTGTTGGTGTCTATTACTGTGTGCTTTCAAATCCAGGGCAAAACATAATTAACTAGTGATTGCTAAGTAATTCTCATATCGATATTTTAAGCTTTTTAGCCTTGCGGCTCTTCTATTGATCGACCGACATATTGATTTCATTTTCATAGTTTGCATAAATAAAAATTAGAATTATTTCATAAGTAAATGCAGCATGTCTGACTATAAAAATATACGATCGACCATTCTATGTATGGCTGGTGAAAATGTGGAAAAATTAATGAGCAAATGGGAAAACATGTTTGATTCCGACTATTGTCAAGAATTAATGGAGAAGCTTGAAGTGCGTGTGCGCTCTTTTTACGAAGATCTCATAGCAGAAACTGATCACAAGGAGGACGAAATAAAAGAAGACTTACAAACTCTGCGAGCCGAGGCAGCTGCTGTAATGCGATTGCTTTATAAAAATGAGGAAATTGAAAATAAGCCAGAAGATATGCCTCTGGTTGTGTGGCGGGAGAAGTTGGACATACGTGTACAGAACTTACGAGATGAGCTGCGCATGCGCCATAATGAAATCGACGAGCTACTGCTGCAGCAGTACTTTTTGTGCGAAGAGCTAGGTGAGTCGCCGTTGCCTCTGCTTGCCGATCCTTTGCCAGAGCTGCACGAAATTTCCACGTTTCGTGACCATCTGAAACGGTTACAGGCGGAGCGAGCACTTCGTATGGATGAGATGTTTCAACTACGTAGCCAAATAAAGCAGCACATGAAACAGCTTGAGCTGCTTCCTCAATCGGACGCGGATGAGCAACTGCTAAGCCAGGCGAACCTCAATATGACGCCTCATATAATGCAAAAGCTGCGTCTGATGCATGAGAAGCTTACTGCTCAAGTGGTGGAATGGCGGCAGCGTATAGACGATATGCGGGAAAAAATTAAAGTGCTGTGGGTGCGGTTGGAGTACACGGATGAGTTTGCAATGCAAAAAGTAACTGACGTCACGTGGTATACCCAGCAAACTTACGATGTGCTCAGTGAGGAGCTACAGCGCTGTCAGCAGCTGCGTCGTCAGGATGTAAAGAGGTTCGTCGAACAGCTGAGGATGGAGATTCAGAAGTGGTGGGATTTGACACTGAAGTCACAGCGGGAGCGCAAGAGTTTCGTTAATTATTATAATGATTGCTACAACGAGGACCTGTTGGAGCTCCATGAGTTGGAGCTGGACGACATAAAGACTTTTTACAATAGTAATAAGGAAATTTTCGATCTGTTTGCGAATCGCGCCGAAGTGTGGGAACGTATGGTAGCTCTGCAGGCGAAGGAGAGTGATCCAAAGAGATTTAACAATCGTGGTGGGCAGCTGCTTAAGGAGGAGCGTGAGCGTAAGATGATAATGAGCAAACTGGCCAAAATTGAGCTGCAAATAAAAGAGTTAGTATTAG
Source organism: Drosophila busckii (assembly GCF_011750605.1). Classification (NCBI taxonomy): domain Eukaryota; kingdom Metazoa; phylum Arthropoda; class Insecta; order Diptera; family Drosophilidae; genus Drosophila; species Drosophila busckii. Next base: position 8,854,996 of record NC_046608.1, read on the forward strand.
CGTATGAGAAACGTACGAAATCTCAATTTCTGGTGCACGGCGAGAGCATACTGCAGTACATGGAGAGTGACTGGGAGCGTCTGCGTCAAACCAAGGAGCAGCAGAGTTCGGCCAGAAAACATATCTCGCCAATGTCCGGGTCAAGAACACCATCCGATCGGCAGCTGTGTCCGCTCACTGGCGCATCGAAGTCCACAGGCAATCTGCACAAGAGGAAGCTGATAAAAGATGCTAACAATGATCTAATAAACATTAATAATGCGAAACGCTGTTTGATGCAGGCGCTGACGTTAGGGATTCCAAAGATTCAAGTGCAGCCGCCGAGTAGTGACGATGAGGAAGATTATTCGTGAAAGTATTTGTAGGTTTTAATTGTCGTTTACCAACTCCTTTATGTATGTGCCTTAACGAATGTGAAATTAGTGTATGTTTTATTTATGATTATTTATTTTAACCCAACGTAATTAAATGCTTTTAAGAACTGACTTATTAAATCTTTTTAAATGAGCCGCCAATGGCTTCAAACTCAGCAAAAGTGTCGTTCCTGCTCAGCAACTGCTGAGCATTCAACATTCATATCGCTCAATATCGATATTAATAAAACATCGATGTCAACAAAAACTTCAGAAGTGACCTCGCACTTGTTTGCGCGCTTATTTTTATTTAATTTGTTTTCACTTTTGGAAGATTTGCAAAAAAATGCTAACGGAATTTGAGTCGCGTAATGTGGTCAATGGTGGCTTGCTAAAACAGATTGATGGCCAATCAGTGAGCATTATGGTACAGGTGGAAAGTGCGTGGGCACAAAACTTTTGGCTCACAGCACCGACAATCAGAACTTGCACATAAACTTGCCCAGGCTCAACAAGGATGCTTAAATGTAGGTCACTCGATTTGGCGGTGAGCAAAAAGACTTTAATATTGAAAGCAATAAGCTATTAAAAGCTATAGTGCTGCAGTTGATAAATAATGTTAAGCAATTTTACCGTTGCGGCTAGCCTGAACGCACTTATATATTTATTTAATAAGATTTTATATATGACTTTTGTTGGTGCTATGTGTGTGTGTGTGCATGTGTACAATTTCTCAAATATTTTAACATATGTACTTGGTTTATTGGGCTACCCCACAATATACTATCGTTATATATAAAAGGCTAACTAGTGAAGAGGTTTTGCAATTGTTAACATATAAACAGATCCGTTGTTACTGCAGCACAGCTGCATTGGCTACCACGCTGGGATTGTTAACCACCTCGCCCAGTGAGTCGAGCACTTCCTTGCGATAATCATCGAACTCGCCATCGATCTCATTGATGCGCTGTTCTTCAATCACATATAGGGTGCAACCAGTCTCGCGTATAAGTCGCTCGTCGTGAGAGACTATAATGACGCCGCCCTCATACTCATTGATGGCCTCGGCTAAGGCATCGATGGACTCAATGTCCAAATTATTTGTGGGCTCATCAAGTATGAGCACGTCGGGCGCACTAAGGCACAGTTCGGCAAGCGCAACGCGCGCTTTCTGTCCACCGGACAGATCCTTCATCTTAATTGTGTGCGCATGGCTCACCAAACCAAAAGATCCCAAGGCTTTGCGCGCCTTCTCGTGCGGCAAATTAAACAAACGCTGCAAATACTCCGCAGCTGATTCCTCCGCAGTCAAGTGCTCACCAGAATGCTGATCAAAGCGTCCCACATGCAGGCGATGATTCTTGCGCTGTTCGCCCTGCTGTGGCTGCAGCTCGCCCAGCAGCAGTTTGAGAAACGTGGATTTTCCCACGCCATTTGGTCCCACAATAGCCACACGGCTGGTCAGATCGATGCCAAAATCAGCCTTAATAAAAAGTGGCTTTTGGCCATCAAAGGCAAAGGTGACATTGTGCACGCCCAATATAGGCGGCTGAAGCTGTGATGGCTCCGGGAAGCGAAATTTAACTATATATTCCTTGGGGCGTGCAAGCAATTCCTGAGGACCATCGTCTTCGTCCTGTTTCTGTTGCTTGGACTTATTCTTTTCCTGTTTGCGCGTAAGCGTCTCCTTTTGCTTCTTTTCGGCAGCCTTCTTGGACTGACCATGAGCCTTTAGCTCACGCAGGCGCTTCTCCTGCTTCTCATACTCCTTGATCATCTCACGTCTCTTCTGCACATACATCTTCTTGAACATAGAGTAGTTGCCCTTGTAGTACTGCAGCTTCTTCTGATCCAAATGAATAATCTCATTGCAGACATTGTCTAAAAAGCTCTGGTCGTGGGATACTATGAGCAGCGTTTTCTTCCAGCCCTGCAGATAGTTGTCCAGCCAAATGACAGCATTTAAATCCAAATGATTTGTCGGCTCATCCAGCATAAGCAACGTGGGCTCCAGATAGAGTGCACGTGCTAAGGAGACACGCATACGCCAACCTCCAGAGAATTTATTGGTTGGACGATCTTGCATTTCCTTGCTGAATCCCAAACCAGCCAATATGCGACGTGCACGCGCCTCTGCGGAGTAAGCGCCAATGGCTTTAAGCTCAGCAAAAGTGTCATTTAACTCCTCCTGCACGCTCATATCTCCCTCAGCAAATTGCTTCTCCAGCTGCTCGCACTTCTTCAACATTTCAGTGCGCTTCACATCCGCCTCCAGTATGGTATTTATGGCCGTCTTATCAGTGGCCACCACCTCCTGTTCGCAAAGCAGCACATCTATGTTGGGCGGTATGGCAAATGCACGCGTCGCTATATGACGCAGCAGCGTTGTCTTGCCGTGACCATTGGGACCCACCAGACCATAGCGTCGGCCATGGGCGATCAATAAATTCGCATTCACAAACAAATCGTTGCCTGTCAGATAATTAAATTTATATAAATATGTTATATGCTGTTTGTACAAAAGAAAATATTACCTTTAGCTGAAATTGTGAAATTCTCAATTTTAATATCGACTGCATGCTCCAGTGCTGCCTGCTGGCCGGCACTCTTTTGCACTTGCGACATGGTGAAATTATTGTCCAGATCCGAGTGACCGGCGCCACCCTTTTTAGTCATTAGCTCCATTTGACGTTCGTATTCCTGTTGCTTCTTCTGCTGCTTTTTCTCTTTATGCGTAAGCTTCTTTTCATTGGTCACCTTTTCCTGTTGTGCTGGTTCAGCTTTCACTTTCTCCTCCACTTTGTTTTCCTCCAGCGTCACAGCTTCTAGCTTTTCATCAAGCTGTTCTAGCTCCATAGGTTCTGCCTTTACCTCTTCTACCTCTTTCTCTACAGATTCAGCTTCATCTTCGTTTACATCAAATTTATTCTTTAGTTGCTTTTTATTTGATGTTTTGGCTGCTGTTTCAATAATTTCTGGTGCTTGTTCAGGTTCAGACACCTCCTCCTCTTCCTTTTCATCATCATCCTCCTCCTCTTCCTTTTCATCAATATCATCATCATCCTCATCGCTCATGACAAACTTATTCACTTGCTGTTGCTTCTTTTTGTTCTTTTTATTAACAGGCTTGGATATATATTGCTCAGGCTCACTTTCACCGTTACTCTCCGCCTCAACGGTCACTTTCTTGTTGTCGTTGTCATCGTCGTCGTCACTAAAATCATCTTTCGTTGCCTTCTTCTTGTTCTTTTTACTCTTTTTGTTTTGCAGCTGCTGTTGTTGTTTCTTGGCCACAGGCTTGGCTTCACTCTCGTCGTCATCTGATTGATCGCTGTTTACCTTGGTTGGCGTCTGCTCATCATCACTCCAGTCATCGGTGCGCTTGCCTTTCTTTCCCTTTTTGGCAGCTTTCTTTTGTTTCTGCTTGCTCTGCGACGATCTAATGCTCTCTAGGTCATCCGCATCATCGTCTATTGCCTTTGCAGTTTGACTGGGTAGTTGCTCTTCGTCGCTGGAGTCGCCACCACGCTTGCCTTTCTTACCCTTTTTGTTAGCTTGTTTCTTTTCATTATTGATCACTTTCTCTGGCTGTTCGTCTTCGTCATCAAAACGTTCCTTCTTTTTGCCTTTCGCCTTCGACATGCTTTTATTTTTCCAGACTACTGCTGCTGCTACGAAATATTCATAAAATTTCGTTGCCCAACAATTACGTTGCCTTTGTTACTGTAGCGGCGGCTTTCACGTGTGCACAGCTGGCAAATATTTTCAAGAGCAGCGTAACTTTTTTATCGAAATTTAGACACACGCTGCAGTTCAATATGCAGTGCGTTGGCGTTGGAATTGCCACGTGCGAACGACGAAACTTGAATTTAAATAAAAATAAATGCTTTAAAAAGTTATTTCATTTAGTTACTCTTAACTCATTCCGCCAATTCTCTTTGACGGCAGGAGAAGATCTAAAAATCGAGCAAAATCCAATTGGACCGATGAAAAATGAATCGAGCAAATGCTAAAAATAATCGAGCGATAAGTGCGTAGAGATATCAACATTTGCTCATGTCACACTCTTCGTCCATTGAATAACATGCCTAATTGGAATAGCAGAGGCCGTAACAGTACTGTTTTAGTACGAAAACTAACAGAAGGTGTAAACACAACTGTAAATAATAAAAAAAAAAACAATTAATCACTAATATAAACAAAATAGTGCAAATAATGCGATTAATATTCAGATTAATTACACGTTGTGTTCATTAATTAACTTACGGCATAATAAGAGCAATATACAGCAACGGCAACAATAACAACATCAACAACAGCCACAACCCAAAGGAGATTGAGATTCGCAACGCAATCAAAAAAAAAAAAGAAAAAAAACAAAAAAAAAAGTAGCAAAAATATTCCATTAAACGGAAAATAACATACGGCTGCGTGATAGTGTATGTGTGTGTGGTGTGTGTGTGTTGTGCATAGAGAAGGGGGAAGTGCCGCGCTCATAGCCCAAAGGTGGTTAACAGTAGCAACAATAACAACAACAACAACTAAAAAACAAAAAACAGTACGACTAGCAAGACCTTGAAAACTTTAAAGAAAAAGCAACAATAAAAAAGCTGAAAAATTATTAACAAAATACGCAAACAGTGCGGCGGCAACGGCGGTTTGCGGCCGTTAAGTTATGGAGAGTGACAATTTTCCGCAACGCGCCAATTAGCAATTAAAACAAAAAGAAAACAAACAACAATAACAACAACAACAGCAACAACACAACAAATGCGTCGGGAAAAGACGTATTTGAATTTAATAAATCCCAAGTACGTAAAGCGTAAGATTCAAAACAAGATTTACGATTTACAGCAATAACAGCAGTGCCCACACACACACACACACATACACACATACTATTTACGCTGAATATACATAAGCGTAACGTGCGCAATGGCAGCAGTAGTCGCGGCCTCAGCCAACGCCAGCGGCGGCGTCGCAGTTATGACAGCAGCCGCTGCCAATGATGGCGAGTCAAGTGATGCCAGCAGCGCAGTCAATGGACGCGAGGCACGCAATCTAGCAGAGAAACAGCGACGGGACAAGCTCAATGCTAGCATACAGGAACTGGCTACAATGGTGCCGCATGCTGCTGAATCGACGAGACGTCTGGACAAGACCGCTGTGCTCCGCTTTGCCACCCACGGGCTGCGGCTGCAATATGTTTTCGGCAAATCGACGACACGGCGTCGACGCAAACACAATCTCAAATGTGTTTCGGATGGCGTTGGCATCGACAGCGACGGAGGCAGCGCTGCCATTGCCGGCGATGCGCTACATTTATCGGATAGACTAATGCAGCTGCTGGACAGCTTTCTGCTGACGCTCACCTGCAATGGGCAGATAGTGCTCGTCTCTGCCAGCGTTGAGCAGCTGCTGGGCCACTGTCAGTCAGATCTCTATGGGCAGAATCTAATGCAGATTGTGCATCCGGACGATCAGGCCATGCTGCGTCAGCAGCTGATACCACGCGATATAGAAAACTTGTTTTATCAGCAGCGTCAGCAGCAGCAGTCAAACTGCTCTGCCGCCAGTGACGACGATGAGGAGCAGCAGCAGCAGCAGCAACAGCATCATCATAATCATCATCAAGAGGATGATGAAGAGCTGGACGAGGTGGAGGAGCTGCGCTCGCGCACACCCAGTCCAGAGACCATTGCCCATATGGCTGTCATAGATGAGCGCCTGCGCGCCGATCGACGCTGCTTTACAGTGCGTCTGGCACGTGCGTCGACGCGGGCAGAGGCGACGCGGCACTACGAAGTTGTGAAAATCGATGGTTGCTTTCGGCGCAGCGACTCATCGATAACGGGCGGCGGCGCTGCCAATTATCCAATCGTCTCGCAGCTGATAAGACGCTCGCGTAATAATAATATGCTGGCTGCCGCAGCAGCGGCCGCTGCCGACGCCACAGCGCTGCCGCCAGCATGTCTGCCGCAGCACGATGCCATAGCGCAGGCAGCGCTGCATGGGATCAGCGGCAACGATATAGTGCTGGTTGCCATGGCGCGCGTCCTGCGCGAGGATGCCAATTGCCTGAGTTTAATGTGCCGACAGCCGGAGCCGTATCAGCTGGAATATCGCACGCGGCATCTCATCGACGGCTGCATCATTGACTGTGATCAGCGCATAGGCATTGTGGCGGGCTACATGAAGGATGAGGTGAGTTCAGCAGTGTCCTTTGTTGTGCCGCCGCTCTAACGCTTACTCTTCTATTTTCTTTTTCGGTTGATGATGCAGGTGCGCAATGTTAGCCCGTTTGGCTTTATGCACTTGGACGATGTGCGCTGGGTGATTGTGGCGCTGCGGCAGATGTACGACTGCAGATATGATTACGGCGAGAGCTGCTATCGGCTGCTGTCGCGCAATGGCCATTTTATCTACCTGCAGACGAAGGGATTTCTGGAGATTGACAAGAGCAGCAACAAGGTGCATTCGTTTCTGTGCGTCAACACGCTGCTGGACGAGCAGGCCGGCAAGCGCAAGGTGCAGGAGATGAAGGACAAATTCTCGACCATCATCAAGGCGGATATACCAGCCACGCAGAGTACACCCGACTTGCCCGCCTCGCGTGCTCCACAGCAGCTGGAGCGCATTGTGCTTTATCTCATCGAGAATCTACAAAAAAGCGCCGCAGTCAGTGGCATTGATGTCGATGCGCTGGACGATGGCTGCTGCAGTTCGCCTGGCTCGATGACACTGGAGGAACTGGCGCCATCGCCAACGCCGCCGCAGCTGGCTTTGGTGCCACCAGCACCCAATCATGTCAAGCACTCGATTACCAAGTCGGTCAATGTGGTCAATGTAACAGCAGCGCGTAATCTGCAGTACCAGCAGCAGCAGCAACAACAGCAGCAGCAACAGCAGCAGCAGCAACAGCAGCAAAATGCTGGCGGCGTCATACGTCAGCTGAGCTGCTGCATAAGCGAAAGCTCGACGCTATCGCCAGCCAGCGCCAGCAGCATGGAGCTGCCCGACGAGGCTAGCAGCAATACATCGCCGCCGCCGTCAGCAACAGCAGCACGCAGCAGTGTATTGCATAAGCTTATGACAACGCCAACGAAAGCAGCGGCAGCAGCAGCAGCAGCAAAAACAGCGGAAGCAGCAGTAGCGCCTAAGCAATTGCGAGCGGCACTTACACAGACGCTACGAAGCTTGGACAAAGGGCTAACAACGCTGGGGGAGGAGGCGCAAACGCTTTACCAGCAGCAGCAGCAACAAGGCGGCAGCCTGCTGCCCGAATTTGAGAAACAAATGGATGCCATTATGCTGGAGCATCAGCGGCAGAAGCAGCTGCTGGTTAACATTAAGAGCGCGTATAATGAAACAGCAGCGACGCCGACGACGACAGCTGCGCAGCCAGTATCGGTAATAACGATCAAGTCGTCAGGCGCTGTTAACATTGGCAGCGGTAGCGGCATCGGGAGCAGTAGTAATGGACACTAGTGCATTGGCTTTAATTATTTAGGCTTAGTAGCTCAGTATTCAGTGCATGGCTGTAGCTTTATTCCCCTTACCCCTCCATACAAATAGACGCCAAGAAACTCCCAGTGCGAACAGAGTACAAATTCAATTTCTTTTTAAGCAATTTACTCATTTAATTTTTATGACAACAACAAACAAAACAAACAAAGCAAGAGACAACATTAGCAAAAGAGAGTGAGAGCGCGAGATTTTATGATTTTATTTACATTTTGTTTTTTGTTTTTTTTTTTTTTGTAAACTAAGTGCTATTATTAAAATAATAATAGTATGTATTAATTGCCCAACTAGCAGCACACACACAGACACAGACACGCTTAGTAAAAGTGGTTTGCGGTCTCGATTTATTAACAGCGCAATTTAGTTTGCTCTTAACTTAAAGAGAGTTTGTCTGTCTGTGTGTGTGTGTGTGTGTGTGCTGTTAACAAGAGAATCTATTTATAACCACAATATTTAATACTCAACTATAAAAAGAACTAACTAACCAACATTTAACACAAACACCCAGCACTGTTAGCTGCTGAGCACTGAGCTATAAGTACACAAAAATAATGTTTTTTAACTAACTATTTTTTTTTATGTATGTTTATAATATTTGATTTATGGCTTTTGTTTGTAACTCCACCAAGTTTGTTCAATTATGTTTCGATTTAAACACAAAAGGCTTTAAGCTTTAACCCTCCACCCACTTTACAATGCTACCAATCACTAGCCCCCACCAACACCAACACCAACCCACTGCCCCACGCTAACACATCCTTGACATCTCTATTAACTTTGTGCCCAATTTGCAATTTTTTGTGTGTTTGCCTTTCCTTTTTTAATAGCAAAATTTTATTTTTGTTTTTACTGCTTTAGTTTTAATATAAATATAAATATTTTTTTGTTTGTTCGTTTTTTCTAGTGCGTAGCCGTAATGTTAATACTAATTTAAGCAAATTGTAGAAAACAAAAACTTATTGTTTAATTACGAGTTGTGCTCTTAAAACACTTTGGGTTAAGCCTATGTATATGTGTGTAATATACACACACATACACACACACACACAGCTGTTCATATAGATATACAACTGTGTCGTTTAGTTGTGCTCTTATTTTTTTTGCGTTGTGTAGAATTTTTGTACAATTTAATTTATAAAAACAATTTAACAACAAAAAAAAAACGTGTGCAAAATGCGTTAAAAAATTCTTAGCGTGTAATTAGTAAGTAAATTATTAATAAACAACAATAATTATTAATAAACATAAATAAACAAAGTTCATAAACTTCAAAAATTACAAAATAAATGGCATATGTTTTATTCTCACTCAGCTAAAGCTTAGCCGATTTAGCTGCTTTATAGCTTTTTATGAGAGCGTGGCAAACAAAATTAAAATGAATATAAAAATATATGATTCATAAATTAATTGGCAAAGTTATGAACAAAAGTGTACACAAAGCAACAATCTTTGATAAGCTCTAACTTAGCGAAAGGATGTCCGATTTTAGAGTTTTATGTCCATCCTAATCGAACTGCATTCAAATTTGGAATATTAAGAATTTTCCGTTTTTTGACAAAATTAAAAGTTGTAGAATCCAAAATGTAATGATGCAACTTTGTTCCCAGCATTATGACGTACATAAAACCGTTAACAGTTAAACAATCGGTTGTTATGACTAAGAAACCAATGACGTTCTTAATTTTATTTTCTTGAAGGGATGGAGGGATTGGCCTGGCAGCTACTTTAATAAATAAGACAGCATTTGCATTTTTGTATACATTTTTATTAATTTATTTTAATTAATAATTAAATTTAAAGTGACTTTTTGTTTACATTGCGTTTTATTTGTTTTGTAAATTTTCTCTTTGGCCTATAATGAAATATTGTATTGTATTCTGTATTCTGTATTTAGTTATTAATTTAAAGTAAATGACTAGATGATAATGATGCGAAATCCAAATGGAATAATAGATTGGTTTGCTTTTGCTTATGTATTGAAAGCCCATAATAACATATACATAAATACAAGTAACTCTTTTACACGTTCTATTATTTATAAATATATGTATGTATATAGCTTTAAATAGTTATATATACTATATATAGTACGACACGTTTACATAAAATTGAGTTGAGAACGTTTTTGCATTTAACTATTTATTTATAAATGTAGAATTCAAACAAAAAATATTCAAAATTAAAAAGACATTTTCATAATTGTTTTCGCTATGAATTATAAAAAAAAATACACATAGCTTGACTTGATGATGACTAGATTTGTTCATAGACTAGTAGACTAAAGCAAGCATATAAACAATTGAGAAATGCCATTGCTTGTTGTTTCTGTTTCTGCTTCTGTTTTACGCAACACCTTTCAGGTACTTATAAAATATATTCGTTTATGCGTTATTTGTTTTATATATGTTATATGCGTAATCATATCAAAAAATGTATTAATACTATGTCCGTTTATATGGTGTGTGTGTGTGTGTGTGTGTTGTGTGTTGTGTGTAGTTTGGGTTTATTGCTCCATGATGATTGTGTCCTCGGCCTTGACATTGCCCGAATTGATCGCCTCCATGGCCTTGCTCAGCAGCGTGGCATCCTTCAGGCTTACGACCTGCACCAGCTGCGGCTCCTGGCCAGGACCACCTTGTATCATCATCTGATGCATGCCAGGTGAAACGGTAATTGTCTCTATTTGATCGCCATTTTCCACCTGAGAAAAGAGTAAGCAGTCATTAGTTAAATTGCAGTTACAAATCGATCAGCAAGCTTGAATATTAAAAGTTTATTAATTGCATGTTTAAAATGAATTTTGAGTTGAGTCTTGCTACAAATAATATTTAAATAATAATGCAGTACTTACACAGTTGGTAGAAAAATGAATAGGCTGTTGTCAATAAATAATAATTGTTTAAAATGAAACAAGAGAGAAACATAAAATCACAACAACAAAGGATTTATTCAATAAATTTGTTGAGGGGTGTGCGTGTGTTTAGGATTTGGTATTAGTTGCTTTTCTAGAGCTTTTAACTTGTTTTTTTTTTTTTTTTATATATAGCAAATATTGCATTGTTTTATAAACGTAATTAAAATTTTAACTAAAACAATTGTAATAATATAAAATAAACATTAAACAATAATAATAATAATAATAATGATAACTAGCATTATAAATCAACATAAAAATTATTTGTATGCACTGCCGATATGTATATATAAACTATTCACAATAATAATTAAGTTTATTATAAAGCTCGATTGGCTGCTTGATACATTTTCAATGCAAATTGACTACAGGGCAGGGAGTTTGGTTGGTTGGTTGGTTGGGTGGGGGGTGTGTGGGTTGTGGGTGACTAAGTTTCAATTTGTTTGCACAACATTGAACATTAAGTTTACGAAAAATAACCTAAAAATCAATTCAATTCAATTAGGCAAAAATGGCTTTTGCGTTTCCCTGTACTAACTACGCTTAACTAAAAATTAAATTACATAACATCTTCGATTGTTGTTTGAAATTGCACACAATAAAATTAACTTAGGGCAAAGCAAAAGCAAAATTTAGCTATGTATGTTGTACATTGACTGTTGTTTAACTAAATATATTTGGCTTCAATTATATAACGGCACGATCAAAACAATAAGTAACTTAAAATTAATGAAATCAAAAATAAACAAATTGCAATTTGTCTAGGAACATGACAAAATTAAATGTTATGCATATTTTTTGTTTGTTTTTTGGTTTCAATTATCAACATGTTTATAAATTTGGGTTTTGTGCTCAAAATTAAATTCATTATTTAAGGCAATTGGCGCATATATGTAAATTGTTTGTTATTTTTGATTGTTTCGCGTTTTTTTTTTTTTTTTTTGGTATTATTTGTGTTGTTGGCATTCACAATTGTTTGTTGTGTAACTAAATGTAAGTATAAATGGCAAGTGTATGCGTGTGTATGCGTGTGTGTGTGTGTGTGTGCGTGTGCAGCGCCGCTTTTGACTAGATTAGTTGTGGGTGGTGGTGCTCTATGTGTGGCTGGGCGGGCAGCTATTCCAATTGCTCTAATTTTATTGTTTTGGCAGGCAGCTGCAGCTGCAAATGCAACTGCGAACTGTTGCCAATGGTCAAACTAGCGCTATCCACACAGCGTATGGCAGCAGCAGCAGCAGCAGCAGCAGCAACAGTTGCAGTTGCATTGCTGCTGCTGGCATCTGGCAACTTGTTGCTGTTGCTGCTGGGCAGCTTGCGTCGCTTGGCACGTCGCTGCGCAGGCGTAGCCGACGGCATGGGCAATGGCATTTTGATATTATTATTATTGTTGTTGTTATTATTATTGCTAACTGTTGCTGTTGCTGCTGCTGCTGGCGCTGTTACACAGACTCTTTGCAGCGGCAATGTTGTTGCTGCTGTCATGCGTCGATTGCCCAGCGTTGGCAACATGGCAAAGCTATGCAGATTGCTACTACTATTACTACTACTATTGTTGTTGTTGCTGCTGCTGCGCGTTACGCTGCTGGCGACTGTGTTGCTGTTGCTGCTGCTGCTATTAGTATTATTATCTACCTGCATGGGTGCTAGACATATGGTGCCATCGCTCGATTGTATCTGCTGCATATTTGCCATCACCGATTGGTACATGGAGACGGGCACTGAGATGACATTGCTGACGGACACCGGATAGCCTGCAAAACGTAGAGAGAGAGAGAGAGAGAGAGAGAGAGAGAGAGAAATTGGCAACTTGCTTTAACACTTTATAACTGCAGCTACTCACCTTGACCATCCTCGGTGGTTATATAGATTTGTCCATCCTGCGCATCTGTCAAATCCACTGTCATGTTCTCATGCCCATTCACATCGGACAGACTTTGTACCGTTTGTATAGTGGCGCCGCCTTCACCCTGATGCAGCTGCAATTATAATAAATGAATTAGTTAAATAAATTATTTGTGTTTTGCTTGCTTGTTACCGTTGCCACGCCTTGCACCTGCGCTGTTGTGCCATCGGGCAGTGTTATGATCGGATTATTGGGATCCACCTGTATGAGCGAGACGGTGCCATCGGCATTCTGGCTGAGCACAGTCTGTGTGGTGTACTGTATAAAGGAAATAAATAATTATTAAATTAATAACATGCAACATGTTTTCGATTTGCTTGAAGCACAAGCACATTGTGTATTACAAATTAACAACTTAAAATTGGCAAAACAAAAATGCAGCTGCAAACAAAAGAAAATATATAAAAACTAAAATTATGCATATAAATAAAAATAGTAGTACAACATACAATATTTAAGCAATTATATTTAACAAATTATAAAAACAATGCAAATCAAACATAGACAACAGATTTAAGCAAAAGCTGAGACTGTCGAACATTATGGCAGCAAATTCTTTAAAAGTGACTTTGCTAATTTTGAGGCTCCACATAATGCTCGACTGCGCTCGCTTGGTATTGGGTTTGGGTTTGGGTTTAGTTACAAAGTCAGACTGATTAGTACGAACATCAACGTCACTGATCGTTATGGGCTCGATGCAAACTTGAGCATTGGCAATCTGTTGAGCGGTAACAGTTTGTGCGGCATTCGACTGTTGTTGCTGCTGCTGCTGCTGCTGCTGTTGTTGCTGCGCAGCTTGAGCGGCTTGTGCGGCGGCACTTACTGCAGCCGCTGTGGTGGGCACAGCGGTGGCCGTCGCCGTGCCACTGGCCGTGGTCAGCTGTATGGTCTGTGGTTGTCCCTGGCCAATTGCCTGTATGTGCACCGTATTCGATCCCTGAGTATGATGATGCTGCTGCTGTTGCTGCTGCTGATGATGTTGCTGCTGCTGCTGCTGCTGGTGGTGCTGCTGTTGCGCTGGTGCTTGGCAGATTTCGATTTTGGTGGATGCCGGCAAGGTGGCCGTGGTAGTAATTTGCTGATTGTTCGTGCTCTGGATGATTGTCGGCGCCGGCGTGTTGCTCTGCGCCGTATGCGTGGTGATCACCGTGCCCGCACTGTTGATCTTCACCACATTCACCTGTTGCGGCTGTTGGCCATACACACACACATGGGTATTTACATATATATATATATATCAATTAGCAATCTATTCCACTGCCTCACACAATTCACAAAAGTTGTGCATTTTTTTTTTTTTTGTTCTTTTGGCGCTCTACTTACTTTGCTACTTACTTGGCTGTTGGCACTGCTGCTGCTGCTGCTGACGGTGACGGTGGCTGGCGTCACATTCTGCACGGCTTGTATGGTGGGCGTGTTGGATACCAGCTGCTCCATCTCCTCGTCCTCGTCGCCGGATTGTGAAATGAGCGCGTTCACCTTGTCGTCCTCGTCGGCGAATGTGGGCAGCAGATCCTCGCGTCCATGATACTTGTAGCAATTGATCACAATCTTGCGCAGCGCATGCGTCCAGCTGATCTGCTAGAGGGAGAAGATAAGAGAGAGAGAGAGAGAGAGAGAGCGAGCGTGCGGGCGAGCGAGTTGGGGGCTCGATTAGTATGGAATTCAACGATTGGGTGCGGCATTTGAACACCCACCCCACCCACCTTCTGCTTGTCGTCCTCGGAGCGCGCATCCATGCGCACATTCGCCCAGGGCAGCTCCTTGGGCCACCAAGGCGGTCGCGTCGACTCCCTGCCCCAGCCCGGCTTGCCACGCCCCGTCGAATACTTGAGCATCAGCGGTATGAAGGCGCGCAGCTGCGCCTGCGTCATCTTCTCCACGGGCGTCGGTATGCCATCGATCACCAGGCCGGGCAGCTCGAACAGCGACGGATCCTCCTGTGGCGGCGGCGGCGCCTGCTGCGCCAGCGCATTGTCCAGCTCGTCCATCACAATGTTCTTCAGATTGCGCAGCACATCCTCGAGCGGCTTGGCGCCAAACACTTTGTAGCTTGTGTTCGGCTTGCCCGGCGTCGCCACCAGCACCACCGCCTGCTTGCCGACGCGGCCAGTGAACTCGTAGATTATGCCGCGCAGCTTGCGTAGCAAGCGATTCTGCTGACGCTTGCGCACCGAGGGATTCGTTTCGAAGCAGTGCGGCCGCTTGCGCTTCTTCGAGCTGGCAATGGCTGCTGCCGCTGCCACGCCCACTGGCCCAGCAGCCGCCAGCTGATTGGCCACATCATCGTTAACCGTTATCGTATTGAGATCAGCGTCATACAAGCTGCCCTCGCTGCTAATCAGATCATCGTCCTCATCATCGGTGGGCAAGCTCTGGATATCGTCGTCGAGCATTTCAATTTTGTAGGTGGTGCCATTGCTTTGGCCACTGGACGATGACTGGGTCTGAGTGCTGCCACCACTGCGCGCAACACCACCACCACCACCAGCAATTTGAGTGTTGCCACTCGTGGTCGTTATTGTTGTCACATTGATGCCACCGCTGCTGGAGCTGTGATTGCTGCCAGCGCCGCCAGCGCCTGCGCTGACTGTTGTTGTTGTTGTCGTGCCATTGCCTGCGGCTCTTTGGCTGCCACTTGGCGCCACGACCAGCCGATAGCTTGTGGTGGCCAGCTTGCTAGCCTAATCCTCCTCCTGCTTCTGCTCCTGATCGTGTTGCTGCTGCTGCTGCTGCTGCTGCTGCTGGTGGTGGTGGTGGTGTTGGTGCTGCTGCTGCAAGTTTTACGTTTGTGGCTGCTTCTCTGCGTTTCCCACTTGTTGTGCAACTCAAACTCCAACTGAACTATCGAAAGCCTTAAACGCATGCGCAAACTGTTTGCATTAGTGTGAAGAGATCTATGGATAGATAAAAATATTATAAAGTTATAAAATAAATATAAATATATACTCATATATTATTTATAAAAGCAATCATAGCTCAAGATATATTTATTTCAAATTGATAATATTTGGTCTTGCACGACCAGTAATTGGAGCTCCTCAGCTATGAACAGCTGATCTAGGCTTAGTATTGTATTTTTAGCCTTGCACAGCGGTGAAGAAAGCTAGCGCGCTCTCTTCTTTGCGCTTGCACTTTAACAAGCTGTTCTTTGGGCGTGCATTCGGCACTGCACTAATAAAAGCTCTAACTTCTTTTGTTTTCGCACTCTCGCTTTCTTTTTATCTTATTTTATTATTCTCGCACTATCAATTATATTATAAACTTAAAGGGCATTTGAAACAGTCGCAAATAATTCTTCGTACAGCAAAGCAAAATCGAGTCCTATTGCTTTTGAATATATCAAGTCGTTGTCGAGGGCACAGACTAATTCGAGTCTGTCCGCCATCAACTTTGTCTAATTCGAGACAATAGTTAATAATTTAACACAGCCCAATTCGGGGCTGTTAGTTAATTATATTCGTCAGCATAATCGAATGTTATGAGTACATATATGTATTAATATGTACATTGAAAATATCGCTCTAGTATAATAAACTCTCGTAATATTACTCTCAAAAGACTCAAAATCTTGAGTTGTTTTTATTCGTAAAATAAACAAAATAGCTAATAAAAAAGCTTATTAGCTCAACAGATAATTTAAAATTTACAAATCTAATTACAATTTTCTTCTCATTATATATACTCAACTAATTATTCATTTATTACAACTTTTAAGTTTATTTTTTTATGAATAAATAAGCTATATTTTGAATTTTTTTTGGTGTTTTAATTTCAAGCCAATTAAATAGTTAATAAATTAAGCTATTTTTGTAAGATTTTTAAAAACGTTTGCTTATTATCCATAAATTGAATATTTTCTTGTGCTATTTATATGAGCACAGCTGCGTTTTTTCAACTATTTATACACTGTGTTGCTAAAATAACGGCACATACTGTAGTGTACTCAACACAAGTGTTGTACACAATGCCGTAAAAAAAGAACAAAAAACAATTAGTGCTGATAAGAGGCGAATGAATCAGGTCAAAAGCGCGCATGCGCAACGCGCTACAAAATACAAAAAAAAAAAGAAAAATAATTTAAGCACATAAAGTAAGCTATATGCTATAGTTTGTAAACTGTATTATATAAGCTATATACACTGATCAGACGCTACGTCTAGCTTTAGTTTATATGTATATTGAATTTATTCCAATAGGAGTCGCTTTAATTTATGCGCTCCTGGGCTAAACAACCCTCAGAAAAGCAAAAGCTTAGCACATAGCGTTGTCTCTTTCGCACACTTACGCTCTCACACGCACACAGTCATGCGTGTGTGTGTGTGTGTGTGTGTGTCTATAGGTAATTCCAACAAGATAACAATTTCTTGTTGGTGCTCAAATTCTAATCAGCAGTAAACATTGCTGATAATAAAATGTTGGCAAAAACAACAACAAAACACAATTAGCAAACAATTGTGCGCAGACGCGACGTCAGGTTAAAGTTTATTGAATCTTGAATTGTTCTAATTGAATTTGAAATGCACACATAGCGTTCAATTAGTGGGTGGGGTGGGGTGGTGTGGTGTGGGGGGTTGGTTCGCTGCCGCTGCACGTGCGCGTTGCATTTTAGGTATGTGCATAAATTTATAAATTTACATAGCTTTAAGTTTAATTTGACAACGTTTGCATTAAATATAAAACTTTGCTTGCCTCGTTTGCTGTTTATTTCACACGCGTTTTATATATAAATTTTACACTTTGATCAGCACAAAAACAAAAGTTTATAAAAAAAAAAATTGAACACAACACAATTGCAACTTTAAGCACAACAAATGGAAACTAACGTTGTTATTGTTTTTGTTATTGTTATTGTTATGCTGAGTGCTGCGGCGGTGTCTTTTCCGCCTGCTCAGTTGAAGTTCTATTTGCGTTTGCTCAGACGACGACGACGACGACGACGACGACGACGACGACAGAACGAAGCGGCGCAGCGCAGCGCAGCAACAAGAATAAGTGATAGAGCGGCAGCGCAAACACAGCGAGAGCGACAGCAAGAGAGCACGCAAGAGAGAGAGAGAGAGAGCGCGCGCAAAAGAGAGTAAGGCGACTAGAGTAAAGCGACCACACTGCGCCAAACCACCCCACGGATTGACACAGCGTGGTGCATGCATTTTCATTTCATTTTCATTTCACAATTTTTCGGTGACGGCGACGACGACGACGACGCAGACGGCGGCGTCGACGCAGTTAAAAATCAATACTGCGCCCATGCGTTGATGTTTGCCAAGTCGGTGAGCGCGCGCGTAAGAAAGCGCAGGCGAGCGAGCGAGAGAGCAGCACAACAGTGTGACAAAGCTAGCTATAGCTAACAGCAGTCTCTCTCTCTCTCTCTCTCTCTCGCAGCAGCACTTGCTGTATATACAACTATATATATATTTGTTTGCATGTGTGTGTGTGCTGTGCTTGCTACTTGTCGTCAAGAGCGCAATATAATGTAAATGATTAAGTAGTAACTAAACTAAAAACCTTTGATTTTTGCCAAAGCTAAGCTCCAATACAACAGCACAAAAATAAACTAAACAGAGACAACTATATTAAGTCTGTTGTGCATTTCTTTTTTTTGTTTCATTTTTAGATACGTCAGCAATGGCAACGTCGACGCTGCGCAGCAGCTAGCTACCCCCAAAAGCGCTACGAAAACATCCCCCATGGACAAGTTGCAACAGCAGCAGCAGCAGCAGCAGCAAAAAGTAATAATAATAGCAACGAGCGCACGCAAACGCAATAATGATTGTATAAGAACAAAGTTTCGAGCTGCATATGGTTACGCATGCACTGCTCTCCAGCTACAGCCCAACCCCAACAATCCACCACCATGACCACCACCAGCTAGTCACCATTCACCACCCCAGCAATAGCAACGTAACAGCTTCACCACCAGACTTGCAAATATCTAACAAAATCTAGTGCACAGCGGGGTAGTTACAGACTCTGGGCACAGCAGTGGGTAGACAAATAGATCACAGCAGCACGCACTTGTTTGCAATTGATAACAAAAACATTATAATATAATTTAATTATATTTAACTAGCAACTAAATTATAAGACTAGCATACATATACAATTTGAACTTCTTTCAACTTACTGCAGTGTGCATATAATTATGAACAGCACTGTTTTACAGCAATCTTTAACTCTTCGTGCGTGTGTGTGTGCGCAAAGTTTGCGCTGAAAAGCATGCTACAAGCTTTAAATCAGGACTAACTGTGAGCAAACGACACTTGAAACATTCGATTTAATAAGTGCATACATTTGTAGCTTTAGTCTATGCAAATTACTAACTAACTGTTTGGTTTGCATTTGGCACTTGGCGCTTGCGCCTTTGGCTTACTTTTTAAATGGCCTGCATCTATTTTTTACACTCTGTTGTTGCTTTAAGTAACTCGCGCTGTTTTGCATTGCATGTGCTTTGTTTTTTTTTTTTTTTTCAGCTGCGTGTTAGTGCATGCGCCCCGCCGCCTAGCCTAGCATATGGCTAGCATGTAGAAAAAAAAAAAACAAACATATATACATAGGTATATAT
The DNA here is from genome assembly GCF_011750605.1 of Drosophila busckii. Lineage (NCBI taxonomy): Eukaryota > Metazoa > Arthropoda > Insecta > Diptera > Drosophilidae > Drosophila > Drosophila busckii. Next base: position 8,874,255 of record NC_046608.1, read on the forward strand.
ACATCTCTCCCACTGCGTCAGCGTACTCAATGCGGCAAGCGCTCTACATCAAAAAATAATCAATAGCTATTGTCTTACATTCTTACTCTCACTCACTCTCACTCTTGCGCTCGCGTGCGCTGCTCTGCTCTGCTCTGTTGTTCTTTCATTCTAGCCAGGCAAGCAAGCGGCTGAGCAAGCGAGTGCGCAAGCTTTTTTTCTTGCTGTGCTTTTGCATATACATGTGTGCATGTGTGTGTGTGTACTTCACGTAACGTCTACAAACACAACAACAACAACAACAACAAGACGATAAACTAGCAGATGGAACAGCAGTTGGCATAAAAAAAATAAATAATGTACGCATGCGGCGGTCGCGTTGGTGGCGGCGGCGCACACAACAAAAAGCTTAACGCATGCCCCGTTAAACTAATTTGAAATTACAGCATATAGCAGTTCTAATAAGAACTGTACTTCTGAAACAAACAGACTTTAGCCTCTACACTAGCCTCGCTTGCTATCGAATTGCTGGGCGTACGTGTGCTTTCCATCTCTCTCTCTCTCTCTCGCTCTGTTAGCAAGGCTGCTGTGCAGACGCCCACACACATACACACACACATAAATATCTGCCCTTCTGCCAAGCCAAGGGTGGTGGTGATGGTGATTGGGTTTACCACCAACCCCTATAAAAAAAAAAAATGTACACATAGTATACATGGAAACACCCGCATAACATCGAATTGGAATTTGTATATTTCGTATTAGTTTTTCCTCGCAATCCATTGCTAATTGGACTAACTGCATTACGCATACGCCGCGTTTGCGGCCTTTACTATTGCTGCTATGGTTATCTCACATATGGCATGTGCAAAGTAAAAAATCGTTGCGCAGGGAACGGCGCATGTTTGAATTACGGACATTCGCAGTAAAACGTTTGGGCATTATAGCCCACAGCGCCGCTGCCGATGGCAATTGAAAAGTCAAGCCAAGCATACAATAAGGAAAACGCTTAAATGCTTTAAAGCACAAAAAAAGGCTTCTAACAGATTATCTAACATAAGCGAATATATGATGTACATATATACATACAATTCAAATGTTGTCTGTATGCATAGCGACGCCATTTTGTCGCAAGTACGTCCGTTGAATTCAATTACATACATTAAGTATGTGTGCACGTATTTGATTATTACAGACAGACAGACAGACTTGTAATTACATAAATAGCATGAGAACATCATTATTGGGGCAAGCACATGCAAATTTTTGCCGCATTTTCATTTTCGGTTGTTTGTCGCTCAATTGGATTTTGCGTGAAAAACTTTTTGCTTACTGCGGCTGTCTGTCCGCTTTGAAGCTTTTGCGTTGCCCTGCGCGTGCACACACATACATTAACACATTCATTCAACTTGCTGTGCATCGTTGTTGTTTGTGTTGTGTTGCTTGCGTGTGTGTGTGTTTGTGTGTGTCTGGCGCGGAGCAGGCCCAGTGCAAAATTGCAGTGGAAAATCGAATATTCTTCACGTCTGCGTGCCACTCACAAACACATGCATACGCATGTATGTTCAACTTTAATCTCATGCATATATACATATATTAATTAGTACGCACCTGCGTGTAAAGTATATGTTTAAATTGTTGCTCCAACACATTTACGAATTATTCTATTGATAACACATATTCGGCATATACATACACACACATTCCGTGTGCATGTAATATGGATACACGCACATATACACACGCACACACTGACAACAAAAAAATATACACACGCGCGTTAGGTTGCCCGCTGCCGCTGCGTCGTCCAGATTTATAATCACAGCCGCATTTTACATTTGCGCACTGATATATTTTTGGCTATTTATTTGTTGTCGTATTTTTTGTTGTTTTTCATTAAATTTTTTGTTCTAGCTCTAAGAGTTAGAGATGCACAACAACCGATTAGCCACTGTCGATACTATCAATGGCGCTGTTAGTACTTTATTATTCTTCGTAACGTGAGGAGCAAGCGCTTCTCGTGAGGAGCAATGCTGTTAACCAAACATAACTATGTTAGAGACGCAGAGTTGCAACTAACACTCACAGATGCGTGAGGTTTTGAATTTTCAACTGATTCTGGCGCGCGATCTTCTATGGATTACATTTATTTAATTATTCTGCAGTTTTAGGTTGTTTCACAATCACACGTAAGCCCTTCACAAGGCAGCTAGCAATATTGTATGAAAAATCAGCTAAGCAGGCCGAATGAGGGACTGACATGCATTGAGCTCGCACAAAAAAAAAAATAACACTCACTTAAAAAAAAAGGAAGAAAGAATTCTTGAATTTCAACTTGAAATTTCGATGCGGCTTGCTTCGACAAGCGACTTTGGCGACTGCTGCTTAGCTGAGGCGAACAGCGATTTTATACAACAAATCCAAGCAACGACAATTTGTGGCTTTGCATATTCATATTTCATATTTATTTTTACACTTATATGTATATGCATGTACTTATATAATACAGATTAGGATAAATGTACGATAAACCCCTAACCGTCGAGCAGCACAAATCTTTCTAAGAAAATATCAACTTTACCAATGCCGCCCGCACAATATATATAACAAACATATGTATCATACATATATATATATATATATATATAGTGGCTTTTGGCTTATCGGCTATGGCTGGGAGTAGCCCACATGAATAAATTATACATAAGTATTTTAAATACTTACGTTGCTTTGTTTATCGTCTTGTGCTTTCAATGCTAAAAAAAATTCTTAAATATGTTGTAATAAGTGAGTAAATTTATAAGAGTATACATTTGTCTACATGCCATCCTGAGTTATGCTGCTTTGCGTTTATCAGTGACGCTTTCCGACGCGTTTCCTTCAGCTCAGCCTAGGAATGCGTCAAACTGGTGGTTATCGCTTTTTACATACTACTTATGCTTATATGATGGCATGTGGGCTGGCTGCTAAGCTGCCCCTATATTCCATTTGAACATATATGTATACAACACCAAATACAACACACAAATTTTTAAAATTCTGCACATGTTGAAGAAAGCGATATAATGCTTACGCATCTCAAATCTGATACTACCTAAGTGAGCAAAGTGGTGTAATAATGATTCATTGAAATTTGAGAATTTGATTTTGAATAAGTTATTGCCAATTGATAAGTTTAGCTATAAATCAATTTTACAATTTCCATTTCCTTATCAGATTTGTTTGGCATGCTTTATGTTCTAAAATAATACTACAAAATAAAAGTACAGTAAATCTAAAATGTTCTATAATTTGCTAATTTAATAATGCAATTTTAGAGATTTATGTGAATCAACATTTTATTTGAACTTAAAATTATCTATGTAGATTTGCTAAAAAAAATGTATAGCATACTTTTCATAAAATATGGAGATAAAACTTGCATTAATCATAACTACGCGGGCTAGTGAGCCACTAAAATGGACAAGGGGCATGCATTGGAATTACTTAATCATTTTATTATTTTATACTGTAGTGGCATTAGTTGCACTTGCCATAGACAGTTGTGGTGCTGAGTGTTGATGAACGGATGTCGCTCACTGTCAGCGGAGTCTCAATACTTGTTATCACATTCACTTGAACCGATATAAAGCGCAAAAATTGTTATGAAGACAACACCGTAAGATTGAATAGTTATGCCGGCCGGTTACTAAAGCAACGTTATGTGTCAAGCGTGTTGAAAATAACGCGCACTTTACTTTCGCAGCAGCAGCAGCCGCAGTAACAACAACAACCAGAGGAACAAGCCCTTTTTGTGCAGCAAAAAAAAAAATGCGTCGACGTCGCCTCTTAGTCGCTGGCCATATTACAATAACAGGACAGTCAGTGGCGCCGCGAATCCGCTTACAACTTTCGGTTGGATATCGGTTTCGATTTCGGCTCCCTTAGACCAGGCCAGGCCAAGCCGGCCCCATGGTCATGGCCCCATAGCCAACTGGATGTATTGTGTGTTACCCATGCAGTCGACCCAGCGACCCAGTAAGCCCCGGCTTCTCTTTTCCCTTACGGTTGGCATGGCTCACTATCAAGTCAAACACATATACAAATACAAATACAGATACAAGTATCCATGAGGCGTATTACGAGTGAGTACTACGTGTCACACACACGCTTATACACAAATGTCGGCAACGTGGACAGAACTGCGCCTGCGTCTGTTTTGAAAGACATTGTACTGTTGGCACTAGTCCATTTGAATAAATAATGCCCTACTAATGAAAGTTGAAACGAAAATAATGAGCCAATTATACTTAGATATATTTTATTTGACATCATTTAACTTTTGAGCTTAACAATTTTATAAATTGATTGACTGATTGTTTGCAGCGTATAAACTATTCGTTCTGGGCAAATAGAATTCCTTCACGTAGCCTTGAGCTTGGTCCTTTGCACATTTCACGCTGTTTGTTTGGCCTTGGTGCTCAATGTTTGTTATTGTGCACACTCCCATACAAACGCACACGTGCATACCCCATACATACACACAGTCGCTACATAACCTATTTAACGTTATGCTGCCATTATTATTGATTCTTTATGTATATACATTTATTGAATTGCCACACCCCTTTTTTATGATTAGCACTGCAACGACAGAGCTTTTTGCAGCATAACACATTCTGACAGCTACCAAGTAAGCTTAGCACCCTGAAAGTTATTTTAAGATTTATTTCAAAAAGTTAGACATGTAGTCTGTAGCTGATGGTGGGCATGGCTAGTAAACTTAGTGGCCATTGGGTTGTCTTAACCAATGGTACCAAGTAAATTCTTTAATTACTTAAATCAGTTTTGTGCAATAAGAAGATTAAAAATGTAACGGCTGCAATTTAGGCATCCATTGTGCATTGAATGATTAAATTGTCTAGTCTTGAGTTCATATTATTATCTATTATTGCATTTACATATTAATAGTTTAAGAAATCGAATTTGGGTTGCGAACATTGTTGCCCAACATCATTTGAGTTTATGATTTAACAAAAGAAAAAATAAATGGACCAAATTTGAATAAAAACGTATTTGGCTCGATTTGAGTTTAACGTTCACAGATGCTATGTTAGATCCAATCGATATCTATAACAGACTGTTAGCCGCACTGTTAATAAAAGTATCGATAGCTAAATCGCATGTCATCTAGAGAAGCTTGTCGCGAAACACAAAACAGAACGTGTTTTTTTTTGCAATAATTTCGAAGTTTGGTTTTTTATTTGTGCTGTATAAGTTTAAAGCTTACAATAATTGGTGTCCCATTGCAGGTAAGTGTCGGCGCACCAAATACAGCTCAGATATATAGTTAATTAATTTGTATAAGCAATTGCATAAATTGAACATTTAAGTGGTGAGCAGGACGCTATAGCGTCAGCTTTACATTTTATTATTGTACATATGTGTGTGTGAGTGTGTAGCAAAGCACGCGCAAGTTTACAGAGCGCTGTTAATTAATAACGCTTAAAAACGTAAAATATATTAAACTATGCAGTGTGTTTTCAAATTATGCGCAATGCTACATTTGTTTTGAACTCCAAGGCAACAAATTTGCCGGTAAACCGGTGCGCACGAATACATGCATTGTGCGCGCGACTCTTCAGGTACAAAGGCATTGTCTTTGTGTTGTGTGCGTGTCTGCACACACATATGCATAGATAGATATACATGTGTATATACACCGCACGTTTGTATATTCTGGGATTCTGCAAATCGCATTTCCCTTGCACAGCCAAATGTGCATGTGTATGTGTGCATCTGTGTTCGTGTGCAACCGAACGCTGAAACCAAACAAACAACAAAGGCCAATGTAAATAAATAAATGACGCGACTACGTTTGCACTCTGTAAAATTTGTGTATTTTGATAGTATCTTAAGAAAAATGATATTATTAAAAATTTTAACTTTAGTAATTTTTGATCGTAATTTGCTTGACAGGAGCACAATGAGCACAACTGATGATGGTATCAACTCGGACAGCCAATGTAGTCCCCAGCCACACGTTGCAGAGCGCCGACGCGGCTCCAAGGAAGTGGCCTTAGCTGGCTGGAATGGCAACTTTCCCAATCTGTTGTCGACGCACAGTCTGGAAAGTAACTCGGATGTCGAACAAACGGTTAGCATAAAATGAATTCATCCACTTATTATTTATTTATTTTTTTTTTTTTTGTTATTGTTATTTGGTGTGCAGCAATTACCGTTAGATTTAAAGTCCATTTGTGCAACAGGCCTGAGCGTTTTTCCACGCGAGACACCCAAGCAGCCACAATCGCCAGGATCGGAGCCTGCTGTTAATGCAAATGAAATGAGTCTAAGCGGAAAACCCAACGACAAACAGAACAACGAAAACAGTAGCTCAGCTTCAGCTCGGGCGCAAGCAGTGTCAATGGCAGCAAATGATTTTGACGCTTCGGTAAGTGCAAAGGGACGCTTAACTGACACTTCCTACTCAATTACTACTTTGCATCAGTTTAAGTTGAACGACATCATGGCCATGGAGGATGCCTCAAATGCTTCCACGAACTCCAACAGCGGCCGCTTGTCAGCGCGTTTGTCACGCAAACGCAGCTTAACTTCACCTTCACCCAGTGAGCCCGAGTGGTTGCCGCATTTTAAGCGTAACAGACGTTTGAATCAAACAGGTTCAGGTCGCTTGTTGCAACGCTCCCAGTCGCTATACATACCGCTAGAGGAAGAGCCAACGCGTCGCATAACACGCTCACAGAGTTTAATTCTTGCTGCAGCTCGGCAAGTCGCAGACGAGCGTTCCAGAAGCGCTAGCCTTTGCTTACCGCCCATGACGGCGCCAATGGCCTGGCCGCCTGTCAAGGCGACGCCCAATCGCAGTCGCAGTCGTTCCGTTGCGGCTGTAAAGTTGCCGGCAACCGATGAGTTCTATTGCCTGCCCTTTAAGTACGGCTGGAAGCGTGAGCTCGTGATGCGCAGTAGCGCAACGTCAAACCGTCAACGCTGTGATGTCATCTTCACATCGCCTGGGGGCAAAAAGTTGCGTTCACGCGAGGACATTATACCGCTGCTCGAGGGAGATCTGTGCATTGATAATTTCTGCTTTCAACGCCAGCTCCAACAAGTTGGCGAAAAATTTGAGACGCTGCGTCAGGCGCAACCCGCCACTATGCGTCGCAAGTCGCAGGCAGCCAACAAGCAGCTAGCAGCACCAACACCTGCGTTAACACCTGCGCCAGCACCAGCGCCAATGCCAACACCAGCGCCAATACAAACTACTTCAACTGGACCTGGACCTGCTGAGCTGTCTAGGCCGCTCAGTGCTACGCCTGCTACGTCCGCTACGCCCGTTGGCACAAGTTCGCCCTCGCCTGGCTTAGTATCGGGAAAGCGTGTACCCAAGCCCAAGGTACCCAAGGGCGCCAGTCCACCGCCTGAAGGCTGGACCCCCACCATGGCAGTTAAGGGCAATGCACGCGTGCTGGCCGCCAGCAATGGCAACGCCAGCAGCTCCAGCTCCACTGGCGGCAACAGCACACGCAAGCGCAAATCATCTAAGACACCGACAGCATCGCCTGGCGTCGTCGCCGCCGGACGCAGTGCAGCAGGCACAGAGAAGCCTATCATTTGTGTGAAATGCCAGCAGCTCAAGGACAAACAGCAAGCCTACCAGGTGGGCAGTGGCACTGCCAACAATTATATCTGCAAAGTAAGTTTTGCCACTCCTTCCACTCCACGCCTAACTAATAATTAACTTTCGACTTGCAGCGCTGTGTAAAGCCGCCGAATAACAAACTGCCGACTAAGATGGCACCGCTAACCAATGGCAACAGCGTTAAGAAGCCGGTTGAGCAGCAGCAGCAGCAGCAGCCCATCAAGCCAAAAAATGCCAATGCAAAGCGAAAGAGTGAGGAGCTGCAGAATGGAGATGTTGGCGGTCATCTGATAGAAATTGGTGGCCAAATTGAGCTGCCCGGTGCATTGCCTCCCGATCAATTACTAAGCGAAGACTCTGCCGCTGCCGCTGCCGCCGCCGCAGCTGCATTGGGTGCTGTGGGTACTAAGCGTGCTGCTCCTCGCAAACTTATTACGCCCAGGCCTCAGGAAGTAGTTGTCATCAATGGCCGCAAAGCGCTGTCCGTTGCCATTGATCCGCCGCGTCCACGTTATCAAGTGTGAGTCGCAACAGCAAGAACAACAAGAACAAGAACAAAATGAGCCTTAAATATGTTCGGTTTAGTTCCTAGTCGCAGGCTATATGCATTGAATCTATTATCTATATAGAAAGTTTTAACATTTTCTTTTGTTTTTTAGCATACCACGTGCAGCGGCTCTGGAACTCATGGAGAAACACTGTGCCAATGCGACTGCCAATTGCAAGCGCCACAACGAAAAGGATCGACTGCAAGGCTTGGTGGACACGCTGGCTGCGGGACATTTGAGCTGCCAGCTTATAACGGCAGTAATGAAAACACTTGACCTGCATGTAAGTCATCAAAATAGTTCATGCATAAGTCGCGTTACTCATGTTTTTTTCATGCTTGCCTTGCAGGATCGTGTGCGCATGTCGAGAGTGTGTGAAACTTGGGCCATGATTGGACGCGAGCGCAGCGTGTGGCGCACATTGCGCTTGCGCAATACACGCATCACCAATTGGATATTTTGTTTGCGCGATATGTCGCGCTATCGCACACGCGAGCTGGACATGATGGGTGTGCACATGGACAATCCCAAGCAGCGGCTGGAGGGCGATTTGCGTGTGCTTAAATCATTGCGCATCCTGCGCACGGACGCCACAGAGGCGGACTTTATACAGCTGGTGATTAAGCGCTTGCAGCGTCTGCTGGAACTGCGCACCACGTGCACCAGTCGCTCGCTAAGTCTTGCGCACCTGGATAAGCTGCAGGAGCTGCAAGTGCTGCGCATTCGCATGATGGATCCAAAGGCCAATTTGTTGTCGCTGCAGCCGCTGCAAAAGCTGCAGCATTTGCGTGAGCTGAGCCTGCGCGGCATAAGCAACATGATGCAGTGGGACTGGGTGCATTTGGAGTCATTGCCGCAGCTGGAGACATTGGTGCTGGGCTCCTGTCGTGGCATGAATACCAGCACATTTGGCGAACAAGTGCTGCCCAGTCTGAAGCGTTTGCGTAACTTGCGTCTGGAGAATCATCATACGGTACGCTCGTTTAGCATTACCGATATCATGCACGGCTTGGCCACCAGCCAGACTGTGCAGCGCCTGGAGCTGATCAATGTGAATGTGGATGCCGAATTTAGTCGCCAGCTAGGCGCCTGCAAATCTGTGCACGAGCTCTTGCTTATGCCCAATTATCACAATAACACCGCCTACATGATGCACTACATCATGCAGGCCATCAATGAGAACAGCGAACAGTTGCAGCTGCGCGTCTTCCGCCTGGGCCTCACCCTGCAGCTGCTGAGCGTAACGCGCGCCCTAGTCGTCAGCCTGGACAGAGATTGTGTGCCAGTTGCGCTGCCCATACCTGGTGTGCCCGAGAATGACATACTTAATGATTCGGAGGAACAGATTGCCTACCTGCCCGTCGACAGACTCGAGTCCATACTGCACCACATGATGCCGCAGGCCTGGCTAACGGTCGCCAAGGTGTCACAAAGCGAAACGACAAATCTAAAATTCCTGACTGCTGCCACAGCAGCTGGCGTCAATGAGAATGTTGCAGCCGCAGCTGGACAAGGCAGCAATGCGCCGAAGTCAGCTTCGGTTTAATTTTATCTATATATAAAATATATATTTAGTAACTCTAACCTATAAAGGCGCATCAGGGAATTTGTGGGCGTGCCTGTTGCGCCCAGCTGTTCTTTGAGAGAATAGAGACTGAGTCTTCATCATCATCATTACCATCACAAACAGAAACACAAACATACACAGACGACACACATACACACACACACACACACACAAGTATTGGGAGTAATAGCTGTAAAAAGTTGTATTTAAAACACTTGTGCAGACATAATATATTAAGCGTATATTAATTATTGTTCTTTTACAAAATCACAAGCTAAAGTATATAATAATACAATTAAGTGTATATTCAACCATCTTAAAAATTATTTTCTTAATCTAACGTATAGTTGTACTATATACATGTAGTATATGTAAAATCAAACTTGTGAGAATCAAACTGGTATGAATTTTTTCCAAACTAAGCTAAGTTTTTATATAAAATGCATGCATGTAATGAAAAGAGGATTTTAACTTTAACTTTAGTCTACAACTATAAAATATAAAGCGTTCTAAACGCAGCATAAACTGCACCTAACCCTCAGTGAGCATATTTTTGTACCCTTTTTGCTAATAAACCAATATAAGTTGACTTTAATCGAAGAACGTACAAATCATTCGCAGAAATAATATACAACGACTAATTGTATTTAAAATAAAAAACATTAGCAGCACGCCCAAATTGTTTTTCTACTTCCAGAGCAGCTTACCTAACAAACTATATACATATAAAATATAATAATAAAACATAGAGTTTGCTTTGTTATAAAACATAAATGTTTATTTAAAAATATTGCATATAAAAAACTATTAAGTGAATACAAAATGTACATACATACAAAATTCCTTTTTCTTTTTAAATGCTTGTCTTTCAATTCACATATTGTTGTATATAGAGTTGCATTAAAATATATATATAAACTGTTAAGTAAATACAAAATGTACATACAAAATTATGTTTTGTTCAAAATACTTGTCTTTGAATATTTGTGCATTAAAAAATATATGTATACGTTATATTTTTGTTTGCAGTTCAGTTAAATTTGAATTTTAGTTGCCAAGTAAATAAATAAATAGTCAGCACTCTTGAACTTAAAACTAGGACTACAGTAGTTAAACTAAGTGCATTTTTTTAAATACTTATGAAAAGCGTTCCAAAGGCAAGCGGTACACGGTGAATACACATGTTGAAAAGAGATGCAGAGAGTGGAAGAGAGAGAGAGAGAGACAGAGGTAGTTAAATAGAGAGAGAGGAGCGACAATGCTGCTGACTACAAGCTAGATTAACATTTATAAATATGATTGGTATCAAAAATAAAGCTTGCATGCATATGTAAATACATTACATATATGTATGTATATATATATATAAATGTATTTACTTATGTACTGCAGCTAATGGCCTAGTTCAAGTGCACTTTGGGACATGCGCACATAGACAACAACCTGAGGCTTAAATATAGACTTAGATTTAGGCTATGCGCAGCAGCTTAAAGCTAATTTGTTGTGATTGTTCTCCAGGCGCCGCATCCGCATCCGCATCCGCATTCATTCAATTGTACTCGGCCTTGGGAAAATAGTCGGGCACAAAGACGTGTATGATGATGCCGGTGGTCATGAGCGCAAAATAAAAGATGACCGCCACCCACCAGAGTATGCGCTCCCAGCGACGCACCTCGAGATTGCGCAGCACACCAATGCCCACTAGCAGGCCAGCAATAGCTCCAGACAAGTGCGCCACATAGCCAATCTGATCGTGCTGATCGGTTAGATGGCGATATATCGATGTGCCCAGATCGGTGAAGCAGAACACCAAGAATGCCAGCAGCTGTACGATGGCGTATTCCATTTCGGAATAGTTCTGCAATGCAAATCAGTTATCGAATCAGTCAGTTATCATTATCCATTAGTTATCTCATCTACTTACCATAATGATGGTGGCAATGTGTGCTGTGATTAGCGCATAGACGCCGCCCGAGGCGCCAGCTAAAAAGATACGCGGGCTGGTCAGCGAGGTGCCCATGGAGCCGGCCAAGACGCCAGCCAAATAGACCAAAGCCACACGCCACCAATGATGCACCAGCTCCAGAGCAATGCCTAGGAATATCTGTATAATCAAGTTCATCATCAAATGCATAATGCCCACATGGACAAACATGTAGCTAACAAAGCGCCAGGACTCGTAACGCTTGTAGGGATTATAGATAAACAACGTGGCCGCTGGACCATTGGTGCTCTCGCCCAGACGCTGATTGTGGTTCGGATCATCTCTGCAAAGAAATAAAAAACAAAACATTAACATTGGCGGCATGGATTATTAAAGTTAATGCTATAGCTCACTGAAAATAGATCACATCCACTAGAAACATAATAATCTCAATGATCGAGAATATAACCATGGTCAGTGGTGGCGGGCACATGGACATCTGCTTCTCATAGGCACCATCCGGTTCGTCTCCCTCGAGCGGCTTCGGTGGTGGCACCACATAGCGACAGTATCTGGTCAATAGATTGCGTATCATCCACTTGTGATGCAGCGACATGGTATAGAACTCCTCAAAGTCCAGCTGCCCATTGTTGTCCGCATCGCCGCGTCGCAAAATCTGCTCCGCAATATACGCCGGAATGTCACGGCAATAGCCCGTGGAGATTAGCTCCTTCAACTCGTGTGTGCTGATCGCTCCGTCTCCGTCTGAATCATGCTGCAATAGAAGAGGTAAGAAAACTTTAATCAAAATAACATATAAATATACTATTTTATTCTTATATTCAATAGATACAGAAATTTTGAGAAATGTATCTTAGCATAATCCATAATGCAGTTTAGAATATATTTAGTTTATATTGGTAAGGGGGGTTAAACTATTTATTGCTAAAATTGTTCATCCTCAACAGTTTTGTGTTAAATTGAATTAAATAAGTTTATTTGAATACTATTTTTTGTAGCTACAATTCTTTACAACAATAGCAGCCTTTGTTGTTTTGATTTGATTTGCCAAATATTGTTTTTAAAATTTGACTGGCTTTACATCTCGGACTGCTCTTTCTCTACTTTTCTCCGGGTCTAAAAATTTCCAATTGACTTCCACAGCATGTCGCAGTTGTTGCAAGCGAGCAGGAGCTGGCTGTACTGGCTGCTGGGCCAGCAGTATGAGCAGTGCAACTGCGATCTATACGAGGAGGAGGGCTACGAGCAACTATCCTCGGGCATGGGCACCGTCATTGCCATACTGATGTCTCTGGTGGGACTGATAATCGGCACCAATCTTCTTGCCCATCGCATTGACCAAACGGGCCGTACGCCGAGATCGCAGCTGCAGCTGCAGACGCAGCCTCAGCCGCAGCCGCTCCAGCAACCTAAACTAAGTCGCAGCAAATTGGAGCAATCGATGCCACCAGCGCCCGATGTTTGGAACGACGTTTTGCCGCTTAGCGATGCGGAGGAGCAGGAGCTGTTGCAGCAACAAAAACAAAAGCAACAATCATCGCAGCAGCAGCAGCTCAATTTGGTGGAACGAGTGCGCGGCATTTATCACGATGCGTCCAGTGACCATGAGGAGTAAGAGTGAGGCAGGCAATCAGCACATCAGTAAAAATTAACACACAATTCTAGCACAAAATTGTAATAAATGCCAAATATAAAAATAAAAGTTGTTTGTGTTGTTGCAAGTTGCAGGCGGCAACACCAAAAGCAGCAAGTTGCATAAGCAAACTGCAATACAGTTGAAATGCCTTTTTGGGCAGTTGTCAGTCAATTGGCCAACAGCTGACCATTAAAGGAGTCCTAAGCTCATATACTATATACAAAGCCTGAGGCTAAGCTATGAATGAATTATTTATTCTATGATATAAGCTACAAGTTTGCATTTTAAATAGTCTCTAACGCTTAAGATTGGTTTATATTTGCTATAAATGTAATTTAGAAATTATATTGACCATAATAAGTGCAACATGTTTGCGATACACAAACAACACGTGAAGAAAAACAAAAAACAACTGCAAGCCATTTAAACATTTAAGTCTAATCAAAGTCAACTTTAATTATGACTAATTTAAAATGCAGAGACAGAAATAAACATTAGCAACATTTGCTTTAAGTGAATGAGCAATTCGACAGCAAACTCAAAGCTGATAAAGATTATCTGCCATGCCGAACATAAAATAGAAATTACAGCTGTAAGTGCTTATATATTTATAAACAATAGGCAAGTAAAATAATGAGCCGTAGGCTATAAACAATTTAAAGTTTACTCATAGCCAAATGCAGTTGCCATGTACAAATGCACATACATATATTACAGATATATATTAATGTAAACATGTACATATATATGCACGACCATGAATAGTTTGACGCTAGCTTTCGATAAGATTATTTAGCAATTTTTTGTTTTAGATACCGAGGGCAACAACTAAGAGCGCGAGAGCGAGAGAGCGCACTGACTAAGCTAGAAATGTTAATTATTAGAACAGAGAGCGAGATGTTTACATATCGTTGGAACTAAAACTGGTTAAGAAATGTGATGAAATGCAATTGTGTCTGTCGTCTCGGTTGCCAAGAGGCCAATGAACGAAAATGTGCCGGCAAAAAATAAAGAAAGAGCGAAAGATAAAGCAAAGCAGGGAATATACATAAACATGTATGTATGAATGTATGTATATAAAACTAATACGAATTGGTATATTAGCAAAAAAATGATGGGCGGGGGGAATCGAAACACAAACAAACAATGAGAGCTGTTGTGTATTTTTTTTTTATGTTTATGTCTGTGTGAGTAGCGCAACAACAATTACGTGCAAGTGACTAACATATCATAGTGAACCACACAATAACAACAAGTAGGAATTCTTTAAGAAATTTACAACCGGTTCTTTTGCTTTCGTTAAATATTCTCACATGATAATATTGTTGTTGTTGCAATTTTAAGCAAACCCTAAATTAATTTGATCAGCACACAGCCGCTGGGAGCTGCGATAAATGTCTAAAACGTGAGCGCCAAAGAGAAAGAAGAAGCAGCAGAACAGCCTGCCAAGCTGAGACAAGGCAAAGAGCGTGCGAGTGCTTGGGTGGGGGTCACCCCTAAGTCAATGATAAATGTCGCGCAGCCGCATAAAAATAGCAGCCAGCAATTGCATATTTCTGCATGAGTCACAAGTCAAGAGCGAAGAACAGCGCTCGGCGCAGCATGCTCAACTTTCACCAAGGGCAAGAGCATGGGCAGGGGCAGAGGCAAGGGCGTGGCTATAAGCAAATTCATTCATGCATAATTCTCTTGCCAAGAACTTGACTCGTGTGCGAGCGAGTGCGAGCGATATATTGCTTGCTTACCTTATCGAATATTTCACGCATTTTAATGCGATCCTCCGGCTCTCCTTGTCCATTCATCTGATTAAGTGGTATCTCCTCCATGTCTATAGTATCCTGTCGCAGTGTTTGCGGCCTTGTTGGCGTGCGTCGTTCCACTGGTATATTCGGATAGAGTCCATTCTCCACATCGCGCTGGTGTTGCTGCTGCAATTGCTGCGCAGGTGATTGGCTTTGTTGCCGCGTTACCGTCTTTGCAGGCATATTCGTGTCTATTCTTCTTTTTTCAAATAAATTCTTTCTTTCTTTCTTTCTTATTTCTTATAGATCGCAGGTTTGCGTTTCGTTCAATACTCAAGCCGTTATTTGTTAGCTGATTATAGAGCGATGCGACTCATGCTTCGCGGCTTAACTGCTCCGATAAGATTACAATTTTGGCCTAAACAGCACAAGAAATTGCAATAGATTTTCGCAAACAATAAAAAAAAAACCACAAAAATAGCACAGTTGTTCACACAATAAATATAAATAATTGAATGATACGGCCGCAATCGCAAAATGCGAGCAGGGGTTTTACTTAAAACGCGCAAACAATTTGTTTGCCAAACACACAAACTAAACGCAACCGCGACACCTGAACAACAACAACTTGTAATTTATTCTGACCAGGCTGTGGATGACAGTGTGTTGCTCGCAATGGCAGGCTAATAATATTTAAAATTATAATATCAATTTGTATACAAGTTACATAAAGGTTTATAAAAATTTAATTGCTTTGACTAGCAATAGTTTATAAAATGTATTATTTTGAAAGTTAAATCAACTATCATCTTATTGCGCTTAACAGCATATGTTAGTTTTTGCTGCTGTTATGGCTCATTGGGGCACTGTTACAGCAGTGTTCAAAATATACGTTATAATTGTGCGTTTGTTAATCAATAATTATTAAAATGTAGTGTTGGAAGTGAGGCAACGTACATGTTTAAAGCTTTAAGTTAGTTAGTGATAAAAGCTCGCTGCTGATTGAATTCGTTGAGTGAGTTCGGCTTACGTTCAGCAGCTGATGCAAAGCTTTGTCCTGTTGTCCACTGGCTGTTAGAGTATGTAGCAAGCTTTCCAAGAGAGCAAGACGTGGATGATAATGGTTGTGGTGGTGGTGGTGTTCAAAATTGTTGCAGTGCCCGTAGCCAGCTGCTAGCGGCTGCAGAGTTTAAGTTATTTTTGTTTTGTTAATAATAAGTAAGGGTTGCTGAAATAACGTTAAAGCATTCACAACCAGATACATAACAAATAAAAATTCACAAGTGCAATATAATTCTGCAAGGAAAACAAAAAACTAAGCACACATATCAGCGCAAGCACACTCACGCACACGCACACATATACATGCAAATTTACACATACATATGTATATAGCGTGTGCTTAAAAGAAAAAATAAATTCGGTTGTGTGATAAACATAGGCGCTATAAAATACCTGTACACACTCACACACACACACACGCACACAGCTACGGCATGGAGGCATGATTGTCGCCATGTAATTTTCACTTTGAGCAACAAGAGCAACGAACAGCAACAACAACAAGCAGAACTTGCTTAACATGGCACTGGAGCACAGTTTTCTGGGCACATGGGAGGTGAGCTTTGAGACACACGCATAAATAAATAATATATTCAATGGACTGCATGTGAAATGTTCCTTGTTTTTTCATATGTACAAACAGATTGTCTCCTGTACGTTCGAGGGAAAACCCGAAATTTCTGGACTGGAAGGGTAAGTTGGTTGGAAGCGTAAGCCATTACAAGTGTGTTCTCTCTATCTCTCTCGCTTTGTTTGATTGCAGCATTAAATTTCGCTTGGATGATACTAGCGATATAACCTGGTATAATGATCTGGTTAGTCCACTTCCTGAAACAAAAGACTGCGGCACTTGCTGTGACTCGGCAAGTGTTTTATTTAGCTGTGAGACTTTCGATGTGCACGAAGCCAATCCGCGCCTTATCTTTGGCGCCTTCGCCGGGCATAGCATCGAGTTTAGCGTGAGTAACCAAAAACATACGCATTTGGATTATGTAGTAATCACTGATATGACTGAACCACTTGCAGACAAACACGCTGCTGCCGACTGACACGCTTGTGCTTAGCTGCGAGAACTGGTATGCGGTGGAATGCAAGCGGCTGCAGGATGGCCAGGCAGCCGGCCAGGAGCGCCAGTTTAGCTTTGGCGAGGCACTGCAGGATGCCTACTTCAGCGATGTGGTTGTCATGAGCGCCAGCGGCATGGAATATGCGCTGCACGCCTCCATCTTGCGGCTCAACGGCTTCGACTGCAGCATGTGTGTCAACAGCGGCGCTGCCATGACCTTGGCTACGCCACCGCGCAAGCCCAAGAGCAATCAAGGCGGCAGTGCCATACGCATATCTGTGGCGCCGGTGGGCATTGTTGCTGCTGCTGCCGATGAGCTGGAGCAGCAGCAGCAGCAGCAGCAGCATCAGCTGCGGCCACGTCACAATTTATCGCCCATTTACTTGCAACCTCCGTGCGAATTAAGCCCTGGCACAATAACAACAATAGCAACAGCGCCCGGTGGCTTGGGTGGAGTGCGTCTGCATCAGCTTAGCAGCAGCTTCAATTGCCTGAGCAATGGCAATACTCAGGATGCCAACAATGGTGAAGGCAAGGGCCTGCTTAGCGTCGATGGTGGCATGCGCCGCTTTCCGCCCACCTCGCACTCGGACTCGCATCTGGAAACCACTCAGCTGCATTGCGAGAATATTTTCAACTTTTGCCAAGATCTCATGCTGCAACCAATCGCCTCGCCGGTGCATCCCACTGTTGGCATATCCATTTGCAGCACACGGCGACCACCACTGTCGCCTTATCGTGCGCGCAGCCCGTCGCCATTTCCCAGCTCCATGGATACGCCGCCATCGTCACCGCTGACGCCAGTTGGTGTGCTCTACAATCTACCCACGTTCCTGCTCAGTCCCATACTCCACTGGCTCTACACAGAGTCGCTGATGCCCGAACTGGACGAGGACATCTGCGAGAAGCTCATCAACTTTGCCGAAACGCAACCATCGCTGACGAAGCTCGTCGAGCCCACACGCAAGTATCTGCGGCTGATGCGGCTCAAGAAATGTGAGCACAAAATATATCATAAAAAAAAGAGTATTGTTTATAATATAATAATGCAATTTTAGTTGTCATCAATGTCACAATGGATCTGCATGGCATACTCAATCGCGTGCTGCAGCGCATCGATCCGCTCAGCATCTCGCATCAGCCCGCACTGCTCTATGCCACTTTTCAGGATGCGTTGCGTGAATGCGCCATCGGTAAGCGACAGTTGTCATTCAATTTAATATGCATATAAATATTTTAAAATATTTTCCAGGCTGCGCCAAGGTTCTGCAGTTTTGCAACATTTTCATTAAGGATGCCACGCATCTGGCGCGATATCAAAAGAACGAGATTATCAAATATATACGCACCAGGATACCGATCTTTATGACGCAAGTGCAGCAGCTGCTGCGCAATGTGCTTGGCGTCTTTGTAAGTCTAAACAATGATGAGAAGGCCGAGCTGGTCACCTATCTTGTACCTGAGGTAAGCCAAGCGCAGCCAAGCGAAATTCAATTTCTAAACTAAATGCATTCTACTTTGCTTCGCTTAGATTGAATCTACTTTATTGATTTTAACCGCTGTGATAGAGGAAATCAAAAACTCATTGGAATCAATGTGCAAAGTAAGTTGACAAATTGAACATTAAACTGAATAAAAAACTTCAAGCTTTGCTTGTGCAATTTAGTGCATAATTTTGAATTAAACTTTATATTTTTGTTGCAGGATTTGAAATGCTCACACTTGGACCTGTCGATGCAGCAACAGCAAACGGATGATGCCATTGCTATGCAGCTGCAATATGGAGATAGCGGTGTGTTGTCACCACGACCACGGCGTGGACCACCGATTGGCCTGGCGCTCTACGACAGTCCGGGCGAGAATCAACGCATTAACTCGGCGGAAAATGATCTCAAGTTTGTGCTCTATATGTATGAAGTGCGCAAGATGCGCGATATATATGGCCGCATAGCAGCTGCGCTGGAAATCATTAAGGATAAGAAGTGAGTGCAGCAGTAATATATATAATTATAGATTATAAAAAACATACTTTGAATTTAACATTTTAACTTTTTGTTCAACTGCCTTAGGAGCACATTCTGTGAAATGGACTTTCTTAGCAAACGCAGCACTATCAATCAAAATCTAGAACAGCTGATTGTGGATATACCCGCTTATATATTTATTATGGAGAACTTATCGGACCGCCTGGACGATAAGCTTGGCTGGAAGGAGTTTAAATTCTGCTTTAAGCTTGCCACCAGCCAAATTGTAAGTACAAATGTGCACCCCAAATGTGAATGAAATGAAATTAAACGTATGCGCATATAGAATGGCGTTATAGTCAAACTGTTGGATCATAAGACGGCATTGGGCGCTGCCATACAGCAGATATGCAAACTGGTGCGCAAATATGAGTTTACGCAGTCAATTATGGAGCTGGGGCTGCTGGAGAGCTGCAATCAGCTGGAGCACGACATGAAGCTGGCCGATCATGAGAACAATATGGATATGGGGCTCAAGGATATGGACGGCAGATCAATGGAGCGCAATGCGTACTTCGATTATAATAATATTAAGGTAAGGCTCTGCTTACTTAAATAACAAATGCCATATATATTCGGGAAGTGGTGGGTGGGTGGTATGGGTAGTGGGTAGTAAGTAGTGTATATGGTATTTGTTATTTAATGTCGCGTCTATATCTTTGTTTTTCAGCTCAACTTGGTGCGTCATTTATGCGAGCCACCCATTGCTGCAAACAGTTGCCTATCGAAGAACGCCTTGCGGCTGCTGCACTCGGCCCAGCTGGCCGACATGGAGTTTGAGGTGCATACCTATGCGCCCTCGCCCACGCCCACGCCTGCGCAGACGCCGACGCTGACGCTGGATGATGGTGGTGGACCTACCACCACCGTCAAGTTGCAAGTACATAACTTCAAGGCGCACCGCGTCATAGTTGCCGCCCGCTGCGAATGGTTCAAGAAGGCGCTCATGTCCGGCATGCAGGAGTCGATAAATAGAAAAGTGATTATAACCGATACTACGCCCGTTATATTTCGTCGTCTATTGTTGTATCTCTATGGTGCGCCCATTGATCGCACTGTGGGTGCCGAGCAGATCTGTGAGCTAATGCTGCTGGCCGATCGCTACTCCATTGATGATCTCAAGGTGCGTTTTGCCTAGCAATTTATATAATTCTTTATAATTTGTTTGTTTGCTCATAGGAGCTGTGCGAGAATACGCTGAATGCTTTAATTGATGAGGACTCTGTCGTCTGTCTGCTGGGCATTGCCGATCGCTACATGGCCACTGCACTCAAGTCCAATTGTCTGTCGTTTCTGTCGCAGCACTCACAGCTGACCAAGTGTGAAATGTTTAAGAAGCTGCCGCAAAGTTTACAGGTAAATTCGCTTACAGCTTTTGCTTGTTTGTTGTTATGATTTTGTTGTTACTGTTGCTGCAGCTGGAAGTGATGGACCTGATACACTGGTTTGGCCGCGTCTCAGAGCCTTGGAACGACCGCAGCTCGCGTCACAGCCTGAAGAGCCCCTCCAAGCCGCGCTCGAGATCTCGCAAGTCCTCGCCCTCCTACATGTGACGTCAGGCAAGTGCCAGCGAATTGTCAAATTGCGCAAATTTCCTGACAGCAAATAGAAATTGAAGTGAACGAATTACAAATTGTATGCCCTATAATAAAAATAGTTCTCATGCATAAAAACATAACATTTAGGTCAAATAATATATATCTATGTATCGTTTATTATACGTATGATATTTATTGTCGCAAATGAATTGTAAAACGTTTTTGAATATTTAAATGTTTATTAATAGCGTAACGTAACGTAACATTAACATACGTCATATTCCTGTAACGTCATATGCATCAATTTATTTCCAGACTCTCTTTGATCTCTCTTGAATTACTATGAACATACAAATAGCTGAACAATTATGAATGAATGCTAGGTTAATGTTGTTGTCATATATTTTTAATTTTTTCATAATAAAAGTGAATAAATTCATCATGTTGATGCAGAGCAGCTTTGTTGGTATTGCAATATTTTATTAATGAATCGAATGTTTGGGAAAAATAAATATAAAATTTGAAGGGTTTAAAAATCAAATTGGAAATTTAGTAATTCGAACTATAAATTGCTGTTGCGAGCTCAAGTAAATTTATATATTCAAATTTTGTTATATTTATTATGAACAAGCAAAGGGCTTGCACACGCATGCAAGCATATGTGTGTGTGTGCGTGGGTGGGCATGCATATGCATAAGTGTATGTACTCTGAGGCTTTTTTTGCATATGAGGAGCGCAAACAAATGGCAATACTTTCTCGATTTAAACTGTTGGAGCATTGCAATCACATATACATATGTATGTGTGTGTGTGTGTATACATATGTGCATGTATATATAGTGTACTTTATGTATATATACACAGAGACGTGCATTAAGAACGCACACAGATTTGAATTCGTGGAAATTTAGCTGTATGGCCGCCACGCGAGTCGTAAAGCTAAGCGAAAAGTTTGCGAGAGCGAGAGAGCGCGTCAAAGAGATAAGAGCGGCGAGGCAACAACAATAACAGGAATATTCATTCATGCTGGTGGAGCAAACTGCTCCACACACAATGCTGTGTGTGTTTCAGTGTCTGTGTGTGTGTGTCGAAGGTGCCTTGGCCTCGGATCGTCGTGCCGTAACCGAACTTCGCTTGGCCAGATACCAAAATTGCTAGGCACACACTAGCACCGAGTGTATGCATGTGTGTCTGCCTGTGTGTGTGTGTGTGTGCGTGCGTGCGTCTGTGTTATGTGTATGCAGCTCTCGCTAGCGCGGGCGGCTCTCTCTCTCTCTCTCTCTGCTCGCGCAATTGTTGTGCTCTGGGGCTCGCTCTCGACTGCGCAGCTGAGGCAGCAGGCACAGCAAACAGCAGCAGGAAAATCTATTTTCCACACTTTCTAACCGCGGACACAGGCTTTGAATGTCGTATGCGGCGGACGTCCTTGTCGTGCGTACGTCGTTTGCCCGTGCTAACGGCGTGTTTAGAGAAACACCACCGAAGGCATATAAAATATCAAAAAAAAAAAAGCAGCAGCACAGAAAACAGCAAAATAATATTAAACAAAAATCAAAAAAGCAGCAAATAGCAAACGAAAAACGCTGCAACTCAAAAAACAGTTCAAACCGCTAAGCAACAAAAAAAGGAAAAAAAAAAGCAAAAGGCGCAACCAAAGCTAATTTCTCTAATAAATAATAAACTAACAGCCCGAGCAGCGCATAGTTCCCATCCATACACCAACAACCAGTGTACATACATAAATAGATAAAGAAATATTGCAAATAACGCAAACGAAACGCGCTGTGTGTGCTAAAAGTGCATAAAATTTTTGTTACATTTTTTTTTTTTTTTTCGATACCAGAGTACGTATAATAATTTGATTTTACTTCTTTTTTTTTCTGTGCTGTGAATTACAGAAATGTATGATAAACAAAACTTGTGCAAAACTTTTTTGTTTCGTGAGCAAATTATAGTGAAATAACTAAACAGACAAAACCCCCAACACCAGCCCCACTCCCCACCCAAAAAAACAAAAAAAAAAAAAGTTGCAAAACCAGCAAAGGCAAAGGGTGCCCAACGCCAACAGCTCCCCCTAGACCACCCCCCAGCAGCCAACGAGCCAACGAGCCAGCCAGCCAGCCAGCCAGCAGTGGCGTATACGCAAATTATATACAGATGTACGTACGTAGTCAAAAAAAAAAAAAAAAGCAAGCAATATATGTATGTATATAAACATATACTCTATGTGTGTGTGTGTGTGTGTGTAGTTAAGCAATGATTTTTGTATGTATGTACATAAGGCAGAGCGAGTGGCTTTAGCATTGACAATGAATTTGTTTATGCGCGTACTTTACTTTGCCTGTTGTTATTGTTGTTATCTTTATTAAACCGTTATGTTTGCGCTAATCTATGACATTATACTATGTGTGTGTGTGTGTGTGTGCATTTTGTGCCTTTTGCCTTAAGTACAATATATACGAACAACAAATTTAAGTAAACGCGCGTGCTCATAAAATCTTTTGTTGTTATTTGATATTTGTTGTTTGACCCAACTATCTAGCGCCCCACTATATATACTGTATATATATGTGTGTGTGTGTATGTGTATACAGGTATGTGTGCGTGTTTGTTTGTTTAATGCTGTTTTTTTCGGCTGGCAGTGTAATATGTATGTATGTGTGTTTATAATTGATCAGCATCAACAAAACGAGTCAATATAGCCAGAGCACCCATAGAGCGTTCAGGCTCTGTCTTGTTTGCGTTTATACAAAAAATTTTGGCCATAGGCTGCACACACACATACAAACAAACAAGCAAACAAACAAACAGAGCATTTCTTTTGTTTTTACAT
Source organism: Drosophila busckii (assembly GCF_011750605.1). Classification (NCBI taxonomy): domain Eukaryota; kingdom Metazoa; phylum Arthropoda; class Insecta; order Diptera; family Drosophilidae; genus Drosophila; species Drosophila busckii. The sequence goes on from NC_046608.1 coordinate 8,897,837, forward strand.
TTTGAAATTGCCGCCGCCGCCGCCGCTCGCCCGTGTCAGCCGTCAGCGCCCAGAGCTGCCAGGCGAAGCGTCAAGCGCGCTACACTGCAAATCGATGAAAACGATTTACACCCACAGTCATAAAAATGCCTGGAAGACGCAGCAGCAGCAGCACCAATGGCTAGTGCGCATTTAGAGTCGCCCACGTACTCATACGCATGCAATTGCACTTGTTGTTGTTGTTGTTGCATACAAAGGGTATTTCATAGTCGTGCCGGGCGGGCTGCACTTCGGGCCTGTGCTAACGAAATTCGTTTTTCGGGGCAGCAGCAGCAGCAGCAGCAGCAAGTGCGTAATTTGAACAGGCGACAAGTTCGTCGCTAACGACTTTGACTTTGAAACGTTTGGCAAGAATGTGCAAGCTGTGGAACGCGCTTAATCCCGTTTCAAGAGCAGCACACAATGCTCATTTGAAGTTTGTTTGCTCTCTTGCGCTAAGTGTAAGTAGCTAAAAGCAAATTCAAAAACGTGCACAAATAAATATGCAAAGCATACATACAAACAAACACATACACATATACACACACACACACACACACACACACACACACACACACACACACATATATATGCATGCCTTTTGGCAAATCTGTGGGCTTATCCGAGCGGCTCAAGCATGGCTCATTATTTAAATGCCTTGCCCTTAATTGTGCAGCGTCAGAGACAGAGCGGCAGAGCGACAGCGCCTGAGATTATAAGTTAACAAAAAAATAAAGAACTATACAATGGCTAAAAATTCGTTAGGCTGTTGTCTTTCGTTCAACTAGATCAAGTTGGCGAGCTTAGCGCATAGAGAACGAAATCGATAAAAAGCGATTTATGTGCACTTAAGACGTCTTTGTTGCTTTTGGATGGCCTAAACTTTAAAGCTGCGAGTAGTAAATGCATCCGCATCGATATTGCAGCTCTGACAGCTCAAGGTTGTCCTGCTGCTGCTGCTGCTGCTGCTGAGCTTTGCTGTCCTGTCCGGCTCTGCTATGCTATGCTCTGGCTTTGGCTCTGCGGTGTGCTTCGGCTGCCGGGCCGCCTGGCTGCCTGTCTTGCGCGTTGAAAGTCACTCAGGCAGCCACCCACACACCAACACACACACACACACACACACATAGAGAGCACACAGAGTGAAGGTTAGTTTGGCAGTAGTATGCATGGAGGTAGCAGCTAGTACATGCATATACAAATACATATGTACATATGTACTTTGCTAGTTGTCAGCAGTGGCAGCAGCAGCAGCAGCGTTGGCAGCGCTGGCAGTGGAAGTGGCAGCAGTCTTGGGCAATTCTATTAATAGCCTGTGACGGCGCCTCAGCTGTTTTCCGCAGACTGCGGCCAACTCCCACTCTATATCTCTCAGCTATTGCTATCTCTGTTCTGCAATTGCCTGCCATTCATTTTGCCACTGACTCTAGGCTGCACAACAAGAACAACTTCCACACACATTGGACACACATGCACACACACACACACACACATAAGAGTAGAGCACTGAGCGCAGCAGAATCAGTCAAAACTTTGCCTGCACCATTGGCATTGACATTGATATTAATATTGAAATATATTCACATCCACATCACAGTTAGTGTTTGTGTTCAAGTCTGTGTGGGTGTCTCTGTGTGTGTGTGTGCGCTTTTCGGTATTTCAACTGCATGAATAATTCATATGAAGTAATTGATTTTATTGCAATTGCTTTCTCAGCAAAGCAAATTGCTTGCAAAAGTGCAGCTGCCTATGCGACGTATGCGCAATATTAAGTATACGCCAAGTGTAGTGTGCAGAAAGCGCAAATCAAGCCTCTGCAACAGTTAAGCTATTTATTAATTTGATTTGAGCTTGCAATTTGTGCAACACAACGCAAAGTGTCTGAGCTGCGTATGTACGTATGCGCAATATTAAGTATACGCAATGTGCACTCATTGTCAGTTTATTGTTTTGTTATATTTTTTTGGCTGTTGCTGTTGAGCTCCAATACATTGTTAATCTAATCTAATCACTTATGTGCGCTACTTTCTCTTCTCTCTCTTTTTTGTTTGTTTTTTTTTTTGTCTACTCTGCAGCAAAAATAATTGTATAAAAAAGGACTCAGTCTCTGTGTGTGTGTGTGTGTGTGCATGCATATGCATGCGTTTATAAATTTATGCACAGACTTGCGTCTCATTAACATACAGCCGCCCACACACGAACACACACACATACAGGCATAGGCACACGCACACGCACGCACACTACTGTGCTGTGGGGCTTTAAAATAGACAAATATTCGTGAAATTATGCACAAGCAAAATGTGAGCCAAGTCAAAGGCGCCGTATACAAATAAATCAACTTTTGCAATATGCGTTCGCGCTCGTGTATTTGTGTTCGTATGTGTGTGTGTGGTGTGTGGTGTGTATGTGTGTGTGAGCAAATGAGCAACAAATACATGCCCTAAGTACCGACGACTGACTACAGCAGCAGCAGTCGCAGCAGCAACAATAAGAACTACAAAAGCAACAACGAGTACTAAGGAAACGACTGCGACGTCAGGAAACCTCCTTCGCAACCGGAAACTCATTTGCCAACAGTTTGAAACCCGCTTCCGACCTAAAACCGACAACGCCGCGACTCGACTCAACTCTCCACCAGCAACTCAACTCAACTCGGCGACGGACACGATTCAATTCGATTTAGCTGCTGACGCTGACAGCAATGCAACAAATTGCTGCAGACTCCCGGGCATCGGGCATCGGGCACCGGCGCTCAGAGCTCAGAGCTTTGCATTGACCGCGCATCGTACATATATCAAAATAAATAAAAACGAAACAATCTGCAAGCAACAAGCAACAAAAAACAAACAACAACTTTGAGCTGCGTTAGCAGGTAATTTGCAAATGGAAACGGCTACGTGCCGTACAAGGAAGAGTGAAAACATAATTTGCGCACGAAATTAAAATCCAAATCAATTCAATTAAAGCCCTTGACGGCTGCCATTGCAACGGGGACAACTCTCACCTACACCACACACCAAGCAACGCCCGCTGGACACTACGTCAGCAAGAGCGACAGCTTCAGCTTGTCCAGTGCGTCGCGCGTCATCACACACACACACACACACACACACGCAGGCACATAACATATATAGATACACATATACATAGACAAACTGCGCTCTTGGATTTCGAGCTAGACTTGGATTTGGATTGTGATTTCGACTTGATGTGAAGCTGCTGCTCCGACTGCAACCGACTCTATCAAACGCTCTCTCTCTCTCACTCTCTCTATCTGCTCTCTCCTTTCCTCTGCTCACTCTTTCTCTCTCTCTCTCTGTGTGTATATGTGTGTGCGTGTGCCTGTGCCTGTGCCTGTGTGTGAGCGCAGTTCTGGGGAAAAGGCTGGCGTCCTATAAAATAAGAGCTACGGATCCAAAACTAAATGCAATAGTGAGTATTGTTTGAAATCATAGTTTAGTTAAAATGAAATCAATATAAGCAAATGCATTTGCGATCGCTGGCCTAGCACTAAAGAATGTGCCAAGCACTGTGTGAATTTCACAATTTGCAACATTGCGTTGCGCCCCCAAATTGTGTTGCAAACTAAATTTAGATATGCCTAAACACTCGGTCGCAGTTCAGGCAATCACAGCGGCAGTTTAAATAGTTAATGAGACACACACACACACACATACACGGGGACACACACACAGGCACAGCGACACAAATTGGGGGCTTGGGGTCGGCTGACAATAGAACTTAAGCTGCTTAATTAGCTAATAGCTATTTACAAGTACATGTGCTTAATCAACATTTAATATCTCGATCGATGTCGATGCCGTTGTGGATGTGGATGTGGATGTAGATGTGGATGCATTGTGTTCCGTTCTGCTCTGCTCTGTTCCATTCTGTTGGGGCCACAACGGCATCAAAGCAAAGACGCAACCCACAGAGCCAAGTCAAGCGGCCTTTGGGGTGTTGGGCGGAACTATTATGCATGCCACTAAGTACCGTCTACTTAGCGTGTGTGTCTGTGTCTGTGTGTGTGTGTGTGTGTGCACTACCTGGCTGCATTTGCGAGTAAACAGTATTGATTAAATCATAACAACTTAAGTGTAGGGGCAGTGCTTTGGTCACTGCTCGCTGCATTTCAATGACAAAGGACAATTAGGCTTTGTGCAATTTTAAATGCTGCATTTAATACAATGTCTAATAATAGAACCTTTTTACCTTTGCAGACAACAACAACAACAATAACAACAACACACTTTTAAGCAAATTGCATTTGTATGGGCTGGAAATATTGAAGCCTATAAATGCTGTTCGAACGCCACACACTGAAGCCATATAGCAAACAGCATAAAAATAGCTAAAAATGAAACATTGTAAGTTTTAAACAAATAAACACACGCTAAGAGACATGAAGCATACAATTGTGTCAACATTTAAAGAATTTGGTTAAGCTTGATAGGCAATTTTTCATTGAGCGTACATTAGTTTATTTTTTTACTTATTTAGTTACTCAAAATTCATCAAGCATACTTATCAGCTTGGCTTAGTTTATAATAATTAAGCAACAAAAGTCAAAACTGTTGCACACAAATCAAATCAATTTGTTAAGTTTCGATGTTCGATTTCGCTCATTCAATTATAATGCAAAACGTAATTAAACTTACTCATTATATAAGGCATAAGTCAGCTGTTTAGTAATGTTTGGCAGTCAATAAATTTTCATGCAGTTAGTTGCTTAGCTTGTTTCTCTTTGCTCATAGCTTATATATATTTAGCTTTTGCCCATTTTAATTATGCGTAGTGTGCAGTGCAGTGTAGCATGCAATGCAGTGTAAGTTGTAGACCGTGTAGTGCAGTGTAAAGTCTAATGGAAAGCTAAATTTAATATTCGCATTGCGCCGTCGCGCAGTAGAGAAGAGAAATGTGCCCGCAAGGTTTGTGCAAACATAACTGTTCTTTTTCGTTTCTCACTTACTTTCGGTTGTGCTCCCCCCTCCCCCAGCTACATCAAAAGCTCTGCTAGCTGCGCTGCCCACAGCTCTGCCCTTGCATAGAACTTTGAGCGCTTTGACTGCATTGACATTGACATTGCTTCACTCTTACTTTGCTATGCTCTCTCTCTCTCTCTCTCTCTCTCTCTCTCTCTCTCTCTCTCTCTAAGCAATAAAACTTGCAAAATAGTATTTAAGCTAAGATTTATTTGTTTATTTTATTTTGCTGCTCTATTATTGTACATAAATATGCAGCGCTAGTTGTTGGTAAACAATTTGCAGCGAGATAAGCTTTTTTATACATATTGAAATTTAATATTAGTAAATATCTTTCTTCAATATTTAATTAGTTATTTTTGTTTTCTTTTTTCAGAACAGCTGGACAGCAAGAACAGCCTAAAAATCTTGTTACCCTATCAAATATTCTTGGACAAATTGAAAACAGGTAAAATATCCATTAGATAAATGATTTTTCACTCAATTACATAAGATATCACGCTATAATGCAAGCCAAATAAGTATAGAAAGAAATAGGAATTAGAATTAACAAGACTTGAAATTTTATAAATTTCTATTAAAGTGCACTCACGAGTATAAAACTCTGAAATCTGATGCCATTTCGCTGAGTTACAGCTTGATATTCAACAGAAATTTTTCTTGTTTATTCACTCTTTTGTGCATAACATCGGTAAATAATTCTTTAAGGCATACATATACTCATTTTAATTGTGTTTTCAACACCAACATAAAATGGTTAAGAACAGTTAAATCGAATTGTTCTATGCTGAGTTATAGCCTCTGAAAACTTGAAAATAAACCAAAAGTAGCTTTGCAGCGTTGGTTTTATTGCCATTACTTGGTGTAAAGAATTTTTTTAATGACCAAACACAACAGCATATGTTTATTAACAATCTCATGAGTTAATTAAGCCTAAAATAACTACAGTACGATTTTTTTTAGCTGAGATATAGCTTCTCAAAGTGATATGAACGGAAGACGGCATCATTTTTGGCAAAAATTTAACATCACGTTTTTTTGCCAAGATATTTCGCCAAATTACGGCTTATCAAAGTGCGATATTTCACAGAAATTTGTCTTGTTGGTTTACTATTTTGTTCATAACTTCGCCAACTAATTTTTATATCATACAAATTTATACTCATTTTAATTGTGCTTTTAACGCTAACAATATGATGTAAAAATCATCTGGCTTGGATTTTATTAAGCTGAGTTATATCTTCTCAAAGTTGGAAAATAAACAAAAAGTCAGTCTGCAGCATTAGTTTTACTACCATAACTGAGTCTAAATAATTTGTTCATCAATCAAACACAACAGAATATATTTATTTAGAATCTAATGAGTAAATTAAGCTAAAATACTCTTTCCTCCGATTTTTTTTGGCTGAGATATAAGTTGTCAAAGTTAGAAAGTGATAAGAAATGAAGATGCCAAAATTTTTGACAAAAATTCAAAGGGGTAACATCACGTTTTTTGGCAAAAAATCGAAAATCTTAGATTTTCCAAATATGAATGCGGTTTAATTGGAATGCATCTCACGAGTCTAACAATGCATAAAACTCCGCAATCTGATGCAATTTCGCTGAATTACGGCTTATCAAAATGGCGATATTTCACAAAAATTTGACTTGTTAGTTTACTATTTTGTTCATAACTTCGCCAAATAATTTTTATATCATACAATCTAATTCATCATTTTAATTGTACTTTCCACGCCAACATATAGACGCATAAAGCATTTGGATCGGATTTGTTTTAGCTGAGTTGTAGTTTTGCAAAGCTTGAAATTAAACAAAAAGTTACTCGTCAGCATTGGTTTTCTTGCCATAACTATTTCAAAAACAATTTCTTATTAATCGAACACAACAGCATATATTTATTTATTCTCATGAGTAAATTAAGCCTAAAAACACTTCTTGCGATTTTTTTTTGCCGAGATATACCTTGCTCAAAGTTAAAAAGTACTTGAAAACCTTTAAATGCCCATGCCCATAAAAGGGGTTACATCACGTTTTTTGCCAAAAAACCTAAAATCTTACAACTTCCAAATTTAAATGCAGTTTAATTGAGATGCATCTCATGAATCTAACGGGGCATGAAACTCTGAAATCGGATGCCATTTCGTTAAATTACAGCTTATCAAAATTAGATAATCAACAGAAAATTGTCATGTTTGTTTATTATTTTGCTCATAACTTCGCCAAATAATTTTTATATCATAAAATTTTATTCTTATTTTAATTGTGCTTTCAATGCCAACAATTATGAGGTAAACAAACATCTGACTCGGATTTTTTTAAGCTGAGTTATAGCTTCTCAAAGTTGGAAAATAAACAAAAAGTCAGGCTGCAGCATTGGTTTTACTACCATAACTTAGTCAACACAATTTTTCTATCAATCAAACACAAAAGTTTATTTGCAATCTCATGAGTAAATTAAGCTAAAATACTATTTAGTCCGATCATTTTTGGCTGAGATATAGCTCCTCAAAGTTAGAAACTGATGAGAAATAAGACGGCTGATTTTTGGCAAAAATTCAAAGGGGTTACATCACGTTTTTTGCCAAAAAAAATCGAAAATCTTAGACTTTTCAAATTTGAATGCAGTTTAATTGGAATGCATCTCACGAGTCTAGCAATGAATAAAACTCTGAAATCGGACGCCGTTTCGCTGAATAATTGCTTATCAAAGTTGGATATTTAACAGAAATTTGCTTTGTTTCTTTTGCTTATATCTTTAGTAAAAGATTCTTAAATCAAACATGCTTATACTCATTTGAATTGTATTTGAAACGCCAATATAAAATGGTCTAACTTAGTTTTATCGGGCTTTTTGTCGCTGAACTTCAACCTTTCAAAGCTTGAACAACGCAACCGCTTGGTATTGATGTTACAAATTTTAGTTATTGATGTAACTCTATTTTTTTTCTCCAGTTAAGATTGTCGTTCGCTGCAGTCTGCCAATGAGAAAACACTTACCTTACTTACCTTGTTTGTCCACCAGACTTACCTACGCCTATTATCCAGCTTTCAGTTATACCCAATTCGAATTAAACTGTTACATTCAACTTGAACTTAGTTCTTTTCCTAATACGTACAACTCAACGATTTGTTGTTGATGTTCAAAGCAACCATTGGTTGTTTGCTTGTACATCAACAACAATAGGTTGCTTATTTTGTACATCAACAACCATAGGTTGTTTGTTCATACATCAACAACCATTAGTTGTTTGTTTTGTACATCAACAACCATTAGTTGTTTGTTTTGTACATCAACAACCATTGGTTGTTTACTTGTACATCAACAACCATTGATTGTTTACTTGCACATCAACAACCATTGGTTGTTACCTTGTACATCAACAACCATTGGTTGTTGGTTTGTACATTAAAAACCAAAGGTTGTTTGTCTTGTACATCAGCAACAAAAGGTTGTTTGTTTTGTACATTAACAACCAAAGGTTGTTTGTCTTGTACATCAACAACCTTTGGTTGATTATTTGTACATCAACAACCAAAGGTTGTTTGTCTTGTACATCAGCAACCAAAGGTTGTTTGTTTTGTACATCAACAACCAAGGCTGTTGATTTACATCAACAACAATACGTTGCACGTTAACAATAATTGTTGTTGTTAGAACTAAAGGAGTTGATCTACATCAACAATCAATTGTTTCATCAACAACCGAAGGCTGTGTTGCATCAAAAACCGTTTGGAACAACCTTTTCTTATTGGTGTAACAACTGTTTGTTATTTGTAACAAAAGCAAGTTGTGTGCATTGGTTTTTTTTGTCATAACTTCTTTAAAAAATATCCGATTCTTTATGCTCGTATTGAAGTTAAAAATAAAGTTGTATCATTTTGTTTAATATATTACAACTTTTCGCATTTTTAGCAAGGGGCAACCCTGCATTTTATGCCAAAATATCGAAAATTTCCGTTTTAATGCTGCTTGGTTATGATGCAGCTCACGAGTCTAACAAGGCATTAAACTTTGAAATCTGACTCCATTTCTCTGAATTATAACTTATTAAAGTTGGATATTGGACAGAAAATTGTCTTGTTTGTTTACTATTTTGTTCATAGCTTTGCCAAATAATTTTTATATAAAACAACTTTATACTCATTTGTATTGTGCTTTCAATACCAAAATGAAATGGTATATAACAATATAATCGGATTTTTTTTAAACTGAGTTATAGCTTTCCAAAGATTGAAAATAAAGAGAAAGTAGCTTTACAGGGTTGGTTTTGTTGCCATAACTTTGTCCAAACCATTTTTTATTGATCAAACACAACAGCATATGTTTATTTACAATCTTATGAGTAAATTAAGCTAAAAAACTATTTTGTCCGATCACTTTTGGCTGAGATATAGCTCCTCAAAGTTAGAAACTGATGATGAGAAATGAAAACCGCCTGATTTTTGGCAAAAATTCAAAGGGGTTACATCACGTTTTTTGCCAAAAAATCGAAAATCTTACAATTTCCAAATTTGAATGCAGTTTATTTATGATGCATCTCACGAGTCTAACAATGCATAAAGCTTTGAAATCGGATGCCGTTTCGCTGAATTATTGCTTATTAAAAAGCGATATTTCACTGAAATTTGTCTTGATTGTTTTGCTATTTTGTTCATAACTTTGTCAAATAATTTTTATATCATACAATCTTATACTCATTTTAATTGTGCTTTCCACGCCAACATATAGACGTATAAGCATTTGGATAGCTTTGCAAAGTTTGAAATTAAACAAAATGTTACTCTTCAGCATTGGTTTTGTTGCCATAACCATTTCAAAAACAATTTTTTATTGATCGAACGCAATAGCATGTATTTATTTACAATCTCATGAGTAAACTCTGTACACAGATTTTTTTCGGCAGAGATTTAGCATCTCAAAGTTAAAAAGTTATATGAAATGGCATCAATTTTGGAAAAAATTCAAAGGGGTTACATCACGTTTTTGCCAAAAAAAAAAACTAAAATCTTAGATTTTCCAAATTTTCATGCAGTTTTGCTCAGATGCATCTCACGATTGTAGCGAGGCATGAAAGTCTTAAATAAAAATGATATAAAACAGTAAAATTGAATTTTATGAAATTTAGCGAGAGCATAGCCCATACATTAACATGCTGATTGATATTAATATAACTGAGCAATAACGTAAATATGCATTTAGTTCTGTGCATTTAAGAGTTTGAATTTAATTTCCAATTGAAATGTTGCATAGACCAAACAATATTGCCAACAGACTGCTGGTTGATTGACGTAAAACTTAAAGCAAACATTTTTATACACAGGAACATGATGGGATTTGGATGACCACAAGAAATTGCAAAGCCACAAGTCCGTAAGCTGCAAACGTAAGCGTTAAGTCGTCAAGCTCAGCCGCTAAGAAGAAGACACGAGGCAAGAACTGCAACAAGTTGAACAAAGAATTCAATTAAACTAAATAAGAATAAGACGCAAGGAGTAAACTACTACGAAGAGTAAACATAGATTAAGTGTCAGCGGCAGCGACAGACGCCAGCAACAGCAACAGCAACAGCAGCAGCAGCAGTTGTCAGAGTTTTTTTTCTTTAGGTTTGCCAGCTTGGCAATTCCTACGCTGTTATGGAGCCACACGGCGGTTTGCCGCCGGATAGGGACCGGCAGCTGGTGTTACGTCAACAGACAGTTGCAGCTGCAGACGCGCAACAAAAACAACAACAACAACAACAACAGTTGGCTACGCAATTAAAGCCAACCACGCTCAGTCTACAAAAGCTGGAGGTATCCAGCGGCAACAACAATGCAGAGCACAGCGGCTGCAGTCCAGCGCTGGCCGCCACCGCGACGGCCATAAGTGCCACAACCCAAGCAGCGACTGCGTTTAGCGGCAGCTCCGTGGGCCATCATCATGCCCAGCATCATATGCATCATGGGCATCCACAGCATCCGCAGCATCCGCATCCACAGCATCTGATGGCAGGACATCCGCGCCATCAGCATCATGGCTCAATATCCAGCGCCAGCGGTCTGCTTGCCACAAATCCGCAGCAGACAATTGAGAAGCTATCGCGTCCCATGGCCTTCGACAAGGTGAGTTCAATATTTAAATTTAAAGTTGCAATCAAGTGCGCCGCCGTTGTTGCATGCATGAGTTGGGCGTGATTAAGTTGAGGTATTGATTTACGCCACTAATTAATATACGCTCGTTAGCCAAGCAACTTGGGCGTCAATTAGTGATTGATGTAATTGACGCTGCTGCTGACTGCAGTCGGCATTTTTTAGAGCTTGCATAAATTTACTTGCATGCATTGAGCTTAGGCCGTTGCCATGACGATAGCTAATTAATTAAATATTAATAGAAGCAGCAGCAGCAGCAATTCATGAAATTTGCAGTCAAAGCACAATGCATTTTATTCTAACTCTGTGTGCTGCATTTATGTGGATGCATTTTAATTTCTGTAGAATCAAGAACCAATTATTTTCACATGTGCATATGTAATCGCATTTGATTTCCTTTTTCATTTGAATTAACTCTTTGCTGTGTGTTCGCCTTGATTTAAATAAAGCTTAATGTATTTTGCATTCATTGCACAATTTATTTGGAATTACGATATATGTGTGTGTGTGTGTGTGTGTGTGTGTGTGTCTCGAGGGTCACACCAATTAGCTTATTAAATCCACATTAAGTTTGTTCCTTTGTTTAAGCAGCACATACATTATACGCAGCCCACGCTTCCTAGAACGGCTCGTGTTGATTTGCTTCCCAGAATTTAAATAAAGGCAACAAGCATATTTTTCGCAGACGGACTAATGAGCTGTTTTTATACACTTTGACATTTTTGTAAAAAATGGAAAAAGGGTATTATGAAGTTGCTCAAATGTATGTAACAGGGAAAGGAGGCGTGGCAGCCCCTATAAAGTATATATATTCTTGATCAGCTCTACGAGCTGAGTCGATAAGGCCATGTCCGTCTGTCCGTCCGTCCGTCCGTCCGTCTCTCCGTCTGTATGAGTGCTTCCTCAGCAACTATAAGAGCTAGAGCAACCAAAATTGGTATGGAGGTGCTCCTATATCCAGGACACTACCGTCTTTTATTTATTTTTTTTTTTATTTTTTTTTTTCCCTCCCCCCCCCCTCCCCCGCAAATCGAAAACAAACGATTTTTACCAATTAAAAATTTTTTAAATAAATAACAAAAACGACTGGTCAGTTTTCGACCGATTGTGAAAATTTCAAATCGATCGGATAAAAACCTTAGGAATTATTCACATTTCAATTTTCAATATAGACAGCGGGTGCACGTGCTGACGCGCGCCATAAAAACGTCGCTGCCGACGCAGCGGCGCACTTCGCTGCTGACGCTTACAGCGAAAACGAGCTGTGACGCGGTAGCTGTTTTGTTGTGTATGTGTTTGGTGGAGTGCATTGCGTGTGTGCTGCGATACCCTACTCTCAAAGGTATTTAAATGTTGGTGGCGCCCAACTTTAACCTGTCCACTTGTTGTTATTGCTTAGCTGCTTAAAATATTTATGTTGTATACATGCATAACATGTATTTATATATTTAAGTTTGTTTACTCAGCCAATATTTGTGTTACTTTGACAGATGGAGATGCTGGTGCGTGAGATGCAGGATCAGGAGCATGGTGTGCCCGTGCGCCAGCAAAAGATGTTCCTCACTTCCATACCATATGCGTTTATGGGTAAGGCCACACACAACAACATTGTTGTTGTTAACCATTGCTTCGATTTGTATTGTTTTTAGGCTACGATTTGATCGAGTGGCTCATGGATCGTCTGACCGTCGAGGAGTCGGAGGCATTGAATATTGCAAATCAGTTATGCCTGCATGGCTACTTTTTCCCAGTGAACGACTCCAAGACGTTGACTGTCAAGGACGACTCTTCGCTATATCGCTTCCAGACGCCCTACTATTGGCCATGGCAGCACAAGGCGCCGGATAATGTCGAGTACGCCATCTATTTGGCCAAACGCTCGTTGCGCAACAAGCAGCGCCATGCGCTCGAGGATTACGAGGCCGAGGCGCTCGCCTCGCTGCATAAGAATCTTAAAGGCAAATGGGACTTTATCTCAATGCAAGCCGAGGAGCAGGTTCGCCTCGCCAAGGAGCGCAAGAAGGGCGACAAGATCGTTGGCGACTCACAAGAGCGCGCCTATTGGCGCGTACACCGTCCACCGCCCGGACAATTCACACCGCTGGAGCCATGCCCAGTGCCATCGCGTGATCGTCAGGGCTCGAAGCCAAACAAAAAGAAGACCGTCGACGATATACAACGCGAGGTGGACTACTTGAGCAAATCGCTGAATCGCACACGCATGAAGATGTCACAGGCCTGCGAGTCTCTGGTTCTATACTCTGAGACCTTTAGCGAATACGATACCTTTCTGCATGCGGCTCTGCCCTCGAATCCGTGGGTGACCGAGGACATTGCCTTCTGGCAGCAGAACAGCAACTATGTGGACGTACCCACCGAGAAGCGCGTCAAACGCTGGGCGATATCCATAGAGGAGCTCGTCTCCGATCCCACTGGGCTGCAGGAGTTCACCAACTTTCTCGAGAAGGAATATTCGCATGAGAACATCAGATTCTGGATTGCTGTCAATCGCTTGCGTCGCTCCGCCCACTCCCAAGTGCCGTGCAAGGTCAACGAGATATTCGAGTGAGTAATAATCGCCCAACACACAAAAACAAAAACAAAAACAAAATAAACAATTGTGCGCTTGTGTGCATCATTTATGTTTTTCATTAATCTCTTACCTTGCATCCTTGCAGAGAATTCCTCAAGCCGGGCGCTCCCTGTGAGATCAATATCGATGGCAAAACTATGGAGAGCGTGCTGCGTGGCTTGAAGCATCCGTCACGCTTCACATTTGATTCCGCCTCGGAGCACATCTATATGCTATTGCTAAAGAAGGATTGCTATCCACGCTTTGTGCGCTCCGAGCACTTCAAGCGTCTGATTGACAGCGGCGTTCAGCCGTCGCATAAGAAGCGCTTCTTCAACTTTGGCGGTGTCAGTGGCGCCAAGAAAAAGATGACCGCTGCGCTATCCAGTCAACCCAATCTGGGCGACATGGTCAAAGGAGGAGGCGGCGGCGGCGTTGGCGGTGGCTCCATAATGCAGCCACCGCCACCAGCACCGGGCAGCCTGGCACGTCGGCGAGGCAGTGATCGCAGCTTGACTGGCTCGGCACATGAACTTGCGGTCATTGGTGTGAACAAAGATGCAGGCTCCAAGGTGCCACACTCGCACTCGCAAAGCAATCTCAGCGAGATTCCATACAGGTAACAATTAAGTTAAATTTGCAATAGCGCAAAGTCTTCGTTTGCTGCAAACCATTCTATATATAAAATTGGCTTAGTGCAGTTCTAAATTTGTTGTTAAATGCAAATTTTGTTGGGCATACATAACATTTGCTATATAATTATTTTCAATTCCTTTCTACCACTTGGACGCGTCGCTAGCCTTGAAAGTTGGCAGCAGGCCGGCCGGCCGGTCGACTCATAAATTGCATTTGAATTAAGTTCTCCCACCCATCGCTTATTTTTTATATTTATACATTTATACATAGCTAGTGAGCATTCATAAAATGAAAACTTTGCTTCTTCATTTGCGTCACTGCACTATCAAAATAGCATAAAGAACTAAGCAAGGTTAGAGATTAGGTTGACTCAACCCAAACCCAAACCCAGCCCAACTCAACCACGCATCCCCAAGTGCTTTGTCCGTGTCCTTGCAACCGAATCTAGCAAATTGCATAAGCTCTGTGTGCTCTCTGCTGGGTTTCGGTGCAGAAGAATTTGCTCCAATTAAAGACAATTTTATGCAATTTCAGCGACGCAAATAGCATTTGATGCGAGACTGCAACAAAATAGGGAATTTCAAGTTTATAGCATATAACGAATTCATTAACCAAATTATAAGACTTTTGTGTGTTATACAATATATATGATGGAATGTAGCTAATTGGATTGTTGTCCCAATTAGTGACTGCTGCAGTTGGTTGCATGCAAAGAGACGAAAAACAAGCGAGAGAGACATTTGAACATTTGAACAAAGGATATGTGTGCATAAATTTTGTGTGTGACAGATGAACAGAACAGAACAGAACACAACAGTGATGTGTGTGTATAAAAATGCAAATTTTTATTTAAGTTTATTATGCGACTCGACTCGTTGTGTAATATTAAATTACATATGATTTCAATATTTGTAATTAATTGTATATTTCCTTTTTCAATTCACGCAACGCACCACCACAACAACAACAAAAACAAAACAAAAAATAATTATGTATACAAAATTTAATGCGAATTGACAATGCATCTCACTTCACTGAATATTGTACAAACATGACAAACACATGTCATATATATATATATAAAATAATTGCGTATATATACATATGTCATGTTATATGCAGTAGCGATGCTATATACCGGGGCGATATGCCGCAGGGTCATTTGGATACCGGAATATATGCTGCTTACGGCAAGCGTGATAGAAGCATACATACGATTCCGTAAGATATTCATTTTGATTTTTGCCTCGTTGCTTTTACTCCCACCACCCACCATACACACACACACACACACAGCAACAAACTAAAATTTGACATATCAATGTGCTCAATGTTCAATGTTTTCAATTAATTCTAAAACTTTGTTCTCTGTTGCGTCGCATAGCAAACAAATTGTTGATTTTATAATATTTTATAAACTATTGCTATTGTTTTTAAAATTACACTTATCTATGTATATTGCTCTACTATATGTGTTTCTATATTTCTTGTGTCATTTTTTCTATTTGTAAGCTATACGGCTGTTATTTTCCCTATCTAAATGTTGAGCCTACCCCAATACTCTAACACTCACATGTCTATGCTGCATTTAAATCCTTTGTTGCCAAAAAGCTTTTCCAGGCAGGCTCTCTCTCTCTATTGTTTAACAATTTCAATTTTAAAGCGAACTATCGAGTGAAAACCATTAAAATATATAAAATATGTTTCGTGGAATCGTTGTGAACTTGAAATTGAAATTGAATTGAGGAGCGTAAACTGATTTAATTACAATTTCTCAGAAATAATATATTTTTCATAAACGTAAGTGTTTCTTTTTGTTCATATTTATAAATGTTGTTGTTGTTGTTCGAAAACACAAATCAAATCATTTCGTTTCGGTGGTAAGCACACACACACACACACACACACATATACACATAAAGCTTTTCACTTTTCATATATTTTGCCAAGCCTTGGTTGAACGGGTTAGAGCGCAGGTTTTCATTTCTTTTCATTTCTCTCAACAAAAAACATAAAACTTTCAATATGCATTAATTTCAAACTCTCCAAATTGTTAACTGTTGTTTATTGTTAGGAATGTGTGTTCTCTCTCCCACTCTCACTCTCTCTCTCTCTCTCTCGCCCCTACTCCTGCCATACATACTACAATATATATTTCAATGTAAATACATAAATGTATTCCTCTATACTTCTATACTGTACTATATAATTAATTAAATATAATTAATTGTTGCGTGATCAAAACAACATCAACAACTCCTACTATCGTATATCGTATACCGTATGCCGTATATCGTAATATCGTATCGTATTGTTGCTCTCAAGTCTCTCTCTCTCTCTCTCACTCTGTCAAGACCCTTTTTTTTGTCAATCAGCCTCAATCAAGCAATTGAGCTAACAAATTAATTTGTACGCTTCTCGCAGAGAAACTCCCAATACAAAGTTTGTGCATCTGGAGACTACGGCGGAGAGCATGCCCGTGGCCAATGCTAGTGCCGTCTGTCCCTGGGACGAGCCGGCAACGCCACCCGCTCAAGTGAAACTCTCCATCTGTCCTTGGGAGCAGGAGAGCGACCCACCCGCAGCCCCAGCCCCAGCTCCAGCTCCAGCTCCAGCTACAGCCGCAGCTCCAGCCGTACCACGTACAGAAGTTACGCCCAAGCTCAGCAAATCTGGCGCACAGCCGTTGCGTCTGTCCAGGTAAGTGGCTGTTTATCTATGGCTTAAGCGTCTGCTCATGCTTTGTTGCTTCTTTTGCAGCACTTCGTCGGATACGTGCGATGTGGCCGAGCGCATGCATCGCAATCTTGGCATACGGCATCAGAATACAGTGGACAGCGGCGAGGCAGCCGGCATGAAGCGTCTGATGCCCATTACGACCGAGCAGCGACGTGCATCGGTTTCCTTTACGTCCAGCGGTGGTGGTGGTGGCAGCAGTGGCACGGATTATGCCTTTGGACGCGGCAACTTTCCATCGGCCAGCACCTCGCCGGTTATCCAAAGCAGCTTTCCGCCGTTGCAAGCACGCGAGGCTTGCATTACCAGAACTGAGAGCAGCAGCAGCGCCAGCAACATATTCAAGGAGACGCCGCCGCCGCCCAAGATCAAGGCACAGGGCAATGCTGAGCTCGAGGAGCAGACGAAACGCAGCAGCATGTCCCTGGCCACAGAGTTGGCTGCAACGCCAACGCCAATGCCGATGCCAGCCATCAAGCAAATTCCAGCGCCGCCCGTCACAAAGATAACGCCGCCACCCAAAGATGCAGCCCGCTCGCCCGGCGGAGTGTTGGCCAGCCAGCGCACGCCCACGTTTGCGACCGTGACAGAGCTATGCATGGAGAGTCCGCTTACACCCAGCAACATGGTGAAGCCAATGATAGAGCTCGAGCCGGATTCCGAGCCGGAAGTTAAGGAAGTGCAGATTGAGCTCATCGAGACACAGAACTTTGGCGGCGATGTGGAAGCGCAGCCAGCCGAACTAAAGACAGCAGCAAGCAGCGTGGAGCAGCCAGCTAAGGATCATGATGATGATGATGATGATGATGATGATGGCGACATCAAAGTAGAAGTGGAGCTAATGGTGCAGGAGAGCGGCGAAGGCGAGCTGTCGCCCACTACCGATGAATACCAGGAGGGCATGCACTTTGGCGACGATGATCTAGCGGATACCGATAGCCAGCTGGGCTACATACCGCCAGCGCCGACACCAGCGCCGTCGATGGCGCCGCTAGCAGTGCTCGATATGGATACAGTGGATGATGAGCTATACGAGGAGGGCGCAGCAGCTGCATCAGAAGCAGCAGCGACAGCAGCATTAAGAACGCCCACAGCATCGGCTGGCAGCGAGGAGACGCGTCGTCGACGCAAGAAGCGCAATTCAGATGTAAAGAAGCACAGTTCGCTGGATGAGAAAGACAAGGAGAAGGCCAGTGGCTCAGCTGGTGCAGCTGGCGCAGCTGGAGGCGATGCTGTATGTCCCTGGGAAGATGAGTAGGTTGAGAGTCACGACTGTGTTTTGCATATTTAAACATTCTATGTTTTCTTCTGATTGGCAGCAATGTGAGCACTAGCGATGGCACTTTCGTCAAGACCTACGCCACCTTGGGGTACTTATGAATAAAGGCCAACGTGTTTAAGTCCGTTGTCAATAAGCTGCTGAAGAAGAAGAAGAAGCAGGACAAGCAGGAGCAGGACAAGAAATAGGCACAACATACATACATACATACCCAGCATACATTCATAACTATGCACACACACACACACACACCTACTAATGATGATGATGATGTACGCTAATCTCTGTACATGTGATTTCAATCCAATTTAACCCACTGTACATATGTATGTATGTATAAAAGAAAAAAACCTAAGCTTAAGCTAAGCATAAAGAGTAACTATCGAAGCTATAGCAAACTGAAATTGAATGCACAAAGAGCACGACACATGCAAACAAAAAGAAAATACAAATAAATACAAAACTAAAATGAAAGTACATAGTGCAAGCACGTACAAGAGTAATTGTCAATAATCAAAGCATTAATTAAAAGAAAGCATTCACCTGAAAGAACGAACGAACGAATGCTCATGTTCATGATCGATTCACATACATATATGTTATATGTTCTACATCGGCGGCTGCTGTTGCGGCTGCAGTTCACTTAAGTATGTGTTGCCTATTTCTAGGCTGTCAGGTGATTTCAAATTTCGCGCACAAACGTATGCAATGCATTCATATTTAAGCTATATTTGCTATATCAGCCAACGCACAAACTACTTATGATACATAATGTGTATATGTTAACTACTACTTTGTGTTTACATCATGGCTATACATATTCGTATCCGTATTCGTTATTCGTTTAAATTCACGCGCATGCACGCAACTATTTTGAAGAAAGGCCCCAAATTGCTATGCTATGAAAATTTGACACACATACACATGCATCAAATGCATGTACACTAAATTTTCATTGCCATGTCAATCTTTCTATAACTAATTCCAGGCATGCAATCAATCTGCTTTTTGTTTAACTCTAAGTCAAGCTTAAATGTGCAATTAATCCATGAATCGACATTGATATACTATTCATAACATAACATATGTATGTATGTTTAAAACTACAACTAGTAAGCAGAAAAGCAACTCCCAATATACAAAAACATACTGCCTAAACAATCAGAACCAAATGAGCTATGCTTTCTAAGTATGTTAGTGTATAAAGCAAATTAAAAACAAATATAAAAAGTTCTGTGCAACAAAACGCAAAGCGAATCAAAGCGAAATGTAATGAAACAAAAAAAAAAAAAAAATACCCAAAGATGCTTAAGGAAAAAAACAAAAGAATAACTACTGGTTGTTTGCGACAATTGAAAACTTTACAAAACCCAAAACCTAAAAACTATTAAGTGTAATCAAAGCAAATAGTGTGCAAGATGAATGGAGATAAAACAAAAAACAAAAACAAAAGCCAAACCAATACTATGTGTACCGTGAGCCATTGCCACATGCAAAAGGTTTTATTAATGTTTACTTTCAAATTGCCCTCTAACTTCTCTTCCAAATCGCTTGACTAATTGTTGTTGGTACAGTATTTGGAATTAAAACAAAAACAAAATACAAGTAGTGTTCGTAACTCGTAACTATAACTGTCTTTATGCAAAACTAATTAAGTGTATAAAAAACAAGCTTCAACCAAATATGCTAATCAATAATGAATGCTAACGAACGAACGAACAATTGATTGATTGAAGGATTGACAAACTGAAAAGTTGGCATACAAAATGTGGAATCAAAATGTGGGTACGTGTTTGTTGAATGAGAAGAAGAATTGATATGCATGCCATACAAACTACACAACACACAGCCAGACACACACACACACACACACACACACCCACACACGCAGACAGTCTCACACATACGAATACATACAGACAACAGACAACATCACATAATTACAGGCGCAGCACTTATGTAAACAAATACCTATATTAATAATCTTAATAACAAGCAGAAACATTGAAGATGAAGTTGAAGTTGAAGATGTTGTTTATTATAGCCGTTAGATAAATAGCGGCATACTCATACATACATATGAATTTGAGAATAAGTATGTGTACACATGAAACCACCGTTAACTTTTTGCTTTATGCGATCCGAGTAATTTAAATTTTATGAAAACTAGTTTAACACAACAAAAAACAAAAACCAACAGCAGACAACAACTGACAACTGTTTGAAACTGTCTAAAATAAATACTTTAAGATCATTTTGAGATCTGCTTACGGAGCAAAACTAAACTACATAATTTATATAATTTTTGCTCATTTATTTGTAACTACTTTTTGTGTTTGCCTTTGTTTCTACAGACTTTACAAGTCACAAATTGCCAAAAAAAAACAAAAAAAAAAAAAAAGAAGAAAATTATATATGCATATACATATGTATAATATTATATACACAAAGAAATTTATTAATTTCAAAGAGAGTTTTAAACAAAATGAAAAAAAAAACCTATAAACTGAAAATACAGGCAAAGATTGATTACTTTAAAAGCACTAACAGCGCAGCAAAAAACATAAACATAAAAGTTTAAAACAAAAGTGAAAGCTCGTACTTGACGAAGCCGCAAAACTTAATAAATACTTATTAGAAGTTCCGTACATGTTATTGATAATTAAAACTAGAGCAACGCACTTTAAAGGCAAACAAAAAACGCAAAAAAAAATGAAGATAATTGCATGATAATTGTAAGATTTTTTTGTTAACTATATTGTATTTGTAAAGTACAGTTAGCTCTTGCTTTTGGGCAAAGCGCACTAATGTTTACAGTTGCAGTTTATGTATGGCTGGCTTGACGTTACTGAGGAATCAAAAGATAGAAACGCTAAGGATATGTTCTACAATAAAAACAAATCCAAACTAAGTACTTGGTTTGATGCAGAGAGCTCTCCATTTTTATAGTAATATTGCGATCCATACACAAAGTTACAAAATAAATCTAATAACTTATCTAAATGTAAACCAAAGTCAAAAGCAGCAGAACAGAACATAACTAACTATATACAAACAAACTGCAATACACACAAACATCTTGTTGCGTGTTGCAATTGCCATGAAAATATTTACTTTAATTTCTATTGCAAGATAGAAAGTTTCGAAACAAAGCGCGTACACTTAAAACACAAAAATTTAAGAACTAAGAGCGTCGCAGCTTCTACATAGATGCAAAAGCATATACACATAGACAAAAAAAAATGGGAAATTCGAAACCAAAAATGTTGTTATTAAAATCGTTCTCTTATTGAAAAACAAAAAGCAAAAAAAAAAAGCAACACAAAAAAAAAACGCGATACAGACCATTTGTCAAATTGCAAAAAAAAATTATAACAATAATTTAAAAAAGGCAAACAAAAAACCAAAAAGGAAAAAAAAACTTATGTACATTCAATGTTATAGCAAATTTATTAACTAAACATTTAAAGACGTAAAAAGGCAAGACAGTGGAAAGGAAAATTCGACATAAATTTATTGTCTAATTTTGATTTAAACTGTACGACATTATTGAGCTTTTTGTATACACCACCACCACCACCACCCGAGAATCACACAGGCCAGCCAGGTTAAGCAATTATGAATTATGTAGAAGATGCACGTTGTGTTTAACTCTGAGTGATTAGTGGATCGCTTGTTGTAAAGCTAATGTGTTTTCCAGCTTGGAAATATTCTCGTTTCATAGTTGCATTTGATTTGACTGTGGGTGTGTGAAGTGTGTGTGTGTGTGTGTGTGTGTGCGTATATATGTGTGTGCGCAGTGTTGTATGGTAATATATATGCCTATGTGTGTACCATTAAATGTAAAAATTACATACATACATACATACTATATATACTTATATATATATACATAATGGATTTATATAGATGTACAAATTACATATGTATGTATTTTGAATATATACATTTGTATGCAGCTACGTTTGAAAATATGTTTACAACAATTGGCATTGAATTCAATTGGCATTGATATATATTATATATTTTTTAGTTATAAACAAAATTCGAAATTTATACAACATGGGAAACTTTAGTCATTATTAACAATTAAAATTTCAAATGTATATAGTATATATATACATATATCTATATATATATATTATACAAATAACTGTAGACTGTACGCAAAACATTCAAAATTGAAAAATGTAAAAAAAAAACTATGAAACAACAAACAAAAGCCACACACACAACTAATGGTACATGCATAGAGGAAATTATTCTGCACAAGGCAGAAAAAAAACCGTGTTACAAAAAAAAAAAAAAATATTTTAAAAAACGTGTTATTATTATATTATACATGAAAAAAATATATATGTATTACATGAAAATACTGCTGATGAACTTACAATTCAAGATCATTTATGAAACAAAACAAGATTTAAATGAAGTACAATAAAGATTCAAGTGAAGTACTTGTAAAACTGTCTATGTTGCTTAAATGGAAACTTTAATAGTACTAGTAGGCGCTGTCATTGGTTAAACATTTCTCATACAATAGAGCTCGCTAGAAATTGTGTTATAAGTTTTATAAAAACTCTCCTCGAGTGCAGCGTGTGTCTATAAATTCAGTCTTTAAATTATTGAACATGGCCTTTGAATACTCTTCAATAGTGCGCCTGGTGATGCAAATTTACCGGGACAAGTTCTATTGGATGCTTTTTAAGAGCTTTTCAGTTTTCTTTCTCGGCGTACATCTGCTGGGTGAATTCGAAGGTGTGGACTCAATCTTAACTTCTTAATAGTGGATAAACAAACGAAGCAATAAGGCTAAATAAATTGAAAATTATAGTCAAACTATATAAACTGCTTATTTCATTAAAAGTCTTGTATATTGAAAAGTAGAAACATAGACAGTTTTAGTTCGTTTTACAAGCAGTAGGCCTGTAATTTAGTTTTTGTTTTTATTATTTATAGCTTTTGTCAAAATTTAGTCTGTCTCGAAACCGAATTAAAAATTCTAAATATTCTTAAAAGCCATCAATTGTTTAGGGGAAGGCAAACGGTTTCGCAAATAGTCTCTAAATATTTTAAAATTTCAAAGTGCACGTTGCTTTGCAGCAAATTCGTATTCGTTAATTTTTTCTTTTTGTTTAATTTGTCTTGGAGGTAATTTGTACTTGGAACGCACTATGTCTGCCAAAGTTTGCTGCAAGTGCCATGAAGCCGTGTCCCGTCGAGCGATCAATGCGCTGGGCAAGATCTATCATCCGCATCACTTCACGTGCAAGGAATGCGATAAGCCCATAGTTGACGCCGTGTTCAATGTGCAAAAAGGCGAGCCGGTGTGCCAATCGTGTTACCAGGAGAAATACGCCAGCAGGTGTCATTGCTGTGGCACGCTTATAATGGAGCGTGCTATTGTCGCCGCCAAGCGCAAGTGGCATGAGAAGTGTTTTCGCTGTGTACGCTGTCGCAAGTCATTGATAAAGTCAAATTTTTTCGAAGTCAACGGCTATTTATTTTGCAAGCACGACTACCGGAAACTCTTCTCGTCTCGTTGCGCCAGCTGCGAGCAACCAATTGGTGGTAATGCCACCATTGCCCTGAATACCAAGTGGCATGCTGAATGCTTCCGGTGCCTCTGCTGTCAGCAGCCGATCGGTGGGGATTTTGCTATTTACAACGGAGATCCTGTTTGCGCGAATTGTGTTAATCGGTTCTCTGTATATTAGTTCTCAAGTCAATACAACATTTCATTATACCCATACAAAACAAAATCATACCACCATTATAAGAATACTTAATTTTACTACGCACGAATAAAAAAAAAAAACATTTTAAGAGTCTAACGGCCGCTACAATTAACGTTCACATGGGCGTAATATTCTGCTCGATATATAATCCTATCGATACTCTATCGTGCTCAAAGCTTTCGTATCGAGCCATAATTGGAGATAATCGATTGCATGACATTCACGGCGACATCAGTCGCAGTGACAAGTTTTCGTGACTTGATAGCTTACAACTTTGAGTTTTCCTTAGCCCTAAAAATATAATTGTCTATAATGTAAGTTTGCATTTAAAAAGTACACCATTTCGCATTTACAGAAATTAGTTTAGTCGTTGCTCGCCCAGTTTATCTGCTACGACCGTGACAAGTGATTTTTAAAATACTCATTACAAGTCACAGACGAGTAAATTATCGTTCAACTCTAGCCGAAAGTATCGTATCGACTTTGCTGTCAAAAAAAAAACAGTCTTTTTTTTGTAGTGTGTAACACACAGATACTTCAGAAAGCGCGTGCCACTTTAAATTCGACGGCTAAACACAAAAAATTACACAAAAAACTTTGGCTATTATAAAATGGGTAACGTGCTAGCGGCATCATCCGGCGTTGAGCCAACGTCAGCGCGCAGCAACAGCGTAGCTGCCAGTTTGGGTCTGCCGGAACCAGCCACAATACCCACAGAGGTTTCGCAGTCTATTGCGGCCGAAGCGAGCGATGCGGCAAAGGATAACACACTTGAGAATCCCGGCACTGTCGAGGAGTTGCACAAGAAATGCAAAGGTATGTAATGTCATTCATGAATACGCCTATGAAAACACCGCAAAGTGGCTCAAAAACGCCAACAGCCCAACTGATGACATAACCTACAAGCATGTGAGGGGGTCGGTCGGTGCCCCGTTTGTCTGTGTGTGTGTTTATGTGTGCGCGCGCGTGTGTATGCGTGTGTGCTGTGCTGCGTACTGCGTGTGTGTGTGCGTACCTTATTATTGTCTTTGATTATGTATTATCAGTGCACATAGTAGTCAATGTAGAATAATTAAATAAACGTTTTCTCATTCAGATGTACAGGCCATTACCTTTGAGGGCGCCAAGATAATGCTGAACAAGGGCCTCAGCAATCATTTTCAGGTATCCCACTCCATCAACATGAGCACCACTGTGCCAAGCGGTTATCGCTTCGGTGCCACCTATGTGGGCACCAAGCAATACAGTCCAACTGAGGCATTCCCGGTGCTGCTCGGCGACATCGATCCCTCGGGCAATCTGAATGCCAATGTCATACATCAGTTCTCACCGCGTTTGCGCTGCAAGTTTGCCTCGCAGGTAATGTGCTGCTCCCACTGCTGGAGCTGATACTTGTCTCAAGATGTATACAATGAACTACTTGTTGTGAATATTTACAGATACAAGATTCAAAGGTGACGGCCACACAGCTGAGCACAGATTATCGAGGCAATGACTACACCGCATCTATCACGTTGGGCAATCCCAGCATATTCACCAATTCCGGCGTTATTGTGGGCCAGTATTTGCAGTCGGTGACGCAGCGCATGGCTCTGGGTGCTGAGGTGGCCTATCAGTATGGACCAAATGTGCCCGGACGACAGATTGCCATTGTTTCGGCTGTGGGACGCTACTCCACCGGTGATTCCATTTGGTCTGGCACCCTGGGACCCAGTGGACTGCATTTGTGCTACTATCAGAAGGCCAGCGAACAGCTGCAGATTGGCGTCGAGGTTGAAACAAGTCTGCGCATGCAGGAATCTGTTGCCACCATTGGCTATCAAATTGATTTGCCCAAGGCAGATCTCGTCTTCAGAGGTTAGATACGCAAGCATTTAAGTAAACAATTACTATATATTAATTATCAATACTCAACAGGCTCTATTGACTCAAATTGGCACATTTCGGGCGTGCTGGAGAAGCGTCTGCAACCACTGCCGTTCTCGTTCTCTCTTAGCGGACGCATGAACCATGTAAAGAATCAATTCAAGCTCGGCTGTGGGCTGATGATTGGATAAAGCCACTTAACAAACAATAACCAGTCAGCAATCAACAATAACAGCAACTTCAACAGCAGCACCAGCAAATGCCGGCACCCAACAACCAACAATAGCAACAGATAGAGCAGCAAAAACAAACAGTTATCAGAAATGCATTATCCTAATTATCATCATCATCCTACATACATATACACAGAACACAACACACACACACACACACACACACAGCAGCAGCAGGCAAAACGTAATTGTTCATTTGTTTTAAATATGACCCACTTTTGACTTTAACTCGTCTCTCAAAAAATTGCAATTGTAAATGTATAAATTATAAAGCAAACAAACCAAAAGGCGAGCGACAACAAGCAAGAGGAGTAAATAAACAGCAAGTTCAAAAACAAAAGAAAAGAAACCTTAAAAAAACGAATTGTAGCTCCATGTATGCCATTCTTTAGTTCGTAGCAAAGAGCAATTGCTTTAGTATAACATTTTAATGGACATGTATTGCTTGATTTTAGCCATATACAACTGATGTACATACATACAACTACATTAATATAATGAAATTATTGCATTGTCATGTCCTTAATACCTGTCTCGCTCTACACACACACACACACACGCCTGCAAGCATAGTATATGTTCAAAAAAAAAAAAGAAAGCATAGAATTCCAATTCCAAAAGCCTCAGCTAAATCATTTTTTACACCTAAGTTGCTTTCCTACCAACAAAATGTCTACGCATTTAAACGTATGTACAACAACAACAAACGCTTTAATTTCCCCTAATGCAACAATGAGTAGTAGAACAACTAGTTGTTGAAATGAAAAAGAATGCGTATAAATTTGCTTAAAACAAAATACACTGCTTTAAGTTTATAATTCTTAAATTATAAATTAGTTTCTAGTTAACAATGACAGAAAATTTTTGTTAAACATTTTATTTTATTTGGCTCTACCGTTGTAGACGCCAAAGATGCTGTGGGGAAACCAAACTAAACCTAAAAAAGAAAAAAAAAATAAAGAACAAACTGTATATGTTATAGTAAGCCTATATTTTATTTCAACTTGGAATCGCAAAGGGCGTTGCTATATCTATATCTGTCTCACTCTGTGCCGCCGCAGGCTGCCAGCAAATTGTAAAGCAATTTTAAATAATGTCTGAAAAGCTACACAATAATTTTTGAAATCTTTGGCAACCAGTGGCCAAGGATAAAATTAAAAACAAGCGAAAGTTCTCCAACAAATTTGTTATACAATCGGTTAAAGAGCAGCGTTGTTATCTCTGTTGTTTAGATAAGAAAGTAAGCACACACATATTTATAAATACTACAAGCTGTAAAAGACTGACACAACTGGCGCAAAATATGTAATTGGATCAGCTGCTGAAATTGCGTCAATTAAGTGACCTCCAAAGTACTGAGCTGACGCTCCATGGAGCAGTCAGAGACTTTAACGGAGCAAGCGTCGTTTTACTTTTTATATACTTTTAACGGGCTATTATTATTTAACATTATTTTTATATTATCTATTATAACTATACATTTTATGTTCGGTAGTCTTATTGTTTCCTGCTAAATAAAATTAATGTAACTTGCAAAATAAAATGCGGTTTCATTTTATATTGGATAGGAAAAGAGATCGTAGGGTAAGTATTTTGTCAATTGAAGACAGTCCTTGAGAATTCGAGCTCGAAAGCTTTATTATTCCAACCACTTGCTACTGATCTGATTTGACTGCATGCAACAGCAATTTTAACATTAGGATTAATAATTCAGCAACAGCAATAATTACATCAACCTCATATAATTGCGTGCAAAGTAATACTCCTTAGTGAAACCCTTTATTTATTTTCTAGCAGCCTAATATAGTCTGCAGTAGACTCCAAGATGCAAACCTATGACTCATGACGTTTTCTCTCCCTCTCATCCAAGATTATGGAATTATAGATGATTACACTCAGGAACTTTCTCCGTAGAATAAATGCAGAAGAGATTGTGTTTCAACTTGTGTGTTTTTTATATATTTTTTTGTTTGTTTATTTATAAATTTTCACTTATTACAAAAATACTCTTAATTTCCTTTACTCATTGTATTTTCAAGTTTTAGGTTATAAAATAAAATTAAAAGCAAACAAAATGGCAAAACGCGTGCCAAGGAGTCGGAAAAAAAGCGAAATCATAATTATAAAACCAAGTTAGAGGAGTTGTGTATATATCAGATCAGAATATGCTCAACTGTGACACACCCTGCGTGAAGAATATACATATATTTTATAGGGGACACGCTCTCCAACATAGATAGATACATACATAAAAACATATGTACAAACTTGAATGTTGCTTTTTTTAGGCGATCGGCTTGCGATTCTTAGGAAAAAGGCTGTAGGATAGCGTGTGTGCTTTGCAAGGATATAGATTAAAGATCGTAATTAAAAGAAATTTTTTGTACAAGAATTGAATTTTTGACTTGAACTAAACACAAAATAAGTAGTTTTGAATAGCTCTGTTATTAAATGCATATTGTCTATGCACATGTTCTCAATCAATCAGTTTATGTATATCAAATACATAAAGCGCTCTTTAATAATACAACAAATTACAAAAAAAAAAAACTCATAATAATAAAGAATAAAATAAAATAAAATACATTCAGGCGGGCAATTAAGTGAAAATTATTACAAATTACAAATCAAATGATTTTTTAGCTCTTAAAGAAAGGCAACGGTGGCTGCTAAAATATAAAGATTTGTTTGTTGATGTACTCTCGTTTAGATTAGGTTAAGTTAAGCTCCACTATATATGCTCTAACTAGCATATATATATGCTAAGTATATAGTATGTGTGTATATATGTAAATGTTTTGTATACTTTGTAGTTGTAGTTGCTTGTCATTCAAATCGATTGCGTTGATAGGGAGGGCTGGAGCTCTTCTAGTGTAAAGTTGTCCAAAAAAAAGGTAGTTATATATATATGTATATTATATGATAATAATAACTGTGCATGGCTCGATAGAACACTACTCCGAAATATCAATTGGAATGGATGTGGTAAATGTCGGCGTCTCCAGCTCCTCATGCTTTTTCATTTTGAGACTCTGCAAAAGGCGAAAGCGAGAGAGTGCGTAAGTAAATAGTTAGTATGGATATAAGATAATCTCCTACCTGTTGCAGCTTATAGTGATTGATAATGTCCTGATCGGCTGGGCATGATTGTGTAAAGGCATCCAGTTGATACATGTGATACATATAACGCCAAAGCGCTGTCAAGTGTGTCTGCAATGGAAGAAGTAGAAACAAATTTCGTTAGCACTAATTAACACCTATCTCTCTCTCTCTCTCTCTCTGTGTCTTTCTGTTGCTTACCGGTATCTCAAAGTCCACAAAGTACTTGCCAGCCACACGTATATGCTGCAAACGTGGCATCAGCTCACAGTCGAAGCAGCACATGGTGTCGCCGGTTAGGAAACGTGTATTGCGTGCAACCAGATGATCATTGATCTTCTTCAGATGCGACATGAGCGCATTGTTCTTTGCCTCATCCTTCTTCACCAGCATCAGCTTCAATTTCACATACAAGTTCTCAATCAGCGTGGCCACCTCCTTGTCCTGCACAAACAGATTATAGCCACCGGGTATTGATTTCATGATATGCCTTTCGATTTTCTCATTCTCCAATATGGCCAGACCATTATCAATCAATATGGGTGGATGTGTTGCCTCGAAGTTGGTGCGAAAATCTGGTGGCGGCTTCTGCATATCCACTGTGGTCACCTTCAGACTGATCGTCTTCAGCTCGGCCAGCAGATACAGATCCATAAAGTACTCCTGACAGAACAGGCAGGCGCCCTTGCGTCGGCCATCGATGGTCGAAGCCTAGAAATAAAAGCATTTCATAAAATTTTATATTGGCTTTGAATTGCTTTTGGGCACTTGAGCCCCACAAATGATAATCAAGTGAAGCATGTGACATCATCAGTATCTACATAATTGAATTGAATGCGAGTGAGTTCGTCGCATGATGAATTGTTGACGCAACGTCTCAAACAGGCAAGCAAACAAACAAAACTAAACTACAGCTGGAGCGGAGCGGAGCGGCATTAACGTTAATCCTGCCTGCAACAGGAAATGCCGTGCCCTCCCAGATAAACTAAGCGGGCATCCGCTTCGGTCACGCCTGCGTGCCAATGCCGAAGCGTCAGTTACTATTTAAGGCGTGTGATGTCATCATATTTTGTGCCTTTGCCTTTAACTGATGTTGTTAACTTGTTGATTTATCGACAGCCGGCGTTAAGTGCTTGCGTGTGCGTGTGTGTGTGTGTGTGTGAGCGTTAGATAAAAACAAAATGGCAAATATGGTTAGCCAACTGCATTTACAGCTTGCCACACCCACAATAGCGCCCACTATGATGCACTGCAGCATGGACAAAGCTTTAACTGTTTATATTTATCTCTATTGTTAGTTGCACAATGCCAGGCAATGTCAAAGTTCAGCAGGCGACAAGCCTAGATACATTTGTATCTATTGCTATTTGAGTTGCAGTCGCATTTATTGACGTATATGGCAAAATGACAAAAAGCTAAATGTCAAATTAAATATATGTGCATATATAGCTGCCAGCTATGTGTGTGTGTGTGTGTGTGCGTGTGTGCATGAGAGAGCGAGAGGGGCATAAGCATTAGATCATTAGTTGTGCGTTCTTACATTTCACAGTTGGTTTAACTGTCAAGTTCTCTGCTCTCATTTTATATATTTCTTGCTTTTGCTTGCGTTTTGATCTCGAGCCAAGCAATTAAATAGAAATAATAGTGCGATAAGATTATACAAATATGTATATATATATATATAATATAGCAGAGCAGAGCGCGGCAGACTAACAATCATAAATAAAAGCGAAAAGCAAACACACACACACACACACACACACACACACACATTGGCATATGCATGTGTGTGAGATACGTTATTTTTGGAACCGGTTAGCAGCAGCGCTGACAGCTGCAGCGGCATTCAAAACTACAAAAAAAAAATACAGCACGCATACATACTTAACATCTGTATCTATGTACATTGGTATGTATCTGTAAAATTTTGCATTTCATTTTCGGTTGAGGGCGGCAGACAGACAGACAGTTTGCCAACCTTGAGATCTTTCTTTTGCCCCATAACCAAAACGCCCTCAATCGTTCCATTTACACACACACACGCACATATAGATACATATGTATGCCTATATCTTATCAGCTATAGCAGCGGAAACATTTCAACCTCACCTCATCATAACAGCCGACAACGGCTTCACTTATAAATGATGAAGTAATACCATAAAAACAAAAAAAAGTAAGAAATAAATATGTACGAGTATTAATAAAAAAAAAAAGAAAAATAATTTTTATTATCAAGTGTGTGTATGAAGTAAGAACGCAAACGCGAACGTGAGTTGCCTCGCTTGGTTGGCTGGTTGGCTCGTCGTATCTTGGCCTAAATTGGTAAATGGCTAATGAGTTTTGTATTCTCTGCTTCTCTCCCCCCTCCCCCAACACTGCTCTGCTTTACTCTCATTATTATTATTGTATTTATATTTATGGCGTGCGGCAACGTCAAGTCAACGTCAATTTCATTTAGAGCCCAACTGAACTGACTTAATTGCTATTTTAGTAAACGAAGATAGCAAAGTGAGAAGGTTTAAGTCTCATGTATAAATTAATTATTTATAACGCTGTGCCACACACAACAAATTAACACATGTAACAATAAATTTAAAATTTTATTTATATATGGGCAATAGAGGCATTTAGTTCAAGCTTAAGTTATGGCTAGCCATAAACAAAAAAAACTTTGAATAGATTTTACTAAAGCAGCTCCAATTTAAGAATTAGTGGCGTGAAACAAATTTGATAAAATATTTTTTAAATTCTAAATAATTGAACAAATTTATTTCAGCTAACAAGCTAAACAGAATTAAAACTAAAGATAATATGACTGACTGCATATCTTTTGTTTGAAGCTAAATTTTCCCTAATTTTCGTCACTCAAAACAATTAAAGCAACTGTTGCAGTTATAACTGTGTATGTGTGTGTGTAGGTGTGGGAGTGTGTGTGGGGGGCCTCTGGCCAAGGAGGCGGAAAAGTGCAACACGAGAAAAACCAGTTTTTGAGTTCAATGATTGTTTGTTGTTTTTGATTGTTTTGTCTTCGTACTTGCTTTATACATATGCATGCAAGTTTGTATGTGTATGTGTGCGTTTTGTTTTGTTTGTTTGCTGGCCCGGCTCTGGCTCTGCACGCCAGGCAGCATACCGAGCTCCTATGTTTGTTAGTTGAAAAAAGAGTGAATGCTGTTTGTTATTGTTGTTGTTTTTGTGATTACTACAGCTGCTTTCTTCAGCTATTTGGGCGCACACACACACACATGCCACATGCATAGGCCAAATTGAACTTTCACTTTTTGCTTAAACGCTTTATTTGTACATTGTATGCGCATTTAGTTTTGCGCTTTGTATTTTTTATTGTCGGTTTTCCTTTTGCTTTTTCTTTTCCTTTTCCTTTTCAATTGTAAATGCCAATGCCTGGGCATAATGTCAAAGACGCTTCTCTTACTCAGCTGACAGCGCAGCCGCAGCGCTAAGCACAACAGGTGTGCGCAGTCAGGAAAAGCCACCACCAACTGCTGCTGCGGCTGCTGCTCTTAAAGGGGGAATTGGGGGATAGTGGAGTTTTAGTTGAAGTTGCATTAGTCATGGCACTTTTATTGTTTTAGGGCGCGGCATACTGACTCAAAGTATGCGTATGTGTGTGTGTGCGTGGGCGGCAAACGAGGATTGGCCATAACAATTGTTGGGCTTACTAATAAAGTCAACATTCGACAATTAGCGGCGCAAACAAAAAGTTGAAGAGCTAATGACGAGCGCGCCAAAGAGATTTCGAAATTGCACACACACACACACATAAAGTTTGTCTAAATGTGTGTTGTGTGTGTGTGTGTGTGTGTGAGGGAGAGAGCAATTTTCAATTGCGCTCATTGTCAGATAAGAAGTTATTAGGCAACGCTGCTGCCAATACCAATGTAAATTTACACACACACACAGACATACAAACAGTTTGCAAGAAGTTCTTAAAAAGCAAAGGAGAAAAGCGCAGAACGCTATATTGTACGCTTGAGAAACCAGTTTCAGCGATGCTTAGAAACAACAACAACAAGAGCAAACATACAGATATAGATAGATAGATAGACAAGAGCGCGACGAATAAATCCAATAAAATGATGATGTGATAAAATAAAATTGAAATACGTACATATCTACATATGTATATGTATGTCTGTCTGTATAAATTTGATGACGGTGAGCCAAGAACCAAATGGAACTCGTGCATGCATAAGTGTGTGTGTGTGTGTGTGTGTGTGTGTGTGTGTGTGTGTGTGTGTGTGTGTGTGTCTGTGTGCTTGTGTTTGTGCAGTTGTTGCAACAACAGCATTTTCACTTTGTTGCTGGCAATGAAAATTTTGCATCAACATTTGTTCAAACACACACACATACTTGCATTTGCATTTAGTCTGCATGTGTGTGCATAATTTGTTCATGTTGCTGTTGTAGCCCGCGACTTAAGACTCACCTTTATAATCAATTCGATCTCGGGCACATCATATTTGCCAGTTCCATTTGTCGTCTCCTGTTGCGGCTGTGTCTCAACGTCGCTGGCTGACATGTTGTTTTTTTCTTTACTTTACTTTTTTTTATATTGCTTTAGCAAAGCTCTTTTCTCTTCTAGCTTTCTTATTCACAAACTTTAAAGTTTTACGTTTTGCTGCTGCTTCTTATCGTTGTCGTCGTTGTTTCTTAGCCGTCCGCGTGACGTGCGTACGTGTTTTTCGTATTTTTCTCTTTCCTTAGCTGCCTGCTGGAGCTATTTGTTAATTTATTTTGCTAATACACACGCGCACAACAATAACACAAATCTACAAAAATATACACTGTTCTATCGTTCACTTAGTAGCTTGTGCATTAATGTATAATCGGCTGCCAAAAAAAATTCGACGTCTGTCTCTGCTCGCAACTTAGTTAAAACTAACAGTGTGACCAGCCGCTGCCTGCCTTAAAAATAAATTTAGTCAAAACCAGTGTTGCCAATTGATTTTCGCAAAAAAGACAACAAGACAAAAAAAACGACAAGAAAAAAAGCTAAAAGGATTTGTTAACATTCTCCCACCAATTAAATTCGCCACCAATTAAATTAAATCTATGACAAGCAAGATTTCTACATGTTTCAAATTTTTTTCGGCTGAAGCTGTTTGAAAAAGCTGGAGTAGACCAAACTTGCACAGCTCGTGTATATCGAGTGGCAATAATTTATCGCCGGCAAGAAAAAAAAACTGGCAACACTGCTATCGGGCCGGCGTGCCCATATTTATATGTCACTTTGTTACAACAATTTAATGCATGTGCATATAGAATATAAGATTTGTTAAGCATGGATTTAAACGAACTGTTGCAGCAGGCACAACGCCTGACAAATGAGACCAAAATGGATGTGGAGCTGCCGCGCGTAGAGCGCACGCTCTCCCAAGTGCTGCAAGCAACACAGGAATTACATTCGCGCGTCACCCAAACGGGCACAAACGATCTGCAAGCGTAAGTTAGCTCAAGTCTGTTATAATTATACGAAAATCTATGTACATTATTTACTACAGACACATATTGCTGGGGTCGCGAGGCGTAGATTTGCCCAAGCTCGCACAGAAACTGGAATTGTTAAGCGCGCGTAAATCTTTCGAACCATTGAATCCCATTGCTGACACCGATGTGCTTGGGTATTTAAAGAATGAGCGCGAGAATGCTATTATTGCTGTTATTGAGGAGACAAACAGAAATGTAAGTTAAACACACAATAATGGCGAATATACATTAATGGCAATGCTTTCGTTGCAGATATTCAAGACTGTAGAGCGTAACAAGATACGCAGCATATTTGCCGAGTGGGGCGATGAAAAGGAGCGTTTACTTAACGCTTTAGTTGGTCCCGATCATGATGATTTCGGTGCTGTGCATCGCCAAATGGTGCCGACAGTATTGCCGCAGATACCGCATCCGCGTTCGCGTCTCAGTCGGATGGAGACGCTCTACGCCAAGGAGATAAGCTTTTACAATCAGCAACAAAGCAGCAACCAACGTGCTGGCCTGCTAAACAAGCTTAACCTGCTGGTCAAAACTGACACCGATGAGTTTGACGTAACGATTAGCGAAATGTGGGCCGTGCTGGCTTATATGTCGAATGTGGCGCCAGTTTCGCGCAATGTTGAACCCATAAAGTCTCGTCAATCGGGCCACAAATTTGCGCAGCAGGCGCGCCAATATCTGGAGCAGCGCTACAAAGAATACATGAAAACTATCATACAAAAGAATCGCATTGTGGCTCAACGCGGCGGCATACCCAATGTCTACAATACGGTCGGTTCGTATGTAAATATTACTTTCCAGAAGGCGCAGTCGTTGCTAGGACTACACGATGTGGCCGATGGACGCCCGCTGTGGGCGCTAGTCTTTTATTGCTTAAGATGCGGTGGTCTTGATGCTGCCATCCAGTACCTCAGCGAGGCTGGCAGCTGCTCCGAGTTGATCAAGTTGTTGCAGCATAAGAAGCAGCTGCTAAAGGAACGCTCCACGCAGCACGAGCTGGGTGATTTGGAGCGTCCGCATGCCAAGCTGGAGGGTCAGCTAAAGCTGGAGTATTGCAACAAGCTTCGTAACTGCACTGATCCCTACAAGAAGGCGGTAAGCAATTACATTATTTTTCAACGCCTTAATTTTCTTACTCTCTCTCTCTCCCTCTCTTTTACATTTAGGTGTATGCCGTTATCTTGGCCTGTGATCCGCATGAGCAGCATGCGGATATTGTGCATAACATCGAGGACTTTCTCTGGATACAGCTGTCCGTGCTGCGCAGCGACGAACACACTGATTATCACGGCGATCGTCTTACCTACGGTGGCCTGCAGTCGCTTATTTTGGAAAAGTATGGCGAGAGTTATTTCAATGCACACGAGAAGGCGCCGCTCTATTTCCTGGTGCTCGTGCTCACGGGTCAGTTCGAGTCCGCCATTGAGTTCTTGGCGCGCACGGAGAAACTACGCGCTCATGCTGTGCACATGGCCATAGCATTGAATGAGCTTTCGATGCTGGCCACACCCAGCAATGTGCAACAGCCGCTGCTTAGCGCCGAGCCCACTGATCCCAAGCCCATGCGTCGTCTTAACTTGGCGCGTCTCATCATCATGTATGCCAAGAGCTTTGAGCAATCGGACACCAGCCTGGCGCTGCAATATTATTACATGCTGCGCCATTTCAAGGCCTCCGATGGACGCAACCTCATGCTGACTTGCGTTTGTGATCTGCTGCTGGAGCATTCCGATGAGAAGATGGTGCTGTTGATCTTTGGCACGCCAGATCCTCATGAGCCGAATCTCTATGTGGGCGGCATCTTTTCACAGTTTCCGACTATGGAGCAGGACAAGTATGCGCTGGCCGGCATGGCGGGCGATGAGCTGGCAAACCGCATACAGTTTGAGGCGGCGCTGGGTCTCTACATCATAGCTGGGCAGCTGGATAAGGGATTGCGTTTGTTGTGCTCACTGCTTACGCAGGTGGTGCATCAACCTATGCGTCCCGGTGGCATGCGTGAGCAGCTGCTGCCGCTGACGGAGCAAATGGATTTGGCGCTAACCAGGCGCAAATGCGATATAGATGAGCAACTGTTGTCGATGTATACACGCTTGATTCAGCTGCGCAGTTTCTTTGACTACTACCATGCAGGTGAATCGCGTAAGGCTGCCGAGACGCTAGCCAAGCATCACATTACGCCCGATAGCTGCAATGATGTCGATGACTGCATCAGCAACTTGAAGCAAATCGGCGCCGATGTGATTAAGGTTATGCCCGATGTGCTGCTGGCTGCCATGAGCATCATCTATGATGAATATAAGACACTCAAGTCGAATAGATCCAGCATTACCAGCAGCAATGTTAGTCTGGCCCTAGAGGATGCCACCCGGTCACAGAGTCACGAGGAACTGCTGCAGTTGCAGTATCTGCGTGGACGCGCCAAGGCACTGACCAATATGGCTGCAACACTGCCCTATCGCATGCCGGCCGATACCAACAATCGCCTTGTGCAGCTGGAGATTTTGATGCACTAACCGTTCTTGCTTTGTTTACATAAATGAAGTTCGCTTTTATTAAAAATTAGTTTATATAGTATATGTATATGTGTGTATATCAAATGGTTATTGGAAAATTTTGTGCGTATATTGCATAAGTGGGCGTGGCTTAGCCCATATACTGATAGGATGCGCATACGGGCTCCTGGTGGCGCGCATGCGGTGATGATTGCAGTGCCAAACGCTGCAAGTGGCAGCCACGACATAGCAGGCGGCCGTCCAAGGGATAACAGCGCTTGTCGGGCTCATCCGTCAGCTGCATGCCGCACTCCTCGCAGATGTAGCAGTCCACATGGAAGTCCCTGTCCATGGACACCACACGCACGGTCTCGTCAGTGCCCTCAACGGGCGTGATGCCTAAAAGAAAATCATTAATACAAACAATTGCTAAAGCTATTGAGCGGGCGGCACGCACCTTTGCCGCAGCTGGCGCACTTGGGCGCAAACATGCTGTGATAGTCGTTGACGCAGTAAATTTTGTGGTCCACATCCACGGTGAAGGGCACGCCGTCCAAGCACTCGTTGCAGATGCAGCAGCGAAAGCAGCCCGGGTGATATGACTTGCCCATAGCTTGTAAGATCTAAAACCAAATAGCATAAATATGAATTAGAGCGAGATAGCTACAGCGATTGCAGGTGACGTTACCATTTCCATGATGAGATGACCACAGATTGCACACTTCTCGGCTGTCTGCTGGAAGCCCGAATACTGCAAAAGAGTTGGAGCAACATGAGTCTATAATATGAGATTTCTCAATATAGAGGCAGAACCTACCATATAGTCCTCCTCGCAATAGACACGCCCATGGACATTGTAGAATGCTTTGCCGCGTAGTGCGCGTCCGCAAGAGCAGCAAATGAAGCAATTGGTGTGATAAAGATTGCCCATGGCCTGGCAGGCCTGTCCGGCACCTTTGACCTTCTCGCCGCAGGTATGACAAATGCCAAAGTATTCTCCATGCTCTTCGCTCTGCTCGATCTCCTCCTCTAGCTGACGTGTCAGCTCCTCGATTTTGCGCTGCGCCTCCGTCGGACCAGCCGGACGCGGCGGTGTGACGCTGTACGGCAGTAAGTTCTTCGTTAGGCCTAAATAGAATGTAAATTTATAAGTATTAATAATGAAGACAAGAAATCAATAAAGATTAAAAATAATATTGCTATGCTGTTTTCAATTGGTTGGTTAGTTACCTCTCCTGGGCCGCAAGGCGGCTGTGTATGCATTTGAGGGATTAAAGGAAATTTAGTAAGCGCTGCCTTTAAAGCTGCAGACTTGGATCCACTTACCTGTGCTGCTTTGCGAGGGTGTTGGCGAGGTGGCCACCACCAGCGGTGCCGTGGGCGCCATGCAATTAGCTCGCAATTGTGACGTTGCTGGCACTGCTGCTGCTGCTTGTGCCGAGGCTGCACTTGTGATGGCTGTGAAGACATTGCTAGTGGCCAATGCCGTTGTTGGCGCTACTGCTGCGGCAGCGACTGGTTGTGGATTGGCTGCGCTGACTGCAGCGATGGCGCTGCTCTTGTGTAGATTGGCCGTCATGCAGACATAGTCGGAGCTATTGATATCCTCTATATAGTTGGGATTAACGGATACATTGATGCCGGCATGTGCAGGCAGTTGCTTAATTGGCGTATGCTGCTGCAGTTTGGCCATCTGAGTGGGCACTGGCGATGACAGCGGACTGCTGAGATGACTCGGCAGTGATAGATTGCGATAACGTTGCGTTGCACCGCTAGCACCACCGCTGGCGATGCCGCCATTGCTGTTATTGCTGCTGCTGCTGCGCTGGTGCAACGGCGAGGCAAGCAGCAACGTTGAGTTTGGTTCCACACTGGTTGGCGTGGGCGTGGCCATTTCTGTATGCTGATAAATGCTTGCTGTGGCTGGTGATGCTTGCGGCTGTGCACGTTGCCCGGAATGCGGTATGATGTTCTCGTAGATGGGCGCCGCCGCGCCCATGCCCATGCTGGACGAGAGCTCCTCTATGGTATTGTGATTATGGTTGTGATTGTGGTTGTGACTGTGCTTGGGCGGCTCCGGCACGGGCGTGTGCGCAAAACGACCGCCACCAATGGGCTGCATTAGCAGATAGTCATTAAGCATGACATTCTGCCTGCTGGCTGGACTCTGCGGCTGCGCGCGCTTTTGATTCGAGTCGAACTGGCCATAGAACTCAAGATTCTCATAGACCGGCGAGTGCTTTTGCGGCGCTATGCGTTGGCCCAGTATTTGCGCTGTGGGCGCATAAATGTGCGCGGCGTGTTGTGTTGCAAGCTCTTGCGCCTGACTGGGCATGGCATTGGCTGCTGTGGCGGCAGCATATTTGTTGCGCTCATATAACTTGTAGTCTTCGCTGTTGGGCAGTCGTTGCAGCTGCGTTGCCTCGTGCATGTAACTCTCTGGTCGTTGCTGATAGCTGCCGATATGCAGGCGTTGCATTAGCTGCTCATAATCTGAGTCAGCAACTCCACCTGGCGCTGCACCTGTGGCAGCGCCCACCATTGCCGCATTGCTGGCATTTCGATGCGTTCGCTGGGTGGTCATTATAAATCAATGCACTTATATACACACACATACGCACACATGCACACACATGCGAATGACTTCAACTTCAACTTCAATCTCCCTAACAAATAGGTATCGGTATCGAACACTTCTCTTTGTTGAGAGAATTTTCTTTGAATAATTCAACAAATGCCTGATTCACTCTGCTTGCGTTTCTCTGCAACGCATTCAGCTGCTGTTTATCAGCTTTGCAGCGGCAACATTTTTTTGTTTAATTACTTTGCGTTTTTGTTTAATGCGCTGAGTAGCACTCCCAATACATATGTAAATGTTTTTTTTTTTTGTTTTTACTAGTGATGGTAGTAATGGCAGTATCGAAGTTAGCTCTGGCACTGCGCAACTGCTCTATTGCAGTTGCGTTACCGATACTTACACAAACATATCGATTGGTAACTAAGCCGCCAAGCTTTTGAATTCTGATTTGAAAATATGAGGCCACAGTTTTAGTAGGTTATAATAGATTTTATTAGAGGTTTATAATTCATATATGGATTTAAAAAGTTTTAATATAATTTTTTGCTAGTTCGATTGCAAAATAGCTGCAACTTGCAACACCAGCAAGGCTCATAAAAAAATAGACTAACTACAAGTCAGATTGAGGAATATATTTTTAAGAATTTAATTTTTTTTTAGAATAATTAATGCGCTTGCTTTAGAGTATTGCAGTTACAGCTGTTGCCAGCCAATGCGCCCTGTATATAAGTTTGTAAAAACACACACACACACACAAACACACGTATAAGTACAACATACACCAAATGTAAATAGAGCTTTGATGGGTTTGCTGTTTTTTAAATGGTTAGTTAAGAACAGGAAACTTTAGCATACAGAATATATATAGCCATATGCGTTTATGCATAAAAAGCAATCACTATATGTAGTGTACTGTGTGTATATGCATATTATTATTGGTTAAAGTTGCAATTGGAAACTCTTTTAATTTATTTGGAATCATTCACAACATGGCAAGTCTGATTCACTTTGAATATATTAGTGAGTTCATCTAACAGAGTCTCATATCGGTAGGCCACGCGAATTTCGGGCACATTGGTGCGAGTTATATCGTTGCCCATAATGCCATCCTCAAAGTAATGCATACCCAGCCACTGTTGTTTAATCTAAAATAGAAAGTGGAAAGCAGCGCTTGTAAGAGTTTTCAATTAGTGTTCGCAAAGTTACTCACATGATGTGGAAAACCACTCATAGTGACGCTATTGCGCGCCAGCTCGCACATGTCGCATGAGCTGAGCTTCCACACCTGCGCTGCAATGCTGTATTCCTCCATAAGAGGTTCCTGTGATTATAGAAAATAAACCATATTATAATTTTATCATACGCCGAAGCGGAAACTCATCTCGTAGCTTACCTTGGTGAAATGAAATTGCAGCGGGTCATCGGTAGACAAAGAGATAATCAAACCACGCGCTAAATATTCGGGCAAGGGATTGCGATGATAATTAAGAAACAGCGAATTATTCGAAAGCGGTGACATTGCTATGCCGATCTGTGTCAGATAATAAAGATACTGCAGCACTGGCACCTTGCGCAGCAGCAAGCCATGGGAAATGTTTTCGGCCATGAGAAAGCCACACACCAAATGCTGTACGGGTCCAGCCTCGCCACAATGTGGGCGCAGCACAAAAGTGTTCATGCCGCGTTTCCTAATTAAATTAAATAAAGATTATTAATACAAACATCTTGTGTGTGTTGGCCTCGTCTACTCACTCTCTAAACTTGTTCAACACAGTCATATTGGCATACATATAATAGATATAGTAGGCATATGGCGGATTATCCTCGATGGTCCATTCCTCGGGTCTCAGCACATCGCTATCAAACAGTGGATTCTCTGGCTTGGACTCATCATCCACAGAATCAAAGCCAATCACATATTGTAAGAAACGATTCAAGTTTGGATTCTCGCTGGGCTTATTGGTTGCTTCGAAAAGCGGCAAGAAAATATTATTGAGAATCTCCTGGAATGATGTCATCATTTTGTTGGATCTAAAGATGTCGAACAATCGAGGTATCTGTATTAGCCAACGTATATTTGTGCTATAGACATCATTATCAATGGCCCATTTGGCCAGCTTATTCCATTCATCTGGAGATTTGCCATAAATGGAAAGACGCAGCTCAGCGTTTTGATACTTTGACTCTTCCAGATCGAAGGCCACTTCCTTGATGATTTGTGCAAAGTATTTGCCATTCAAATAATTATCGGTTTTGAGAAAAACCTCACGCAGCCTGGATTCGCCAATGGGATTGTATTTGGAATTGAATTTATCAAAACGATGGAACGTATTGCGATCAGCATGCACGTCCAGCATATCAACGGTCAGATCGTAGGTAGTCAAGTTCATTGATTGAAAGACCTGTGCCAATGTCATGGGCTGTCCATTTGTAAAGGTGACCACCTCATCAGCGTTATTCTTCAGTGTCTTTTTAATGAAACGCAGCAAATGCTTCTGATTCATGCACGAGGCCGCGTGTATATGAGTATCCACCTTTCTGGTATTGTAGAAGTCCCGATGGGGCACAGCCTTCTGGGCGGCCAGCTCGCGTAGCTCATTGAGCAGCACATGCATTTGGTACTTGGATGACAAATAGCATAGACGCCGATAGCAAAACGATTTACTAATCAAAAGGAATGCAATATGAATGGGGAAGACTACTTAAATTTTAACTCAACATTACTTACAGTGGTCCATCGGCTATCATATTACACATGACCTGCATGTCATTAACAAATTCATTCATATCCGGATAG
Organism: Drosophila busckii; assembly: GCF_011750605.1. NCBI lineage: Eukaryota > Metazoa > Arthropoda > Insecta > Diptera > Drosophilidae > Drosophila > Drosophila busckii. Next base: position 8,940,509 of record NC_046608.1, read on the forward strand.
GGAAAATTCAAATCCTCTTTGCAATCCTGTTATAGCATAGAATTTTTATAAATCGCACTGTAATCTCAATTTCAAGTACATACCTTATCTACAAATACATGAAAGACGCCATTTACTGGCTTTATGACGTAGGTTTCATCTGGCACATATTCCACATCCCAGACATTATCCATTTTTGGATGCGGCGTCTTCGGATGCTGCTCTGCATAGTTGAAAGTAATGTTTCGAATTATTGTGTGTTGATAACACATTTGCATTTTTAGTGAACGTGCGTTACGTGCATTTTATATATAAAAAAAATGTACATAAATAAACAGTACATTAATATATAAGTATGTATATATGTATGTACATAACAGACACTTGCAATTAAGAACCAGTTAGTTGATTGTATACAAACTTGTTCTGATTTCAAGTTAATTAATATTTAAAAATGCTGGTTCTTCTTATCAAATGCGTCTATTATGCATGTACATCTATATTTGTCTGATTTGCTCGTTTTGCAGAGTTGTTGGTGACTATGTATATAACTTATTTTTGAAAGGCATTTCGTTTATACACTAACGGTAATGGTGTTGTACAAACAAGTGCTAGAATTTGAGTTGAATTTGTGAGAATTATGCTAAAAATCTATACAAAGTGCATGTCCTTTTCAGTAAGGATTATGCAGACTTAATAACGTAAATATTTTCTACAACAGCAGGAAACAAGAGTGGAAAGCGAGAAAGCGGGAAAGTGGAAAGCGCAGAGAGAACAACAAGCAACGGTAAATTATATTGTTAGTTGTGATAAACACACAAAATTACGTGCAATGCTTAATGTACAAACTTGAATGCTACGACACTCACACACATCAACACTTGTGAGCTTTTAAACATAACGGAAATTGTTTACGGTTTATTGCAGCGGTTATAAACGGTTATTAGCGGTAAAAACAATCATACAGAAAACAAAACAATGCAATTTAATGCTATTGAACCAAATATAACAAAAAACATTTCGCATTTTGCATTGATTATAAATATGTAACAGAGATAGATAGAAAGAGAGAGACAGTGACAGAGTGAGAGAGCGCAAACAAAGGAACATAACGATTTTTTGATTCGAAGCGTTTTGCAGCGGCGCTCGAATTACCTGTTAAGCTCGTCACACTCATTTTGCGAATTATGTCTATAAAAATATTAAAAAATAAAGTATAAAACAATATTTATGTATATATGGTATTCTATATGCAAGAAAAATATATTTATAAAGCAATAAAAACAACGAAAATAAACAATAAATAGAGCAGGAAGAAGAGCTGAGCTTCGCATTTGTTTGTTGGCGACTTGGGAATTTTATACAAATATACATACGTATAGACTACTTATAAATAAGGTACATATGTAAATGCAAACCATACAAAATAGAGTAGAATAAGACATGAGGCAGGAGCTAATAAATATTTATTGAGTGTGGACACGGCCGCAAATAGCGAGCAAGATATAAAAAAGAGAAACATACATAGGAGCTCTGTATGTAAAAATCATATATAAATATATATACGGAGAATAGATATAAAAGAGAACTGCAGTTCTGTAGTTCTGTAAGCGCATACAGCGCATAGTACTAAAATATCGATATTATCGATAACAAAGCAAGAACTGTAATATTTTTGTTTTGGTGCAACACAACACTGTCAAGAACTTAAGCTACATACATTCAGTTTGACTGTACAAGGGCAGGCAGAGCTGTTAGTTATTACTATGGCAGGCTTACCGGAAACCGATTTGGCTGGCAGGCGATCAAAGCGATCCTTGAGACGCACAGTCTTGAGAAAGCGTGATGTTGTGGTTGGAAATGATTGATCCGACATGGCCATGTAGTGAGCGCGCAAGCGCAGTGCCTCAATGAGCAGCGTGGAGGCACGCTCCAGATCCTCCAGCGGCACACCGCTGGTGTCCTCGCCCGAGACGGAGACACGTTGAAAATTGATGTCGGCATCGGTTTTGGGTGCTTCTTCGCTCGAGGCCAAGGCATCAAAGTCTGAGCTGCTGCGCATCAAAGGACTGGCCAAGCCTTGCGCGCGTGTATTCGTTGATTGCCTGTGAAATGGAAGAGAAAGCAAAGAAAGTTTTGTTATGCATATTTCATACAAATTGAATATTTGTTAGGTGTGCAGCATACTTAACAAATTGTTCTATAATGGGCTGATATTCGTAGGCACGACAGAAGCTATAGCCATCGTCGAGGAATGACATGTTGCACCAGAGACCTGGCGAACGAATGCGGCGTCGTTTGGTCTGCTCTACGCCACAGATCGATTTACAGTCGATACACTAATTCGACAATTGACCAATTGATTTATGAAAGCGCTCGCTCCGCCTTCGACTGATACTGATACTGATAGTGCGTTCTAATTTGCCAAAAGGGCACGCGATGCGCCTTTCAAACCCCCCGAACACAAAACAAACTTCACTTGCAACTTCAAGTGCCCACACAGCTGAGAAGGCGACAAAAGTTAAAACTAAGTTTGTCTACCGCTTGGCGTGTGGCACGAATAACAACAAGAGAGTGGAAGTGGAAGTGTAAAGGAGAGGGAGTGAAGTCGGCCTGGCTTGATTGCAAGTACTCAATGTCAGGCGTAGGTCGTTGGACAACAATTTGCTTAAAGACGCACACGCAAATGCAAAATACGTTAGCAACGCTTTAACCGGGCAACGGCTTGACGGGCACGGGCACGGGCACGGGCACGCGGGCGGACACAAGTTAAAAGGTAAAAGGTACGTGTAATGCAACAACGTTTGCTTTTGCTGTCGTAATGCGTATCGACAGCTTTATATGGATGCTCAAATTGTACTAAAAGGTGACGGCATCCGAAATACTCAAAAGCGTGGCAAGCGCGAAATGCCACGTTTTGTGGCGCTGCTGCTGCCCGAAATGGAAATGGAAATGGCGATGGTGGTGCTTTTAGCATTATGCCATAAGCTTCAACAACCAATGCACTGCTGGACAAAGCCGTCAACCGTCACCGTTGCCAACGTAGCCGTCGTCGTCGTCGTCGCTGTCTCTGTCACCGTTTGCCTAATGCAGTTCCATTCAAAATCAAAACGTGTCCAGCGTCGTCGTCGTCGTCGTTGACGCTTTGGCCCACTGGCTAAAGCAGCGGTGTTGTCTAGACACATACCTCCATGCCACGCCCACCTGCCTCTCTGTCATTCTCACCTCGGTAGGGTTGGCCCTGTCCTTGTCGTAGTTGTTTGGATTAGCAGCATGTCGAGTGTGTATATGAGTTCCCACTTTTGCTTTTGTCTCTACCGTAGTCTGGACAACACAATTGTCGTTCATTAGAGCGCTATACAAACGCTATGAAATATGCGCTCTGCTCACTGTTCGCTAATTAATTTATAAACAATACCGTACCGTCCCGTACCGTACTTACTTTTCATTTAGTTGTCGCTGTATTTGCAATTTCTTTTCAATCTGTTCAATGGGAAACTGCGGCACTTCATAGGGCGCCGAAATCTCATTGGTCAGCTCAGTATCAGCATCGGGCTTATCAGCGTCTGAGGCATCCGTTGTCGTATCACCTGTAATGGAAAAAACAACAATCGACATCATTAACATAACATTAAAAAATTAAAAACTATAGTAAATAGTTCTAGTCTATTGCAACTATAACTTGTGGCTGGCTGGCTGGCTTAACCTACTTATCGGTTCAAGCGAAGGCAACTTGTCTACATTGTACATGGAATGAATCGAATTGCTATTCATTTGCTCCATAACATTATCGCCAAAGAGCTTCGTGTCTACGCGCAGGCGATGCGCGCTGTCCATTCGATTGAAATTCATAACTGCAGTGACAGCAGTGCTGCTTGTGCTTTCTTTCTATATGTGGTCTCAACTTTTAACTGCAGCGCGCTCTCCAGTAAAGTAAACTGAACCTAGCACCGGCGATACATAAACTGAAAGCCGAGATTGCTTGCTAGACGTAACTGATACGTCCGTCGGCCACTTTAAGCGCGCGCGCGTCGAGTCGACGAGTAGTCCAACACTCAATATTCAAAACAAAATGAAAACAGCAAAACATGAAACAGAAGTTATAAATAAATGACGTTCGACTATGCCCAAAAGAGAGTGAGAGACAAGACATTAAAATGACAGGCGATCAGAGATAAGGCCCCGAACCTATAACTGGAACTGCATCGATAGTCAACACGAAGTTGCAATACTCTGTGCTTAACACGTAAACAAAAATGGAAACAAAAGTAAATGGGACTTTCTTTTTTTTTGCGATTTTCTAGCCACATTACGGATAAAATTCCGCCAAAAGCAGTTCAAATCACCATTTATTCCGTTCGTGTGCGAAATCAATTTGAAATTGTCAACAAAAACAATTGACAATATGTTAGAACTAAATTATAAACTATGGAGCGAAAGGCAATATCAAAGATTATAGATTGCAATCTTTGCTTGAATTCAATTTACATATGTATGTTCCTCACTCGCTCTCAACTTTCTCACTCTCTTTGAGTAGTTATGACTGCCGGTGTCAGACCGAGGAACAAGATAAAGAGTGTTGGGCATCAAAAGTTGTTTGAAACGCTGCATGACGCCAACTCAAACAGACACAGAGACAAGTATCCCGCTGATAAACAGCAATAGCGATAGAAAAAAAGACGTTAAGCGTTTATCCGGCTAACATAAACTGTTCCGCGGAGAAGACGTCAGAGGAAGCAAAGTGTGTGAGATGCGTGTGAGTCTCGTTGTGTCTGCATCATTGGGATGCGGATTCACTTACAGTCACAGAATTCGCCTTGCCTAATGGGTGGCTTGTTGGTTGCTTTTGTTGCTGTTTTGGTTGGCATGGGTCTGTGCAAAAGAGGAGGCGTCTCACTGACTGTGCTGGATGCCTTCGAGTGTCGTTTGACAGTGGTTAGGGGACCGTCATCATAGGAATCTTCCGTTGCACGTCGTTCCACATTGTCGGCGTTGCCAATGATACCACGAGATGCCATCACGGTAATCAGCTGATCTCGATTGCTAATCACAGCAGCTATAATAACTCGGCTATTGGGTACTCGACTGTTTGTGTGTGTGTGTGTGTGTTGTGTGTGTGTGTAATTTTACATAAATTTTTGCAACATTAAACAATAAACATTTGAATGAAACACTGCGTAAAATTTATAAAATATTCAATTTAGCCAGCTATTTACTATTGTTACTTCTCTCACACACACACACAAGCACATATATATCTATATATAGTATATATATATTTTAAGTCGTAGTAACTTGACAATATATTTATTTTTGTTCGCAGTTTGAAACGATTTTTGATACTAATTGCAACGCAATTCGATTAATGTTGTTCGTCTTGCTTGTTGGGAATGCGTTTTATTGTTGTTGTTCGTTTTTTTTTCTTTTTTCTTTTTTTGGCACCGGCAATATGTTTTCATCCAAAGTTTATACACCGTCTGAAGTTGAGCAACTCAAGTTTGTTTTGTTTTGGCTGGCGAGAGTGATAAAATAAACTCACAGAGCTTTTTTCGTTTCTCACAAATACTCAGTGATCCCATTTAGAAGGCAAAGCTTTTCTATTTTCCTCACTCATAGACGCACACAAGTTACATATATATAAATTAGATCAACAAAAAAATAAACATGCATATAGTATACATATATATATATATGTATATGAACATATGTTGTCCAGTCAAAATGCTGATCGTGCGCAAAAAGCTAAAGTCGGGTATATGTAGTGGAAATTCTTTAAAAATAATTTTGAAAGTGAGCTATTAATTGTAAATTATTGTAGTCAGCAGTTTTAACAATTTTTAATAGTTGCAACATTTTTGAGAATTAATCTACAGGCTTAGAAATTCGTTAATACTGATCAAAGTATTCTTTTTGCTATTATTTATTAATAATATTTATTGATTGAATTGATTTTAATATTTATAGAACTAAAAAACGTTCTTTGAATGAAAATCAAAATATTGCTATATGATTTAATAAATTTAATGATATTTATATTTCAAGTGCTTTGTGCTTTAAATTCTTAAAATTGCTAAAAGAAATATCTACTTAGCAATAAATTCTAGTGCTTGATAGAGCTTTTGAGTATTTAGTAACCAAATCAATGCTAATAGCGTTAACTAAATAAAAAGTCATTGTTAAAAGCCAGAGACGAACATTTGTCGGGTCTATATAAATTAGCATTGAGCTGTTAACGAGCAGCGCAGCTGCATACAGAGATACAATGCATGTATGTATGTGTGTGTAATATATGATGACTCTATAAGTCAAAAACATATTCGCAGTTCAACTTTTGCAAGTCATTGGCAGTTCATTTGCCTTGTTTTGTTGTTGAGCATTAATATTGATATATACATTGTACATATATATTTTTATTCTTATGCACATACATGCAAACATATGTATAATATATATTATCTGCTTGCTATTATTGTTGTTCTGTTTTATTTTTGGCTAAGCAATTTGTTGGCGCCGCACATGTTGTTGTTGCTCTTATTAAATTTATTGACCGCACCTCAATTGATATTTATTAAAATGTCAACTATTGCTTTCATTTTTTTGCATTGCATTGCATAATATTTGTTTAAGCTATTACTATATATAGCAGCTTTTGCTACTTGGTGTTTGCCTAGGCACTGATATTTGTCAACTGAAAATTAATTTGGAGCATTTGACAGCAGACAGCGCTGCTTATTACTCTTACAAATATTAGCAACTTTAACTGAACTTAACTCAACACTGACTTAACTACTCTGCATAATTTTAATTAAAGTTGCAACTAATACTATTCATTTATTTACTTACTGGCAATACAGTAAAAATAATTTTGAAATTAATAAACAATTAACAATAAAAAAAACGAGTAAGCAAAACTTTCCTATGCAAATTCTAGGGTATATCGCAATTTAGAGCTAAGCAGCGAGCACTAAACAATTGATTTGAGCGTGACTAACTGCCGTTAAATATTTACAAAGAGCACACACACACACACACATACAAAAGAGCGCGGAGATTAGCACAAACGTGAGCGTCATCATCAAAGAGTAGTAAAAGTGAAAGAGAGCGAGCGCGACTCTGCTTAAGCTTAAGCACTAATCAGCTTTAAATACGAAAACAAAAGAGCATACGTATAATTATTGTGAGAACTTTTTTCATTATTTATTTATTTATTGTTGTAGCTAATGTTTTTATTATTACGGGCAATTGAATCCCTGACCTTTACCAAGTGACCGATTTGAAATATTCCGGCAGCAATTACTCATCGGTTTATTTATTTATTTGCCATATCACTTAATTGTAGTGGACAGCACAATTATGATGAAATGCGTGTGTAAATAATAGACAAATATGTAGTAAAATGAATTGCAGCAGGTGGACAAGATCTCAAAAAGAAAAGTAAATTCATATATGTATGTATTACACATAAAATAAAATTATACAAAGCATACAACACAAATGTTTCAATTTTATACTGCGTAGTGCCTATTTATATCAAAAAGTAAAATTGACGGCTAAATAAACAGCTTGTTGTTCAAAGTTGTGGCTTCGGCGACTATTTGCATTATACTTATAGAATTGATTGCTATGATTATCAAGTACTATAGTTAACAATGCTGTCTGCAAAAGCTAGTTAATTCATATAGTGCTTGCTTTATTTCTAAAGCCGTCAAAGAGCTAATGATAAGCTGCTACAAATTCAAAGGGGCAGATAACACACACACATGAACACGCACACACACATGCACATGGAGTGCAAAAGAAGGCAACAAAGTAAATGAGAACATGAATGGGAGCTAGGGAGTTTAAAGGCCACGTAATGTTGCTATTGCTTTTTGATTTGACGTGCTGAAAAAAGATTCAAAATCAGCTCATTAAAAATAAAAGCCAGCAATTTGTGCTTGTTAAAGTTGTTTACTTAGGCTTTGGTTCAATTTAAATTTAGAACGCATAATCAACAGTATCTAATCTGCTACTGTAGAGTTAAATTTTGTTTTTTAAAGGATTTATGCCCTACAGATAAGATTATAATGACTTAACGTGTTACTAAATATCAGCAGCTTTGTAATTTACTTTAACTACCTGCAAGCAAATGTTGACTCACACACACACACACACACACACAGTCGACTGCATTTTCTTAGTCAGCTGTGTTTGTGTGCTCATTGACAACCAATTAACTAAATGGTTTTGTCTGTTGCTTCTTCTACCACATACTCTCGACTTCTTTTGACATATAATACGTGCCTGTCCGAGATGTTGTATGCCCAACCCAAATGGCAGCAAATATAACATTTCGCAATTGTTGGAAATGTTTGCTTAAAAATAGCTTTAATTTGGAAAGTGCTGCACTGAAACAGCTTTTCTAGTAAACGAAGCTACACACTAGGCTAGGGGATGCGGCATGGGCTTGAGGTAAATGTATGTACACACCCCCTCATTAAAAAAAAGAAAAACGCCAGCCGCTTTGTCCGGTTTTTAGTCTGACTTTCTTTCAAGCATTCACACACTCACACACACGCACACATATCCATAAACGTATGTACATAGTAATTGTCCATTATTTGCACTTACACGTTTTACGCTTCTCTATGGTTCTCATACTGCTCATGTCCATGTCCATTTCGACATCCGTGTCAAAGCCAAAGCTCTGATAGCCCTTTGCACTCAATGCATCCTCGTAGCTTTGCATGCTGCTCCTACTTTTGAACTTGTAAACACACACTCACAGGCACCAACACACACATACACCCACGCGCCGGCTTTGTCTGTTTTGTTTGTTCACTGCGTTGAGCTTTTTTTTTTTTGTTTTTCTTTTGGTTTGTGCGTTTTTTGTGCCTTGAACTTGGTGCTGGTGTCGTCACCTCAAAGTGTTCCAATTTCCACCTCCTCTCTCCTTACACACTAGTATTATTGCAATTCGCTTAATTGCACACTCTTTGTGAATGTAAATAATTGTATTGCACTTATAGCTTCACACACAACAATGTATAAAAAACAAAACAAAATTCAACAATAATACTGCCGTGTAATATGCGCAATCAAATAAACACTTTGAGCTGCAATGTAAAATACGTTGCTTCAGCCAAAGAACTTTGTGTTTTATTTCATTTTTTCCGGTTTCAATTGCCGCGTGGATGACAGTGTGTTGCTCGCATCATACCAACTAACGGCAAATGCAACTTTTTGGCGCACAGCTGATATTTTTAAATTAACGACATGACAGCTGAGAATTCAAGCAATTCGCGCTGCTTAGCTTTGTACTTTGCTGATATTGGTAATACTTATGAGCGTTAAAAATATTTGAGATGGTTAGGTCACAACTAAATTCGGTATGTAAATGGAATTTAGCTTTTTTGCAACATGTCACAAGCTAATTGCTATATTACACACATGCTTCTAACAAACTGTTAACAGTTGGATATTTGAATCTTCAAAAAATGTATGCTGAATTTTTATGAATCTCTGAGGCTTAGCTTTATCATAGTCTCAGTTGTTGTTGTTGTCATTGAAGCAACCTTTTTCGAAAACTTTACATTTCTAAAAGGGTTAACTTACAATCCACACGTTATAGAAAATATAAATAGTTGAATTCTAATAAAAAAAAAAAAATAAAAATACAAAAAGTAAATATAAGCAAAATTGTACGCGTTTCTTTAGCTTTAGTTAATTATCGAGCGGTATCTAACAACAATTTCTGAGTTTAATAACAAAATATGAGCGATAATCAGTACCAGGTGAAGATAGGCGCCGAGTCGGCATTGGCTAGCCTGGTAGAGCATGCCAGACGCCTCCAGCTGAGCAGCGTGACCAGCATACCAGCTCATATGGGAAGGCTTCAGCAAGCGGCTGCTCGCGGAGTGGGCGTTGAAACAAACGATGCAGCTGCAAGCTCCAAAAAATCGAAGGCGTCCAGTGGCTCCAACTCCAATCAACGCAATACGCTTACCACGTTTAGGAAAGCACGAAAGCAAGAAACTGAACCAACACCACCGCCGCCATCGCCACGCGATCAATGTCTAATAACTGAGCTAAGAGATGAGTATATGGAGGTGGATGAGCTGCTTGACAAAATGCTAGTGGATGCCACACGCCTGAACCAGGAGGTGCTCTACTGCTCACAGCATCAACGCGATCTGGCACTGGTGCAAGAAATTGAGCTGGAGACCACCACGCGCTCATTTGATTCTATATTCGAAGCCATATGCGCTGAATGCTCCAGCTCAGAGATGCAAGAGATGATGCAGCGCTGTTACTCTGTACTCGAGCGCTCCAATCAGCGTGCGCACAAGCAGGCAGATCTGGGACCATTAAGCCAGCTGCCCAATGAGCTGCTCGACATGGGCAGCTGGAGTGAGAGCACCAACTCTGAGCCGGACAGTTCTACTGACAAAGAGAACCATTAGTTTATTTGTCAGATTTGGTTGTCTTTCACATCAATAAATAAAAAAAATAAACTAACAGATTATATTATCTCGTTGCCAATTGGGCTAAAATGTATTAGTTATAAACAGCTATTAATTTTTTAAATACGATTAGTTTGTCTTAAGCTTTGGTTGCAGTGTGACCAAGTGACGACGCCTGGATAGCGCCAGTGTCCAACAGATGATCCACAGCGGCAGGAATACAGTGCTGACAGCGAAATAAAGCCAATTGCCATAGATCTGCAAATACGAACAATTTATAAATATAGTAGGATGTAGTCAAATTGCATCTCAGCTTGCTTGGTAGTTTACCACTGAATCAATAAGCGCATAGGTGGTGGCGTCCATAGCAGCGGTGCCGGCGCGAAGCAGCAACTGCTGCCAAGTGAGCTCTGGAAACTGATAGAAACTCATGATTAGCACAATACCATAAATTATCACCAGCGGGTTGAGCAGCAGCGTCCAGAGACGCGTCAGCTTGTTGAGACTGAATTTGCTTTTGGCGTCTGTGTTCAAAGCAATCACAGCTGGCATGGAGATCACAGCTATAAAGAAGCCCAGCGAAAAGTTGAGCAGACCCACAACAATTAGAGCGCAGCCATAGATGAGTAGCAGGCCCACGTGCAGCAGCTCGAGACCGCCAGGTGGCAGCACAACGATGAAAGGCATAACAAAGCCAATCAAGGTGAGTGCGACCAGTATGGAGGTGGTTAGTGGTGCTGCGCTTAGTGGCATGTCCAGAAAGAATTGCTTTAGTGGCAGCACATTGCCCAAATAGCCCGTAAACAGAGCAGCAGTTAGATAAATCAATACGGGACCATATGGCAGCGACAGTTTGCCATTCTCTGACTCGGGCTCAGTCTTAGCGTCTGGGCTTACGTCAATAGTGGACCATATTAGGTAGGCCTTGATGAAGCTGCAGGCGACAAGCGCCACCAGCGCTGGCATATAATCGCCTATGGATATATAACGATCGTTATGCACAATCACATAGAAAAAGAAACTCTGATGAAAGCGCTCCAGCAGATTGTTTAGACTGCGTGCAATGCCTTCAATAGCTTGTAGCAGTGGTATAGCCGCTGAGCCGGGACTGGTCTTGACATTGGTATTAGTGACACGTTTGGCAGCCGCTATGGTCAAAGCATCAATGCGATAACGATGAAAGAGTCCATGATTGCCATTAGGCACGCCAGTTGACTGTGAGGCCAGCATGGTTAACATTTGGCGTAGGTTCTGCTCAAAGTTGGACAGATTGCTGCGGCGCTTCTTACGCGGCGTTTGCTTATAGCCCGAGCTGACGCCCTCGCGTGCCATAATGCGCTGCACCAAATTGAACATATCCAGATTGGGCAGCTTGCCATTCAAGCCCTCAATCTTGACATCAATGTAATCTACATAATAACATAACATGAGCACAGCACAATTAAATAATAATTGCAAATTAACAACAAACCAATTTCAAAGTCCTGCACTTCAATATTCAAAGCAGCCTGCAACGAGCCAGCGCGTGCAGGCAAGTTGCCTGGATTTAAGAAAGAATGATCCGCAACGTTGTCGCCATCATGATAGGCCTCTAACCAGGCCTGCATGCCCAGCTGCTCTTGCTCGGTGACTAAAAATATCAAGTCCTTGGCCCAATAGTTTTTGCCTAAAAAGCAAGACTGTAATTAAGCTTCAGAGTAAAGTATTATGTTAACTTACGTCTGGCAAAATCAGCAAAGGCCAGCAAGAGCGGCACGCTGGGCGTTATGTCGACATCCACTGAGTTGGGTGCACGATAGGGTGCAGAAAACACAATGCCCTCAGTGGAGCCAATGCGTGGTGCACGTAATATGCCATAGACATTCTTGCCATGGAACTCTTTGCCATTGCCAAAGGGATAACGCAACGTAAAATTATGCACATGTGTCTCAAGGCCAAACTCATTAAATTTAGCTGCAATCCAAGCATGCGGTGTAGTGGCCTGATGATCCTTGCGCTCGCGTTGCAGTTCCTCCAACAGCTGCACCGCCAATCGATTGGCATCTATGCGTATTTCAGGATATACCAGACCTATATATGCACAACTTGACATGATGTATGCACGTATATTTTCACACAATATCCACTTACCTGGCGATAGTGCATTCTCTGATAAGTAGGTGCCGTGATTGAACTCGGGAAGCGCCAGGCAGAGAAACCAGACCACGCCCGCTGTATAGAATGCGTAGCATACCTTACGCACATGCTTGGCGAGATTATCCACAAGCTTGTTATTCGACGACAGCGACGGATCAGATAATAGACCCATTTTTCGAACTATAACTATATAGTTGCCATAAAACAAGACAAGCAACAAACGAAATTCAGCCGGTTCAAACTAGGGCTGCACACGTTAAAGGCGACAAGTCGATAAGCACAACTTCAGTTATCGGGTACTATCGATACCTTTGTCGTGTTTCTTTTTAAATTGAAGTTAAGCGGCACATTGTAAGTTGATTAAAATTATGGTCAGACCCAAATATAATTAAATTGACCCTTCAATTGACGCCCTCATTAATAAAATGAACTCTAATTTTGGGAGGTCATTCACACATTTACTATGTTCATTGTTAAAAAACGAAAACTATATTGCTGTTTAATAACAAAGCCAACTTTAATTTATTTCTCTTACTCATCATATTATTATATTAGGAAAAAAAAAAAAAATTGTTGTCTATTTATACCTTTCCACGAACATAATGGAATCTAAAACTCATCAATAGCATTTGTCTTAATAAGCGCTTCTGGTGGTGCTGGTAGGATTGGTAGCGGCGTTTGTGGTGGTGTCTGCCTGTACTGAGGAGAACAGATGGCATGCACAGATTGAGCATTATGTGGCTTCCAGACCAGAAAATTAGAATCTATAGTTAGCTTGGGCCGTCTAAACTGCGGCAGCCTTAGATGATCATTAATGGTCTTTGCAGTGACACAAATAACATGCTGACCCTTCCAGTATTTGATCATTTTCATAGACTGCAGCGTATAGATGATGTCCTCCTGGGTAATGCCGCTGGCCTCACTCAGCTCCTTGATAGTGGTGGTCTCAGCATTGCAGCGTCGCTTCATCAGGGCCAGCAGCGTATAGGCCCAATAGCTGCGATAGCTGAGGCGACCCAGATCTGAGAGAGGATTCTCTGGACTGCCAATAATGCCCTCTTTGCGTGACAGCTCGTAGCTAAAGGCAATCAATAGCTTGCCATAGCCTTTGCGCTGATATGGCGGCAACACCAGAATGCATGCCACATTATTGTTCTCCAGTGATTTCTTCTCCTTGGAAAAATAGCCCACAATATGGCTCCCCTGGCGGTCAATCTCGCAGAGGACATAGAAGAAGAAGGGGTCCATATCAAAATAGAGCGCCTTGTGATCCAAAAACAGTTTGGCCATAAGACACAGCAGCTGACAGTAGAGCTGCTCCTCCATTCCATTTACCTCATAAATGGAAAGCGTGCCCTTGCGATAAATCTCTTTCCCAGGCGGATGTCGTCGCTTACAGTTGGCAAGATGCAGATTATAGGTGTCCTCAACACGCATGTACTTTAGACAAAACTCGCAGACATATAATGTACGCGTCTTGCCATATTCACCGGGATATGGACTGAAGTACCAGGTGTCGATCTCAAAAGCTCCAAATTGCAGCTTATCAATGTATTTGATTTTGGTTATCAGCTCATGCTCCTTCTCCAGTGCCGCCTGCGAGGCTGTCAGATCTGTATGGCACCTCTGCACATGATTAATGGCATCATAGCGTCGCTTTTGATAGCGTGTCATCTTGCGATCGCTATAATCATAGCCATTGTTCTCATTGGCTGACAAATAGTAGTCCCTTGGCAGTCGCCTGCGTCGGCGATGTGGGACGACCGCCGTAGATGCTTTAGCAGCAGCAGCAACATTGGCAGCGGCGGCGGCGGCTGCAAACGCCATCTTCTTAGCCTGGGAACTTGTGCTGGCCTCCTCGCTAAGCGGAAAGTCATCAAGGTTTATGTTAACGCCACCCAAATCTTCGGCATTTGTTGAAATACGATGGCGAGCAACCCACTCATCCAGGCGGCGATTGAGACCCACATAGTGCACATAGAATTCATTGGGTGAGATGCAATCATAATCGGTGTTGCGTGACTGCAACACTTGGCCGACATGCACGGTGCCATCGGATCTGCGTACATAGTAGATTTTCTCTGGATCTTTACTTACATCCTTATAATCTGTGCTTTCATCGCTGCTGCTATCGCTATCGTTGTCGTCAGGTGGCACATATCTGACAAGCGCCATTGCAAGGTTCTCATCTGTCTCTTCTTTTACAACTATCTCCCCTTTCACAGCTGTCCCCTCTTTCCCATCATCTTCATTCTCTGTGGCCGTCATAGTGTCATGCGATGAGCTGTCGTAGCCTATAACGCTCTCGTTATCATCACTGTCGCTGTCGCTTCCGCTGCCACTGTCGCTGCCACTACCACTGCCGCTGTCGCTGCCACTTCCACTGCTGTCGCTACCGCTGTTGGATTCATCGCTGCCACCCGAGATGCTCTCAACTTCCTCGTTCAACTCATTAATTGTAGTTTTTTGCTTTTGTTGTTGTCGTTGTTCGAGTTTCTTTCGTCTCATTCGTTCTTCGTATTCTTGCTGCTCAATTTCATATTGCATCTGCATCTCATTATGCTTTCGCTGTTGCTCCTCAAGGAGCTCAGCTCTCATTTCCCGGTAGCTTATCTGTTTGTTTACCGGTGGCGGCGTCTCGACACTGCTGCGTGGCGACTCGTCAAAGCTGCGCAGCGATTCGTCCACGCTGCGTGGCGATTCGTAGCAAGTGCGTTTTGCTGGCAGCTGCTCAGCTTCATCTTCGCCATCATCGTCAATGCTGCGCGGTGATTCGTAGCTAGTACGTTTTGCAGGCAGCTGCACGGCTTCCTCTTTGACCTCATTTGTCGCAACCTCTGGCGAGGCGGGCATTTCGGCCACGTGTTCGGTGTCCGCTTCCACATCTGACTCTGCATCAGAACCTCCATCTGATTCTGCATCTGAGCCTCCATCTGAATCACCATCTGAACCTCCTTCTGAATCTCCATCTGACTCTCCATCTGAATCTGCACCTGAATCTTCACCTGAATCTGCACCTGAATCTTCACCTGAATCCTCACCTACTTCCTCATCTGCATCTGCATTCACATCAGGTTCCGGAGCGACATCCAACTCTACATCCGCACCCACATCCAACTCTACATCCGCACCCACATCCAGCTCTACATCCGCACCCACGTCCAACTCTACGTCCGCACCCACATCCAACTCTACATCCGCACCCACATCTTCATGCAGATGCGGATGCTGATGCAGATGCGGATGCGGATCTATATCCATATCATTTTGTTGTGCTTGGATGGGAAAATCCTGTGTGACTGTGTCGTCATTAGCACTGCTAGAATCATCGACTTTAATATCACTGCTACTGCCAATAATGTCACTCATGCAAAGCACTGTTTCCGGTGAGTGCTCATCGTTGGGGTCGGAGCCGGATGATGATGTGCCGCTGCGCTTGCTGCTGCCAGAACTGCTGGTGCTGCTATCCTCTTCCTCCGTATCATCCGAAATTGGACTGAGATTAGGTGCTAGTGTGACCTCAACGGTGCTCGGTTCGGCTGCTAGCGTCCTTTCCATTTGCTCTGGGGTCTCAGTTATTTCCATGGACTGCTCTCCCTCATTTGTGCCAGTATTTTCTGGAGATATATTAGTTTCTGGGGATATACTACTATTTGGAGATATACTCTCTGGGCTACTGCCTTCCTCCTCAGGCGATGAACGTTCGTCATCGGCTGCCGGCGTGCGCGGCGCATTTTCATTTTCGTCAATTACGTCGTTGTCGCTCTCAGGACTGCTTCCTTCTGATGACGAGGAATGCTGCTCTTCGACTGCATCCAACTCCGTGTCAGACATTTTATAAACGTGATTTACTTTAGTTTAATGGTTTCGCGAAATAAACAAACTTTTAATGCAACGCCAAACTAACAAAAAAAAAAACACAATAGGGATGGTTGTGTGTTATCCATTGGCGGCGTGTCGATAACTTTTAGTTAGCAACGTTGCATGGCCAATAGGGCACATGAAAAGAGAGAGCCAGCAATAGCTTGCAGTGCTGTCGTACTGCTTCAATCTATGCAAAGAGGTAAATTCACAATAGGCAACAGCAGTAGTAATAAAAAGTTGACACTGCCATCATTTCATAAGCTTTTATGGTTTCTTCTTGTGAATTTTCCCACACATTCCCAGAATAAGCTAGATACAAATCAATATATTTTTGGCTAAAGGCACACAGCCATTTTTACACAGTATACTAGATCTAGCCAAAAACAGGCTGAAGTGTCAGCACTTTTATTAGCATTCAGTTGAACAAAAAACTATCGCAAAAAGTAATATCGATGGTCGATGCATCGATGTTTTTTACATTACTAGAATAAAGCGATTTGCAACTAGAGTATAACGCGTTAAGTTTTGTATGGCTTTGAAATAAATTATAATTAAGTAAACTATTAAGAGAGAGTAACAAGCTATTTTGAAGACATGGATGTAGATCTGAGCCTTGACGAAATAATTGAGCGCAAGCGTCATAAGAATCCACACAAGAATAATGACAAAAAGATGTAAGAAAAACTGCACACACAAGTCCAAAAGAAAAATGGCGTTAATTTTCTGCAAACGTTTGTAATATTTTTTTTAACCCTTTATTCAACTCTTAGCTATAATGCTAATTTGAAGACACGCAAGACTATAACCAAGCCGCCTCAACCATACCGCACCTTCGATGCCCGCAACAAAATAATAGAGAAGACGCGCGCTAAGATTTTTGATGCACGCGAAATTCTCAATCATAACTTTAGCTTACGTGAAAACGACAAAGATGCACGCCACGAGGTGCTTGTGCGTCAGCCCAACATGTCCAGGCCCATGAAACCTCAAAGAAGCGCAATGTCGGAGTCACGTCTAGGCATTAGTGGCGGCGGTCGTGGCCGTGGAGGAGTACATAAAGGTCGCTTTGGCCAGCGCATCATCACTATGGGAAATCGGCCTGGAGGGGGTGTTGTGCAAACACTGTGGGATCCCAATGATGAGCCGGCTTCACGTGGATACAAACCTGGCGGCAGCGCTGGAGGAGGAGCATATACGCCAAGTCGTCTGAATGCCGGCGCCAAGCCATTCGTGCCACGCGGCTATGTGGACCACGATAATATGCAGCAGCTGGAGGATGGTAAGTACATTAGACCCCTGGACAATTGAATGCTTTACTCACGCTTGCATATCACATTTTGGCTGCAGAGGAAATAGCGCGCACGCTGCACTTGAACAGCTACAGCAATTCGCTACAGTCAGTAGGCGGTGGGCGGCAACAACGCATGGGACGCAACTATATTGACTATGACATGGATGTAGAAAGTGTGGAAATTCAAAGCCAAAGCGTTGACAATGATCCATTTGCCATATACGAGGCTGCACGCAATCGTGTATCACGCCCCACGCTGCCGCCAATGCCACCGCCGCCGCCGCCATATGAGTCGCGCGTTGATAATGGTGAGCCGATGTTTGAGCGCCGACAGCGCAACATGGTGGCATCCTCCAATTTGCCAGAGTCGCTGCGTGCACGTCTGTTTGGCAGCGAACCAGATCGACGCGTCTCGCATGGAATCTATGCCAATGAGAATGGCAGCAGCGATTTGTCCAAGACTGTGCCAGGCCTAAGCTCGTTGTCCATGCGCCAGCGTCGCAGTCCTCCGCTACCAATGGGCATACCGCTGCCACTAAGCAGCTCAAACAATAAGCCCGGCTATCGATTGTTGGTGAGCAATTTGTGTGGAAATGTAACCACATCGGACATACGCGAGCTATTCAATGACATTGGGCCCATGTATGATGCCCATGTGGTGCGTCCTGGCACAGCCGAGGTCATTTACAAATCTCTGGAGCATGCCGAAATGGCTGTGGATGCCTATCATCAGCGCGAATTCGATGGCCAGCCGATGCACTGTGTGCTGGTTAATCCGCATTCATCCAATCGCTCCACACACTCTGTTAGGTGAGTAGGCCAGCCAATTAGGCCGCACTGCTGTCTCGTCTCTATAACTTTGTTTTCTATTCTCTTTTAGCGCACGCACTGTGACTACAAACTCATCTGGCGTCGAGGTGGACATTGATGCGCTGCATTCGGTGCTATTTCGCGATCGCTAAGATTGCTTAGATAACAAATGCAACAGCAAAAAGTATCTATAACTAATAGCGCATCACACACAAACACACACACAGACACAAATTCAAACAAAAGAGACTCAACTATATACTGGTCAACATCCAATCATGTGTCGCAACTAGTTTTAAGTTAATTACTACTATCCAACTACAATGTGTATTTTGTATGCGGCTTGTCGTGTGATCGTCCCGATCAGTAAACAAATAACAGTAGAAATAACTTTTTATATGTTTTTCTCTTTTGTTTTATATTATTTCCGTAGGCTTTGTTCTTAAAGCTGCTCGCTCTTGCTCACTACTATTCCAAGTTCTTTGACAATTTTCACCCTTTCACTTCTCCATTTGAGTTTATATCTTACACGCAATTAAAAATAACAAGACCTATGCGCATACTATATATTGGAAAAGTTATAGCATTAACCATATAACACATACAGTTTAATCAAAAATCATAAGTGTTCGAAATTATTCGATATTTAATCAAATGTGTGTCTATTAGGCTGAAAAGCTATTTTGATGATATCGGAGCTTGCATTGTATGTCTCCCTCTCATCATTGTCAGTTTAATATAAATCTTGATCTTGTTGTTCATTCTGTTTGTTTAATGTTTATTACATATTACATAAAATGTACAGTAAGTATTTTAAAATCGCATAAAATTAATTCATAATAATTAAGTAAAAAAAGAGAAGGATTGTAGTAGCAGGTTTAAGGTCAGCAATTGAAGAGAAGGTGCACAAAAAAAAATTGTTTATAAAAATAATAGTGTTAAGCAGCAATTGGAACATGCGCTCAGTTGTCGCGAATGCCAGTGCCATAGTTGGCTCCGCCGGCGCGATTGAGAGCCTCGCGGAAGAGCTCAATGTCCAGTTCGGCCTCCACGCCCGCTTGCAGCTCAACGGCAAAGTTCTAGAGTAGAGAGCAATGAGTAGAGTGTAAATTATTTGAGCTCTCGCTTGCTTAATTAACTTACATTGAGCACATCCTTGATGATCGCCTTGTCCGTGGACATTTTGGCACGCTGTATGACGCCAACCTCTTGGCCAATCCACGTCAGAAATATGAACTTCTTGCGCTTGGACATCTCATCGCCCATCTGTATGCGTATGTAGCCAAAGGCGCGCTCCGAATCCCCAAACTGCTGACGGAACTCATCGAAGCATTGGCCACGGGCATGCACAACGATTTGCGCGCCATCAAACTTGAACACCGACCACTCCGTATCTGTGAGATCGCTGCGCACATCCTCATACGCCTCGCGTATGGCATCCTTATCCAGTGACGTAGCCATGGGCATCTAAAAAGATTTAAACATACAAAGTACTGTCAGTTGTAATCAGTGCAAACAACGGAAACAGCACATTGCCCACTCCCCCCCACCCAACTACCACCCACTTCCACTTTGTATGCGTGTCGGGATTAATACTACGCTTAATTTATGTGGCTCGTCTGCTCACTGAGGCAGCGCCAAGTGCTTACAAGCCATCGGATACTTTCGCTTTTGTTTCCGTGCCAAGTGCCAATGTTATAGCATTAATAACTTTTTGTTTTGTTTATAAATCAATCACGCCAAGTGCAACAAATTGCTTGAAATCTGTTGTATAAGTTTTGATTAAAAATATATAACGAATTTCCCTGTTATTTCATTTTGTTGATTCATTTCAAATATAGCGAGAATATTATTTTACAAGGCTTCAGTGATCTCATAGTTGCATTTTAGATAATGACATTATATAGCGGCCTGGTCTGGCATTAATTCTTATCATGCCACAGCCTTATAAAGTAATACACAAAAATACAAATAATTACTTAATTTATTGCAGTTAGCTTATATAAATTTTTTATATTTACCCATTAGGTAATTATTGTATTTTTAGCTGCTTTCTAAATAAAATTTGCAAATTCTGTAAGCTTATAAATTTTTTATATATACTCTTTAGTTTTTATTTAAATTAATTAAAATACAAATTTTAAAAACTGTTGCGAGCTTATACATTTTGTTTAGAATTATTATATTTTTAGCTGCTTTTGTTCGAATTAAATCTGAAATAAATTCCAAGTAAATTTGATGCTTCAGGCTGCAGCCATTTAGCAGCTTGAGCTCAATTTATAGATCGCTGATCCGCTGACTTTTAACAAGATTTATGAATATTTATTGTTGCGCATCATTTAAAACAATTAAAGCGACACAATTTTCAATCAGCCAAGCTCAAAAGAAAATTTATACAGCTTTTGCTTATACTCTGTAATATTCTTTGCTTTTCCCCCACACACACATTTCGGTTTGCTCTGAAGGTTGCTATCAAAATTGGAATGGAGCGATATCAAAACAAAGCTAAAAATGTCACCATGGGCCCCACAAGCTGAGCTCACACACACACACACAGAGATACACACACACACACACACACACTAAGCCGTTTGGCTGCTGCTCGATCATAATGCGTTCATTGACCGAACTGATTGTTGTTCTTTTGGTTGTTTGTTGTTTCTCATGTGGGAAAAATCAATTAGAAAAGCGCAAAGCGATTTAAAGCAGATAAAGAGCAAAAGCGTCGAGTCGGGAGCAATTTAATAGATGAACGAAAAATAATAAGAAAAATTAGAAAGAGAAAAAATAGATTATTTAAGCGACGACTTTCACGAGCAACTGTAGTTGAACTGAGAATTGACCTGAATTAATTAAATCGAATAGAATAACAAAAAAAATAAAACACTATAAACAAACAAAGAACTGGCACACAGTTTCGATATATAGATATATATGTACCGTTGTCATAATTTGTATGCGCTAAAAGCGAGAGATATACCAAATACATTTAAATATACAAAAGCCAAAACAACGCTAACTGGCTAATAAAGTGAACGGCATCTTGGCTTGACTTTAAAGTATCTGTGAAATATAAATGGGCCTGGCCTGGCCTGGGTCTGGGCCTGGAACAGCAACTTTAGTGTTAATCTTTATTTTATTTTATGTACTTTTATCTCTGCTGATAACAAAACAACACACACACGAGCCGTCAAAATTGATATACAAACACGCCTTTTATTTGTTTAGTTATTAATAAATATATAGTGTATGCTTTAATGATTAATGCTGCACACATTAATCAACTTTGTTTCAGCGAAATCAAAAGTTGCTGATAAAGCCAATTGCTGTATTGTGTTGTCTAGTGTAGCACCTTGGTCTAAATGCGCTTGTTAACTTGGTTGCTATCTGCACTTTATTTTGTTATATCTTATCTTAAATCCAATTATAGCAAGCAGCAGCAGCAGCAGCGAATTCAGCTGATCCAAATGACTTTCGTCAACTGATCATGTGAAGAAGTTTTCTGTTCTATTGTTTAACAAAAATAAAAAAATCATATGAGGCGCACTAATGAATTTATTGAGAATTTCTTATCCATACATGTGTATCAACAAAAGTATTACAAGCAAATATAATAAACGTATTTGTTCTGTTTCAACTTAAATGTTAAGAGCGCAAAGTTTTTGAACTCAATGCTTGGAAAAATTAGAGAAAATTCTAAACTGTTTAATAACAAGTAAGAAAAAATTGCAGAAATAGTTTGTGCCTTATCAATTTTTATAGCAAATTGTCAGAGCTGCATTTGTATTATATAGTGTATATATAATTTATATTAGTCTTATACTGATACCACATAACATATATAGTTAGCTAAGCCTTTACGCTTTTTTCTTTATAATTAATTTGGCAGCGTATTTAAAGCTTCGTTGTCTTTTCATTTTCAGCGGCTTAATTGTTCTGTTACTTTTTTTTTTGGGTTGACTCAGCTAAATAGGCACGCAGTGATAAATACGCAGATATATATAATATATAGTATATACTAGTTATGTTTTATAGGTATTAATAGATATTAATAACACGCTATCAGCAATGACAGCAGCAGCAGCAGCAACAAAACAAAATGTAAGGAATTTATGAAAATGGAGCGCAAAACTTGCAAATTGCTAACGCAAGCAAAATTACGTATATATATATATATATGTATATATATGCTTATACATATGTATTAGTATTTAATTTTAAATGCTGCAATCGTTAAATGTTGAATACTGCATTTCAGATAAGCATAAAAAAGAAACATATATGTATATGCTTGTGTATTTATATATTTGAGGCAGCCAAATGTGTGTGTGTGTGTGTGTGTGTGTGTGGCAGGCCTGGGGCAAGCTGAATGCCGCAGATATTTAAGTCAATTGTGAGTCACAAATTGTTTTGTGTGCATCCAAAAAAAAAAAAAAAAAATTAGCACAATACGGAAGTTTTTTATGCTATCCAAGATCTTTAGACACTAAACATAGTCAAGCCATTAGTCAAAGCTGCCAGCAAACCAAAGTGACTAAAATGATTTATTTAATAAAGCAATAGATGTAAAAAGCATATAGATCTATTACTTTATAAACAATAGAACGCATAATTTAATTTATCAGTACTATTTCTAAGTATATTTATTTATTTATCCATTTATATTTAGCAATCATTAAATATTTATTTTAATAAAAATTTAGTATACTCATAAATAAATTTATTTATATAAAATATTTTCTTTTACTTTCTGCATAAGCAATAAATATTTTAAGAGTTTGAGATATACCTTCACTTCAACTGCAACTTCAAGCGCATTAATAAATTATTTATTTTTATTATTTCCACATATAATTCATAAAAATTATTAATTTTGAATGCAACACACACACACACACACACACACACACACTAAGGCACAAGCAGTATGAATAATGTGCAAAGCGTAAAGGATTCAGAGTGAATGAACTTATTGCTGTTGACCTTGTTTGTGGCTGGAGCTGGGGGCAACATGCAGCTAAAAATCGTTGCCAATAACTCTCGATCCACAGTTGATCCGATGGCGGCACAGCTGTTATATATTTATTTTCATGTTTTTTTGTTATTATTATTTATTTAGTTTGCTTTTGTTTGCCTACTTATTTGCTGCTCTTACTGTTGTTGTTGTTGTTTTTTTTTTTTTTGTAATATATACAAATTGCAAACTGGGTACAAAATATGCATGAATCAGTAAGGTGTGCTGCATATTTTTATTTTAGTATATATTGCTGTTGTATTTTTTATTTTTATTTGACTGCATGCTAAATAATTCATCGAGTATGTTTCTTTTTTATTATACAGCTGGCAGCTGCTTTGCTGTTGTTGTTGTTGGGTTTGGTGTGTGTGCGTGACTCACAAAAGACAGCGCATGAATTGCATTTAGCATATAAAAAAAGAAAACAAAACGTGTACATAGCTATATAAAAGGAAATGTGTGTTTTAACAAAATTGGCGCATCAGGAAGTGCATAACAAAAAAAACAAAGAAAACCAAAAAAAACACGAAACACGCGAGAGCTAGAAACACTTTTGCTTGTTTTGTCTGTCTGTCTGTCTGTCTGTCTACTGCGATGCTATCATTTACAATTTGTATTTGTGGCAAGTGCAACCGTTAGTTATGCCATTGATAATACGGCATTGCGCATACGACGCGTTGACGCTGTCGTGCATGATATTTAATATAATTTATTAGATGTGAGCTTAATGGCATTGATAGCAGCATTGCTATAATTCGCGCATTCTGTTTCACGGCTCTTTATCGATTGAGCTATAACTATAACCGTAAATGGTTTGTTACTGTTACAATAGATTTCACACACAACAAAGCAAATTCTGATTAGATTTAAGCGCAAATTTGAGTCATAAATCAATCTATATATACATATTTAAAGCTAAGCAAATGCTGAGCAATGAAAAAATTAATATAATTGAGCTAGTTACTACATATTTTGTCATTGAGTTGAGCAAAAACCGCAGCAGCAATTACCCGATACACTGCATGCTTGATAAGAGAGCACACAGTGACTACTACAAGTGTGCACACACTTTTTGTTTTTTGTTTTTTTGTTTTCGTGTTAAGTGTTGTGCGCACAAGTGCTGCTGAGACGCCCTCGCGCACTTGAACTTGATATGCAAGCATTGGCCCAAGTCATTGGTCTTGACAGAGACAGAGAGCGAGAACGAGAGCAAGAGAGTGGGAGGACCAGAAGAGAGCGGCGCGCGTAAGAGCGGCAGGCGCTTTACTTTGCCTTAATATAAAGATAGCAATGCTGCTGCTGTTGCAAACTCCCCCGCAGCAAAGGCAAAGACATGCACGCATCATAAATACACACACACACACACACACATGCATACATCTATATGTATGCATGTATTGTAAGTTTACTTGTTTCTTGCGTTCTTTGTTTCTTAAACTTCTTTATGCCGGCATTCGTGAGTTTCTGTCTCTACATGTGTTATAGCCTGTGTGCCTGTCTTTAGCCCTGGCCGGTTCTTTTTGGCGTCACAGTTATTTAAAGTCCAACACTTGCACACACATACACACACACACACGCATGCATATATACACATTTTGACTCTGGGCTTTGGGCTCCAACTTCACAACTGGCTACACTCTCGCTCTTTCTCGCTCTCTGCTCGCTTTACCCTTTTTGCAATTGCGGCGGCGGCGGCGGCGACGGCAGCGACGGCGGCGCTCTCGTCGCATCTTTCAAAAGTCAAATTCTGTACATTTTATTTTTTGTTCTTTTTGCTTTGCTTGTGTTGTGTCTTTTGCCGCATTTAATATTTTTTCTTAATGTATGTCTGTATATGTAAAAGTAGCTCTCACCCTTCGCGGCTTGCTCTCAACGATTTGTTCAACTTCAATGCCGTCTGACATGTTGCTGTTGTTGTTGTTTAGGATGCTGTGTTGTTGCTTTGTTTTGAGTTCTCCTGCTGCTTCCTTTGCTGCGCTCTTCTCTTGCTGCACAACTCTTTGCTGTGAGAGAGTTCAATGAATTTTTGCCGCTTTGATTTTGGTGAAAACTTTTTGTTTAAATTTGACAATTTGCTGCTGCTTTTTTTTATATTTTTTTGGTATTTCTTTTGATTATTTTTTTAGCAACTTTTTACACGACGCAACGTACGATCACTTTAACGATAAACAATAATTAACAGCAAAAAAAAAAATTGGTGTACTACTAGTATATTTATAAACAAAGACAATGGCAAAAAGGCTAAAATCGAAGAGACCAAAAATATATCTACTATATAGTAACAGCCAACCGACTTCGTCCGACTCGCTCGAATTGTTGTTCACGAATGCGGCAGCCCCAACGCGTGCAACTCCAACGAAGTGGCTGACGCAGAAGCACAAAGCGCAAAGCGAAAGAGCAGCAAACAGAACAACAACAACAACAACGAAAATATAACGAAGCTGGCAGCGCTGAGCGTGCAAGTGGAGCAGCCGCAATCAATGCGGTGCGAGCGAGATAGCGCTATGGCGATGACGACGACGGCGACGCCACCGCATTTGGTTATATTTTCAATTTCAGTTTCAGTTGTTCTGAGCGACAGCAGCGACGTTGGCAGCGACGTTGACAAAATTTTTAGCCACAGCTACACACACATACGCGTCTGCTAAGTGTGTGTGTGTGTGTGTGTGTGTGTGTGTGTGTGGGTTTACATGGGAGGATGCAAGGCAATTGCATTTTTGATCAATGACAACAATTTCTAAATGCGTCAGGCACGCTATAAGGGTATTACTTATTTATATGTATGTGTGCATGTGTGCATAGCTACGGGTACTGAGACTTATAGAGTTATTACTATAGATGCGTTTTTTATTAATGAAAATATTTGAGCAGATTTAACCCACTGTGTTTCGTATACCCTTAGCATTGTTTTTAACATAACTCTAATAACAGCAGCGGCAGCAGCAGCAGCAGCAGGGGGGACAGGTCATAAATTATAAATAAAGCATGGTATGGTATACAAAAATAAATGCATAATATATGCTCATAATAATAAATATTAGTTGCTTATCAAACAATAATTTTAACAGCATTCAACTGTAACTGTATCGGATTTGTATCTGATATTGATATGCCGGAAATTTGGAGAATTTACTATTACTGTAATACTAGAAATTTTATATTTATTATTTTTATTTGAAATATTAGCTTAAGGCGGGACTGGCACCTTTTATAAATAAATGTTTCAGCTTGACTTAAATTTCTGTAATTGTAAATATTATTATAATATTTTTATTTATATTATGGTACGAGTCGATGGCCTTAGTAGCTAGCACTCACTATCTTTAGGTATTATATTAGTTTGTATAATAATTAATATTGTAAATAAATAAATATATTATTGTAGCTTAAAATTAATCCTAAATTCCAATACGTTTTTTTAGCCAGATCAGCCTCAAGGCCTTTGGATTTTTATATTTTATGACGACTGCTTTTAACACTTTAATTACATTTTTACATAAATATGCCATGCTTTGGTTTTTTTCATACACAAAAATTCCATTTACTTTTATTTTTTTTTGCAAAACATGTGTTCATAATGGGTTAAAGTGCATGCGGCTTGCGACGTGCCAACGACGGAGCTCTTTTCTTTCCTGTTTTTTATTGCATTAAGTAAAGAGATTAAGAGTGGAAGCGTCGTGTGGGGTGGGGAGGGGAGGGGGAACTTTGTTGCAGACGCTTTCTTAAGAATAAAGTCTTTAGGCTTTTGTTGCAATCGACCGGTTGGTTGGTCGGCTTGCAAATTCAGGTGTGGGTTTAACGGAATCCTGTGCTAGCAATCAGTGCCGAATCAGCCTTGACGAAAGAGAGAGGGAGAGCAAGAGAGAGAGAGCATAGAGCAGAGAGAACAGCAAAAGAACAGAGCTGGAGATTTAAAGAGTGACAGACCCAGCCGGACGCATTGCAATCAAGTGCGCACGTACTAACCGACAATGTCAAACATTTAACAGTGTGTGTGTGTGCGTGTGTGTGTGTGTGTGTGCGTGTAAAACAAGTACGAGGCGACTTTGAGGCTTATCCGGTGCAGGGCTTATCGTCGTCAGCGTCATCCACGTCGTTTTTATCAGGCAGGCTAGCATTGCAATGTGAATTAAAAGCAAACTGATTGCAGCCGAAAACCGAAAGAAAAACACAGAGCACACAGCATACGAATTAAGAATTGAGAAAGAGAGCGAGAAAGCTAAAATCTGAGCTATCTCGATAATAACATACGGCGCTAAGGCTCAGCTCAGCGCAGTTATTAAAGTAAGTAAAGCGGCCAACTTTAATTTCAAATGAAATTTGTAATTAACAAAGTCAAGATTAGATTTTTTTTTCAAAACGAAAACGGTAAGTAAGTATATTTAATTATTAAGTGTGGCAAATTTGTAATTCGATTGCAAATTGTTGCTTTGGCAACATTTGTTTGCGCGCAACATGCTGCTTAGCTTGCCATGTTGCTGCAACATTGTTGCTGTGGTGAGTTTCGGCTTACGACAGCCAGCGCTGCAAATTTAACGGGAAAAACGCGAATTTGGCCAACACTGGACGCCTGTGCTAACGACAAATTGTTTGTAGCTCCAGTTGCCAACGACGCGTTCAACCTAACGGTAAGCGTGCCAAAGCAGAGCAAGCAACGTGGGCGTGGACGTTGCCACCAACGTCAACGCGCGTCCTAACGTGGGCGTTCTTCTACGTCAATACGTTAAGCTTTACGACATTTTTGTGCTGCATACGAGCAGAAGGAGCCGCCGTTGTGCCTGTTGCGCGCGCGTTTAAAATCAAATTCAAATTGAAAATTGCAAACATTTTTCCATTTTTTGTTCAGTGCCCGCACCACACACAGTCAAGTGCAATTGAAAATGCAATCGCAGGCGAACTGGTGCCAGTTAATACGATACTGTCGGCTCTAGCCCGCTGCTGGCGATGTCTAGCAGCAGCAGCAGCAACACCAGCGCCGCCGCCGCCGCCGCCCAACGGGCAGCTGCCTACAAGGCGTTGCTCGATTATTATGCCAACACAAGCAGCGCTGCCAGCCACATAGTCTCGCTCACGCTGGGCACGATCAACGACACGCTCAGTGGCAACAACAGCAGCAGCAGCCATAGCAACAGCAGCAGTTTCAGCTATGAGGAGGACGCGCTGGCCGCCAGCAACTATAATGTGATCACCGAGAGCATTGCTGCTACAGATGTGGCGGCCACTGTAGCAAGCACCAGCACCAGCAGTGCTACCGAAATGCCTGTTTGGCTTATACCCAGCTATAGTGTGATCCTTTTGTGCGCCGTGCTGGGCAATCTGCTGGTCATATCCACATTGGTACAGAATCGACGCATGCGCACAATAACGAATCTATTTCTGCTAAATCTGGCCATATCGGATATGTTGCTGGGCGTGCTCTGCATGCCAGTGACACTCGTGGGCACGCTCTTGCGTAATTTCATCTTTGGCGAGTTTCTCTGCAAGCTCATACAGTTTGCCCAGGGTAAGTTTGTGAATTAACAGTGAACTCAACTGCAAGTGAACAAATTAGCAACAAGTTTTTGTTTTTTTTTATACGTGCTGTGCAATTAATTTAATTAAAATTCTGCATAGGCAGCATTAATGTTCATTTTTTTGTAGCATAGCTGCGGGCGCTGTTGTTAAATTTATTGCACTTTTATTTGCCAGCAGCGTGAGTGACTGTGGCAATTTCAAATGTGAGCATAATAATTTATCATTGCCAAATTTTAGCTGTCATCTGATTGAATTATATGAGCGAGTTAGCACTGTATTTAGTTTTATTGTAATAACAGCTTTAAGCTACCAATCAGCACATGGCTGCGCTCTTGGGAGCATAGCATAGCATGTATATATATATATATATTTGTCTGTGCGTCTGTCTGCATAAGTATCTGTGATAATATACAGCATAATATGGTGCTTACTTATGGTATATGCCAGAGACATAAAATAGCAAAACTTCAGCGCTTGCCATGTGGTAAATTAAAGCCCCCAAGGAGCTGTGCACAAGTTTGCTTAGCCTCAAGTCAAGCGCAAAGGCAAAAAGCAAATGCTATAAGCCAAGTAGCTAGTAGCATTGACTTTAATGTGAACATAATATATTAATTAAGCAGTGCAGCAAAGCTGACGTTGACGCCATTTGCTCATTTTGTAAATAGTTATTGTGGTTCATTAATTATAAATATTAAACACGCAGTGGCAACCACAATGAGCGCATTGTGAATACTTTTGTTAATTAAATATGCTATTTGTGTGTGTGTGTGCGTTAATTGAGCGCAAGTGCAATTTGATTTCAAACACACTTTACACTTAAAGTGGCGCTAACAAATATTTATATTTAATTAACTTGGATTTTCAAGTTGACACTGAGGCTTGTATTACAGCAAAAATGATTTTAAATTTATACATATTTTAGCATAAGCTAACAGACAGCTACCAGTCGCTTTCGATGCGTAGGATGCTATTAACAACTTGCCGCTTGGCTAATTGTACATTTGAAAATTTATCCATTTGATATGTTTGCTGTCAAGTGCCTTGCAGCTCTCTGGCTGCTTTTATATGCTACGTTCTTTATTTATAATACACACCCACACACACACACACACACACACACATATACACAGTGTACTTGAGGGCGTTTGTATGTAATTGTGACCTGCCGACACTTGTGCGTGTCATTTACAAATTATTTATGCAGATACAAAAGCGCGTAAGAGAATTTTCATGCAGCATACTTTCGAGCGCAGCAAATAACGCTAGCACTCAAAAGCAGTCTGCTACAATAGCGCCAAAGCAAAGCAAACAAGCGCGCGCGCATATTCATAAATTAACAACTATATACTATTGTTGCTGCATATTTAATCTTTAAATGTAAATCCAAGTCATTTTATTTGCGCTCTATTGTCATGCACAGCAATTGCGAAGGCGCGGCAAATGAACAAAAACGCAATCAAATCCCCAAAACCAAAACCGAAACCAAAACAATGACAAATTGAAACTGAGCGGCCACTCTCTCTCCCTCTCACTCGCACTTTTGTGGCACTAGCGTCCTGCTGCTTACTATATTTTTTCGCTTATTACATGCCATAATTTGAACCCCAGATTAAATCTGTACGCGTATTTTCTGTATTATTACAGGCTGTGCACAGCAAAACAGCAAAAACAAATCTTTTTACTTTTATTATTATTATTTAGTTGTTGTTGTTGCTGTGGCCGTTTGTTTGTAATTTTTTTCTGTGTAATATTTTGTGTGCTTTAGTAGCCATATGAACAAACGCCCACAAATGCATAAATATTTATTCTGCGTGCTTCTCCTCAAAATAAAGAAATGTTGTTTTGTACTTTTATTTTGCTGTAGTTTGTAAATTATGCAAAATATTCAGCAGTATTTATTTAGTATTTATTTAGGGCATCTGCTAGTTGAGCGCATTCAAGTTTTTACAGCTGCGGTAAGTAAGCTGTCTATTTATGTGTGTGTGTGCGTGTGTGTGTGTGTGATGCTGCTAATGCGCCTTACAACATAAATATATATGTATATATATGTATACATAAGCAGCCAGCTAGCAAACTAATTCCAGTTAATTGCCTTGCCACTGACACAAATATTGTCCAGTGTTCTTTATTTTATCTTTTAGTTTTTTTTTGTTTTTTTTTTGTTGTTGGTTATCTCTGTCCCTTTGCTGTTGACAAAAGTATGTGTGCCGCCAAATTACTTTGCCCGCACGCCAGCAAAGTTTTGTTGTAAATGTCTTTTTAATAGAATCAAACATTGTTGTTGTAGTTGTTGTTGCTGCTGCTCTTGTGTTTTCTTTTTGGCGTTTGCTTTCTTTTGTTGAAGCGCTGACAAGTGTTTGATTTGAAGTTATGTCCTTATCCACACACACACACACGCGCGCGCATACTTATATATATATATGTGTATAGCGTGCCTACGCACACATGCTTAAATTTTGGCTTCTGCTGTTTGCTTATCCTCGGCACTATAACGCGCGTTATCCGTCGGCAACAGGACTATAAAGTCTAACAAACAGCAGCAAATTCTTGTTGTCGCTTTGAAGCAAAAATACAAAAGTCTATAAAGCAGATTAAGTGCGCTGGAAATACTCTGAAATAATATACATAGAAGTGACACTCTTAACTGGAAAATATGTTTGTGTGTGTGTGTGTCTCAAAAATTTCGCATACAGGCCATTGAGTTTCATTCAAAACGAAAACGAAAATTGTTTGCTTAAAGCGCAGCAGCTAAATGTAGGCTACAGTTTCTATACACACACGCACATACAGTTATTTGTTTGTATGTGTAGCTGGTGCTTGGCATGCCAAATGAAGTTTCGTGCCAGCAAACGAGTCAATAAAACGATTCACATGCAATAATAATCATAAAAAATTATTTTAATGCGCCTACACACATGTATAAATATAAATATATATACATATGTATGTATGTATGTATGTATGTGTGTTTATTAGCTACTTTAATTGTGGGCACTTAATGGCGTCGATAAACAGTTAGTCTAACCCTATGGCCTGCCCATAAGCCGTTAAAACTGTCCTTGAGCCTTGAGCTTTGAGCTTTTTTATAATAATTGGCCTAATGTAATTTAGCTGCCAACAAATCTAAATCGGATTAACTGATTTAACTGTTTCGTCTGACGATATGTTCATTTGGCAGCGATCAAGGCAAAAGTTTTCAAATTTTTCATTGCCTTTTAGTGCTAATGGGTCTCGATAGTCAGTTTTATGACCCTAAAGCTGCTCTCTGGTTATAGAATGTCAATAAACGAGGGCGGCGCCTTTAATTTCATTGAGAGATTGCTGCTGTGCAACGAAGTATGCCATTTGATTACAGTTAATGTTGCTCACTGGCCACTTGATTTCAAGTCTTTTTTGAACAAACATAAACTCAAACACTCGCAATCGCAATCGCAATCACAGTCCGAAGTCCGAAGTCCCAGTTACAATCGTAGGCTGTTGTAGTAAGTACAAAGTAAATGCACATATATTTAGGGCGCCCAACGTGGGGCGTAAGTAATGAGTTGGCCTGCGGCTAAATCATTGTGAGAGACAGACAAAATAGCTATTTTCCCGTTAGATGGGTGTTGCCATTGGCGGAAAAACGATTTCGAACTGGAATTAATTAAAGCTTAACTATTTGAAGTATAAAATTAAAGTAACAAATTAAATATTTTAAGTGAGCATGCGCTGCCATTGCCATTACAATTTCGAATTTCGAACTCGAACTCGAATTAATTAAAGCTTTGCTATTTGAAGTATCAAACTAAATGCTTTAAGTGCGCATTGCTTAAGCCAAGCGCTGCCATTGCCATTACAATTTCGAATTTCGAACTCGAACTCGAATTAATTAAAGCTGTGCCATTTGAAGTATCAAACTAAATGCTTTAAGTGCGCATTGCTTAAGCCATGCGCTGATTGCCATTACAATTTCGAATTTCGAGCTCGAACTCGAATTAATTAAAGCTTTGCTATTCGAGGTATTAAACTAAATGCTTTAAGTGCGCATTGCTTAAGCCATGCGCTGCCATTGCCATTACAATTTCGAATTTCGAGCTCGAACTCGAATTAATTAAAGCTTTGCTATTCGAGGTATTAAACTAAATGCTTTAAGTGCGCATTGCTTAAGCCATGCGCTGCCATTGCCATTACAATTTCGAATTTCGAACTCGAACTCGAATTAATTAAAGCTTTGCTATTCGAAGTATCAAACTAAATGCATTAAGTGAGCATTGCTTAAGCCAAGCGCTGCCATTGCCATTACAATTTCGATTTTCGAAATCGAATTATTTAAAGTTTTGCTATTCGAAGTATTAAAGTGTGCATTGCTTGTGGCATTCACTAGATCGTTTTGTACATTAACAGCGATCTATCTTATTTTTCGCTTGACAACACTGCCTGTGGGCGAAACTGTGTGGGCGAACTGCAAGCGACTGCGTCTGCCCGTGGCCAAAAACTCATTAAGCAAATTGTGAAACCGTCCAAGGCCTTGTTTGCACACGTTCTTGCTGTTGCTGTTGCTCTGGCTCTGGCTATTTGTGTATTGTTGTGTTCTTTTTGCCAGCAACTAAAGCGAGCGACACAGTGAGGGAGCAATAAAAACAATTGTCATAAGCAAACAAGCTACTGAGCTAAGTGCTGGCTGGCAAGCCTTCTCTTTTCGCAATGGCACCTTTAATCCGCACACAAACACACACACACAAAATGCATTCCAGGTTCAGATCTTTGTTTCGCCCAAAGGCTCCACATACACAGACACAGACACATGTGTCATATATCTTTCGCTCTCTCTCTCTGTGTGTGTGTGTGTGCCTGCTATGTTAACAAGAGATTTTTGCATTTTATGCTCGTTTGGCAGGCACTAAAAACTTTTGTGCTTCACATACTTTTAACTTTGAACAAATTTTTACAGCGATAGCGGCAACGTCGCTGCTTCTCTTTTTTATGTGCGCCATTAAAGTGGCCTTTACACACTTTCATCTGCCCGCCAGCCTGCTCGCCTGCCTGTCTGGACATGAAAGGGACATTAATAAATTATGGCCAGCTATGGTTTCGACCAACAGCAGCAGCAGCAATTGCTACACATGTTCAATTGGCTGTGAATGTGTTTACAGTTAAGACACGTATAAAACATTTGTAGTATTATCTCAACACTTGTTACCCAAATTGCCCTTTAAGCTCTACATTTTATTCGAAGCGATTGCGATAGCAACAGCGAAAATTTCCTAGAAAATTGCTCTTCACTTTTCCAAAAGCAGTCGAAAATTTTTAAGCCTCACTCTATGCGCATTCAGTTGAAACTTTTGTGGCATTGCTTACAGCGGTTTTCATCAAAAATATGTTGTTAGCATTTCCATGTGCTTTTGTCTTTAGCAAAACATACGCACACATTAGTGAGCCAAAAGTATTTTGACAAGCAATTTGTTGCCACTTTTTATGCTGGTTAACTTTAGTACGAGTGTAGCCATTAGAATAAATATTTCATAAATAGAGAGAGCCATAAGCATAAGCCTTAACCTTTAACCCTTGGCTTAAAGTACATGCTGCATTCGAATTCAAATTTAGTATTATGCCAGGACGACTTACAAATAAAAATATTATATAAATAATAATACTCACATGCTTATTCGCTTTTCCGTTGAGAGCTGCAGATATTAAACACTGATGCTTTAGCATTTTTTCATATTCGAATTAGAAATTCATATTAATAGAAATTAACTTTAGTTTTGAAATAACAAAGCACAAGAAACAAAATGAAATCTATAGTTTATACAACTGTTATAGTTGCTTAAACAAGCTAGTTATTGCTTATTAGTTAATATATTGGAATTATTAATTATTATTATGCTGCGAACTCACTCACTCGCTTCACTGCATGTTCAATCGCCAACAGAGCATAGACAACTGATCTGACATGGCCTCGCTTGCTGGCTTGCCCGCCAGCCTCCCACACATTGATAACAGTTGAGAGATCGAAGCTGAGAGCGTAAGCCCCACAGAGAGCATGAGCGACAAAAAACTAGCAAAAACTAGCGACAGCAGCGCTGCTTTCGTTTGTATGCGCTCAATCGCTCTCAGCTGAACGAGAGCGTCGCTGCTTTGTCGCTTCTCGCTCTTGCGTCATTCGCTCGATCGCGCTCAGCTGCAATGCAACGATTTTCTTGAGGGACTCTAACCTCAAGCAATGCTCCGATTTCCATAATTTATAAGTGGTAATATTTCGTTTCTTGTCTATTGTTGGTAGATGACAGTAAATTTCAAAAATCTGAAATCTTTTTAAATTGATAAATAAAATAAATATTAGGCTGTTATGAAATCAATTATTTTATTATCTTTTGTTATTTGCCAGCAAACAAACAGCGGCTTAAGCTTATTAGAAGTGCTCTAAATGCTTTGGGGTTGTCTAAAACAAATGCCCAATATATTCAGGCTTAACGACTTAGCCAAACAAACATTCTGTGTGTGTGTGTGTGTGTGTGTGAACAGCTGTTCGGACTGCACCTCTGGGGATCGAAAGTTGGAAGGTGAATAGCAGCTTTGCTCGCATTTGTTTGATTGTCTTGGCTAATGCTTCGCACCAGGGCAATAACATATGCAGCAGCAGCTCGGATTGTTAACCAAATCTCGCCGACACTCTCGTTCAACTAAAGAGTCTCATGTTATTTGATAAAGCAAAAGTTGCAGCCAATGCGATTTGTTTTAGCATC
Source organism: Drosophila busckii (assembly GCF_011750605.1). Classification (NCBI taxonomy): domain Eukaryota; kingdom Metazoa; phylum Arthropoda; class Insecta; order Diptera; family Drosophilidae; genus Drosophila; species Drosophila busckii. Next base: position 8,976,284 of record NC_046608.1, read on the forward strand.
AAGTTTTTAATGAATGCACATTGGAGTTCAGCGACGCACTGTGCGTGTGTGTGTGTCTGTGTGTATGTGTGTGAGCTTCAAGGACAAAAAGACAACAAATGCAAGCAGAGAAGCATCAAACACAAGTTGACAAACTCTGAGCTTTCATCTGCACACACATGAGTTTTGTTTTCAAAAGCAGCTCGACTAAGCCCGGCACGCACAACTGCACACACACACACACACAGTAACACACACACATGCACAGTTAGAGCAGCAGCTGTCTAAAGAAATGCGAAATACCTAGACAATTTAAAGTACTTACTTAATTTGATCAAAAAGTCTGAGGCGTTGCGCATTTTTGGCCAAGTTAGCTGCACTTTCAAGTTAAATACGATTTGGTCATGCTCGAAATAACGGATTTCGTTTTGCGCAAACTTTTTGCACACTCTCTCTCTCTCTCTCTCTCTTTATACTATTTCTGTTTCTGTTAAATCCAAGCGAAATTTCAAAAAGAATTTTCGTCGCTGTTTATTCCTTACGGTTTCGTTAAAACTTTGCAAAAGATTGTTTAATGCAAGCCCCAGCATGTGCCCGTAGAATTTTGTTTTTTAAATAGACGGCAAATAGTAGATTGAAATACAATTAAAAGTAAATGAGAAAAATAAAAATATATGCACGAATGGATGGCACATGAAGTGAAAAGCATTTACACAACAAAATAATTGAATAAACAGCGCAGAATATCGAGTTGAAATTGAAAATGCCTAAAAGCGAATTCACAAATCAATAACAATGCTTCAGAATCTATGAAAAATTGTATATATTTAAGGCCTAGACCAATGCCAACGCCACCGTCGCACTTCATTTCTAATTGCACTAATTCCACAAAACAACGACCAGGCGCGCTCGACTATTTTCAATTACAAACAATTGCTGCCGCTGTTGCTGCTAAATAAACTCGCACTGGCCACAGCTATTTAAACTATGCGCAATCTCTACTTTGGAGGCGTCTCTGCTACGTGCTTCAGACGCAACTGGGCGGCTGGGGGGCGGTGGGCTTGTTACTTTTCATCTTAGGCCAGCTGCAGGCGCCCAACGAAAACCAGTTAAATGAAAACTTTTGTTCAAACTTGAGTGTCAACGCGCGTAAAGTTGCCACTACTGCCACTGCTCAGCCTGAGATGCTGCTTGCTGCTGCTGCTGCAGAGAAAATTTATAATTTGTCTTTTCTCAATGTTTCTCAAGTTGCAAGTTTAAATGCATAAGCATTAAAATTGTAACAGAGCAAAAACAGCAAATTGCACACTTACTGTCCAAAAAAAAAATTGCATCACTCGCTGTGCAACGTGGGTAATTGCAGCATTATTAGTAAAAATAATATATAATTTTATAATACATATGATTATAGTTAAAATGCAAGCGCTTGCAAAATATTAAATCGCTTTGCAATATATTAAAGTGTAGCTGCTGCACCATAAACAAATAAAAATATAAAACGCTTAACACAAAATAATTTTATGCTGGCAGCCGACAAAACAAACTGAAATTATTTTTTGTTGGCTGTGCATTTTGATTTTTATTTATTTATTAAAGTGCGTGCTGTCCATAGTGCATTGTAGAAGAAAAAACTGTTGCCTACTTTCAAGCTGTCGCTTTAAATAATGTGCGAGAGGAATTCGCCAGCGCACGCACACGCTGCAAAGCAGTTGAGCCTGAAATATGAAGTCAAATAAACTATAAATAACATGCAGCTAGTGAATGTCTGCATGTCTGTGCGTGTGTGTGAATTTGTTTGTGTGTGTGTGTTGTGAGCTTGTGAGCGCGATGTTTAACCCCAAAGTCGTGAGCTTAGGCGTTTGATTGATTTGCGCAAGACGCCTTGACAACTAAATCATTTTAAAATACAAACACAATTTGTTAGCGTCTTAGTGTTGAGTTGAGTGTGTTTTAGTGTTTATGTGTCTGCGTGTGTGTGAGTGTGTGTTGTGTGCATGTAATTCAATTGGCAAAATGCAAAACTGACAGCAAATAGGTTTGGCAGCAGCCAAAGTCGAATAAGCATTGAACACGAATTCAATTTCATGTTTTTCTTACCTATTTATTTATGTACATATACACACACACACACACCCACACACACACACACATACATATGTCGCTGTTGTTGATTGAATTTGATTTGCGGCGAGTACGCGCGCACAGCAAAAAGCGGCGGACGCTTTCAGCTAACTAAGCACGCCCACAGCATAAAACCGGTTGCGGATCCTGGCAACACAGCTACGGATTTCAAATCAGTTTCACTTGGCCGACGTGTTAAGCATATTACGTATACGACAGACAGACAAACGCAGTCTTTGGGCTGCTGCTGCTCTCGCACATAAATATGCGTGGCTTGGCGCTTGTCACAGGGCCCAGCAAAAAAAAAAAAATTTATAAGCGTCAGTTGTGCTATAAAATTTGATTGCCACAAATAAAACGAGTGGTTGGGGGGAGGGGGGAGGCGTGAAGGATTCCAACGAGCAGCAAGTACTAGCAAACAAACCACAAAAAATTTGCTTAGCCAGCCAAAAATACAAACGTAACCGTAACGTAACGCATACGATTATAAACACACGCACACACATACGCATGTACGCATAACAACTATAAAGGTCCTAACCCGATGACATATGGCTAGAATGTTTGCGTGTTGCTTAAGTGTAGTCTTGCTTTCGTTTCTCTGATTACAACTTTCAGCAGGGGCAATTCTTCAATTCAGTTTAGCCTATGTTTACACGTGTGTGTATGTGTGTGTGTGTGTGTGTGTTTGTGTGTGTCCTGCAATTTACTAATAGAACATTTGCACGCCCGCACATATTTACCGTTACATTTGTTAACATACATTTATGTGCATCAATTATTTAGTGGAACGAGCAAAGCAAGAAAACTAGTAAACTTAACAAAAAGTTTTGCTTACCTGCAACTAACGTTTTATACAGTAAACATACTATATATAAGTCAATTCAACAATGCTCTTGTCGCAATCTCTGCTTTTGTTGATACAAATATTTTTCTTCATTTTACTCTAGCTGCTAACAGAAAAGAAAATGACAAAAATGACAGAGTATCAATTTCATTGAAAAGCAAATTGAAATTGTTTTTATAAGCAAGTATATCTCGTTTCTCATTCATTAATATGCACAAACAAAACAGTCTATTTTTATATATACGCATAAAAATAAAAAATTTGTATTTAGCTTTATAAGAAATTCAATTCAGTCGTATAAAAAAGCGAACTAAAATAAATAAATTATTATTGCGCAAAAAATTCAAAATAAATATATTAAATGCATTACAGCTGCGTAATCAAAGCAAATGAATATTTAAGATCGATTATTGCGATAGGCACGCGCTCAAGCATCGATGCTAGCGCTGTTAACATGAACTGTTAAATTAACATAACCAAACTTTAGCTAACAGCGCGGCGTGCATTGTTTAACTTTATAAGCAAACACTGTGTGTAAATGCAAGTTGATTAAAAATTTATTGATCCTCTGTGTGCTTGCAGCTGCCTCAGTGGCTGTCTCATCCTGGACATTGGTGGCCATCAGCTGTGAGCGCTATTATGCCATTTGTCATCCTTTGCGCTCGCGCTCGTGGCAGACAATAAGCCATGCGTACAAGATAATCGGCTTTATTTGGCTGGGCGGCATACTCTGCATGACGCCCATTGCCGTTTTCAGCCAATTGATACCCACGAGTAGGCCGGGTGAGTAACCTGCGAGAATCAGCGAATCAAGTGAAGCGCAACGTTCGAGCGACGTTTTTTATTTTGCAGGATATTGCAAGTGCCGCGATATTTGGCCAGATCAGGGCTACGAGCGTATGTACAATATATTGCTGGACTTGATACTGCTGGTGCTGCCGCTGCTGGTGCTCTGCTTTGCCTATATACTCATCACGCGCACCCTCTACGTGGGCATGGGCGTTGGCAAGGATGCGGCCAGAGTGGCGCTGCCGGTGCAGATACAGGTGCCGCCTGCAGCGACGACTGCCATGGCTGCCACTGCCACTGCCACTGCCACGCCCGGTGGTGGCAGCAGCAGCAGCTGTGTGCTTGTGCTAAATGTAACCACGGAATATAATGGTGGGTATTTGCTTGGCTGCCAACCGCTTGTCGACAAGAATGTTGCAACGAAATTTTCGCCACTGGCGTTCTTTGCAGCTGAGAGCAGCAACAACAATAACGGAGCAACAAATGCCACAGCGGCAACAGCAACTGCAACAACGACAACGACATCATCATCAACAACAACAACAACGACAACAGCAACTACAACAACGACAACAACGGTGGCATTGGCTAAGCTGCCAGCATCCTCGCCCAGTCTGCGGCTCCATGATGCTGCTTTACGTAGGTGAGGGATACGTTTCAATAGTGCAAACAACTATGCGTTTAATTACTTAAGTAACTGTTTAAATAATTGCAAGCAACTTAGTTTCAACTTTTAATCAAATGTAATTTAATCTATACAATTGGGATTAACTTTTGCTGTTCTGCATTCGCTTGTTGAGATTCTTTATGTTTCAAATGTAAAATTAACTGTTAGCTTAATATGATTGCTTTTAATTTTTGATTTTGTTTTAAAGATAAACTTTTTATAAAATGTAAAATTAATCTACCGATTGCATGTTCATTTAATTGTCTAAGTAATTACGATTAACCTTGTTGCTTGGCATGTATTGAATACATTTTTCATTTGTATACGTTATTTCACTTGTATTGGATGCTTAATCAAATGTAAAGTTAACTGTCAGTCAGGACATTTGTGTATTACTTAAGCAATTGTTAAAATTGTGTTGCTTTGAATTTCAATTGAACTTATTTAGGCATCGGACTGATGCGATTGAATACAAAATATTTCTTCTATGCATATGACCCTTGACCACACATATATATTTATATGATTTCATTTGTTGCACTTGCCATAGATCGAACGAGGCCAAAACGCTGGAGAGCAAGAAGCGCGTGGTGAAGATGCTGTTCGTGCTGGTGCTGGAGTTCTTCATCTGCTGGACACCGCTGTATGTGATCAACACGCTGAGCATGTTCATCGGCCAGGCGCTGTACGAGTATATAGACTACACAACGATCAGTTTTCTGCAGCTGCTGGCCTACAGCTCCAGCTGCTGCAATCCCATCACCTACTGCTTCATGAACGCCAGTTTCCGACGCGCCTTTGTGGACACATTCAAGGGCTTGCCCTGGCATAGACGCAACGCAGCTGCCGGCACGCTCTCCACGGCGAGTCAGGCGGGCGCTTGTGCAGTGGGTGGCGTCATCGGCGGCGGCGGCTTAAGCACAGCGGGCGGCATTACAAATGCCCATGCGCCCGGACTGGCGCTGGGCATGGATACATGGCGCACGCGCTCGCGCCATGAGCAACTGCTCAACTCGGTGGTTTATACAAACAGCGCCGCCGCAACGGAGAGTCCACAGCTGTAAATCAGCTTGCTGGCTGAGATGTGTGCTTAAAATTCAGTTTTTTGGCTGCGATTGATTGTGTGTGTAAATATTATGTGTAAATTTATTGCAAATAGCCTTTTTTTTTGACTAGTTTTTTTTTACAATTAAATCTAAGCTATGTCTTTTGATGTTTCAATTGAATCAAATAAATCTAATATAAATCACAACACACTTAATGTTGCAACATTTTCAGCTTTAGTTTCTCCAGCCAGCCCCACAGCATGTTGCCCACGGTCTTGAAGCGAGCGCGCAGCCAAGTCCAGAGCTCCGATTGATCATAGATGGGCGGTGCGCAATGCTGGCCCAGGTGGTTCACTGGCTTAACAGTCTCGGAAATGAGGCGCCGGGGCTGTCGCGATTCCAACTGCTGGCCTGGGCGGCTATTAGGCCACATAGGGTCGCGCCTGAGGCGTAGAGGACTGTAATCGGGAAACTTCGCCAGTTCCTTGCGTAGAGCTTCGACTTCCAACTGCTGGCCCATGCGGCTCAAAGGCCAGTAGCGGTCGCGCCCCAGAGGACTGTAAGTGGAAGACTTAAGTAGTTGCTCGCGTAGAGCTTGGAGCTCCAATTGCTGACCCAGGGGGGTCAAAGGCATGATAGGGGCGGCGGTCCTGCGGCGCCGGGGGCTGTAATTGGGCGTCTGAGGCAGTTCCTCGCGTTGAGATTGCTGACCAAAGCCAGATATGGGCCCAACAGGATCGCGCCCGATGGGCAAGGGATTGAAAATGGACTCTATGGGCCATAGGGGCTGGCGAGTTGGCTCCGCCGGCAAATAACTGAAGTTATTGCGCGCGGCTTGGAGTGCTCGGCGGCGCTTGCCTTCCTCACTATTCATGAAAAGATCATCAATGGGTCCACCCAGATAGGCTGGATAATAATTGGGCGGAGTGCGCTCATACCAAGAGGCAGCAAAAGCTTCGGCATCCATCTGCATAGTCACAGGCATAGAAAAAATAATTTACATACAAGTTTTGTTAATTTACTTACTATATATTTATTTTCCATTTTTTCTAGTTTTTTAAGCACCAATTTTTTCGTTTCGTCACACTGAACAAATTTATTCGCTTTGACACTGAACAAATATTTTTGTTCTGACGCTGAACAAATCAAAAGCAACGCCAACTGTGCTCAGCTGTTAAGCAGTCTTAGGCTATCGATGCCGATAAATGATATCGATGCTCGATGCTTTCAAATAGCATACGGTCACACTTACTTTTGATATTTAGCTATGCGCTTTATTTACTTAAGCTAAACTTATTTTTATTACCTTATTATAATTTTTTATTGGCTCGTCCCAAGTGTATGCAAACTATTTACTGTTTACAGTTTATTTTTAGCTAACTCCACTTAAGCTGACCCAAATACACACACGTGGTTGTTCTTGGAACTTTGTAAAAGTTGTTTGGCTGTTTATACAAACCATAGAAACCTTTCATTTTACATTTTAAGTCGTTCTGCCAGGCGGCAAGTGCTGTTCACCCAGTCGGGGCGGGCAGACGGGCAGACGGGCTCTTATTTATTTTATTATTAGAGTTAGGTAAATTCTTAAGCAGCCTGCTGCCTACTTAGATAAAATAAAGCGTAAAACTACCGCATCTAATTAAAACAGATTACGTAAAAGTTTATTCATTTAAGTTTTGAGCTGCTGCAAGTCAGCATGTCAAAAAAAAAAAAAGAAAAATATAAATAAAAACCCAAAACCAAATGCGAAATGCGAATGCGAATGCAAAATATGCAAATGAACATTTCTTTTCACAGCTCACCAAAACGAGAAACGAAAAGCAACTGCAATGTGCGCTGCACTGTGTGAATTCCAAGCCAGAAATGAAAGCATTTAAAGCTTGAGCAGTGGTCGCTGTTAGCGTATACGTAATACGTATTTACGTATACTTAATGGCCATGACCAAGGCCATTTGATGAATAGCATAAAAAAGTGCGTATTTGTCTGCAGCTCTGGGGATTCGATGGGGGCAACTGTTACATGTGGCAAATGGGAGCGACAGCCACAGCTGCTTAAGCAACTGATGCATGGATAAGTTAACGCCAAATGGCATTACTATCTTCATCATCAGCAGCATTATCATGATTTGCATGCCATGAAATTTGTCAAGCTGCCAACTAGCTGCAAACAGTGGCAGCAGCAGCAGCAGCCACTGGAGTGTGGCCCCCACTTGGGTGTAGACATGAAATTGAGATGAAGCTGCAATGGAGCAGATAAAGCTGCGCTGAGACAACGTAGCTGCAATTTGTTTTATTCAAGCAGCAGAACTTTTTTCTTTTGTTTTCATTTTTTCGCTTTTCTGATTTGTTTTTTTTTTTTTTTGGGGTGTGGGGCTGCCTGCCGGACTGTTTCCTAACTCTGCTGCATTCAAAAGATAGATGAGCTGTTCCCCCTTTCTGTTGTTCGTTTGTTTGTTACGCTGCCTTTTGCTTTGCTTTAAGTAATTCAATTTATGTGCTGCACAAATATAATCAACAAAAAAAAAAAATAAACGAAACAACGTTATGTGTGCCACACATAATAAAACTCCAAATATTCCACACAGCACAGCTGACCAACCAGACCAGAGTGTGAGATAACAAAAAAAGAAATGAGTAAGAGCAAAAAGAAATCTTTGCTTATGATTGTCAGCTCTTTTCATTCTTTCACTTTACTGTTTTTCTTCTTTCTTTTTTGTACTGCTACATTGTGCTGCGTAGTTCGTGCGTGCTTTCTACTCAATTTATTTTATTTACATTGCAACTTTGATAAAGTAAAGAAACAGAAAACTTAACTGTAACCAAGCCGGCAAAGCTGTTATGCACTGGCAGAAATTCTGCTTAATAACTGAGCAGCTAAGAATAACTAATTAATAATTTAAAGCACCAACAAAATATTTCATAAAAGTTAAGCGCATTACTATCAACCGAATTAAACAAATAAATCTGACATATTAAATAGAAAGAAAAAATTAAATAATTTAAAAAATATATTTCAATTTGGCAGTACAATTTATTTCGAATTTTCCAAGTATATGCCAAAAGTTATAATGGGAAACAACTGAATTAAAAAATAAGCTGGCTATTTTATTATTTAATATCTTAGACTAAGCACTAAGCACTAAGCACTTTTGTATTATTGACAACGCTTTTTAAAAATAGTTTATCAATTGCAGTGTAATTTTTTTATTCAAATATTTACAAATTCTCCGAGTGTGCATCCAATAAAACTCAAAGTTCGTTGTGAGCGCAACAGGATGTAGAATGCTGACTGCACCTGGCTTCCTATTACTTTAGTTGCACCCATGTTAAACCCAGAGAGCAAGAGCTGAGAGTTCATGTTTTTTCTAGATACAGATAGTAGTTGTCTTTTTTTTTTTTATCCCCAAGCACGGCACTAAGTTGTGAAGCTGCTGAGCACTCGACATTGAGATGCTGCTGCAGCTGAAACAATTTTGTTGCAAGCTTAAAGTGTCGAGCAATCGAGAAACTGTGAGCGGAATTAATCAGCTTAAAGGCATATTGACTGCCTTATGAGTTAGTTCATTAGCTTTAGATGTTGCTCATCAGCCGTATCGAGTTGTTCTCCATTGCCTTGAGCACTCTTCACTGCTTCTCAATTCTAATTCATGTCAAATTATTAAATCACTATGCCAGCTCTTCACACCCCACACACACACACACACACACACAAGCAAATGCGAAGTGGCAGTAGGAAGTCCCAATCAAATGCAAATCAATATTCAGGGCACGCTCACAACCGGGCTCCGCGATTAAAGGCGGAGGCGAAACGAACTTGGCTTGCCAGGTTCCTGATGAAGACAACCTGAAAGCATGCGGCTGGTCAAACTTGCCTGCCTATAAGCACTAATGACTCTTCAAGGAGCCAAGCATTCAATTTGCGTATCCTGGTCATGTCCTCTGCGCTGCTTATTCAGTTACTCGGGCACTTGCCAAGCAGCCGCAGCCGCTGCCGCAATGCCGAATGTGGGCCAATGGGCGATGTCTCGATGATGAGCTGTAGGTAATGATGGCATATTCATAAACAGTTTGCATTCAGTTGCATTTGTCACACGCCCAACAGGAGGGCGTGTCCTCGCAGACGCAGAGCAGACATCCTGACAAATGCGAGATGAGAGCGCTGTTCACCCCACGTCGACAACAAATCTCATCAGGCAGCTTGTAAATCGATGAATTTATCTTCGATGTGCGAAATGGCAAATCAAACATTACTCACCGCTCACTCCTCCCCCACCACCACCCACTCTACCCAATGAAGTGTCACGCCAATCTTATGGCGTATTACCCATCAGCCAGACGTTGCCTTATCGCTGGAGAATTGTCGCAAGTCTCAACATGCAATTGTGTGACAAATTTTCCCTCCCTCTCCTTTCTCCTCTCTTCGCTCTTCTTGTTGCTCCATCTGCTGTCCTTGAAATTATTTCCTATTCCGCGCATATACCTAATTTATTTTTATCTCCTGCCCACTTAATGTGCGCCTTTTCAATGACCTTCCAGCCAGCCATCGAGTCAGCCTTGGGACGCATTCTTGCAAGCCCCCGACCACGCCCCGCTCACATCCGCCTTCCGCTTCGCTGTCTGCAGCTCTTCATCTGTAATTTGATTGTTGCGGATGTCGTTGTTGTCTGCTGTTTATGACACCGAGACGTGCTCCCGTCTAAGACATGTCCCTGCCCATTCTATTACTTGCCGGCGATCCTCTGGCAACCGCAGCTGGCGTTGCGCTTTATTCCGAGCTGCCAGCACCACCAGCACCAGCAGCAGCTCCAGATTATGCCAAGCAAATGCCCAAATAATGCCCCTAATGTCCTGCTTGTGCCACTCGACAATTACCGAGTGGCAAGTGGCGGTCCGGTTCCCGGGTCTTGGTGTCCCGTCTGGGAAGCTCGTTACTTTTGTGGCTCACTTGGAATGCCAAATTGAATAAACGCCATAAAAAAATATAACTCAATAGTTGACGCAAGGCCAAACAATTGAATTGAATATTCCATGGGCAGTCCGTGACGCCACTTCCGCCATTTGGATCGATCCAAATCCGAATCAAGGCTCAGTTGCCATCTCCAATTGATGGCAGCCGCTTTGTTATCATGGCGAAGGCAAGTTTAAAGTTTGACACTGTTTGCCAGTTTGTCAGACTTTGTCCGACAGCAAAAAGAGAGAGAGAGAGAGAGAGAAAGGGACAAGCTGACAGCTGGAGAAATTTGCAATTCGCAATGTCAAGCTTGTTGAGCTCTCGCATATGTGGCAGACAGTTTCCGAGGAAAACTATAGGAAGCAAAAAGGAAAATGCTGTTTAATGTTGAGGAATGAAGGAGGAGGAGGGAGACTGTGACTGGGACTGGGACTGGGACGGCAAGTGCATTGAAGTATCTGTGGTCGGGTGCTTTGACCCATTGGCAATCTGTTAATTGTGCGGCAAGTCATTGGACTGTGGCCGGGCCAGCCAGCACATGCGGACGACGTAGGACAACGACAGCAATTACAATTTGATTCACATTCGTTGATAGCAAGAGCAGCAGCAGCAGCAGGAGCAGCTTATAGTAGTAGCTTACGCTTGAGCGCTTGTGCAATAAATTTGCGGCACGGAAAATGAGTTTTTAATTTGTCCAGCAGTCTCGTTGACTAGACACAGACACGGCGATTAGCTGCAGTCTATGCTTTTTTTCTGTTTTTTGGCTTGACAGAGCGATTAGGCTGGGCAAACAAACGCCAAAGGCGCGGTCAGAGCCAACAATATTAACTGTAGCCCCGTCGACAGCTTTTTGCTATGCACACAATGCAAAACAATTTCACCTTTTGCTCTTGCCACAAGCGGCGCCCAGCTAAGCAACGCGCAACGTTGCGCGTTATGCGCTTTGCGGCTGCAACGCGAGAGCCCGCGAGGCTAACACCGATCAACGTAAATGGGCAATGCTCGGTTGCGCTTGAATGCAGCCAGCAACGTGACTCTGCATTGATTGCACTTGCCGCACACCTGGCGCGCCAACAAATCCAAACTGCACTGCTGCTGCGCGCTGTCAAGCAATTTAATTTCTAAATTATCAAATTGTAATTTGATTTTTGTAATTAAAAATGTAATCAATTCAATTGTTGTTATGCGGCATGTGGCTTACATTTCAGATTTATAGTGTATGCCATATTCGATTTAAGTTCATGCCACTTGTCGCGCTTTTTGTTGCGCTGCAAGGCTTCAAAGTTAAAATGGCCAACAAGCTTTGGCGTCACGTAAATTGTTGTTTGCACTCGTATTTAAATGACTGTCAACAGTGTGCGTGTTTGTGTGTGTGTGTGTGTGTGTGTGTAGGTTGGCAGGTGGCCAAGACCTTAGACAGCGAATTGATATTCTGGCTGCGTTTTTGCTGCTATTTTTTGGGACTTGAACCGTCGTTGGCAACGGCCTTCAAGGCAGGCGATAGTTTGAGCTGGCTCAGCATTAAGGCATTGCCAAAATATTTGCGTTTTATGGTATGTCTGGGCAGACAATTAGCTCTCTGCCATTAAAATTGCAAATTAATAAGCAAGCAAGCAAATATTCTATTCTAAATTAAGGCACACGCCAAAGACCCAAAACAGAACATTAAAGTCACGCGCGCGCAAAAGTAGGCAATGAATTTCTCTTTTTGAATACAAAGCAAACAATTCAAAGCCAAAGAGTTGAAATTTTGATTTCATTAAGCGCATAAACCATAAACGATTTTTCATTTCAATTTTCAGCTTAATTTTTATTTTCATTTGCATTTAAGACAGCGCCACGCGTAATTTCAGTGAAATTTTAAACAAATGTGATTTATATACACAGCTTTGTTGATTATTTACGAGCAACGCGTAACGCGCAAATGCAATTGTTTATTGTGCAATTTCATTTGTTTAAATATAATATGCTCGAATGGGTGCTCCATTATGGCGCTTAAGTAGAAATAATTGACATTAGATTGCTAAAATATTCATTGCCAGCCAGGCAGCCATCCAGTAAGCAATTGCGCTGCTTTTGTTCGCCCTCAAGAGCAGCAACTGTACCCAAGGACACACACACACACATATATATACATACAGCGAGGCATGTGCATGTGTCGCCATGTATTGTTGAATTTACGAGACTCTGTAGCGCGTTTTGTAACCAACAGAGAGAGAGAGTCACATGGGTACATAGCGACCACACACAGTTTTATTTGATTTTTGTTGCCACTCTAAAGAGCTGAAGAGCAAGAGACAGAGAGTGGGGGGAGGGGAGCGACTTTCGCTCTTCAAGTTACGAGCCTAAAGAATTTAAAGCATTTAGTTTATAGGCTTCGTTGCTTGCGCTTCAACTCGCTTTTGTTTTACAACATTTTAATGCTTTTCGGTCCACAAATATTTCACACAATCGAACGCAGTGGTGCGGAAACGGCAACGGCAACGGCAACGGCAACGGCAATGGCAACGGGAGCAACGGAAACGGCCTAAAACCAAATAAACTGGCCAATGCCCAATGCCAATTTTTTTTTTTGCGTTGTTTTTACTTTTGTGCTCTTTGCTTTTCTTTGTTACTTTCTGCGCTGCGTTGAGTTGCGTTGCGTTGCGGGCGTTTTCTTACAGCCCAATGACTGCTTTGTAGCCAGCACATGGATATATCAACATCAACATGAACATCAATATTACGCCCAAGTTGAAGCTGCTGCACGCCTCTCGGCTGCCCTCCCCCTTCTGTTTTTTTTTTATTTATGTGAGTGCTGTGGTGTGGTGTGGCAACAGTTATAGCATCATTTAAATAACCATCATGTGTGGCAAATATTTGCGATTGCAATATATTGAACTGCAGGCAAATTGCGCTGGCCACAAGCAAATATATCAAAATGAAAATGCTATTACTTTTCACTCACCTGCTTACAGTTATTAATGAAACTGTGCCATTTCACGCACAAGGACTCGCCAAATAAATAAGCTGAGCTTCGCCCATTTAAATTCTGTGGCAGCAGCAGCGAATTTGATTTGCATCAACAATTAGCTTTGAATTTCCCATTGATCTACAACAATTCAAGCAGCGTTTTTGCAGCTCAAATTAAGTAGAAATGGCTTAACCTTTGATAGCATAATTTAATTATATTTAGTGTAAGCAGCTGCTCCTTACACAGATTAGGGTGCGTCGTTTGAGCAGATGAAAGAAAATTCTAAGAATGTTGTAGCCCAAATGTAAAATGAGTTGCGCATAAATCGAAATCAAAATTTCTTGTTTAATTGTTATAGAATTCTTCTTAGAATTAAGCAATTTTCAAATGCTATGTCAACAATAGATTTTGTAATTAATTGAAACCTTTTAATGTTTCGCATTTAGCTTAGCTTACAATTTTGTTATGCCAATTTGTTTATTTGTTTGCACCTGTCAAATCGAGACACCCTAATATGAATTGCTTTGCATTTCGTTGGCAATTTGACCGCCCTCAGATAGCGCTAAGTGCCACAATTTGTTGCATGAACAAACGCTGATGCCGCACAATTTATAGATATGAGGCACGCAAATATAAGTGTAGGCGCACACTGCCTTCTAAATGTATATGTACATGTGCTTTTTGTATATATATAAATCGATTCGATTAAAGCAAAGTGCTGTGAGTCACTTTAAGCGCTCAAGTCGCTTTCAACAGTTGATTAAGCCCAGCAGGACACACATGAGTCAAAAACAAACAATGCACAATGACAACAAATGTATATATAGATATAGCATATATATGTAATCATTGTCTTTGATTGAAGTCAACAAAGACATTGCTATTTATTAAATTTACAATATGCGTCTGCTCGCAAATATTTGTTCGGCTGCCACAAAGCGAACGTAAAGCATTCCACACTCGACTCACACCCACACACACACACACACACACATACTTACACACACTCAGCTGAAACGAAGCGTGAGTATAATGAAAATTATCTATTGGAATGTTTATTGCCTTTGTTTGGCTTTGTCAACCAGGCAAGAGGCAAAGCAAGCAAAACTCAGTTTTGCGCACTAATCACATTTTGGTTTTGCCAATTGACCACCCATACTACCAAACATATGTCTGATAGTCTGTTAGTCCGAACAGCTGAGCTGTATCAAATCGTATCAAATTGTATCAAATCGTATCAATTACTGCGGCTGATGCATTGCTAATTGAATTCAATTAATTTGTCATATTATCCACAGCAATGCGAGTGCAATTGATTAATAATGCAGCTACTGCATTTAACTAGCTTTTGTCATTTACACTTAATAGAAAGCGAATTAGCAAATGAGCGCTAAGCGAAAAAGAATTAGCTTGTAATTTAAATTTAAAATTGAATAAATTACATTACAACTTTGCAGCTTTAGCAACTGAAATGTGCGCTCTGCTCAAAAACTTTGGTAAGCTATTGATGTAGCTATTCTAAATATTAAGTATACGTCACACTCAAAAATGTATGCAAAACAATCGCTAACAATTGTTATATATATTAATTCATGTTTAATTTATGTAGTGCACTTATTTTTATACATTTCAAAACTATTTATTTGCTGAAATTACGCATATATAATAATAATTATTAAGTATACGTCACACTAAAGAATTTTAATGAAATGAAACATTAGTTATAAATTTAAAAATGATATATATGCTGAAATTATTCATACAGCATATACATTAAGCTTATTTCATTTGTTAAGCGCACTTTGTGTTTGGCTTTGAATTTGCGACTTGGAATAATATTAGCCATAAATTTGATGTTGGCTTAATTAAAAATGCGACAACTGGCAAATGTTGATAAAAATGAACATTCGAGTCTCCAACAAAATGGCGTCGCGTTGCCATTATATGCCCTGTAATAATAGAAATAAGGTTAACTAGCAAGTAAACCAATAATTAAGCCACATAGTAAAATTTAAAGTGCTTGCTTTTATTTTTTGGAAATAAAGCAAGTTTAGTGAGCAAGACATTTGGCTAAACTTGTTCTGCCCCACAAGTGTGTGCGAGGTATAAAAATTAAGGCAAAAGCCCAACTGTTATTATTGGGGTAGTCAAGTCAAAACAGCTGGTGGCATTAGCTTAGGCGCATCCCAGAGTTACACACACACACACACACACAGAGAGAGAGAAAAAAAAAGAAAGAAGAATGCGGCAAGAATGAAAAAAGAAACCCAAGTGGCATACAACAAAATGCCAGTTTGAATTTAATAAAAACGAGCAACAACTGTGCCAACAACAACAAAAGCAACAACAACAACAACAACAACAAAAACAGCAGCAGCAATCAAGGCTCGCATAAGTGCGAGCATAGCAAAGTGGAATCAAATGTACCCCAGTTAACCTACAGCACACACACACACACACACACTGTATATGTGTGTGTGTGAGGGCAATTATGCCAAAATTACAAACTTGTTATCTCATTTATGGCGCCAGCTGTTTTGGATTCTTGATTTCCTGCTCATTTATACGCTTACTCTACCAAGCTCCAACTCCGACCGCCGACCACGCCCCCAGGCCTTTGCCAAACTCTGTATAGACAGGTGTCTGTTAGTGTGTGTGTGCATTTGGGTTTGCATAAAGCTTGTAATTAAAATTTTGCAAGCACTACTTACGTTACAAACTGATTAGCTGTCAAATATCAATAATCCGCATATCCAGCCAATCACACACACACACATATGCAGTTCAATAATTTTCAATTGCAGCATACACGTCATTACTAATAAATTAGTAGCTGATATTGCTTACCACAAAATGTGTTTCAATTAAATTACATCATGTATCAATTTTTATTTGATTTTTGGCATTTTACATTTTCCACTTGCCGCAAGCTTCACACACACACACACACACACACACTTGTGCGCTTTTATATTTTCATTAAATACCTATATTTAAATATTTGACAACACAAAATGCAGTTTAATACAAACTTGAAATTTGTTAACTATTTATGGGCAAAAACTAAAACTTTTTGATATTTTTTGCATCTGTGTGGCTATCATAGCCATATATTAAGTTATGCACAAAATTTACTGCTGTTGAGTCCTTAAACAATTTACAAATAAATTCTAACTTAGTTAGATTAAAGGCTATGAAATATTTGAACTATAGATCAAGAAATGTAAATGTTTGTAAATTAATATAATAAATTGAATAACTTACACTTCTTTGTTACCTTTATATTTATTTATATTGAAAACATTGCCAACAAGTTTTATTTGGATTCAGCATATAACTTAGATAAGCGCATTAGATATTGATTAGAAAATAAATGTTGTCGATTTTTGGTGTTGTTCTTGTTGTTGTTGCAATCTGTGAGTTTGGGGCTTGGCAGCTTTGGTTGAATTTTTGTTCATTTGAGCTTGAACAAGTTATTCGCATAGTTGTTGCTGAATTTCAATTTCGCATTCGTTTACAGTTGTTAGCTTCGATTTGTTCGCATTTTTTAGCTAAAATAGTTGTTGCAACAGCTGCGTGTGTTGTTTGCACATTGTGCAACATTTTGTGAGCTCTACACTCCACGCAACGCAACTTGCTGGAGCTCGCCACTTGACCAAATGCAATGGCCACAGAACTGGCGCCATCTACAGTTCAATCAACAGCCGAAGAGCTCCAACGATTTTATTGCTGTGCTTGGCAAGCGACAAGCGTCAAGACTAAATTCAATTTCCGCTGAGCAAACACACGCACACACACGCACAAGCACACGCACACACACATAAGCAAATATATAAATAAATATGTATACTAAATGTATATGCTGGAATTTATATAAGGTGCACTTGGTTATTGACTCAAAATGGATTTCTCTGCTCTTGTTGACAACCGGAAATACTCGAGCACTTTGTTGTCATTGACCTGTTGCTTATCTGCGGGAACTTTAGAGCCGTCTATGTGTCCATGTCCTGTCTGTTTGCCTCTGCGCCCTGCGGTCGTCAGCGCTTCAGCTATTGAATGAATGAAATTACGTTGAATTCGATTGAGTCTGCAACGATTTGATGGCACATTTGCCCGCCACCAAAGTTAAGTCAATCAAAAGACAAATGCCATTGCCACTGCCACTGCCACTGCCATTGTCCTGCCCGCAGGCTCAGTTCAACGACTCACTGAAGCAGCAAACCAAACGCCAAAGCTAAAGCGAAAACCCTTGAGCCATTGCGCGACTCGCCGCTGTCAGCAACAATTAATATTGACCACCTATAAACTGAACTGCCTTCCTCAAAAAACATCAACGTCGCCAATAGCAACTACAAGCTGCTTCTATCATCCTCTTTGCCTATTCCCTTTATTTCATCTGCCACATATGCGAGAGCTCAACATGCTTGACATTGCGAATTGCAAATTTCTCCAGCTGTCAGCTTCTCCCTCTCTCTCTCTCTCTCTCTTTCTTTTGCTGTCGGACAAAGTCTGACAAACTGGCAAACAGTGTCAAACTTTAAACTTGCCTTCGCCATGATAACAAAGCGGCTGCCATCAATTGGAGATGGCAACTGAGCCTTGATTCGGATTTGGATCGATCCAAATGGCGGAAGTGGCGTCACGGACTGCCCATGGAATATTCAATTCAATTGTTTGGCCTTGCGTCAACTATTCAGTTATATTTTTTTATGGCGTTTATTCAATTTGGCATTCCAAGTGAGCCACAAAAGTAACGAGCTTCCCAGACGGGACACCAAGACCCGGGACCGACCCCAAACTTGCCATCTCGTTAATTGTCGAGTGGCAAAGCAGACTTTATAGGATTTTATTTGGGCATTTCTTGCATAATCTGGAGCTGCTGCTGGTGCTGGTGGTGCTGGCAGCTCGGAATAAAGCGCAACGCCAGCTGCGGTTGCCAGAGGATCGCCGGCAAGTAATAGAATGGGCAGGGACATGTCTTAGACGGGAGCACGTCTCGGTGTCATAAACAGCAGACAACAACGACATCCGCAACAATCAAATTACAGATGAAGAGCTGCAGACAGCGAAGCGGAAGGCGGATGTGAGCGGGGGCGTGGTCGGGGCTTGCAAGAATGCGTCCCAAGGCTGACTCGATGGCTGGCTGGAAGGTCATTGAAAAGGCGCACATTAAGTGGGCAGGAGATAAAAATAAATTAGGTATATGCGCGGAATAGGAAATAATTTCAAGGACAGCAGATGGAGCAACAAGAAGAGCGAAGAGAGGAGAAAGGAGAGGGAGGGAAAATTTGTCACACAATTGCATGTTGAGACTTGCGACAATTCTCCAGCGATAAGGCAACGTCTGGCTGATGGGTAATACGCCATAAGATTGGCGTGACACTTCATTGGGTAGAGTGGGTGGTGGTGGGGGAGGAGTGAGCGGTGAGCAATGTTTGATTTGCCATTTCGCACATCGAAGATAAATTCATCGATTTACAAGCTGCCTGATGAGATTTGTTGTCGACGTGGGTTGAACAGCGCTCTCATCTCGCATTTGTCAGGATGTCTGCTCTGCGTCTGCGAGGACACGCCCTCCTGTTGGGCGTGTGACAAATGCAACTCAATGCAAACTGTTTATGAATATGCTCATTACCTACAGCGCTCATCACGAACATCGCCCTATGGGCCATTTGGCATCATTCGCTGCGGCCGGTCTTGGCAAAGCAGCGCAGAGGACATGACCAGGATACGCAAATTGAATGTTTTCACTGGCACACGTTGGACTTGGCTTCGATACAAGTTTGAGCAGTCCGGGTGGGGGGGACCGACTGAGGATGTAGCGCTTGCCTATTGAGAAGCATCATCAGTGTTTATTGGCAGCGAAGTTTGACCAGCCACATCCTTCCTGCCTGGTAAATCAGCAAGAAGCGCAGTTTGTTTGTTTGTTGACTGGAGGGTGAGAGTATTGGTTACTTGGCCGGATGCACACCAGCCATGAATGGCATAGTTTGGGTCAAGTTGTAAGCGTGCCTTGAATACTTATTTGCATTTGATTAGAGCCGCACCGCATGTTTTCTTTCATTTTTTTGTTGCTGTGGTTTTTGGTATTTGGTATTTGAATTGGGCTCGTGTGGTTGGGCCATGTCTCATTTGAATGCCAAAATGGGCGGAGGAGCCAGCTGCAAGGGTTTGCCTCGAGAGACGCAACTAGAGAGAGACGCATCAATCTCTTTGGCTGGCCGCAGGGCAAACTGAATAAAAATGCACTTAGGCACATTGCAAGTTCATCTGATGAGCAGATGAGGCTGCTTGCAATGCCCTGAGTTTTTAGTCTATGAATAATGAGTGTGCTGTGGCTACTTTCAAGTGGCAATGATGAGCCATGGGGGCGGCTGCTTCATTTGCATGTGGAGCAGCTGTTGTTGGGCTCCATTAAAACTCAATTACACGGCTCTGCGCACTTCGGTTAAGGTCCGGGGCTACAGTTTATTAAATTTCTTGGACAAAGCGCAGAGCAGACAAAGAGTGCGACACCTGGCGGCCAAATTGTCAACAAAGTTGCCGGCCCAACACACACACACACACACACACACACACACACACACACACAAAATGAAAACAAAAAAGCTGAAATTGAAAATATTTGTGAAAATTGTGTGGACAACGCGCAAAACTCAAATTGCTTACCGAATTTTTCTTTGCTGTTGTTGCTGTTACTTTTTATTTTGTTTGTGTGCGTTGGCCTGGTCATAACCATAAGCCGCTTGTTGGTCTTTCCCTTCTGCCCATGATTGTTGGTCCTTTTGCAGTCCTCAGCAAAAACAAACTGCAGACAAGCCATTAGACCGAGAGAGGGTCTAAAAAAAATATGGATTTTTTATATAGTAGTTGGCCAAAAAACAACTGTGTGCGTGTGTGTGTGTGTGTGTGTGGCCAACTGTGCTCATCATCATGACGCTTTTATGCTGCCAATTTGTTAAATAAAAATCATAAATATTTGAATACACATTCGAAATTCGATTTATTTTGCATCCATATTCATGTTGTCAATAAGCACAAAACTCTTTGCTAGTGCCAAAGCCAAGATGAGTTATGAGTTATGAGAGAAAGTGTGCACACATCAACTTATGATAATCGTAAATACATATATTATTTATTTGTATGCAAAACTGATTTAATTTAACAATGACTTATATTTTATATTTTTGTTATAAAGTTAATATTTCAGCATTAAGCAAACATTATGCTTATGATTCTTTAAAATGATTACAATAAGATAACTACAGAGAAGATTTTGAATTAAATCAGTTAGTTTTTGTGCCTACAGTGGTTTATTTATTATTATTATGCTGTCAATTCACGCGCCTCACTGTCAACAGTGTCCACATACAACTGATAAACACGTGGCCTCGCGAACTTGCCAGCCTCACACACAAACTGATCACACTGTGCAAAAACAGAAGGTGAGAGCGCAAGCCACTCAGAGAGCGTGCGAGCGTTGGGCTTACAGCGCTGCCCTTCCATTGCGTTCGCTGCTACGACTGAACGAAATTGTCACTCTCTATTGCTTAGAGCACATGTGCGACGGGCCTACGTGCTAGCGACAGTAGCGCTCTCTTTTGCTTAGAGAGCATGAGCAAATGGCCTGCGTGCTGGCGAATCAGCGCTGCACTTGTACGAAAATATCGCTCTCTATTGCTTAGAGAGCTTGTGCGATGGGCCCATGTGCTAGCGACAGTAGCGCTCTCTTTTGCTTAGAGAGCATGAGCAAATGGCCCGCGTGCTGGCGAATGAGCGCTGCACTTGTACGAAAATGTTGCTCTCTATTGCTTAGAGAGCTTGTGCGACGGGCCTACGTGCTAGCGACAGTAGCGCTCTCTTTTGCTTAGAGAGCATGAGCAAATGGCCCGCGTGCTGGCGAATCAGCGCTGCACTTGTACGAAACCGCGTGCTGGCGAATCAGCGCTGCACTTGTACGAAAATGTCGCTCTCTATTGCATAGAGAGTATGAGCAAAGGGCAGCGCTGCACTGTCGCTCTGTACTGCTCAGAGAGCATTTTGTTTGTCATGGAGCGTGAGCGACAGCGATTGCTTGTCTTATCTTGCACTCAGAGAAAGCAGCGCTGCTTGCGTCTTCCGTTCGCTCCGAGCTGCTGCTTTCTGCTGATTTGTGTTTAGTTAAGGTTTGATTGCCGGTGGAAAGCAGAGCATCTTGCAAAACAATTGAGGCAGCTGAAGTTATGTGTCCAAGTGCAAGTTTGCGTTGAATATTTGAATCGGTAAATAAATTATTCTTATTTGAAAAAGACATAAGTTTTTATATACATATTTATAAATATATATGTGTGTTTCTTTTTGCCTCAAACGCTACGAATTGAAAAAAGTTGTACATTCATTCAAGGTTTGATAGCTAAAGAAATTATATGAGAGCTATTTAAAAATATTGCCTTTATATTTGCCTTGAGTCTTAAAATATAATGAACAAGCAGTAAAGTAAAATTTTCCGCCTGCAGCTTGTGGTTAATAAAAGGCATAAGCAAAAAAAAAAAATAAAGAATGCAAGCTTAAAGTTAAAGCAGAATTTAATGCCAACTTTTAGTCAAATATATGCATATAGGTATATCTAAAAAGTTTGATGCTTGAAGTTTGAGTTTACACGTGTGTGTGTGTGTTTTTGTATATTAAATCAATATTCCCTAAGCTAAATTAATTGGTTATTGCATGCGGCCATGTCATGTTCAGTTGCCTTTTTGTGTTGTGTTTGGGAAAAGTTCGTAGCCTTAAATTGCCTTACATGGCGCCTTGGCATTTAATTAAGAGCGAATTGAACATGGCATGCCGGCAATTTGCATGCACAAATGAAATTTTCCATGCAATACTTATGCCAAATATGCTGGACACAATGTGGTAGGCAGCCTTGCTTATCCCTCTGCTAAACCAACAGTTGCAGCTCAGCTGGTCAACAGTTGCAATTTGATTTGTCAGGCAGACAGACAAATGCACAAAAGGCACTTGGCCAACTGCATCGCAGGCAAATGTGGTAACATGACAAAAGCTACAGCCGTCTGCTTGTTTTTCCAGCTGCTTACATGTGCCATTCGTGGAACATTTTGGAAGACAACACAGCACATTTAATGTTGTATTTATGGCACACAGGCACAGAGTCAAAGCCACAGATGCTCGGCTGAAGTGCAGACACTTGGTTAGCGAGGTTTAGTGCTTGAGTGAGAGTAAGCTACTAAATTCAGTTTGCTAAGCTACCTCGAGTAAAAAAGGTAGCCAGTCAACTACAAATTTTATGCAAACCTAAAACAATTGTGGTCAATTGCAGCTTATGGCACATGCGACATACTCAGCGTATACGTAATTCAATTCAATTCATTCAATACGCCTACATAAGAATCTACTAACTTATTTTGCTTAAAATAGCAGCAATCAACTAACTTAGTTTGATAAAAATATAAATTTATTTTTTTATAATCTATATCTTGGGCGTATACTTAATTAAATTCAATAAAATTTCAATGAAAGGCGACTAACATATTTAGCTAAACATAAGACATAAAATAGAGCCAAATTTCTTTTGATTTATTTATTTGATTGCAGTTTTTTGTTATCATCATGGCCATAATCCAAACTCCAAAGCCCAAAGCTCAAGCGCTTTTTATTTTGTTTTAAACTCAAAGTTTGTTCAGACAATTCCTTTGCAATTGTTGCACTTTAGTTTGTTTTAGTTGTTATGTGTGTGTTATTAACATCTTGCGAATAACAATGATCGGTGGCGTATACGCAATTTTTAATAGTGAATTTTGCTTAATGAATATTAATTGCATTAACGACAATAGCTATTAATTGTTGGCATGTATTTAACTATCGATAGCAGTTTATTGTTGAAATCTAAAGCTGCTTAGATTACCAATTGCAAAACTGACAAAGAGAATGAGCTATTGACATAAGCAGCTTTGTTGCATTTTAATCTGCAAATGCAACAAAATAAATGAAACTGCCGCCAGGCATGCGCAATTTATGTGTGTGTGTGTGTCTCATTACTATGCATAATTATTTACATTAGTTTAGCTTAGTATTATAAGCTGTATTATGACCGCTGGGCTTAATAGGCTGGAAAAAAGCTTTAATGTGGTCAAAATGATTGAAAACTTTAAGCATACAACTTAAATTGTTGGTAAAGTAAATCTTGCAATGATTATCGAAGAAAGTATAAAAACATTAATTACTTTTGTCTTTAGCTTATTTATTTATTTTGTTTTTACTTTTTGTTGCGCTGTCAGTGGCAATGGCAAATTATTAGCACTCGAGCACTTGACTTCGCTACGCTTGCTACACTTGCCACACAGCAGCAGCAGGAGCAGGAGCAGCAGCAGTAGCAAAGTTGCAGCAATTTGAGCGCGGTCACCAGGCGGATGAGCTAATATACAATAAATACTTTGGCTGATTTATGTCTGACCCTCGCACCGCAGTTTCCAGCACAGTGGCAACAACGTAACGTAGTAAGTAATGCTCCATCTATCATAAAATATATATTTTATGAGGCCATAAAATGCCAAATACCAAATGCGAAATACGAAATACGAAATATCAAATTCCCAAGCTAAAACATCTGCAAGCAGCGGCGCTCATTCAATTAGCCTGCTGTTGTGTTCTGTGTGTGTGTGGCGATAACGATAACGATAACGATTACAGTCTTAAGTAGCTCAAGTACACAAGCGGCAGTAATTACGCGCCGCATTGCAAGAACTACGTACGTGCCTGTAATGCTCAATTATGTCCTGCAAAGAGATTTTATGCTTATGCTCAGAAATTCGCTGTTATTAATGTTGATTAAACAAATGTCAAAGCTGGACTGACTGACTGACTCACCGACTGTATTTAAACTTGAAATTCATTTAGCAGCCACACGTCGTGTGTGGCTCAACTCAGCAAATCGTCTGGCAATTAAGAAAAAGGCAAACCGAAATTTAATCAATTTTGTGATGTCGCCTGCCACTTGATTTTAAATATTAATCCGTTGGCGCTGCCGTATGCCGCCAATTACGGCTAATTACTCACGTTCATTAGTCACACACAAAGTACGCATGTTTGGCACCCTTTGGGTGGGTGGTGGACCACCCTTTATGCATATTTAAATGAACGAATGTCAGAACGATTTTGTTGGTTTAATTAGGCACACGCACTCGAATTTGTCGCATTATCAAACCAAATGAAGTCTGAGTTTCGTTTGTTACATAAAATCGAATTAATGACTTATGTTCCAACAACACACACACACACACACACACACAGTCCACAGTTTGTTCTACAATTTACAAAAGCATTTAAATAGCTTACTTTTGTTTCTAAATTGCAACTGCACTGCGCCCCACTCTCTTAATTCATTTAGATGCTTGCTTGTCAAATGTTGCATTTAAATTAGAATTTAAAATTTAACACTCTTGGCTGGGGCAGCAACAATTCCCAGATCACAAGCTCAATCTTAGAGCTTACAATATGTACTATGCATATAGTAAAGCCTTTAATTTAAGCTTGCACACGCCTTAACCCTTGACCTGTCCTCCTCCTGCTTCTTCGTCGCCCTGCCTTTTGTCTATGCGTATTTACCTATTTTAACTATGTGCTTTTTCCTTTGCCTGCATCTTCTGCTGCCGCTGCTGCTGCTTGGCTTAAAGTAAAAGTAAATTTTATCCTTTTTATGCAGCGTTGTTGTTTTTGTTGTTCATGCACTTGAGCTACTTTTATTATACACTTTGAGTTTGAATATGAAAAAAGGCAAAGCAAAGCGGGCGTAACAATGTTGCGCACATGTATGTAACAGACAAAAATTGTTTATATTATTTAAATTTAATTGCAATGACAATTTTGTACCGGGCCAGCTGATTAAGCTCGACAATAACAGACTATCGATTCTAGCTTTAACATAAACTGTAAAGAACAATAACATACTCTGTAAGCACAACAGATCTTCACTTCTTAGAGAGCATCGGAGTAAAGCGAACGTAGTTGAAAGCAAACAGCCGCGAATTTTCCAAGCAAGGCAACAGGCCAGTGCCTTGCCGTTGAAAATTCCTTTTATTTTGTTGTTTTGTCGTGAAAATTGCTGTGTGTTCATTAATAAATCTGCACACAATTATTTCATTATTAATTGTGCATAAATATAATGTTAATGTGCGTCGATGCGGTTTAAAGCACCTAAAGCTATTGGCCTAGGTCATGTGCGTGTGTGTGTTTGTAAGCAGCTGAGTGTGTGCGCGTGTGTGTGTCTGATTTTAAAATGTGTCTGTTTTTTTTTTTTGTGTTTGCTTTGTGCTTATTATTTGCCCTACACGCAGTGAAAGGCGTTGTAAATTCTTTTTATTTTGTTTTTGTTCTCTGCTATGTGTTAATAAATCTGCACACAAGTGCTTAATTATTAATTGTGCATAAATAAATTAATATGCTTCGGTGTTGTTTTAAACAGCTGGAGCTGTTGGCCCAGGTCATGTGCGTGTGTATAAGCAAATTGCGGCTGTGTGTGTGCTCTGATCTTAAAATCTGTTTGCTGCGTAATAATTGTTTTTTTCTTTTGTGTTTGCTTTGTGCTTATTATTTGCATGTATGGTGCAACACCTGCCGTCGTTCTCGCTCGCTTGCTCTCTCTCTCCAACGCGCTCCCTCTGTCGGTAAGTCACACATTAATTTCCCCGTATGCATATATTTTATTCATTGCTTACCTATTGCAGGTCAGCTGTGTTATAGTCGTTAGCTTTTGTCACGCTCAAGCGGCGCCTATGCACTCAGATTTTGGCATTGCTTCGCATTAAGTTCACTTCTCACATTTATTAAAATTTAAAAACTTGCACATTTAGCCGTATAATTTGTATGTGTATATTTTTTAGTCCAAGTGCATGGCAAAGTTGGTTGTGCTCAACTTTAGCTGTGCACGCCCGTTTTTATTTTTATTTTTATTTTTTGCTGCTGCTGCTGCTGCTTTTTGCTGGCTGACTTTCCAACTATGCAACTTGCCAAACTTTTCCATGACTTCCAACTGCCGCCGCCGCCACTCCCACTGCAAGTCCTCCACACGCTATGTACGGTTAGCATGCTCTAGTCAAAGTCAAAGCGACTGCAATAAAACTAAAAATGGCCGTAGAAAATGTGTTGGAAATTTTATTAGCTTACAAAAATCTAAAAAGTGAAAAATGTAATAACACTATGTAACAATGTTAGTGGTGTGCAAATATTTGATGGTCTTTGGAGTCGAGACAATAAAATAAATAGAAAACAGCTTTAGCTTTGGGTGTCTGCCAGCGATTTTATCTTAAAGTACACATCAACTGGCATAGTGTTAATAAAAGTTAAATATGCAATTCTTGAAATTTGGTACCGATTGAAATGATTACAAACATGATATGGCACATTCATTTGTTTTTATTTTCACAAGTGATGAGCCACTCATTTGAGCTCAATTCAATTTTATTATACAACAAATTTATAATCTATATATGTAGCTTGGCTGTACTTAATTTTTTGCCTATTCTGATCGGATTTATTAAAGCTGCTTACAGCTTTGGCTCTTCTGCTCTACATAAAATGGGGTTATTTATTTTTTATTGCTTTATTCAGAATTACAATAGTGCGTAGCCGTAGCCATGGTGACAGCTCTGAATAAAGTTTTGTGTATTTCTATAGCCAACACAGCTGCTGCTATTAGAAGCTTAAGTGTCAAAATGTGGGCTGGACTCTGTTGAAATTTAAGCAAAACAAATAGTAGTTGGTTGGTTTTGTTATTAATAAAGCTCTTGGCTTAAATGAACAAATATATGAAATGCACAGGATTTGAATTTGATTTGTATTCAGCACAAAAAATAATTTTAAATGACATTTTGATTTGCGGCACAATGAACAAAAATAAAAGTGTAGAAATTTAGACAAAATAGTTCGATCGAATTTGTTGTTGTTGTTGTCGTTAATATTTAAAAGTATTCAAATTCAAGGGCATGCTATTCAGTTGCTTTCTTTTAGTTACAAGGATCTCCTGCATTACTTGAATTTGCTTCTCCAGCGTTATCTCCTTAATGGCTGGCTTCTTCTGCAGGACATTGAAGGTCATCTCAGCGAGGATGTTGAATAGCGGACGCGCCATGACAGTCCTCAGGCAGTTGGTGACAATGTTTGGCGTACCGGTCAATTCGAATGCATTGTCCACATGACTCATGTTGGCTTGGATATGAGGAAATTTGCGCACAAAGCGTTCGAACAGAGCTCGCGACAAGCAGAGCGAGGCCAACAGATCGTTGCGATCCGCAAACATGTAGCATTCAATCCGATAGAAGCAAAGCTCAGAGTTTTGAGGCTCGGTGGTCTTCCCATCCACGCGGATAAACATTTGCAAATCGAGCAGCTCGGCGAGCTTGAAGAATCGCAGCAGGTATTTACTTTTGGGCTTGTTGTGTCGGTTTATCTTGGTGACGGCTTCATCGAACTTGTAGTAGGTATTTCTGGCGGTCAGGTTACGCAGCTTGTTGTCCATCAGCTGCTTGGCGCGCTGGCTGAAATGCTTTGGCATCTCGAGTGGGCCAAGCAGCTTGTCAAACTCTTGCGAATCCGCATTCAGCACAGTCTCTTCGTCGGTGAAATTCGCCACTGAAGCTGCCTCCACTGCTGCCGGCACACAGCTCATGGACTCCCAGAACGGAGCCGGCTCCAGTAAGACGCGCATATTGTATTTTGCCTTTGGCGGCTTCGTTGCCAAGTTCGGGTTCTCGATCGGCGGAAACTCGTAGCAAGAAGTGGCTGGCTCATCAGCTCCCATCACGGCACCAGTGCTAATCACCCGCTTCTTCGAATATATCGCAGCGCTGACGGTCATAAAGGTGTTCTCTCGATTGACCGCTTTGTTGCTTTTTTTAAATGAGTGGTTTTTGTTGTGGGATCTGTTCTTGTTGCCGCTGGGGATGATTTTCTTGCGACGCAATTGTTGGAAATTCATGCGATGTGGCTTCGGCCACGAATCCGGCTTGAAGCGTGGACTGTAGTAATCCTTGTACTCCTCATCCTTGCTGGATGACTTCGTTAAGACCGTTGGACGAGGCTGATGATAAGCGCGCTTGGACTTTTCGTGAAACTGCATCATCATCTTGGCGCCATGATACCAAACCGTCCTGGGCGTGGTCAGCCTATTCTTGCAGATGCGAAAGAGAGTCTTCTGTATGTTCTGGTTGCGGATCACATCATGGCAATCGATGCACTCGGAGCAAAGGACGAGACTATAGCCAATATTCTCGTGTTGGCGTTCAATGAGTTTTTGCTCCTCCTTGGTGATATAACACGAGCCCACATGATATTGCTCGTCAATCACAAAGCAATGCAAATTTGGATTTGTGCCACTTATCGCTGTTAGGAGCAGCAACTGCTTGGAAATAGATACGGGACATTTGAAAAGTTTTTTCAAAATATTTTTCACATTAGGCTTTTGAGTTTTGTCGTTGGATACGGGGGGTGATGCCATTCGGGCGGCCAGTTCCAGCGGACAGAGGGTGTGTACAGTTATTATTAGACGCCCGATGCTGAAAGGTGCCGGCTCGAGCTCGCATTCAGAATCCAAAGCGGCGGTTGCAGCTTTTTCATTGAATGCAGCCGCTAACTGTGTATCCAAGTCTTCTTCTTTCTTCTCCTCCGCAGGCATTTCCGCATTGCTCACCACTTCACTGTCCACCTGCCCAGTCTCCAGCAGTTCAGCCGCCAGCTCAGCCTCCAGTTCTTCAGCCGCAAACTGTTCAGTCGCCAACTGCTCAGTCGCCAACTGTTCAGCCTCCAAAAACTCGATCTGTTCATTCATCTCTTCGATAGCATCCAACGCATCGTTTACTGCATTATCCTCAATATCCTCAATATCCTCATTATCCACTGCTTGCGCCTCTTCGCTTTGAATCTGGCCATCGCCTTCGCCTTTGTGCCACAGACTAAAAAGGTAGCGGCTCAACATTATTGCAGCTATTTTATTATTAGTTACTACAGATAAAATGTAAATTTTTGCAGCTTTACTTTTCCAAAAAATATGTTTTTCTCGAATAAAATAAAATTAATGTTGTTTGCTTGGCTCACAAGCCTTGAATGTGGAACTGAAGCAAAACGTTGTGCATGGGCAACTTTGATTTATAGTTTTTCATAAGAGCAAAAAATAAGAGAGAAAAAATAAAAAAGTTATAATTTCTAATCGACGAACATTTAAATTTGTAAATTAAATGCAAATTTCGAGCGAATAAATTTGCAAAACTACAATAACAATAATTCAATTACGATATATATCATATGACATATATATTAATTTGTTGATAGCTATAAATTAGATTAAATGCAATTGCTTCGCATATAGTTTGTTTTATTATTTATATAAATAATATAATAACAATTGTTTATAACACAACATTTTGCAAAATAATTTAATTGTTCTTTTGTAAAATTCGATGCTGCAATTGCTTAAAATACAAAATATTGTTTGTAAATAATCGTTGAAGTTGAGAAGAAGAATTAAGAATTCGCAATATGCGTAGATTTGATTTTGTTTGTCATAGCCAAGACTTGAATAAATAAAATGCCACAAAAAATTAATAATTTTATATAAAATATTGCATCGAATTCGCTTGAGTAAATCTTGTGAGCAAGTCGAATGTGTCTGTTTCCAATCGAAGCAAGCCTTGCCCAATAGAATTTGTCAATTGACTATTATTAGAAGTTTTCTAAACGAATGAGGTGCGGATTGTTGCTGCTATTCGGGGATTAGCTTTTAGTTGGGAATGGAAGCTCGCCGTCGTCGCGCCTCGGCGATGAGCAGTGCGGCAGCCACATTGCCCTCAACACAGGATAAGGAGTTCAATTTGCGTCTGGTCGAGCTGTATGGCCAGCATGAGTGTCTGTGGAACCCGACGCTGGCCGAGCACAGCGATGTGGAGTTGAAGCAACGCGCCTGGGACGCCATTGCCAGCGAGTTGGGCGCCCACTTGACGGCGGCGTTTGTGCGCAGTCGCATCAGCAGTTTGCGCTATCGCCTCAACGTCCACAAGCTGCAGCTGCTGGAGCACAAGATGGCGCCCGCCAGCAGCAAAGCGCCACAGCCGCTCTACTACATGGAGCAGTTCAGTTTCCTGGACAGCGTGCCCATCGCTGGGCAGCAGAGCGGCGCGTCGAGCAGCCGTCGCGATTCGGCGGAGCGTCTGCGCGCCAGCACCAGCATTGCCAGCATGTTCAAGCAGCGTCTGCAGCAGCAGCAGCCGCATCTGGAGCAGCTGCCGCAAGTGCTGCAGCGTCTCAATCTGGCGGAGCAGAATGCGGCGTTGGTAACCAAGCCGCCACGTCCGCCAAGCTCAAGCCAGGCGGACGGCAGTCTGCAGCAGCGCATGCAACGTCTGAGCGCGCTGGAGCGTGGCGGCAGCGGCAGCTTCAGGTCGGAGCGGCTCAGCCTCAGCATACCCAGCGTGGTGAAGAAGCGCATGCGCCAGCAGCTGCCGCTCTATATGCAGGCGGAGCGCTGCTCGCTGGAGCGCTGCTCCGAGCCAAGCAAGAGCTACGCGAAGCTGCCCGAAGCGCGTCCCGGCGATTCGGTGTCCAAGACACAAATGGTGGCCAGCACAAGCGCAGCCGCTGCCAAGTCCCAGCGCGGCCTGGACGCCGCCCACTCCGATGAGGAGGATCTGCTGCGTTTGCACTGGAACTTGCGGCAGCAGCAGCAAATGCAGCAGCCACGCGCGCGTCGCCCAGGCGGCGGCCCCAGTTTGGACTCAAAGCGTCGCAGCTGTTGAAAATTAAACACACACATGCACATGGGGGACACTAGGACACACACACACGCACACACACACACAACTTATGCTGGCAATTCGTTTAAAATATAAAGCAATTGAGTCCTGCGCTTCATTTGTTTTCTAATGGGACTTGGCTTGGCACTTGGGCAAGTCAAACAAACGTAAATAATAAATTTCTCTATGTTGAGCTAAACTTGCTCTTCAACTAACCAAATGTCAAACTTGAAACTTTAAGCCAAACCAAAGTTTTCTTAACTAGCAAGCAACTAAATATTTCATACACACACAAGCATAACATTTTTAATGGTGTGTGTGGCTTGCGAGGGTTTTTTTTTTTGGTTTGTCTATGCATTAGAGATCCCCAACTATTCGAAATTGAATTGACAATCATTTTTTTCAGTGCAAAAGTTGACAACTAAATTTTTTCGCATTTATATATGTGTGTGTTTTGGTTCATATGTATTTGTGAGTGCCCTGTGAATTATAATTCACTATATTCATCAATATAAACTTGAATTTTAAACTGTATTTAGTGTCATTTAAATATGAATAACAAACGAGAAACTTGTTTAGGCTTTTGTTTGGTTTTCCTATCGTCAAAAAAGTATGGAAAATAAGCAACAATTAAAGCAATAAGCTATAAATATATCTTATTGACATTCATTGTCCACTCGGAACTTGTCGCGTTTCAATCGTTTAAATGAAATGAAATCGTTTAACAAAATTGCTCTGATTGGATTAGCAAAGATTTAACTATTTCATTTATGTTTATTTCATTTTCTTTTGCGCGTGTCATTTATTTAAATTTTATATTTAAGTCTGTTGTGCATATTAAAAGCCAAAACTTTTAAACAAAGCGGCAAATTGAATATTTAACAACAAATTAACTATTGTAATATTTAAAAAGGTCGTTGCTTTGTTTTTTGTGCTTTGAAAGTTTTGTCGTCTTGCCAACATGGCGTATGATTATTTTATTGCAGCAGCCCTGTTAGCCATGTTTGGATTTATAAGCGCTGCAGTCAAAGTTTCTGCGCTCGATAACATGTGTATATTTTATTTTGTAACTGAAGCGTTTGCCTTTAAACACGATTTTGATTAATTTCAGCTGTGTGCGCTGCCAAACGAAATGGAAAACGAAATTTGTGGTGGGCTGTGGTGGGTGTAGTGGGGCCCAATGATTTATGAATAAGACAAAAAGTCTCAATGGCAAAAGTTTTTGCCAGCTCTCACAGCTCCCACAGCGATAAAACTGCGGACCTTGTTGCGCATTTATTTTTATCCAAACCAAGTCGACGAACTGTCTGCGTGTCTGTGTGTGTGTGTGTGATATGCAAGCTGTGATTCGTGTCTAAAGCGCCTCAGGCGCAAATTAGCAAGCCTCATTGGCCGCTGGCATGTAATTAAAGCTGTAGCACATAGAGATGGCAACAAAAAGTTTGCAAACATAGCTGGGAACAGCTGTGGTGTTGATGATGATGATGAAAAAACAGAAGCTGCTGCGAAAGAAGTTTTTGTTTTTTAATGTTTTATTTGAATGAATTGAAACGAATTTAACTGGCAATTTGGGCTTGGCTGTGTCTGTGGGATCAGTCGCGATCGGATACACGCAGTTGCTCCTCGACACACTCGCGACACGCCTCGTCCAGCTCGGTGGCTTGAATATATTTTTGCACGCCATTGAATTCCTTTTTGAGAGCCGCAAACGAACTGGAGTAAAGCATTTTGTCCTTAATCTTCGCCTGCATGGGGCACCAGAGCATCAGGAAGAGCTTCTCCTTCAGGCAGCTGCTGGTGCCCTGGCAGCGATGCTGATAGGCATAATCATAGACAGCATAGCGACACTCCTCGGCCCCGCCCTTGCGCAGATCTTGGAGGAAATCATCGTAGCTGGCATCGCGTGTGCCCACCACTTCCACATCGATCTGGCGCTCCTCCTTGATCATAAAGATTACATAGCGATGCTGCTTGGACTTGCGTATTTCCTCAAAGATGCTGCGACAATCGCCCGCCACGACAATGCCCGACGCCATGTTGCTGCAACAGCGCAGCAAGTTGCAAGTTACTTAGCTCTCTCGCTCGCTCGCTCTACTCACCACTCACCACTCACAAAGTTTAGCTGCAAAGTTCTGTTCCTGGCTTGCGCAATATTTGGAAAATCTAGTTTAGTTTACTGTTGCTACAAATTTTGATCGAAATCTGACACTGGTCGCAGCGCTTGCCTAGCAAAATTCGAATTTCCAAGTTCCAACGTTTCCATGCAACTTGCATATGTTGTCTAGCCCGAGAGTGCATTTAATTAAGCCATAGTTGCCAGCTCAGCTCCAAGCAACATGCACCAGAGTTCGATTTAATTAATTTGAATTCCAAATGTGCTGTCTAAACTTTTGGTATGTGTAATTCAATCTTCATTTTGTTAGGCGTGTCAAACAATTTTCTTTGTGTTCGTGTGTGTGTGAGACAATTATATTTAGTCAAATTTTCTGCGCAAGTTTGTTTAGCACAATTTTAAAATAAAATGTAGCTTAAAATAATTTTAAAAAATGTGCAAAAAATAATTAAATACATATTTAATTATATGCAATTATTATGCATAATTTTTATATTTTATTTTAATATAATAGGCTTATTTATTTTAAATAGTCATTTATATTTATTTACAATAATTAATATAAAAGCTATGCATAATAATAAGACTTTTAGAATACTATAGCGTACACAATTTTAAATATTTTCAATTATTATGAATAATTATATTACATTTATTACTTTAAATTAATATTTTTAATTATTTTGAATAATATACAATACTATTTATTTAAATCAAAATAAATAGATTTCAAATTTATCATTATAATAATTGATTTAGTTACTGAACAGCTGCACAAGCTTATGCAGCTCTTATGCTCAAATGACACACATACTAACACACACACTGTCAGCTGTAATTAGAATTGATAGACATTTGAATGGAATAGATTATACCTGCTGCCTGCCGAAATTTTGCACTTGAGCGGCTTTCGTCTCTGTCTTTGACTACAAATAGCTGCAATTTCAGGCAACGGACATCAAAAGCTGTGCGAGTGGCTTATGCAGCTTCAATAGAATTTAGCAAATGCTGCACAGCATACATTTAATATAAATAATAAGACTTAGACTTAGGCATTTGCTAAAAATTGAAATTGAGGATTTTAGTTTTATTTTTACGAAGAACATTTTGCTACTAAAAGCAAATATGTTGCTCTCTCTCGCTCTCTCTCTCTCTCTCTCTCTCTTGCATGAAAATGAAAACATATTTTGCTTTATTTGTTTAGTTATTTTAGTTTTGCCAATTCACAATTAAGTGCAAAATTCTTTCGTATCTTTTGCAATGTTCGTGTCTCATTTGTCTTGTGGCTTGTGTCGTGTGTCTTGTGGGTAAATCGTTTAACGTCGAGTCATCGTAAATCGCTTTATGCGTTCGCGTTCTATAATCAACATGTACTTGGCTTATACTTTATGCCATTAACAGCGAACAGCGGCAACAACAATTTGCTAGTGTCATTTGCCACAAAAGCTGCGTGCGAAACAATTGTGAAATTTTTTCGAAATCTCAGGAGGTAACTCAGCAACAACAACAACAAGAATAACAAAAGCAGCTCGTAAATTAAATACAAAAGAAAAGTATAAAATACAATTGAGGCGGGAGGAGCGCAAGGCTCGGGGCGACTGCCAGAGCAAAGATAACGGGCAAGCAACTAATGCTAGACTAGCAGATGAGCTGGAACTGAGCGATAAAATATATATAAATAATAGAAAATTAGTGAGTAGACGTGGCTGATGTGGCTATATTAATTTTTTTTCAGAATTCTCAAAACATTTACAGCGTATGCCAAAGCACAGCAAGGCGCAGCAGCAGCCCCAAAGGCAACAGCAAGTGATGCGCATTAAAGACCGCGAGCATTGCATGTGCCTGGGTTCGGGTATGGGTTCGGGTTTGTGCCTGGGGCTGGCAGGCAAATGTTGAGCGGAGATTTCATTTTTATTACGCGTAAATGAAAGACATTTGTTGTCAAAGTGGTGGAGTCGGGAGCTAAAGATGGAAAGTATGCCCACTGGGGGGTGGCCTGGAACAAACTGTAGCTCTAAGTGCTGGGTCTGGGCATTAGGCCAGCGCGATTAAAAACGTTTTTATGGCGGGCTCCATTTGCCTGCAGGCTGAGCGGGGGGTGTTGGGTTATAAAATGTTAACTTAAATGCGAATGATTAACAAGCAATCGAGGCGCAGGGCGCAGTTCGCTGATCAAGTGCCAAAATGCTTGAGTGTGAGGTTAGGTTAGGTTTGCTTTTAATTGGCGTACATTCAATTAATTATGCTAAGCATTATTCATACGTCTGGCGCCATTTCGCGTTGCGCTGTACAAAAAGTTTACGCAAGTTTAATTGATTTCAGTCATTTGCAAACAACTGTAATAAAATGAAATTAGAAATGAGAGAGAGAGAGAGAGAACTACAAATGTGAGCAGCAAAGTTGTCAAAGTCAATGTCAAAAGTCTGGCGCCAAAGCTTGCGCTCTCTCTCTCTCTCTCTCTCTCTATCTCTCTCTATATCGCATTCTCGTTTTAAGTTGTGTCTTTAAGGCAAAATGTAAATGTGTAAATGCGGCAACATTGTTGCAACTTTTGCCAAAGCCGCTGTCACCAAATTGCGGGGCGCAGCTTTAAAGTTTATTTTATGCCAGAGCTCTTAGCTCTTCGTTCTAGCAGCAGCAGCAGCAGCAGCGGCATTGACAGTTGTGTGAAGTTTTTGTGCCGGTGGTAAGCCAAAGAAAAGCGCAAAGTTTATGGCAAAAGTTTTACTTTTTGTGTCTCGCATGTGTCCGTGTCCGTGTGTGTGTGTGTGCAACGTACTTAGCTGTGGCACGTTTCACATGCACATGTTGCAAGCACTTGTTGCAAAAACTTGCTGCATTTAAATGCGTTAAAGCTGCTGCCAATTAGTTGTAACGACAGCTTTAAGTTACAGCCTTAAGCTAATTGCCAGACTCAAAAAAAAGGAAGAAGAAGAAGAAGCGCAAATGCTTATGTCTCGCACGTGTGTTTTGTAAGCCGCTGGGCTAATGTATGATAAATTGCAATTTACAGTTCATGACTCGCAAGCAATGCTGCTTGGCTGCGTATACGTAATTTTTTCTGCCTACTCTCAATCTCGACTGCGGCTTACCTTGGGCCGCCTTTTGTCATTTTCAGCTTCTTTGTGTCGTCATTGCCGTCTTCCTGTTTCCGCTACACACACACACACGCACACACTTGTGTGTGTGTAACGGTAATCGAAACACTTGCCACGCAGCCAACAACCTGCCACCCCCCCCACCGCCCCGCACACACACACAATGATGAGCCATGCACATTCCGGCCATTGATGAGCTGCTGCTGCTGCTGCTGCTGCTGCCGCCGCCGCCGGCTTTTGTGCCTAAGCTGCACATAAACGTGTCAGCACATGTGTGCTGTGCGTCCAACGTTGCGTATGAGTAATTGTGCCTGCTTAAAGCCTCTCAACCCAACTGAACAGCAACAGTCTCAGCCTTTTCAATTGTAAAACATATAGAAATCAATGTGGCAGCTGCTTCCCATTTTCATTGCATTTTATTTCATTTTGCTGGTAAAGACAACAACTTGCATTATTGATATGCGAATATTTCGCAACCTTTATGTGTGCACAGTGCGTATACGCAATGTCCGTGCGTTTGTGCGCCTGTGCGTGCACGTGCATGCAAATAACGTAGCTGAATTTAAGCACACAGTTCGTTAAACAGGCCTCAATTTGTTGACTCACTCAGCAGAGCACACGGCATAGTCACGGCAATTGAAACGCTTACGTATACGTAATAGCCAATTATCTGACAACAACGGACCGACCGACCGACCGGCCAACCGACCAACCAAATAAAATGCCAGTTAATATGGCAACATTCATTTTAAGGCGATTCCATTAGCTCTCAACTAATTAATGTTATAATTTGTATTCAAAGTGCGCGGCTTAGAGCAATGTTCATTTATTTATTTAACGGCCGGTGACTGTAATATTTCAAATAATAAATAGCGAGCAGCCAACACGGCAATAGCTACACATCATATTATTATAAATAGCGATAGAATATTTAAAATTTAATAGTCAAAGCTGCATTGCTGCTCGCTGTGTGGCGTTCATTAAAGTCGCTCTTATAATCTTCTTAGCTGCGTATTATTTATTTATAACAAAATAATTAATTCTGAATAAACTTCAACTTAACTTATAGAAGTTGCTGCGTATTATTTATTTATAACAAAATAATTAATTCTGAATAAACTTCAACTTAACTTATAGAATTTATTGGAATCTTCAAAGTGGTGAGCATTATATTAAAAATAAATATATTAATTATAATTTCAAATGCAATATAATAATAATTATTCATTGATATTTGTTTGAATTTTTCATTTAGCGATTATGATTATTATGCAGTTATTTTATATAAATATATATATATATATGCATAGAGGCCAAATTTTGATTATATAAATTACTATAGTCAAAGCAGCACTGACTGCCGCTTAGGGCTTAGAATTATTTCTAAATTTCAATATAAACAAAAATATATGTTAAAACAATGAAAATGCGTTGCGTAGGATTCAGCAAAAATGAATAGTGATAATGAATATAATCAAAAAGTAGCTCAAAGCTTTGCTAACAGTTCCGCGATTGATGATAATGAAATAATTAATTCACATATATGCGAGAGCAAAGAGATTGAGTGACAGTGAAAACAAATGATGGGAATTATTATGATAATGCTCATGCCCTTTCATTAGCTTTTATAGTGTTTTGAGCGAATGCGTTTTCATACTTAATTCTGCGCTGGCAGTCGCAGTCGCCGTCGCAGTCGCTGTGTGCGAAAAGCTAATCAAAATGTTACGGCGTATGTGCAATTAAAGTCGTAATATTGCGGACGCACTCACACACACACACACACGCACACACATACACATGAGCACACACGCATAGCAGGAAGAGCACCATTTGTATTCATGACACACACACACACACACAGCCACTAACCTACATGCAAATAGCCCTAGCATATGCGTGTGTGTGTGTATTTGGCACATCATTATACACTTGTTGCTGCTAGGATTAGTTGGATTTTCGCATAGCATTGGTTTATCTTATGCTTAATAAAATTATTTATTTATATATTTATTAATTTGCTGCAAATTGTGTGACATACTAAAGGCGCTGCCTACAATTTAATACAATTACAATTAAAATAAATAAAAAATATTTAAAATTGCTTGACATTTGTTTAAAGCTGCATAAATTTAAATCATTCAACAATTAAATTAATACCTGCATTTATTGCAAGCTTAGTGTATTGCTGAAGTCAGCTTCAACCTTCGCTTTATTTACATGGCTACGTATACGT
The DNA here is from genome assembly GCF_011750605.1 of Drosophila busckii. Classification (NCBI taxonomy): domain Eukaryota; kingdom Metazoa; phylum Arthropoda; class Insecta; order Diptera; family Drosophilidae; genus Drosophila; species Drosophila busckii. Next base: position 9,014,852 of record NC_046608.1, read on the forward strand.
AATTTTTTTTTTTTAGCAAGTGTGCTTTTGTGTGTTGTCAGGTCTTGCGTTTCAATTTTGCGTGTGTTGTTTTCTTTTTTTCTTTTTCGTTTTTAGCTTTGCTCATGCAAATGAGTGACATGACGATGTCAGCGGAAGTTTAGCTGTTCGCTGGCTTCCCCTAGTTGTCAAGTTATTTTTGTATTTTTTGCTACCGCTGCCGCTGCCGCTGCTGCTTCTGGGCAATGACATGCTAAACAAAATGTAAACGGCAAAGACGCAAAGGACGCCGAACGCGCGAACCAAAGGTAATGCGCATAATATTTAATAAATAAATACTTATTATGTGTTTTTAATTAAATAAGTTGCCAAAGCGAGAGCGAGAGCTTTGAGACTGTGTGGCATGCCACAAGCGCACGTAGCTGCACGTTCAGCGCATTTTGGGAACTGTCTTCTCTGCATGTCAATGTGCCTGGCTCTGGCTCTGGTTCTGGCCAACTGGCAACTCTGAATGGACGGACACACATTCGCACTTTGCATATTTGCACATCAGTTAATGGTCGAGAGAGAGCGTGCCAAGGACAGCTGTCAAACGTGGCGTATACGCAATTATAACCTAACACTAGCGCCCAGCTCTGTGGCCTAACCACTGAGCACATAATAAAAAGGAAATTGAGCACACTGCGCTTTGTCTGAAGTGTGTTAACTGCAGCTGTAATTAGTTGGCCGACGAGCCCTCGTCGTGTCCATCCATCCATCCAATCTCTATCTCTAACAGCAGTGCGAGTGCGAAAGGTTTTGTCACTCAATTAAAATAGCAATTAATCAAATTATAAGCGCAGCGCCGACGCAGCTTAAAGCAATGAAATTCATTTAATGTTGTTTCTGTTTTTTTGTTTTTTTTTAGTGTTTTCATTAATGAAAAACATTTTGCCAGCCAAGCGGCAAAAGCGAGTCAAGTGCTTGCCACACATGCACATATGTATGCGTGTGTGTGTGTGTGTGTGTGTCAAGAGTTTTGCGGCCTGTTGGCAACTCTTGTAATTCGCTTGCATATTTAGTAATTAAAAATAATTTTGTATGTCTTTTGGCCTTAGCATAAATTCTTAAAAACTTTTGCCGCGCGTCGTCTGCTTAACCTTATTCATAAATCACACACACACACATACGCAGCAAGTTTCAGCTTCATTTGAGACAGTGGCAGCGCTAAAATTAATCAAATCGAGTTGAAAGCACAACGAGGCGACAGCAAACGAAAGAAAGAATAATATTTGTTGCATGATGAGCACGTCTGTGTGTGTGTGTGTAATTATTTGCAGCATAAGTATGATTTCAATATTTATCATACGCCGCATGTGCCGCCAACGACAAAGGCAAACGCAAACGCCAAAGAGACGCGAATTGAACTCTTGGCCATGATGATGAGCAGGAAATCGATAACATGAAGCATATTGCATTCGACATTGTGTGGATAAAAAGAATGAAAATCAAAGCCGTAGCTGCGCCGCTCGCTCGCTCGGTAGGTCATAAACATTGTAGCTGAAACAAAATCAAAGCGAACCCCAAATGAACTTGAACTGCTGGCTGCAAAAACTGTCTCGCCAATCTAGTGGAAAATTAAAAATTTTTCCAATTTATGCGTAAGCAGCCAGATGAAGACAGTGCGAGAGCGAGAGCGAGAGCGAGTGGGAATAACTAGAGCGCAGCAAAGTTAGTAAAATGATGAAGACACAGCCAAGCAGCCAAGCCCAGGCAAGCAGCTGCTGTTGCTGTTGCTGTCAAAAAAGGGTTCGTGGTAGGGAGTGAGCGGGGAAGCGTCGACAAATTAACAACTGTGACACACAAAAGACTGCGCTTCAAGCTATTTGAGTTTTGGCTTTGAGCTGCGAGCGAACGAACAAGCGCGCGCACCTGGGAACCGCAACACGCAACACGCCACACGCAACACGCAGCGATGCGACAAAAGTGGCAGCGAAGCTGTCAAAAGCGCTTGTAGTCTCATCATGAAACTTAATAGTTTAAATAACCCAAAAGCGTACTCAACTCTCTACTTATCCATGTTTGTATATTTTCATTGAGCAGTAAAAATTTGCATAAAATCATTTAAACAGCGCCTTATCTTAATCGCTTGGGCTTAAAGCTTGGCAATTGCCTGCGAGCCTCTCTGTGTTTTGACCTACATTAAATCTATTTAATGAGGCTCTCCCGTTGAGGGGCGCTAATGAAATTTCATTCATAATCGTTGCTTAATGCGGCTTGACTTGTCACAGACTCAAAGACAAACACACACACACACACACACCAATAGACACACACAGTCTAGACATTACATATGAAAGTGACGCGCTACACTTAGATGTGGTTAAAAGTTCGGAGTCAAGTGGCTTCAACCCACATTAAGCGCCAAGGCTTGAACTTAATGAGCGAACCCAACTCAAGATTAAATGAGCTGTGTGTGTGAGTGTGTGTGTGTGTGCTCACTTATAATTGGCTTAACCATTTTGATATACGCATATTGTTTATTAAGTAAGCTTTAATTTTTAAATTGCGGCATCAATCATTTGATTTATTTTATGTAGAAATCGTCAAAATATGTCATATTGCTGATTTACAAGCTATAAATGTCAACAATGCGGGGCTAAAATGGCTTCAAGTGCGTGTACATGCGCCTATATGTAGGCTATACAAAAATTTTATTTCATTTTATTTGCATTTATTTTTTTATTACTCGCACAAAACCAAAAAGAAATACAAAAATAACGCTTGTTATTGTATTGTTGACATGCCTGTGAGTGTGTGTGTGTGTGTGTGTGTGTGTGTGTTGTGAGTGTGGCATGTTGCACAAGCTACGAGCGAAAGAGAGAGACAAGCTTGTAGCAACTTTAACTGCTGCATGTTGTATAAAAATGTCAACCACAAGTTGCAGCTTTTTTGTAAAAAAAAGGTAATAACAAGACACACACACACACACACAGACTTACATGCCGTGCAAATATTTGCTGAGTCCACTGAGCTTAAATATGCATTCGAATAATCCAAGCTCTAACTATTTTGAACTGTGCTTAAGCTGCTGCTTAATTTAACTTAATTTAAGATACATTCAATGCAATATTTTTTATAGTCTCGTACTCTGCACATTTATTAAAGCCAATCAGCTTGAATTTATATTTTTTAAGTGGCCTTTAACAGTTTCCCAATCGTGTGCTCAATGAGTCGCAACTCAGGCAGCAAATTAATATCGACCGATGCTTTTGCTTTACATTTCGCATACATACGTTCAATATGAATAGTTGCACTTTCGCCCGTCAGAGCCGTCCAATAATTTGACGCTGGCGAAAACGAAAATAATTTTTTTTTGAGCACACACTTCTCTCACGTCATTGACTGAGAGCTTGTCGACCGAAAACTGCTACAGATGCAGATATCGAATGCCCAGCAGCTTAAATCTTGATTTCCATCTGCCCAGGCCTAGGCAGCTTTATGGCCATAATATCATAAGCGGGAGGCCGGCCGGCCTGATGCAGTTTTTATGTAAAATGCATTTTTTATCGTTGCGCATTTTTCATTGTTTGCCATTTTGAAAGTAACAGTAATTTGAGCATATAACAGTCAGACTTTGTAAGCTTTCAAATAATGAAGAGCTGCTCACCTAACTAATTTTATTAAGCGTTACGCCAGCAGAGATTTCAATTGGCAATACTACAAGCTGATTAAATAAATGTACACACACACACACACATGTATTTGTAATATGCAATGCGCAACTTCAACTACAACTGTTGCCCCTTATCAAAGCGCTGGCATTTTTGGTATGTGGCATTTGGCAGATACTCGAAGCGCATAAAAGTTCATTTCAAGTATATCGAGCTCACTTTGCTCAGTCATATATTTTGTTAACTTGACGCTCAAGTATTTGTTGCCAATTGAAACAATGTGGCAAATAAAGAAAAACAGTTTTGGCTACACCCAGTGCCTTGAACTCCTTTTGGGCCAAAGTCAGCGAACTGTCGCGCCGCCAGACGAACTGCAGACAAATCGGCAGCATTGCAAGTGAAATCAAAAGCCAAAGCCAAAGCGAAAGCGAAAGCCATTGAGGGATTAGCAGGACTAAGTGTAAACGCTAAGCAAATCATTTGGTTGAGGTGCTTAATTGCTTTGCAGCTGTTTCGGGTTTATTTACATGCCAATTGATTGTCTATTAAGCTGCTGCTGCTATTTGCATAGCTTAATTGGTTTGATTTGAATTGAAAGCTGCTTATTGCTCACGTGTCGCTGCAATTCATCAAATATTAACTTAAGTTCAGACAAGAGCCAAGTCTAAGACTGGTTACGACATTGTCCACAATCAGCTTAAAGCCTAATTGCTGTGAATATACTTAAGTTGCCACAAGATAGATATTGAACAGGACAAAATGGCAAATCAAAAGTCAAGTTATATATTCTTGCATATACGCAAACTGACTTCATATATTTTCTTTCAACAGTCAACATTCCATATAGAAAAACAGCAAGCAGCTGCTTTTAATTCCGAATTTCCATAATTCGTTATTAATTTTAATTTAATCTTTTATTCTATTGTAGCAATTCACTCTCCGTACAAGAAATAAAATCTTGTTTAATATATATATAATAATTAATATTTACACTAAACTCAAATTAATTGTTTAAGCGAAAATGTGTAATGTATAAATTACAAAACTTAAGCTCAAATTTTATATATATTTCTTTAATAAGTTTAATATTAGTCGTTTGTATGGAATGTTTACTGTATTTTGGTTTTGGTATATACTATATATATAGAGCTTAATTTCCGTTATATGCATATGCATAAAATGCACACGGCGTACAATAAATTCAATTTCACACGCACACACGCACACACACACACACACAGAGCATTTAAATTGCAGTGCCCCAATATGTAGGCAACACATTTTGGTTCAGCTTGTGTAATCAGCTGAGCTCGCAGCTAAGCTTTGTTTAGCACACGCACACACAAGTGCAATCTTCAATCTCAATTTGTTGAGTAGACTTTTCTGTCTGTCCGTCTGTCTGTCTGTCTGTCTGTTAGCTGTTTGCTGAGCACAAGCAACAGGCTGTTAGACAAGTGCCAATAAATTTGTAACACACTCACGCTCTCAGAAGTGTGCTACACATAATTTTATAGCAAAACTTGCAACTTAATGCAGCAAAATGTTTAAATTTGCCGCCGCTACCGCGACCACGCACTTTGCAGCTGCTGCCTGCACTTTGAATAAACTAAGTTGCTCATTAAGCTAATGCTGATGTCATCTAATTAACTTTAAATAGACCGAGCACATGTCACTTGCAGATCAATTTGTACTTTGGCTTCAACTTTCAGCACTCCAAGCTCAAGCATATGTGTGTGTGTGTGCTCATTGACTTGCCACTCAAGCTCAAAGGTGAACAAAAGCGACCTGGCTTGCTGGCTGGCTGGCGCGCCTTTTTATCCTTGGAAGCCGCATAAGCCGATTACAAATTTAATTACCATGCAGAGCAAAGAATTATGCCGCCAGTAGCAGCAGCTAAGTGACGATACGCAGACAAATTTTGATTTGAGTGCTACAGAAGTAAAAGCAACTACACATTACAAAAACTTGAGTCCAGCAGCTCGCTCACACACCCACACACCCACACAAGGTGTGAACTCAGTTAAGCGTCAGGTGTATCAGTCGCAATATCAGTCTCAGTCTAAGCTGTGCATAATGTGGCCATAAGCTGACACAACACGACAGGCTAAACAAGCTCGACGTCGTCTCGTCTGCTGAGCAGCTCTTCAACTCAACGCTGCATATTGAACATGCGTTTATTGTTGGCTTAGTTAGTGTCTGGCTGACAATTACGTTGAAAGTTTACTTACTTACGTGTGTGCGTAGTAAAAATAAATGTCGTATTTGAAGACGAGCATAAAATAAAAATAAATCATAATTTTAGTATAGAGCGTAAATAAAATGTCATAAATATTTGCAATAGCTAAGTAATAAGCTTATAGCTTTAATGAATTAATTATTATTAACGTGTTAATTTACTAAAAAAAAAATGAACCTATTAATTTAGTGCATAATATAATTTAATGTAGATTTTGCTTAACATAATCTATTCATTATTATCAATAGTAAAAACATATGCAAATTATTATTAATAGTAAAAATGCTAAAATGAAATGTTTTTTATATTTGCAGCTACAATTACAGGTAATTATTATTTTTGCTTTAATGACAATTATTATTAATAGTAGTAAAAATTATAATAGAGATTTGCGCTCATCATTTAAATATAGCTAAGCAAGTTTTAATAATGCGCTTGAAAAAAATTTAAATTAAATGAAAAGCAAATTTTATTCACAGCATATATATTTATTAAATATATTTTGCTTGCGCTAACTTCAATGAGAATAAGCAAACTTTGATTAAGCTTTAACTAAATTTAAAGTAAATACGCAGCTGCGATTTGGGGCCAGCAAGGCAGATCAATTGCCAGCGTTGTCTGTGTGTGTGTGTGTGTGAATCATTTATGTTGTTTGATTTTGAGGTCAGTAGGCTGCGAGACAGGTTGACTTGGCTGTTTGTCTGTTTTGTTGTGCCCTAAGGGAATTGGTTTGATTATTTTTAGCTACAAAAGCAACACACAAAGTCTAACTAATTAGCATTGAAAGAGGCAGCAGTGCGGAACTGTCAGCTTGGCAGCAATAATAATGCGCGTGGCGTGGGCGTTAGTGTGATTTGGGAGTTGGAAATTTGAGCTGATTGCGGGTTTTAGTGCGCTGCTCTATGCTCAAGTTGTATGCTGACCACTAATTATGGCGCCGTTGAGCGAGAGCGCTCATTAATTAAAAAAGGGATTTGCCCAATGAACACATGAAGGGGGCAGGTAACACTTGTGGGTGGGTGGGTCAGTGGGTTGTCATTGCAAGCGGAATGAAGCGGAACTCGCACATCGCATTGAGTAATTGTGTGTGTGTGTGTGAGTGTCTGTGTGGTGGTGGCTTGAAGCGTCTTTTGTGCAATTAAGTGAAGCAGTAAATTCCATTTTAGGTTTGCTTTGACATATTCTATGCGCTCGCTCAGTTCAGCTGGACTTAATGACTGCCCCACATAAAAAATGGCCACACAAAAGCAGCAGACAAACAATAGCGCGGGGGCAAATAAAATTGCTATAAATATGCTTGCCACAGAGCCCGAGCCGCCGCTGGTTGTCTCTTTGGGCTTTTGGCTTGGCCTTGGCCACATGCGAAATCATCATAAAAGCGGCGTCTTGAAATATTAAAGTTTACTTTATTGCTGTTGTTTTAATATGGGGCGCTGTTTAAACATTGATAAGCCGTTTGCTAGCAAATGTTGGATGGGGTGGGGGTAGGTCAGAGAGTTTTTATTTCGCGAGTTTTGTTTGCCACATTGCTTGGCAGCTGCTGCACTTCTGCGTTCGCTTGATGTCTTTGCTATGTGTGTGTGTGTGTGTGTGGCAAGGGAAATGCGAGATGATAACATTATTTTTAGCGAGCAAACATAAAACAAAACACAATAAAATCCACGCAGGTGACATAGCGCGGTTGCTAAACCAGCAAAGCATTAGCTCTGCTTCCCATATATATATATATATGTGTGTGTGTGTGTGTGTGTGTGTGTGTACATAAATAGAAAAGCATTTGCTTGTCGCATTGTCACAACACGGAAATTGAAATGCACTTTTGCTAAGCTAAATGCAAGCGGGAGCGTTGAGAGTTGTTAGTTGATTCTGTACGCAATTTAAAATGTAAACTCACGTATTCGCATTAGCACTACATCCCCAAAGGGGCTCCAAGAGCGAGTCGTTGTTGCGTCTGAGATATAGGAAATTAAATTTGCGGCGCATCCCATTTAAGATTCTCTCTCAATGCTTCAAGCCTCAACAATTTGCTAGCGCTACTACCCCAACTAATTTCTGTGTTAGCCCAGTCAACTTCATTGACTATAACGCAATTATTTTCTGCTGCTTGTTGTTGCTGTTGTTGTGACAAAGCGACTTATGCTTCATTTTGTTGAGCAGTCGCGCTGCGATTTGCCATTAAGACTGCCCCGCGCTCAATCAATCAAAATTAAAACCAAAACCAAAACCAAAATGTTGACGACACTCGTAAATGTTGCTTGTTTGTTTTTTGACGCCGGTCGCTAACACACACACACACACACACACACCCTCGATACTCTGCACCCCAAATGGGGTATAATCAATCAAAATATCAAATAAGCTGACTTTAAGTTCGCCCAATTGACAGTTTTTGAGCTCACTACGAGTTTTTGTTTTTATTTTTTCATTTTCAACTGCGTAAATTGGATGGCATTAAAAAAAAGCAGTAGCTACACAGTTGAATGCTCTCGGGGCAGTATTTAATCATTTTGTTATATTAAATAAATAAAAGTGTATGCAAAAGTTCGAGTTGATTTATTGATATTTATATTTTATTCTTAGCTGTTGCGCTAAAACTCAGCCCAACAGCTTGTTGATCGATAACAACGATATCGATATTGAAAGCATAGTTCAACTGTAAGCTCAGCTAAATAACTAAGCCCAATAGTTGAATCATTTTGTTATATTAAATAAATATATATGCAAAATAGAAAGTTAGAGTTGATTTATTGATATTTATATTTTATTCTTAGCTGTTGCGCTGCTAACATCAAAGCTAAGCCCAACAGCTTGTTTATCGATAACAACGATAGTTTGTAAGCTCAGCTAAGTAACTAAGCCCAATAGCTCAACGATCGATAATGTTAAGTTGTTTGTATTGAAAGCAATTTAAAACTTTCGTTGCCAGCTTTAAACTCAAGCTTTGTTTGTCTATCGATAACAATGATATAATGATAGATTGCATTACAAATCATAAATCACTTTCATCGCTCGCAATTGTCGCTCAGCTCAGCTCTCAGCTCTAGTCGAGTCGAGCCCTTTTGGCTTGATTTCTTCTTTGGCATTTGATTGCTTTGGCAGTGCGGCGTTCGTTGATTGATTCGATGGCCTGTCATTGTCGGCAGTCAATTCGAGTTTGTCTGCGGCTCTTTTGATGAGCTCTTATTTTTTTCTTAGCGCTTGCAACAGATCAGCGACGCCAACGCCAACGCGCAGTTGCAGGTAATAAAATTAGGCACGCGCCGCCATTTGCTTGTGCGGCCTTTGACCTCGGCCTGGCTGTAGTATAAATTGCAGAGCATTTTCAATTTGTGGTCGACTGAATTTATGACAGTTTTGCCACCAGATGAGACGATATATGCGTAGTAGACGCTGAGACGCTGAGGCGCTGCCGAGCGCAGCTAATGGCAACAAATCTGAGCAGCAATAATTTGTTTCTTTGCCTTTTTCGTTAGGCGGGTGTGGGGCGACGGCACATCCGGCTTGATTTATTGGCACAGGCTGTCACACACGTAGTAATTTAACATCGAAATATGAAAGCAAAATGCAAATGCTTGACATTTCACATAAACATTTGCGCAGCCAACGAACGAGCGAGCGACAACGCTGCGTATGGGTAACATCAATTTAAAGAGGCCCACACACTGAAAGTCAACACAAACACAGCCATTGAGCGCACAGGTGCCAGTGTGTGAGTGTGCGTGCTCACTTTTGACCAAAATACGTGCAGCGCCTGTCAAATGCTCAATGGGATCAGCCCCAGGCCCGACTGGCCAGGCCAGGCCAGGCCAGGGCAATGTGGACTGCCTAATATGAAAATAGATGGCCACAGGATACGTTCGGCTATCGCCTACTCAACATCAACATAACATACTGAAAGGCGACAACGGGTGAAGCGAGCGTGTGTGTGTGTGTGTGAGCTTTGATGGGCTCTGATTGAGAGCATGTGCAAATATTAATCATGTCTGTGCCGAAAAACAAATACCAAACTGCAAGCAAACAGTGTTCAAACATTTGCAGCCAGCACACTGCGACAAACCGAATTAAAAATGATTTAAAAACAAAGAGAAAGAGAAAGAGAGAGAAAAAGAGAGAGAGAGAGAGAGAGAGAGACTCTCACGACTTGCAAATGCGCTTTAAAGTCTAGCGCAAAGTTTTAATAGGCAGCAAGAATTTCAAGTTTTGTTTGAGAATTTGTTGGCCATTGTGATTGGCGAAACAAACAAAGTTATTAACAAAGATTGTGCGTTGTTGCTCTCCAACAATAATTGGACTAAATAAGCCATGATGCTAATCTATTTACAGCTTAGCTGAAGAGACAACAGTTCAACAGTCTTATATTTAATTAATTTCATTAACTAACGCTCACTTTTCTACTTTGGCTTTCACAATTTCCACAATTAGCCAAAAACAAAAAAAAAACAACTCCCAATAAGCATAGCCCAAGTCAACAAGCCGCCGGCTGGCATTTAATGAACTTAACCAAGTGGGGCCGGCCAAAACGGAAAATGAACTTAAATAAAACTCAAAATGTATTTTCGTTGGAGTTTAGGGGCGAACCTTTTTCTTTTTCATTTTCATTTTCATTTTCTGCTTTCACACAACAATGCAACATAATTTTAGCTTGAAAGCTAAAAAAATTAATAATCATAAGCAGAGCAACAACAATAGGAATAGAGTGAAGTTAAACTTGTATGCAGCCTTCAGACTCTATAGCTGTCTTCAGACTGAGGCTGAGCTTTAAGACTTTTCTGCGTATTCAGCATTAACTTTAATTACCTTGTGCCTGCGCAAATAACAAGTCAACTTTGCATAATAAAAAAAACAAAACCTTTGCTACAATTGCACATTCTAAGCGACTGCTCTTCAACAAATTTAATATTCATTTAGTTTTGCCAAGCTGAGGCTGTGGCGTCGTCCCCTTGACAGGTTTACAGGTGTCGCCGCCGTCTAGCGGACGCACACAAATGTCAACAGCACAGCAGCCGCAGCAGCAACAAGGCACGAGCAGGAAATTTATATTTAAGACGGGAAACTATAACAGCTCAACGTTTTGTTCACTCAATTTCAAGGCTCTGCTCTTTGACGCTCGCGCTAAACATATATACCCTACATAAATATAATAAAAAGCGTTGTCTAGTAAGTGTTAACAGCAATTTATTGTACAGCAATAAAGTAAATTGCTGCAATAGTCGCTACTTTAGCTTGAGATGCTTACATTGCGTATGCGTAACGTATACGTAATTTTTAATTTTTTAAGCGTTTGTACATTGGCTTTTCTGCTATATTAATGTGTGCATTGAAAAGTTAGATTAACAGCTTTGCTGCTACTTGAGCTTGTCATATGCGTATACGTAATTTTTCTTTTTAAAAGCTTTTGAACATTGTTTGCTAATGTTTTTTCTTTGGCTATTGTAACATCAATTTAAAGAAGTTTGAGTTAGAAAGTTCTGCACATTTTATTGTAAAAATTTGCTTTAGCTTAATTTAGTTTAAATAATAACAAATTTGAATTTATTTGCTTATTGACATTTTATTGTAAAAATTTGCAAAAATCGCTTTAGCTTAATTTAGTTTAAATAATTGCTGCGTAACAAATTTGACTTAAGATTCGAATTAGTTTTTATTGTTTATTGTAAAAATTTGCAAAAATTCCTTTAGCTTAATTTAGTTTAAATAATTGCAGCGTAACAAATTTGACTTAAGATTCGAATTTGTATTTATTTGCTTATTGATTACTTTTTGCTTAACATTAAATTCTTTAAGGACTTGCGCTTATTAATTATTCTGTCTTGTCTTTAATAATGCAATCTTTAATATTTTCTTCGTTTTTTTTTTTTTTTTTTTTTTTGTTGTTTTGCGCTTAATTTCATGCACATTGTGAGTCAGCTTGTAACTTTTGTTGCCCATCATGCTCGCCATACTCAAAATTGTGCGTCGAATATGATGCGAGCAGTTTGCTGCGTGTTGTTTGCCTCCGTTTTGGGGCTACATAAATATGCGTAAGCAGCTTTAACGACTGGCGCTACTCTAATTATGAATACATACTTACTCACTTAGTTAGTTATACTTATTTAAGGGGCGCATTTCCGCATAACTTGCTGGCCCGTTTAGAATAAAAAGTTACGATTACTGGAGTGTACTGAGAACTTTTATGTGCTGTCATATTGCCGGCTCCTTTGCCTTTGCTGCTGCTGTGTGTGTGTGTGTGTGTGTGTGTGTGTGTGTGTGCAGTACCTTATTTTTCTTGATTTGCGCATAAAGTTTTTGGCTTTGGCCTTTGCTTGTGCTTTCGCACTTTTGCCAGTTTCAGTTTCAGTTACTTACTTTTGGCTGTCTCTGTGTCTGACGAAGCGGAAAGAGCTGAGAAGGTTACGCGCGTTTGGGCGCAAAACTTGCAGCTAACTATTGTTATTGCTTACGAAATGCAATTTAAAGTTTAACTGTTGAATCATTTAATTGTGTTTAATTAGCTAAAGCTGCGTAAATCGTTTGGCCACACACACACACACACAGTAAAGCGCTTTAGCTTTATTTAAATTTCATTCCAAATTTCCAGCGCCATTAGCTGTTTATCTGTTGATCTGCTCACATATATCTCGCTCGACTGTCGCTGATGATGCCATTAAAAGGCCCAGCCGCGTGCTATTTACTGTGGCTTACACTAGGCAACAAAAGTATGCATATAAATCGAAAAGAGCATATTTAATGTAATTGCACATAGCATGGACTTTTAAGCAGCCACACAAATGACACTGGGGCAGCAATAAATGTGAATAAAATAATTAAATTTAATTAAAACAGCAAGTTAATAAATAATTGAGCTTTCTCTCTCTTTCTCTGGCAGCAACTTTAATTAATGCAACAGCATTATTTATATGCTCGCCCATTTTCTTAAAAACAAAAAACAAGCGGCCAAAGCCAAAAAGTAACAAAAGTATAAAACTTTGCGCCTTTGCGCTGGGCAATGTCAAGAAAAGTTTAATTGAATTAGTCACATTTGCAAAGCAAACACAGCACAAGGACACAAACCGAAACAGAAGGCAGCCAAAGGACGACAAAGGAGATCAACTTGATCTTAATGCGTAACATTTTTCTCTCTCTCTCTCTTTGGGGCTGGCACTTGAGAAAAAACAATGAATTCTGATGCGTTGGCAACAGCTAAAAATGTTTCTGCGGCTTTAAGTTGTCGCCTGATTTATGTACGATGGGTTTGGGGGCGTTCAGGAAGCCAAGCGGAAACAGGAAACAGGCCACAGAGTCAACAGGCAGCGGCGCAGCGCAGTCCGTTAAGGTGTCAAACGGCGGCGGCGGCGGCGGCTAAAAGCGAAACAAAGCAACACAAATCACAACAACAAAACAAAAAATAAATAATGAGCAAAAGGTGTAAACAAGCAACTGCCGGTGAAAATCTCGTGGCGCGACCGGCGACTAATTAACTTGACAAATGTTTTGTCCAGACACTGACACTGTTTATGCTGCTGTCTCTTTCGCACACACACACACACACACACATGCAGGTGTTATTCAAACTCCCAGCACTCTCGCTGGCTTAATCAAGTGACAAATAATTGTGACAACAGTTTTCGTCGCTTTTTATGAGTAACAAGTTTAGAATGAACTTTTGAGTGCCACTTCCACTTTATCAAATAAACGCAAAGTGCTGTGTGTGTGTGTTTGTGTGTGAATCACTTGAACCAACCTCTGTGCTCTCTCAATGGGTGAAGCTTAAACGAAGCCGAAGCGGCTTATTGACATCATAAAACAATAAGCACTTCAACTTTAGAACTTTTCGCTCAGATTAGAGTGCATTATTTTGAAATTTAAATGCGTGTTTTCTAAAGTTTAAGTGGCTCCCATTAGGGCTTAGGTAAATGCACAAAAACAATAATGAGAGCTCAACAATAACAACAACAACAACAACAACAACAAATATTTGCATTAATTATTCTAGCTTTGCTGCATAAGCTACACACACACACACAGACACAGACACAAACTTCGTTTCTATGAAGTTTTGCCTGCCTTACTCAACAAATTGTCTAATCACAAAAACTAAATTAGTCTTATAACTAAATTATGCCAAAGGCATAAGACTCTTTTCATAATCGAAAATAAATCACACATTTTATTTAGTTATCTATTCAATTTGTATTAAAACCAATCATATTTTCTTAAAATATTCAACATTTAACTTTAAATTCAATACTATACTTAATGAATTATTCTATTGAATGATTCTGCACTAATTGCTGTTAATATAAAATACTATTTAACTTTTATACAGTTCTTAATCTAAGTTATTCTTTAAATAAGAATTCAAATCATTTCAGATTTTTATAGCTTAGCATATTTTTCTTGACAACAAATATAAAAATATAAATTTTAAATATGAAACTAAAATTTGTTTAATATTTCAAACTTTTTTAGCGTAGCATTCACTCATATGCACTGCTTAGCTCGGGCTATCTGCTCGTATACGTTATTTTTAGCACGTATATGAAATCAACAAATGTAATAAAGTAAGTAACAATTTATTATGAGACCGCCTAGAAGCAAACAAAAGTTTAAGTTGAAATATAATTAAAAATGGACTCGTTTTGTGCCTAAGCATTGGTGGGAAAATATAAAGAGCTAAAGAAAGCTACTAAGGTAGATTGAGTGTAATTAAAATCAATTAGTCGACGCTGCTAATCACGTCTGGTATATTATAATTGTATAATTAAATAAACAGCTACAAACAATTTAGCTTAACAGCTTAAGCAATTTGCTTGCAACTTTAAATAATTAATCAGCTAACAAAATAAGTTGTTGGCAACATGTTTGTCTTTGTTGTGTGCGTTAGCAACATGTTGGGCAACAGCGTGTGCAGCAGGGGCGTAGTCAAGGGGGCGGGATCAACATTAGTGCCAAGACTGCAGCTACAAACGCAAAGCAAATTAAATCGCTGTGCTCATAATTTTAAAATGTTTATGCTCAGCCCCCGCTCAGTGGACGCCCATGCGCATTGAGGCTACGCATGTTGCCAGGCTGTGGTGAGTTGATAAGGCCTATGAAAATCTGTCGGGAAAGTCGCAAATGTGGTCAGCACTGGGCGCCCAGAGTCAACGGCAAGTCGCTTGGCTGTGGCAGTTGCCGACGACGCGTTCAACCTAACGGTAAGCGTCTGCCAAAGCAGCAAACAGAGAGACAGAGACAGAGACAGAGAGAGAGAGAGAGGTGGGTGGGCGTGTGTGCGTGGCCGTGTGTGGGCGTCAAAATACGTTAGCGAATGCAACACAAAACGTAAACGAGCCCAAAGCCTTTACGACATTTGCAATTCAGAGACTTCGTGCCTGTTGCGCGCGCGACTTCTGAGCCAGAACGATTTGGCCAAGAGCGTAGACAACAACGGCAGCCAACACTTAATTAATATTACCACAATTATTGTTTGCATAAAGTAAAGTTAACTTGCCTTTGCGGTTGGCATTGCACGCGCGCAAATTTTCTATTGTGTGTAATTGTTTTTTTTTTTGTTTTTGTTAACTTTTTGTTGTTGTGGCCGCAGCAACAGCCTCACAATTGGCGCTTTCTATTACTTCCGTCGGCTACTGTCGCTGGCCTCCACAGCGGCGGTGCAGCAGCTGAACGCCAGCTATGAAGTCGTGGAGGAGCTTGGTGGAGGCGCAGCTGCTGGAGGCATGAACGACAGCGATCTGTATCTCTACTATAACGGCAATGATGCGGCGGATGTAGGCACTGAGAAGAGTTTGAGCTACGGCCCGGAGGCAACAACGGCCATGACCATGCTGGCTGGATCGACTGCGAATCGCAGCGTCGCCGCCGCCGCCGCTGGCAACGCTTCGCGCATTGTCGCCGATGTGCCCATTTGGGTGGTGCCCTGCTATAGCATCATACTGCTCTTCGCTGTGGTGGGCAATCTGCTGGTGCTGCTCACTCTCGTCCAGAATCGTCGCATGCGCACCATCACCAACGTGTTCCTGCTCAACCTGGCCATATCCGATACGCTGCTGGGCGTGCTCTGCATGCCGGTGACATTGGTCGGCACACTGCTGCGGCATTTTATCTTTGGCGAGTTTCTCTGCAAGCTCATACAATTCGCTCAAGGTAAGTCCATCTCACCAACTATGTGTGGGCCCAGCTGCTTATCTCAATTGACAATTCCCTGGCCAGTTGGTGCCGCTCGATTTAATAAAAACTTCAGCAAACAGACGCCACAATGATTGCAACAAAATTTCATTTCCCATTCTCTCACTTTCTCTGCTGTATTCGCTGCATATGCTTGCCCCATCAATTTGTAATTATTGTCTGTCTGTTTGTCTTGCCTTTGCTGCTGCTTTGACTTGAGCAATTGCAATTGGGGCTCTCTGGGTCTCGCATATGTTTTCTATTTGAACTGCCTGGCGCATCTGATTAAAAGTGTTGGGGGCTCTCTTTGCTTATCGTTTCGCTCTCGAGGGTCATATAAATATTGCAAAACTTTAAGTCTGCAAACCAACAATTGGCACTGCTATAAAATAACAAATTAAATTGTGCAACTTAAATTCATTTACAAATTACGCATACGCAGTGTAGCAAAGAAAATAAATAGCAGCGCTTGAAAGTTGAAATTCAATTGTCTAGATTTATAATAATTTGCGTATAAAAAGTAAAATAAACTATTTAACATACAGATTGCAAATTTATGTGAAATGATTTTGAATTTAATCGCACGCACACACACGTAGCATAATTTAAACTAACTAGCGCTTGAGCTCAGGCTATAGAAAAGTTTCAGCACACGCATACACACAAGCAGCTTATGTGTGTGTGTGTCTACTTTTTTTGTAAGATGCTGGCAAAAAGTGGCTACAATTTGGAACTATTCTGTATGCAAATACACACATACACACACACACACATACACAGTAAAGCAGCAAACAATCGCTTTTCATTTGTATTGTAAGTAGTTCTCATAATAAAAGAAAACTACAGAGACTAAGTTAAAGCAGCGCCTTGATGCGGCAAGTGGCATGTGGCATGTGGCATGAGCCATGTGGCAAGCTTAATGGTGCTACCCATGAGCCGCGTAAATGGCCAAACGCTGTTAGCGCAGAAAAACCCAAAAAAAACTTTACCGTCAGTTAGTTAGCAGCCGCCCCAGCCCCAGCCCCAGCTCCAGCCTCAGCGCTGCCCTTTTTTGTTTTCTGAGCGGTTCTGACCTATGCTGATTTCGCTGCTGCTGCTGCTGCGAGTAGAGCAGCCGCACTGAAATCATTTTGACACCTGTCACAAACGCTTATCAGTTCAGAGTCTCGGACACCTCATTTATGTTGAAAGCTCTCATTTTGCACCACTGAGCACACACACACAGCTGAGCCTCGCTTGGCCCAAAAGGTAAGCAAAATCAAATTAGCTATTTAGGCGGGCAGGCAGGCACATTGGCTAAAATATGTCAAGTGGCTGCCCAGCCAGACTCCAGTCTCCAGTCTCAGCTGCATGCACTCTAAGCACATGTCTAAGTAAGCTCTAAACACAGCTGTATGTGTGTGTGTGTGTGTTAAGCCACAGCACAATGCTGTAGCAACAATGTGATGCGTCCTGGCAAATCCTTATTTTCAATGCGAATTAGACGCAGCTTTAGTCAAGCATGCAAGCTCTTTTTTCTTCTTTTTCTTCTTCATCTCTCTCGCATTCTCTGCTGGCAGCTTATGCATGTTTATACTTTAAAATTGTCGCTGAATTGAATTGCGCGCTTGAAGAGGTGAGGAAAACGCTTAAGAGTTCAGCCAGTGAATATATAAAATGCAAGCAGCAATACACTGAGCTAAAAAAAGGGTAAGCAATTCAACTTAATTTTATTTTTTTATCTATTTAATGTCAACTATGGATAGCCGACGATAAAAGAAAAGGATTACAAAAAATATTTAAAATTATGTTTTTGTTTGTAGATATGATAAACTTATAGATTGGGAGTGTTAAACAGACCCAACAACCCATAAACCCAATCAGGTCTGGGTTAGTGTTAATTATTAATAGTTAAAATAAATATTTTAGTTAGTGTTTATTATAAATAGTTAAAAAAGTTAATATACATCTTTTAGTAATAAAATCAGACGCCTCTGTGTTAATAACATGTTGAGTTTTATTTTATTTTTATTTTATTTATTGATTGAGATTGAGCTGCAACTTAAACAATTTCAAAATATATGCAATGCATTTATATTAATGTTAAGCTTAAGCTTATATTATATTAAATGCATAGATTAATTAATGTAGTCACCAGACCTGACAAAAAAAACTCTAAGCAATTTAACTTAATGTTGTAAATTAATTCTTTGATGGAATTTTGTATATTTTTAGCTTGAACAATTACGAAAATAATATTTATTTATTGATTGAGATTGAGCGCAGCTTAAACAATTTGTAAATATATATTTTAATATATGTTTATATTTTATAGAAAGATAGATTAATGTTAATCTTACATTCTTTGTTGGAAAGCTATATCCATCTATTTATATAAAAAGAAAAGACTTGGCAATTTGCTATATCAAATTATTTTTTTTACTTGCGCTGCTGCTTATGCATTTTTTTATTATTTGTTAATAGTGTGAGTGTGTTTCGACATTTTTATTTATTGTGTTAATTATTTGTTGAATTTTTACAAATTTGCGCTTAAGCAAATAATATTAGGTATATATTAATTTATTATTTATGAGTACATTTAATTTCTTGTTGCTTGCTCTAAGCCTATTAACTGCTAACTGCCAGCGCTCTTGTGTGCTTTACTGTTATTTTTCGCTATTGTTGTTATTATCATATGCTCTGCACTCTCTTATGACTTGTTTCCGTTTCCGTTGAATGTTGCTGATGCTGAGGCTTAAAATGTTGTTTGTCTTGCAAGCGTAAACTTTGCGCTAGCTTTACTTTTAGCTTGCTGTTCGATATTGTTGTTGTTTGTTATTGTTGCTGTTTACTTTTAGCTATGAAATTGCTGCTACATGCAGGCAGTAGATACATCATGCCAGCACCCAACCCCCCCAGCATGCACGGGGCTAACTTATTAAACAGCATAATAATAGTGCAAACATCAAGTCCAACCCCCCACCACACACTTGAACTTGCCATTGCCATATGGCAATTTGTTAGGCAAACACTTTAGCCTGATGCCTGATGACGCGGCCATGTTCTGCCCCAGTTTGCGCAGCCAACGCATCTGTTGCGTCTTTCGCTGCTTGCTGCACACTCGTAAATTTATAAGTGTCAGCGCAGCATAGAGAGCGTCCAGCCCCAGCCCCAGCCAGCGCTTTCTAACTATCTATCTAACTGCTGTCAGTGAAATTTATGCTATGCATTATATCAAAGGTGACACACTGACTCGCTCTCGCTCTCGCTCGCTTGCAACTTATCAATTAGAGCCTGGGGGGGCGCAGTTTGCTTGCTTGCGCTTAAATGTATGCTACGAAAAGTTTGTCTTTGTCGCAACACAATATTTAGCTATAAATAGCTTTGCAGCATGTGCTGCATGTTTTGCTTAGTCAAATTTTAAACTCAATTACATTAGCTTTTGTGCTCTCTCTCACTTGGCAAGTGCATTAAGCTGCATGTGGCTGTTCTGCTGCTGCTTATGTCGCTTTGTTTCGGCTTGCAGCTCAGACATTGGCCCACGTCCCTGCTGACGTGTCTGACGTGCTTAGTTCTAGCAAACTGCTGACAGCGCGCAAATTAATAATTAATTGGATTTTGTTATTGTTGTTTTTATACACGCTCGTGTTCTGTGTGTGTGTGTGCCTGCTACATCATCGGTCATTAATTAAGACCGACGACGCCGACAAAGATGAAGCATGAAGATGAGAAAATGTTGCATGTGTTGCCGGTAAACTTGACAGCTTCATAACACAGCTGCAACAATTTGGCGCAAGTTGAAGTTCAACCAAAAATTAGGCACACACACACACACGCACACACATTCGTATGCCAAATTCGCCCAAGCAACAATGCAAAATCTTGTTCAACAAAAACTTCTGGTGCTTTTAAATTTCTTTATTTATTTATTTTGTGTGTGTGTGTGTGTGTGAAAACAAAAGCTTCAACTTTTCATACTTAATCAGATTAAAGGCAAGCAAGCAGCGCAGCCAACTGCGATATACACTTTACGTTGAGTTGAAAAAGCAGCAACACTTAAAATGAAATTTAAAGTATTGATATAAAATATATTTCAATATGTCTGCAAGCAAAATAATAAAAAGTAATTATGACATTTTCAAGTTGAACAATAATTTGCATTTAAAGTTATTTGCTGTTGATTATTAATACATTTATATATGCTATATATATAGCTTATTGCTCAACTACACATGTTTATGTTCATTGCTTACTGCTTATGCATTATTTTGGATTTTAAGTGCATAGCTACGCAATTTTTGATATAACAATGAGCCATTGAAACTAACGAGTGGTGCAATTTTATACCAATTAGTTGAATAATCCGCTTAGGCAAGCCAAGTGCCCAGCACACTATTGTTAATAGGCAAATATGCTTACATATATTTTTATTTGTTTGTTTGTTTGTTGCTGTTGTTGTTGCCACTAAGTGTGTTGACATTTGCTGCAACAATAAATTACGATGCTTATCAAGTTTGTGATTTTACAGCAAAAAAAAATCTTGAATTTATAGGCGCACTTTACGTGACTTACATGTCGGAAATTTCTAGCGCTAGAGCGTGGGCTTGCATGTATTTATATTTTTTTATTTTGTATGTTTGCTGCCTTTTTTATGCTTTTTTTTTAATAAGAGTTAACCAACTGTAAATGCTAACGCACACAAATAGAACGTTGCCCCAGTTTTGTGATTATTTTTTTTTTTTTTTTGTTTCTCTGCTATATTTATTTTCCTTGAGCTTAACAGAACAATAGGCAAGCAGCTTCTAGACTTGAAATTGAAATCAAATATGTGCCAAGTCTGCAGCTTAAGCAAATAATTTGGCAGCTTGACGTCAATATATCAATCGAAATGCTTATAATTATGCTTCACACTCACACACACACATATTAAAAATAATGTTGTTCAAGTTGCCAAACAGGCAGCTATAAATAAAACAACTGACATATTTTTTGCTTTCTTTGACTCTTTGCGTGGCTTGTTTTTACTTTTTACGCTCGTACAAAAAACAGTTACACACACACAGATACAGATACACACACATAGCACAGCATGTGTTCATTTGCTGGAAACTTAAATTTTACAACTTGTGTTTCAACAGCAAAAAGCAAATTGATTAAAAATTATTAGAACAATATCAATAAACTGCGCGATTTCAAGCGGAAAATAAATTTCTGAGCATATTTGCATTTACTAACAAAATAGTGGCTGGCGGCAAATAAATAAAAATAGTACAAAATGAAATGTAATTATTGCTGCGCAGCTGAAAAGAATTATTTGTTTAAGCAAAACTATTTTAGCAGTTCAACGCACTAAGCATAGCTTTGATAATGTTTTTTTTTTTTTTAATGTGTAAGTGAGAGCAGCGCAGCTGACTGACTCTTGTTGTTGTTACCGGTAACCAGTAAGGTAACTAGGTCTACACCCTACTCGCGTGTAATTGCAGCTGAATAATGTTTTTGCACCTTTTGCTGCTTGTTAGCAATTTTATCTTTTGGCTGGTTTCAATTTACAACATTTGAATTGATTTTTCATTTTTTAATTTGTTGCGTGATAAATTTTCAATTACAAGATTCGTTTCTCGTTGACAGCAAAAGCATTTGCTTGTTCAGGCCTAATAGACGTCATGTAGCTATAGCTCACACAAACACACGCACACACACGCACACACACACATACATACATATAAATGTGGGTTGAAGCAGCAGCAACAACAGCAACAACCTACATCAAAGCGCTTGGCTGCTAGACTTAACGCAAATTATTGAAATAAGTCATGTGTAAGTGTGTGCTTGTGTGTGTGCCACATGCCACACGCCGCAAATGACATACAAATGAGCTGCCATCATTTTTGCTGAGGTAAAAATATTTGGCCTGCGGCAGTTTAAACTTTTTGCCAAAGCATAAAAATAAAAAACGTGTAAAAGTAGAAAAGTTGATTTGCTGCTGCTGCTGCTGCTGTTGTTGTTCAGCAACTGGTCAAAGTATCAGCTGTAGTGTGTGTTTGACCTCTGAACCGCAATTCACTAGCAACTTTAGTGAACGTTAATTTATTTGTGTGTGTGTGTGTGCGCAAAAGTTTCGCAACGTTTCATTGCAAAAGTTTTTTGACTCAAGTCCAGTTCGTCAGTCAGTCAGTCGCTTAGTCAATGTCACTGGCTGGACTCTAACCACGCCCATTAACGCCTTTGGCTTTAGTTTGTCTAACTCTCGCTCTCTCTCTCTCGCTTCGCTGTGTATTTGGTTGTTTGTTTGACTGTTTGCTCAGGCTCACCTTGGGCTGCTTCCACATTGTTTGCATTTTGTCTCAGTATTTTGTGCAGACAGCTAAGAATTATAAAGCCGTCAAGCCAAGGCAGAGCCAGTAGCTGTAATTGTGAAATCATAAGCCAAAACGAGAGCTTCATATAATGAAAAGTAACGAGCGTTGCTGTCTGTTCGCTTTCTCTTTCTCTTTCTCTTTCTCATGCGCTTAACAAAAGTTGCAGCTAAAAGTTTTGCTAAGCAGCAGCAGCAGCAGCTTAAGTCAACTGCAATACCGAGAAAACAAAACGAAAGTCGATTTATTCTTGAGCCAAACAAGATTGCGTAGAAACCGTAGCGCATACTGCACTGCAAGGATAATCCGCTGATATGCTTGCATATTTAAGCACAAGCCTTAATCAACTGACAGCGCTTCAGCTTACAGTTTGCTGTTTGCTGTTGCTGTTGCTTTTGTTTGCTGTTGCATGCCATCAATTCCCAAATAGCATGAACTTTGACTATCTCAAAGCTGCCGCCTTTATGCTTGTGCATTAATGAATGTTTATCTATGCACAATATTGATGGGCCCCAATGTCTGTCTGTGTTTGACTCTGGATCTGGCTTGAGTGCCTGCCAATAATTGCAAATCATTATATATATATATATATATATATATATATATATATCTATATAGTGTATAAAGTTCATGAGCTTACGTTACGTCAATTAGCAAAACGCATTAGGCAAATAATTAATTTATGCAAGTGCATTTTGATAAATATATCATTGCCTAGTTTGAGGCGCACACTGTTGCCTACATTTCGAATAAAAATAAATGTGCAGCTTTTTAATTTGTCATGCGCTATGTCTTGATATATGTGGGTCGCTTAAAATCACACACACGGACGGACACACGCAGTCAATAAATGTGAGCCGCTGGCAAACAGTTGGGCTGACAGTTGGCCCTGGCTCACGGACAATAACTTTGCCCAGCGCCAGGCGCGCACACTGTCAATAAAAACAATGGAAACCAATTTCTTATATAATTTTACAATTTCCGAGACACAAAGTTCAGCATTGCCTGCCAGGCAGGCAGGCAGTTCCGACAAAATCATAAAAAATAATATAAATAACGCACTTGGTTCGTTCCTTCGTAAGGTAACAACAAGTTGCTAACATTTGTTGTTATTGTTTTTGTTGCAGCTCTCTACCCTGCTCACATAAATCACATAACGCAACGTTTGCTAGCCCCAAGTCTATATAGTTGAAAAACAATTGCAGGCCCGTTCTGGCTCCGAAGCTCGACGACTGAAAATAGGCATTTCATTTACTTTTTATTGTTATCGGAAATTTGAAATGATTTTTGTTTAGACAAGACACAAGCTGAAATTGAAGCCACTCCTACTCAAGCTGTTGACAAGCGAACAGAGCGAGAGCGAGAGAGAGAGAGAGAGAGAGAGAGAGAGCAAGCGAGGCAGCTATAGAGCGTAGGTGCTGATTGTCAATCTCATTGTTGTGTTTCAATGCTGTGGCCGCAGGCAATTTCACATTCGCATTCGAATTCGGATGCGGATTCGCATTGCATTAAATATGGACATGCATATAGGCAATAGGAACAATAGAGAAGCAACTGACAACCGACAACACACGTGTGCAAATAATCTAACTAGGCTGGGCGTCTAACTAGCTTAATGCAACCATAATCCAGCTTTGGGCATGTTTTTGTGCTGTTCAAATATTCGACAAAAGGCCACAGATTGATGTTTGGCTATGCCACAGTGAACGCTTCGACCTTTTGTGACAATTCGTTTAATTAGTTACAAATTAAAAACGAAGCGCATTTGGACTTGCTCAGTTACAAATAATTGCAAAACATTTATGTAATATAAATAATATCAAATAATCGCACATTATTAGTTATCATTGTTAATTAAGTATAATTTTAACTGTGCAGTAAGCAGCTCCAAAAATAATTTAATTTATTGTTAAACGTAATTGAAATTGGCAACGTATAGATTGCAATTAAAGATGCCAGTGTCAATAGTTAGTTAATTAATTGTGCTTTGGCTGCATTGACAGCTTGCTATGAAAATACTAAAATAGTTGGCGCTTAAATTTGTATTTATTTTTTATCAATAAATGCATTTAACTTTGCAAGGGCACGCAAATAATTAAATTCATTTTGCACTTTTGCAATTGCTACAAAAGTTAAGCCGCTCTTCTTGGAATTGTCTGTTGCTGCTTAACTCGACACTCGACAGCTGCCAATTATATGTATTTACTGCCTGCTTATATAAAAAACTAACGAATGCTGCGATTGTTGAAACTCATTATGCAAACAAATTGTTGAGTGCTAAAAAGCATTAAGATCTTTTTCAGTCGAAATGACTTTTCTACGAATTGCAGCAGGGAAGACGCAACTGATTTTGTATCATAGCCAGCAACGTTGCAGTTGGATTACAACAAGAGCGAAAGCGAAGCTGAAACAAATGATTGTTGGTCGCTTGGTCGGTCGCTCGGTCTGAGCTTCGATTGGCAGCTGGCAGCTTTCAGCGCACGGCTGATTTCATTGTCAAAGCGCAGAGATAAGCAGGACGAGAGTTGAGTGTAATGGAAAATTGCTGCTGTTTGTTCAAGTTTGTTGCTTAATCAGGCTACGGTGCGTATAATCAATTTCATTGGGCCCCAGCCGTGTGAACTTTGAATAACTTTTGAGCTCAGAGCCACAACAGTTAACTTTTGATACTTAAGGGAATGAGCTGAGGTCAGTTACGGTTGTATGTAGCTATGCGGCATTTAATTGGCACACGAAGCTGACTTGACCACATTTTATGTGGCAACATAGCTGCTGCTGCTGCTGCTGCAGCTGCTGGCTCATTATGCCCCGAGGCTGGATTGGGGCAGGCTTATTAATGGGGCGTTAACTTTGCAGCTGCAGCTTGCGGTCTCGGCGCATCGAGAGAGCTCGACTCGACTAGAAACGTTTTATGGTCCATTGCACGGCTCGCAGCAACCACAACCGCAGCAATATTAAACAATTACCTGGACGTTGCAATTGCCTGTGGCAATGACTCAAATCTCGTATTCAGCAGAAGTGGCAGATGGATGTTGCCAGTTAAAAGCAAAATTACGTTTTTTCAAACTGCAGTTAGCACAATTTAAGCAGCTTATGAAATATGCAGGCTTAAAATTGCCTTTGACGTTAACATTGGAGCAGAAAAATGTATTTCATGTAACTGTAGCTGTTATTTATTTATAAACTAACAAACAAATTAATAGTTTGTTGCAATTTTAATTCAAACACATGGCATAAGCTGCTCAAAGAGCAATGCAGCTTACAGCTCTTGCCACTGCTACTAACTAACTAACTGACTGTGTGTGTGTGTGCGTGTGCCATTGAGGTTTTGAAAAACCAAACAGAACAGAACGTGGTAATGGGCAAAGGGAAAAGCGCATGAGTTGGAATCGTGTAGCTTTGCTTCGCTTAATTTAGTGCATATGTATGTGTATGTGCATGCGCATGTGTGTGTGTGCATACACACAATTGAAGCATGTAACCTGCAACGGCATTAAAGAGCGCCACGCGCTCTTAGTGAAGCATTCTCCATGCATTTGGCGCAAATCTCGAATGCCAAAAATCCCACAAAATACATATATACGCCATATGCACGGCAAGAACAGCAGTGCGTTAAAATGTAGCACAAAATACTTGAAGAGTAGCTAATGTCTAAATTAATTCTGTGCTGAAAGTAACAAGAACTTAAATATAATATTTATTCATATTTCAAAAATTTTCAAAGCCACTTGTTATTGCATAAAATTTTCGGAATTAAACAATTCCAAGTATTTCATACTTTGTATTATACAATTACTCTCAACATTTCAGTGTATAAATTCTAGTTAGTATAAAATTTTAAAATATATACAAAACTTTTCAAAGCCACTTAAATTTTCGCATCTGCACAATTCCAAGTTTGGCTTAACTCTCAACGTTTCGGTTTGCATTCGAGCTAATTTTTTTTTTTTGCTGTGTATAGCCACGCACTTTAAATTGAATTTTCAAGGTACTGCTGCCCGCCATATCGTAAATCCTATTTTATAATAATGCCCAACACACTGACTGGGTCAATGCTGTTGCTTTTTTCTGTCAGCACATAAACCTCAACAACAGTTGGCGCTCTCTTCTTCGTTTTTATACTTATGTTGCTGCTGCTGTTGTTGTTGTAAATTTAATGCGGCAAAAGCCGTATCAAAGGCTCGCATAATAAATCTAAATTGCAAGACGACGACATATTTCAAAGCAAAGTAAATAAATTTGTATTTGCATTTGTGATTTGTGATTATTTGAGCTTAGCCTTGCCCGATGAAGCTTGTTGCATTACAAAAAAAAAAAAAACAAATGTATATACAACTTAAGCTATAAATTTAGGATAAAAAGTATCAGCTTCATGTTTTATTGGCAGCTGGTTAAAGTTACACATGAATTGGCTTTTGAATTTTAATTGCAAAATATGCAATAAATTGAGCAAAATATCTGAGAAATTTCCATTGAATTTATATTTATTGTAAAATTGCAAATGTTTTACATATTTACATAATGCTTGTTGATTATTTGAGCTGCTGGCTGCAAGTTTCTTGCCTAACTATAAATTGTAGTTATATAATATTTGATTGTACAAAATTTGCATTGAATTTAAAATTGCTAAATTAAATATTTTTGCGTTTGATGCTGCTGCTTCTGGTTAACTCTGCGCTATTATTTTATTTTGAAATTGAGCAATAAGCCCAAAAACTTTCTTAAATTGCTTTGGGGGGCAACCTTTTGTGATTTTTGTTTGTTTAGGGGTGTGAGTTAAATATGTCTAACGGTGAATTTTAATTAGTTTTGTGCGACTTTTAAATTTAATTATTTGCCTGCATTTTAGTTGCTCAACCCACTCAGAGCAGCCCTCCCCAGTTACATCGAAATAAATATTCACGTGCTGCTTTGAGGCATTTGGGGAATTGCTTGTGTCTTTAGTACTAGATTTCCCTCGAGACATGTGCGAGAGCAGCAGCAGCGAGTGTGTCTATCCAAATTTAGCTAAAAAACAACACACAAAAATATTGTGTGGGAATTTTTATGCGGCACAAGACGCATTGAACCATGGACTTTAGACGGTGACAGGCAAATTTAATTTTGTTAATGAGCCTGGCTTGTCTAACGGGTTGGCCATAAAGCAAAGCCATGCCCAACAAATCCAGCCAGCCAAGCCCCAAGGCTGCTCTGTGGCCAGCAGCTTAACTGATGTCTTCTCGTTGCTGCTGCTGCTTTGATGGGCTTCGTACACCTTTTCGGCTTGCTCAGCCTTTGGCTAACAAATCCCAATACGCCAAACCCATTTCTCTGTTGCTGCGTATACGTGATGTGTGCGCCATTGGATGCAAATGGATTGCGGCCAACGGCTTTTGATGTTCGCAGTCAAGCGGGCAAGCATTTTTTTTTTCTTTTTTTTGGTAGCTCTACTACTATAAAAGTAGTTGCTGTCTTTGATGGACTGACTGGCCGATAAGTTAGAGCTCTTGGCCACGGCAACATCTCATGTTGATTAATTGCGCATATTTGGGCAGCTGGTCACGTGGGCCAAGCTCATTACGTGCTGCTGTGCGTGCGTAACATTGTCATTAACCGTGTGCGTAGCCGTAACCATAGCCAACCCCCCATTCTAAATCGATTGCGTATACGCGTTGTATTGCAAATTTTAATATGTCTTTCGTTCGTTCGCTTGCTTCGCAGCTTCTTCAGTGGCCGTTTCGTCCTGGACACTGGTCGCCATCTCCTGTGAGCGCTACTACGCCATTTGCCATCCGCTACGCTCCCGCACCTGGCAGACCATCAACCACGCCAACAAGATCATCGCATTCATTTGGCTGGGCGCGCTCGCCTGCATGACGCCCATTGCGCTCTTCAGCCAGCTAATGCCCACCAGTCGTCAAGGTAAGCAGCTGCTCAGTTCTCTTAGTGCGGCCCTTTCACTTTTTGTGTGTTTCTCGCCAGGTTCGCGCAAATGCCGTGAGCAGTGGCCCGCCGGCACTTTGGGCTACGAGCGCGCCTATAACATATTTTTGGATCTGGTGCTGCTGGTGCTGCCGCTGCTGGCCCTTAGTTTTGCCTATTTGTGCATCACCCGCACCCTCTACGTCAGCATGCGCAACGAGCGTGACATGAACTTTGGCAGCAGCGGCCCCGACCCCACCATTGCCATCGAGGACACCAACATCAACGGCAATGGCAATGGCAATGGCAGTGACAATGCCGCTGGCGCTACCAGTGGCGCCTCCAGCTACAGCAGCTCCAACTATGTGCGTCGCACCTATGGCCAGCGTATGCAAATGCGCTCCAGTCAGCCCCACTGTCCCGGCTGTGGCGCCCCCACCACCAATGATACGCTCGCTATGGAAAGCAATGCGCAGCTCGACTTGTTGCTCCAGCAGCAGCAGCAGCAGCAGCCACCGCAAATGGGCATGCAGTATTACTATGGTGAGTAAGCAATTTAAAGAGAGTTGGAATTGTTGAGATGTTGAGAGTAGAGAGAGATATAGAGTAGTAGATTATAGAGAGAATACTTGAGAGGTATAAAGCATTACATTATAGAGAGAATACTAGAAAGAAATACGGAGAATACTTGAGAGAGATATAGAGAAGTAGATTATAGAGAGAATACTTGAGAGTGAGAGAGAGAGAGAGAGAGAGAGAGAGAGTATACTTGAGAGATATAGAGCACTAGATTATAGAGATAATACTTGGGAGATATAGAGAGAATACTTGAGAGAGAGAGAGAGTGAGAGAGAATATACTTGAGAGATATAGAGCAGTATATTATTGAGAGAATACTTGAGAGATATAGAGAGAATACTTGAGAGAGATATAGAGTAGTAGATTATAGAGAGAATACTTCCGAGATATAGAGAGAATACTTCCGAGATATAGAGAGAATACTTAAGAGTTATAGAGTAGTAGTTTTGAAGAGAGAATACTTGAGAGATTGAAAGGAAACATCGATTGCTTGAGTATTGAATAGATGAGTATTGAATATTTATTATTATTTATTGAATTGCTGCAGTCAGAATTCAATTGAAGTAAACTTAAATGCTATTGATTTATTATTCTTCAGTATGCTTGGAGCTTAAACGATCTTTAGCTATTTGGCGACTGCTCTGACTAAACTACAGAGTTAAGCTTCTGACTCTGTTAAGCTACTGCGGATATATATTAAATAGTATCACCCACATTCTACATAGATTTATGTTGCTCATCATCTGTTCCAAATACTAAAATCATATTCCGCATAGACTTATAAATACACAACAATTTAATTGTTTTCGCAGAAATAAATCAGCGCTTCGCTATAATTTATAAAAATACGTTACGTTACGCGGAAATGCGTCGAAATGGGAATTGTGTTTATATTAAGCTTTGTATTAATTAAGAACCGGCCATGGCCATGGCAATCTCTGAGTCATTCGAGCATGCCCAAAGTAATTCTCAATTAAATTAATAGAATTGTTGCTGCGCAAGCAACAGTTGCAGCTGTTTGATACACTTTGATATGGCAAAGGGGGTATGCTGAAGTATTTTATGCTTGATGCGCTGTCAGCCGCTTCGTCTGTCTGTATGAGCAACAAGAACGCAGCAACTAGGCACAGCATGCATGCAAAATTTAGTAAGCTGCTCTTAGCGTGCTTAATTTAAAAGCTTAAATTTCTTGCAAATTTTGAACGTTTTTGCAACGCAAAGTGTATCACATAGTTGGTCTGCTTGCAAGCTTATGCTTTTTATGGCGTGACGCATCCACTTCCCATCATTATTATTTGCTGTGCTGTTCTGTTCTTCTTAACGAACAGATTCTTGGGAATTCCATCTTGTTTACGGGCTCTTTGCATCAATACATTGTTGCTATAATTGAATGCGTACACTTTGCCAATTAAACAGCTGAACTCCTTTTTAAGTTTATGCTGATTCGCAGAAATGTA
The DNA here is from genome assembly GCF_011750605.1 of Drosophila busckii. NCBI lineage: Eukaryota > Metazoa > Arthropoda > Insecta > Diptera > Drosophilidae > Drosophila > Drosophila busckii. The sequence continues at coordinate 9,045,138 of NC_046608.1, forward strand.
AAAAGGTAAAAGTGAAAGGGTTGCAATAAATATTTGCATATAACTTAATAAACATAAGTGAAGCGATTGAAGTTACTGGAGCCCCCCAACTGCAATTTGAATTTATTGCTCATCAATTGAAGCTTTAACAATGAAGCATTTGATTTCATTTTAGCCCGATTGGCAGCATATATAACGAGCATGTGTGTGTGTATTGATTGCTACTTTCTTGGAACCTTTCATCAAATGCTGGCAATTGTCTCTTTCAAAAGCGTGCGACAAGTTGCGGCATGCCGCCTTTAATACACTCAGCTGACAACTAACCGATTTCCATTACCAAGCGGAACTCACACACACACACACATATGGAGACAATTTGCATGCAAAGTTATTTAAGGCATCGATTCTAACGCTTGCTTTGCTTTTGCTTTTGTATTGGTGTTTGCTTTAACGAGTTGCCAGCTGCTGTTTGTAACTACATTACACATACGCCCCATGGTACACACGCCCTTTGTAAATGTTGGAAGCGTGTTAAATGTGCTGCGTTTCGCCTTTTTTTTTTTGCCTTTTTACATATTTTTATTGGTTTCGTTTCATTTTTTTGCCGTTTGTACATATAACGAAGCTCTAGTCTGTCAATAAAGTAGCCATTGACACAGCTCAGAATTCAAAGGCACAGCAGCTCGCTCTGTCATGACAACGGGCAAACAGACATATAAAAATATATATATGTAGATATAGGCAGTAGATTGGTGTATATATTCAAGGCTGTGGCATCAGTAGGCGTAAAGTGATAAACAGTTCGAGCATATGGCTAAAACTACAAATCAGCAAACATATATAGAAAGCTGCTGCCATTTATATATGAATAGTCAGCTCTGTTAGCTAATATTTTGAATTTAATAATGACTTAGTAAATATTATTATTTAATTAGTTGTGTTTTAGTTAATGCCAATTAATTAAATAATATTATGCAGTAAATGATTTCGCTTAGGCCAAGGGAACTTATACTCTATAGTTTATATATTTTTTCGTTCATTGTCGCTTTATAGAAATATATTTAAATTAATTTATAACAAGGCAGCCTCATTAATAAGCAGTTGCCTTAAATTAGTTTTTATTTGTCAAAGTTACATTAAATTTCAAGCTCAACTGGCAATGAAGAGAGCAACGCTCGGCACAATTAATGAATTATCGCAAGGATGCGCCGGACCGCAGCAGCAGCAGCAGCAATAAAACTGAAAGGGTCAAATTAAATAACGTAAATTATTCAAGGGTCTCTGCAACGCTTAAAAGCTCGTTATACGTGCCACACACACGCACACAACAAGTGGTGGGGCAGCTGACAATAAATTTTGCTGAACAATATTTATTTTAAATGTTTGTTCTTTTTTTTGTCTGTGCTTTAGTAGTTAAAGGCGCTTGGACGTCACTTAACATTTTTTAGCCATAAATTGCCACAAAATGGTGCAAGCGTGGCACACGGCCTGGCACTTGCCACGTCGCTGCTAAGCTGGGCTATCATGTTATCATCCCTGGCCAAGGCAAGGCACAGCGCGAGTGCGAAATGTTTTATGACTGGTTTAGCGCATCGCTGGCAATTTGCATAATCAAGTTCCTTATAATTAGTGCCTCATAATGCGCGCGCGTTGCAGGCGCGTGTGGCAGGCAGGCAGGCAGGCAGAGCTAAGGGAGCTTCGCTTGTCGCGCATTCGCTTAGTCGCCTATGTAGCGGGCATTTAATTTCATTTTCATTTTCAAGCACATATGCAAGCAGCCGTCTCGCTTTAGCGCTCAAGCGCGCTCTCTTTCTATTTGCCATAATTATGCATGCATTTGAATATTTAAATATTTTATTGTTTGCGCTGTAACAACAACAACAACAATAAATTTCTATGCGCGCTTATTACTCTAGAGTATTCGCTGTGGGACTTGAGCAGCGTTTTTTTTTCTCTCTCTCTCTCTCTCTCTCACTCGCTTGCGCGCTTTTATTTACTCTATTCCCGCCTGGTCGCCTCCTGGCAGTGTTGAACTTAGTTAAGTATTTCGCGTCTAGGGCTATTAAAGTTGGAAAAATAAAACTCATTTTGGTTAAGAAATTACAAGTGGCCAAAGTGTTTAAAGCCAAGTGCCGCTCCCTAAGCCATTAAAGTCGAATTTTCAAATGCGCTAAATTTATGCTTAGCTTACATGTTTGTGTGGCTTAGAACTAAAACTAAACAAGCAACAAATTAACTACTTTCTTTTTGTATAACTGCACTTAGAGCAGCGCAGTCAACTGAGGCAGCTCCAGCTCTCAAAGCTCTGTAGTCTCCCCGCTTAGCTGCTGCATGATCAGATAGTCCCGCCTTGAGATTTGCATAACTGCAAGAGGTGCTAGCGTTACAGTTCAGTTGCCACATTTTGTTGCACACACACACACACACACACACACTTACTGTAGTAAAAGCAGAAAAATAGCACAACAAACTGCAGGCAGTCCCAGCAGTCAAACCACATTGCAGCTTTTAGTACTAAAAACTCAGATATTTTTGCGTTTAGCTGAAATTTGCTGCTCTCGAGGAACTGAATTCGAATTAAGGCTACGGCCTGCTCTGCTCTAGTAAATGACAACATTTCCTCAACCACAAATTCTTTGGCCTGCTATGCTGAGTTATGTTTGCCTGAAACCGAAACTTTGTGCTTAGTAACCCTTTGCCGTTGCCTTTGCCTTTGCCCTATTAGCGGAAATCAAACCGTAAAGCGAGCAAATTTATTTTGCCAAACAAATTGTTTTGCCTGCGCATCGATTGGCTGCGCACTTTAAACAAATTGTGTACATTTTTAGCTGTGTGGGTTTCAATTAATTAAAAAGCTTATTTCAAATTTGCGTAAACTTAAAGCACAAGCGAATTTAGTTGAATTTGAAGTAAAGTAAATAAAGCTTAGCTTCGATTTAGTTTCCGCAACTTAATATTGAAAAGCATGAAAAATAAACACAGCACTTGCAACATATATAAAATATGAAGCTTTGATTTATAATAAATAAATATATAAGCGAATTTTAGCTGCATATTCAAAACTAATACAAATTCAGCTATGAGCTGTATACAGATTTAACTTTTAGCAAGAAGCGTTAATATGTTTAAAAAGTGGCCAAAGTTGAAGCAACTAATTACTCCAAACTATAAAGTTTCGGTAGTTTTTAGTTAAAATTGGTTGACAGCTTGGCAAAATATATTTTGTGCACACTTTATTATTAAATAAACAAATGCATTGCAATAATTAAAAGTGATGAGATTTATTCGCTCTTTTAGATTCTTGAGATGTTTTTGTCTTAAGCCTTTGCCCAGTTGTGATAACTCAACAGATGCTGCACAGCATTAAGCCTCGTCCTAATGTTTATTGATCGGTATATGGATATTCATTATTTTTATTTATAGCTCTCTATCTGTTGCGTTTGCTAATCAAATCAAACTATAAACTTTAAGCGATTGCAGGAACTTTGAACTGATTGCAATAACTTAACTTACAAATTTCCAACATGAGCATGCGCATGTGAGTTGGGAATTGATTGATTAATTAATAAATTCTATTCATTTCATAGCAAGTGCAATATTCTTTAGACTGCGTGCAGTCTCATTTCTAAATTGAAATGAGCGAGCAAAGTGCAGCGTGGGGGGAGGGCGAGACGCAGTTATAATTGGCTGGCGAATGTTTTTATTATGCCCAGAGTGAGAGCAAACAAATAAAAGTTTATTTGTCTAGCGAAATTGATTTGTGCGTTGCTGTTGTTGTTTTTATTGTTGGAATGATTGCATGTTTGGTAATTGCACAAGGGGCAGCAAATATAAAGCAAACTTGAATGTACCACAAAAGCGCAATCGTATGCGTGTGCGTGTGTGTGTGTGTGTGTGTTGCGTGGCAGCTTTGATTGGCGTGCGTGCGGCTAATGGGGCAGCTCGCTTGACTTGGCTGACTTATTAGCATATGCGCGCCAATGCGCCAGCGACAGTTGCACGTTGCAAGCGGAACATGTTGCTGTTTATATTGTTGCTGTTGCTGTTGCTGTTGCTGTTGTGTGGCTGGCGCAGCAGCCACTGGTGGCGCAACAGTGTGGCCGGTCCACTGGGCTGTCCACTCGTTGGCAACATGTGGCAATTTGCTTGCGGTCTACGCTCCTATGGCGACATCTATGCGCAGCTTTACAAGTGAGTGCCCAATTGCAATTTCCAAACTGATTTAATTCTCAACTCGCGACAGTTCGTACCCGGAGCTGCGCTATGTGGGCTTCTATCGCTTGGGCAATGAGCCGGCGCTGCTGGTGCGCGATCAGCAGCTGCTGCGTGAGCTGCTCGTTGGCGCCAGCTTTGCCCACTGTGCGGACAATGCTTTGTGTTTGGATGCGCAGCGCGATGCGCTAGCCTGGCACAATCCATTTGTTGCCTGCGGCGACTTGTGGCGCCAGCGACGCGGCGAGCTGCTGCCGCTGTTTACGCCGCATCGCCTGCGGCAGTGCACGCCGCATATTGCGCAGGCCTGCGCGCAGCTGCAGCAGTTTGTGGCACAGCTACCAGCGTCAGGCAGCTTCGAGGCCAAGCAGCTGGCAACGCGCTATACGCTGCAAGTTGTGGCCTCAGCAGTGTTTGGACTGAATGCGAATTGCCTGGAAGCGCATGGGGACAGCGACTGGCTGCAGCTGCTGGCGCCGCTGTTTCAGCCCAGCGCCTGGAGTCTGGCCGAGACAATTGCGCTGTTGCATTCCTCGCGGCTTGGCTGGCTGCTGCAGCATCGCTACGTGCCGCTGGCTCTGGAGCGCTGGCTGCAGCAAATGGTGGCAGCCAGCCTGAGCAGCCGGAGCAGCAAATCGCTGCTGCATGCGCTGCATGAAAAGCTTGGTGCAACGCATGTGGCTGTGGCTGGACATGCAGCGACGCTGCTGCTCGAGGGCTACGAAACGAGCGCCAGTCTGTTGGCCTTTGCGCTCTACGAACTCGCGCGCAATCCGCTGAAGCAGCGACGCCTGCAGGCCGAGCTGGACGCAGTGGCGGGTCAGCAGCTGCTCAGCCATGAGGCGCTCGAGTCGCTCAGCTATGCAGAGGCAACGCTGTACGAGACTTTGCGTCTGCATCCGGCAATGCCGGCGCTGCAAAAACGCTGCACCGAATCCTTTTTGCTGCCCAGTCAAACAGCAGCGGGCGCTGCGCTGCAGGTGGCCAAGCATACGGTGCTGGTGCTGCCGGTGCAAGCGATTCATCTGTAAGTAGTCACAGCGTCAGGCGCAGCATTCAATTGACCTTCCCCCCACCCCACAGCGATCCATTGATTTATGCTGAGCCGCTGCGCTTTCAGCCCGAACGCTTTATGCAGTCGCAGACGCCGCTGGGCTGCCGCTTTCTCGGCTTTGGCGCGGGCCCACGCATGTGTCCGGGCATGCGTCTCGGCCTGGCACAAACCAAAGCTGCACTTGCCACACTCCTGCAACGCTACAATGTGCAACTTGCTCGTGGCCAGCGCCAGGCGCCTGTGGAGAAATCAACGCGCACTTTTCTCACCAGTTGCACCAGCGGCATTTGGTTAAGTCTCCAACCGCGAACCACAACCGACGCCAATGCTTAAATTAAAATGCAATGTGCGCTAATTAAATTTAGTTCCAATTAATTGGCTTAGCGTTAGTTCCTGCTGCTGCTGCTGCTGCGTTTTAATAACAGCAAAGCGCTTGAACAATGGCTAAGCTTCAATTATCGAATTGCCAAACAATTTAATTTGCACCAATTTAATCAAATTTTTCTCTGACTAGCAGCAAGAGTCAGAACTATCAATCGATTTATTAGACTGGCTTATAAATATTTTTTTTCTAGCTCTGTGTAGATTTTAGCGTCAAAAAGTTGAATAAAACTGAAAGAAATTGTCTTCGATTTGTATTCAATATATAAATGTAAAAAGATTAGAATAATCGCATCAATTAAAAAAGTTTTACATATTGAGCATACAATTTGTTTGTCGCTTAATTACGAATGAAAAAGTTATACTGTTTTTATTATAAATTTGTGGTAAATAAAATAAATTAGTTCATATACAAAGAATTTTTATTTTAAACACTTGCATAAGGCTGTGAATAATTTTATTAAATATTATTAGACGCAAGCGTATTGAACTATTTTACAAATTACCAGAATCAAGTTATTCTTTAAATAAGAAGCATTTATTTATAAATTTTTAATTGTAACTTGAATTAATTCTATAGTACAAGAATGTAGCCAGAGCACCTGAGGGCTTCAGACTGTTTTTTTTTATATAATAGGAAGCATTTAAATATATAGGCTTTAGCAATTATTGTGTTTAAATCGGGGTAAAATTAGCTAAGCTAAGCTAGACACGCAGCCAACGCACGATATGCGCTCAGCTCTCCCAGCAGCAAAGCAGCGACGCTCTCGACGCTTCGCTCTCGGCTCTTGCTGCTTGCACTAGGATCAATCGTGTGAGAGGCTGGCAGGTAGGCAAGTCAGTCGAGTGTGGACTGTCGACGGTGTCGGTCATGCTGAAGTGAGTGGCTGGACTAATATAAAATTTCCATTACTAACTAACAGGCAAATCTGTTGAGCTGAACAAATGCTCTCAATGCTCTTTGGCTAGCAAATTATAGCACTTAAATACTTAATTCATTGCTTTTGCTTAAGCTGACGCTACATTGCGTATGTGTAATATTTGCTGCTTGCGCGTTATGCACATTAAATTTAAACTGACAGCTATTTTGATTTAATTTAGCTGCAAGTTTGTTTAAAAATGCACAAATTTAATTTTAAAAAAATGCCAAAATATTATACGCTTTGATTTGATGAACTATATTAAATTATATATAACTAATTGACTTTACTTCTTGCTATATATATTTGCAGCTGATAATTATGGAAGCAAGCGGCGTTTGGTTGGTGGCTCCTGCGATGGTCGACGACAACTTTATGGCATGCGCAGCGGTTCGATCAAGTCGGGCGGACGAAATCAGCAGCAGCAGCAGTTCAATTGCTCTGAGGGTTGCTATGGACGCACGCGATATCTGCGACATCATGGCCCGATTTATGTGGATGGCAACGAGCGACGCAAGTCGCTGTCCACGCCCAGTCTGCGCATTACGGAGGCGACACTGCGCCGCTCGAACGAGAGCAAGAGCCTGGAGAGCAAGAAGCGTGTGGTCAAGATGCTGTTTGTGCTTGTGCTGGAGTTTTTCATCTGCTGGACGCCGTTGTATGTGCTCAACACCATGACCATGTTGGCTGGGCCCGTTGTCTATGAGTATATTGACTACACTACGATCACACTGCTCCAGCTGCTTGCCTACTCGTCCAGCTGCTGCAATCCGATAACCTATTGCTTCATGAACGCCAGTTTCCGTCGCGCCTTTGTGGACACATTCAAGGGCATGCGGCTGTGGAATGGCGGACGGCTGCGCTTTTGCCGGCGTCGCAGCTCCAAGACCGATACGAATCTCTCGGTGGCTGGCAACTCAATTGCGCTGGCCAACTCTGTTATGTCAAGCCATACGATACTGGAGAGTCCACGACTCTGAGACGGCCGCAGAAGCCAGAAGCGCCGACGCGACAGGGAGCGCGAGCGCAATAGGCTGGGAACGGGCACGGGTACAGGATTTGAAATGGGAATGGGAACTGGGCTAATGGAAACAGAGTCGCTGTAAATTAAGCAGCAAACGAATATAAATATTTTTTTTTCATGAGTGTAATATAATGATGATGAAGAAGAAGAAGAAGAAGAAGACAAAGTACTCGGTATGTGATGTGCAAAGTAATTGAAACTGTGGTTGTCAACGAGATTCTACTACAAAAAGTAAGTTGGTCTGGATATTAAACATATATATACGCATCTTTATGCATAACATAACTACAAACATATATATATATATATACATATATATACGATAACCTATATACAAATATACTAAGTGTCTGGGTTTCTTAATCAACTAAATACTCAACTACATCCCACAAGAGCCCGCAGAGCGCCGCTTCGGAACTCACTCCCAACAACTGTTAAAAGTAAATGTTAGACTTTTTGCTCGCCGGCAGCTTGGCAAGGCCCCAAATGTTTCAATGTTTCCAATACGAAAACGAATTACAACAAACTAAATAGCGCATTGTTATAAATGTTTGTTAACTTTTTTTTTAAATTAATTTTTACTGTCTTTTATAAGTGTGCTAACAATCGCGGCTAATAGTAAATTAGCAATGCAATTTTACACGCAGACGTGTGCGCCGCCAGCTCAAGCAGTTAGCTTTTGTCAGTGAGCGCGCGCGCTGCAGCGCCAAAGCTGCTCGCTCGTTCACTCACGCTGACGCTCACGCTCTGAGCTCTGAGACAAACATGAGCTTAATTTGAATTCGAGCTTAACTGGCACAAACACACACAAATTTACGAATTCGCTAATTAACAAAAAACATAGAGAACAAAGTTACAAAAACCAAAAAAAAACATAAATGTGTAGTTCAAATTCGATATACAAAAAATATTTACATTGTATGTGCTAAACAGAAAAACAAAAACTACTTTCAATATCAACACACACACACATGCATACGCTATATATATATGCATATGTATGAGAGGCCTGCCTTTGCATAAATATTTGCAAATCGCGCGCCGAGCGTGCGTGTGTGTGTGTGTGTGAATTTTATTGAAAGAAAAAAATATTTTCTCACTTCTTTACATCTCTCAACGAACTCAAGCGCGCGCGGCATTAAATTATGCAAATTAATAAATCGTACACATACAAGTGCGTTATAATTATGATATACGTATATAGAGACGTTTGTATGGTAAATAGCAATAAATGTTTTATGCAAAAATAAATAAACAAAAAAAATTGTGTGGCATACCTTTGGGCAAAGCTCAAACAACTCGCTGTTTTCTTTTTTTGCAGCAACACAAAATTTATTTGGGGCTACGCTTTAGATACCCAGAAGTCGACAATGGTATTCAATATAACGAAACGCGATCTTTTGACTGTGGCATACTACAAGGCGAGTGCTGGCCACTTGAATTATTCATATTTATGGACTTGCAGCCGAATCGAAGCAGTTAAGTAGGCTCTGCACAAATTGATTGCCCATTTGTGTTTAATGAGCAGCACATTAATGTGAGACGGCCGCATACAAAAAAAGCAACTAAAAGCGGCAGGCGCAGCTGCTTGCCACATAAAGTTGTCAGCAGCAGAGCAACCAAAATCATTTAAATTAGGATAAATGCGCGGAAATGTGTGATTGGAGTCGTTTAACCTCTCGCCGCGTCTACTATATTACACTATCTGCTGTGGAACAAAGCTACACGTTTGTTGGTCGATTGTGTAGTGTGTCAATGGATTTAATCGTATAGTAGCAGATAAGCAACAGTGTCCCTTAGTTAGTTCGTAGTAATGTCGTTTTTAGCTAGGAGATGAAATTTGCTACAAGTTATTTATTAGTAGCCAACACTGTTAATTGTAATATCCTGATAGAGCAGTTCATCGAGGTTGGCTGTTTGGTCCTACAGCACAAACGCAGACTGTAACAAGTTGAATGTGGTGATGGGTGTTCATTAATGTTTTAATCAAACCAACGTCAGTTTTGCGACACTCAAGACCTGTTGACTTCGTTCGCGAAAATTGAGTAACTGAGATACTCACGCCAGCACCAGCAGCAGTAGCGGTACTACGTTACGTGAATTAGAGCAGCCCACGTACATGCAAAGGTCGAGACTTTACAAAACAAATGAAAAAAATCCATAATAAAACACACACACACCACGGTATAACACACACTAGCATATGCATAGAATATGTGAGCGTAACTGTTCTAACAATGCTATACATATGCACAGAACATTGCGTATAGTATAGATACTCCATATGTGCTAAAGCATACTATATGCACATACTAAAGTTTGTAGTAGTACTGTATTAAACTGCACTACAAGCGAGCCCGAATTCAATTTCGCACCCTGAGCCTCTTGGCGAGCTGCATATTTCACTCTCGTGATATAATAATCCTAGTCAAACTCTTGTGAGACGAGGTGTGTGTGTGTGTGTGTGCATGCCAAGCGCGAGAATTAGGTGAGCCGTGCGTGTGACCACTCTGATGGAGACACAAACACCACAAAGTAAAACCGAAAGAGAGTGCCTTGAGAAGCAAGCACAGCAACACTTAGGTTGAATCCGACGCGCAAGTTTACGGTTTTTGCCCAAAGGCGCTTCACAATGGAGAGGCAGGCGCTGCAGCATCACAGGGGCGGCAGCCCCTTTTCAGAGAGCGAGCATCTCGATAGATGCTCTCTCGCAGAGTTGAAGAACCGAGCGATGCCAGGACAAGAACTCTCCATGCGAGAGTCATATATACCAATTGCGCAAGAATGAAAGCTTGAACCAATACACTCTTACTCATGTTATAGAATTTACTAAACGCCTTAGTATGCACCAGACGAAATGCCAGGAGGTGGCATAAAAGGGTGTGTCGTCATGGATGTCGATTAACGCCTAGCTGCTGTAACGCTAATCTCGCACGCACTCGGAGCGCAGCTCACACACTCACACTGCACCAGCACGCACTGGCCATCACTATGTTAAGTGTGACCAGTCACGACGACAGTTGCGCGATGACAGGCACTTAAAGACTCAATTAAACGCATATAGTAAGTTAATAGTGACTCATACTCTCGCGAACCTCACGCCTTCGATTTATCTATGTGCGACCACTGATTTGCTTCAATTTTTATATAAATCTCACTATCTAAACAGTACACAGCTAGTGCTGAGTGTCTTACCTCTTTATTCGTTATCAGCGAACAGTGAACGTATATAATATAAGATATATAAAGCGCACCCGAGAGCGCTGCTCAGAGGTGCGCGCTTGTGCTGGCAGTTCGCGCTAACGACCCTCTCGCTTGTACCCAGTTTTTTAGTTTTTCTCTGACTGGGCTTCCTCTTGTTGGACATTTCAATTTGTTTATCTTGTCGTGTTTGGTCTGTTGTTGCTCAACTTTCTCTCGAGTATTTCTATATCTTAGCGGCAATTCGCACACTAGTGCCCTACATTTTTTGCTCATTTAATACACAATTGTCGGCTGGCACTATCTGCTTAACGTCGCTTCAGGTTGCTAGTTTAATAGGTTTTCTATGTTCAGCTATACTTGGATGTATACTTGGTTCGACGGTTGGCTCTCTATGGAGGCAAAACGAGGTTATAAAACGAAATTGTATACAGTTAAAATACATAGCATGTGAATTTATAGTAGTCATATGTCCGAATCAATGTTTCTTTTTTTTTTTAGGAGAAAGATCCGTGCCCGCTCGCTAGGCATCTAGGCTCTCGAATTTTGAGATAGTGTCTGTCGGGTGTTTAGCTCACTTCAAGCCTCGTTAAGAGATTTGTTTGAGCCTTTTGTCGGAGTGCTTGAGATATAGTTGCTCGCTATCATCCAAGTTATGTTGTGGTAAGAGTATGTTTGTGTTATGTCGGTCAATAAATAACTTGTGTGAGTGTCTGACACTTGTTAAGTATAATATGCTAATATAGATACTAGAAGTACAACGAAACACTACTTATATAGCGTTAGTTGAATAAATTACAGCTTGGGTATATTCGTGAGTGACATTTCTATACAGACGTGTCCTTCGAGATGCAATGACAAAAATTACAATGTCGCTGGCTGCTGTTCGGTGTGTGTGCTGTTTGTGTTTAATTTAGTTGCATGCTTAGTTGACACGCTGCGTATAAGTAATATTTTTAGATTATGACGTGCCCAGCTTTAATCTTAGCAATTAGCCTTATAGCTTATCAAACAACTGCAATCATTTGCATCGAATAACAACAAACAAGTTGTAAACAAAATGCATTTGCATTTGCATTTGCGACCGCCCGCCCGCCCAAGGCAAAGCTATCGAATCGGAAATTTTTTCATTTCTATTAAAACGCAGATAGTTTCTGTTCATTACCTGCGCCGTCAGCTTCTGGACCAGCGCGCAAATTCCAATGCATCTATTATTGCTGCCCCATTGCTCCCGTATAAAAATAAATGGAATGCATAGTAAACGAGTGTAGAGTAGATTTGCATAGTAAATTATATTATAGGTTCTCAATCGCATCACAACAAATAGTAATGAGCTTCGCTTTTGATAGTAAATGCATAAACATTACAATTTGTTGACATTTTATTACGTAATATGAATTTATACTAGACACTTTACGTGCCAGCTAAATTCATTAGAAATTGCTAAGCACAACAATTTATTTTAATACAAAATTTGCAGCTTTCTGTTGCTTCAAAAAAGAATTTACATGAATGATTGCCAGTTATTATATTTTTGTATATATCCTGTAACAGGCTAAACTATTATTTGCTATAATTTTCAAATTATTCTCTGAGTTAAAATAAATTATTATTATATGGAAATGAAATATTATTGCAATAGAACATTTATTTAAATAACAAATTACGAGTTTGTTTTGATTTATTTTACCAAATTATAAAACTGTTGCTTTATAGTAAAACTTTGATATTTATAATTTTTGATTTATAATTTTCGAAACGTCCATTTTTCTTGCTCATCAGCTTAAGTTACTAACATTGATTGAAAATAATTGCAAAAATATTTAAAGCAGATCGTAGCTATGCGTGAATTTCTACAAACTTTTTGCTGAGTCGTGAAAATTTGAAACAATTATTTGCAAATATAAACAATAGAAAGTGGAAATAGTTGTGTGTAAATAATTTAATAATTAATATACGAATTGCAGGCAGTGTAAAGTGATTAACGTGCATTTATTTTCGAAGCTCAAAGGTACGACGAGCTGCCAGTATTGGGGCTCATGCTAATTGACTCATTGGTTAAGTTGAAACCAACAGCAAGCAAAACATGAGTGAAGCTCATGCTAAACATCAGTGTAATGCGTAATTTAGATAGATAATTGATAGACTGATGACTGAAGAACTGTCTTGTTGTTTACGATAGGAATTCACCCCTGCCTCCCCGCGACTCCGTAAGATGTCGCCCGCCATTGCAAACTTTACTTTAATGCATTTGCGAGACTTGAGCTCATTAGCTGATGCATTGGAGGCCTTGGCTCGCGAATTCGGGTAAGGTAATAAAAATAATAGATCACAATTGCAACTAGTAGATAAACAGAGAGTAACCTCTGAGTAATCATATAGTCTCAATACTAGTCGCATTCTCTGAGTCTAAGTATCAGCATTTAGCATTCAAGAGATTTACATAAATCAGTAATCAATAACAAAATCACATAAGCGGATCGCGGTACGCAAGTAGGAGGCTCGCCCTGGCTTCTCTTATCTGTGACCCCGAGACTCCGCCCCACTATTTCAAGAGACGTCTCGCGGCAGAGACAAACCAAGAGGGATTTTCGATACTTGCTAATCTGAGCCAAGGCTTGGATAAGAATGCGTTACATCCCTCTTATTCGCCACTAAACTGACACACACGTAACACGCACACGCAGTCGAATGTCGCGTGTCTAACAGCAAACGAGAAAGCACACAAGATGTATAAGGACTGATAAGAAGACCGAGGACTGGATGGGTCACGTAGCGGTTGTCGATGTTGAGCGTAATCCGCGGACATCTACACGCAAGTGCGTCGTGGTGTGGCGTGGGTCGTCTTTTGGCATGTCTTCAGATATTCATCTCACATCAATCAGTTCTGAAATATGTACTTCCGCGGCTTGAGCAATTTGCGTGGATAATGTGTAGGGAGTGCAGTGATTTAGTATACAGGATATAGTGGCGGACATGCATAGGATGATAAATAGGATCATAGATATAATACCATTCAGAGACAATTCACAATGTTCATAGAGCGATTCTGATCTGCAAAAACTATTCTATAGACTATAGGAGCAGAGTTGAGCCGCAGAAAATGTCTAAGCCAGAATAGCTCTCTCGCGAAAATTATTTTATTTCTCACTATATTTGTGCCGGAAGATAAACCAATATAAATCTAAAGCTTAACGCCAAAATCGCGACGGACGCTCTGCCTAGAGCTAGGTCCAGACACAACATATTACACTCGCCACGCCACCGCAAGCCTCTCCCAACGCGCTCTCGTATGTAATAGTGTGTATGTCCTGCATAGGATCGCATTTTGAACTCCTCCCTCACCAAAATGACCTAGAGACCAGCTTCAATCTGCACAAATCATAACATGCCGTGCCCAACGCGAGGCACTAGCGCTGAGATCTAGCTCGAGTCCGTGCGTTCGCTCTACTGAGCACGCGTAGTCGCGGCAGAGGAAGGAGACACTAAGGAGCAGGCGGCGGCTTGAGACTGGGAGTGGGACTGCTGGCTTTTCGCATACTCGGGGAATAGTAGAGACTGCTGAGTGCTGACTCTGTGCCTGCTTGGCTCAACTGCTGCCGGCATCGGGACTACTATTTATCTTGCTATTAAAGATTTGCAGAAAGACTCGGGGGAATGATGAGACTATGGAGTGGGGCGACTGTCGAGCATGTTACGAATTTAGTTACTGCGTTGATTAATGTCCCAAGCTACAGTAACACTGGCACGACACTAAAGGCTCTTCGATAGAGAAGTCGGAGTGTTCCGCTGACTTGAGAAAGTATCGCTCATAGACTTCTTGTATCGACTGTGTTTCATGATCATATTTGTGTGCAAGCTGTGAGACTTTGGCTTTTAGCATTGAAGTGTGAGCGCATATGGAAGGACATAAGTTATAAAGTGGCCACCAGCGCTTGAACTATCTTTGTCATTTATTACGATGAAGAGCGAGAGCTATCATATGTGCTTGACGCTGGGAGTCACATATTAGAATCTAGATATAAAGAAACAAAAACACGCCTCTAGTACCGTGAGATCCTCACGACATGCTGCGCCCAGCGAAAAAGCTACCACATAAAGGCAACCCACAAATGCAAAAAGAGAGATATCTACGACAGCGCGGAAAAGCTTATCAAACGCACGTATATCAAGTATAATAAGCTTATAGATGTCGCATGCGTACATGATGTCTCGATCGAGTTTAGTTGTGTCGTGTTGTGTAGATAGATGATCGAATAATGGACGTGACGAAATAAGTGCAGAGCACCTACCACAATAGGCAGCGTGGAAGTCCGACATCGTCACTATCCTGACAACTCGGTCTGTAGCTAAGAGCCTTTAGTCCAGCAACAAGCGATTTGATATGGCTGTCGCACTCATTAACATCGAAGCCCTTTCTTTTGTAATCCCAAACTGACCTCGCTAAATCTGATCTTCGCTCTGCAAATGCAAATATAGCTCTTCCACCGAAGGTACGACTAGTGCGACAGAGGCGGGTGCGCTGACAGCTCTGATCGAGCCGCAGTTGTTATATGTTATGATCTTACAGCATTATGTATTTGGATCAATTTAGTATTTATGGTTGCTCGTAACGTCAACATCAACTAAATCTAACCTATACATGTTAGTTATAATGTAGACAGCCAGCACCAAGATATGACAAGACACACAGAATCACTCTGGCTATAGCCCCTACTTAGGAGAACGCTTTTCAAATAATAAATCTCTGTATATACGTATACTTTCTACTTCTCGTATAATTTTAACACTGAGAGTATGTGAATAGTTGTTGTTATAGACAACCGTTGAACGTTTCAGCCTGTCAGCATTTTTTTAGGATATAATTTGTTTTTTTTAGTTATGTGTCAAACGCGCCTAACTATTTATAATTCAAGACTCTAAGTATTTAAATACACCAGTAAAGATACGTCACACGTGTATCGTGAAGAAATAAATTTTATTGCAAGGGGGTAGAAAAACAAGCAACACAAAAACAAACGTCGCAGTTTTGTTTTCAATTTCAGTTGGGGGGCCCTTAAATAACCCCACCCCCTCCCCCCAAGCCGAACGACTTGGTGATGCGGCTAGCACAAGATCTCTATATGCCATGCTATATGGCTCGATAAATCAGTTTTACACTGAATCTTAGTGTCGTTCGGGTTAATAGCTGTGTTTGTTGTTTGCATATACGAGGAGCGGGGAGACTTGAGCTTGACTGTAGGCTTAAGCTACATCTGTAAATATTTCTGGCGAGGCTAAATCAAATACGGCCCACGCTCGAAATGTAATCTTTCGTCGACTATTTATTCCTGTATAAGTGACTGTGAATAGCTTGTTTGGCGCATATGTTTTTTGTATAGTATTGATATGTGATGATTCTCTCTTCTAGGAATTATACGACTGTCACATTGGATGCAGTGTCTCGGTCCATGAACTTTGAATTAGATCTTCATACACAGACTACACAGCTACTACGAACGCAGCCAGAGGCTTCACTGAGAACTACTTACTCGCACGAAACAAAATTAATGAATCAATAAGTTATTACATGCCTGATGTCCAGTTTAGACATGCTCCTTGTGTGTTAATTGAATTCAATCTTAATAGTTTTCACGAGTTCCAATCACTTTTAGGTTAGGGTTACACCTAACATATTTTGACTTATTTTTTTAGTTAATGATAAGCATCTGGTCTGTCTTGCCAAGTTTATCAGCCCAGAGGTCATACAAGTATATCCATGCATAGCCGCTCTGTACCTAAGAGTAGAGGATATAAGCTTAGTACACTACTACGGAATGTGATCTATTAAAGCGTCACGGAAACCTTGCTGGCAGGAGTCGCCTTTAGTGGTACACTCGGCACAGCTGATGGATATCATTATGGCACGCTCGATCGATAACTTACTGTGTGTTAGACGGAGGGAATGTTATCAAATATTAGAGAATATTTTAAATGTTGTATTTATGACATAAGCTGAGCTCATATCAAAATCTAGAGGGAACCAATTTTGTATGTATTAATATGGGATTCTTAAATATGAAATAGACTCATGTGGGATAAACTTATAAGATTCTATTATATTGCTATTTTATAGCCATTACTTAGAAGACCATGGAGCTGGCTCTGATAGTATGTATTCTGGGAGGGTGAGCATAGACTAGGTCATAGTTGAATGCTCGCTCTGCACACCGTAAAAACTCACTTAAGAGAGAGAGATTCATTGTCCGAGCATATACGTCAATTTTATAGATAGGATAAAACTATGGATATAGCTGGCAATAATTGTTAAATTAATTTAATTGAATTTTGAGGAATATTTATTCGAGTCTGAGCTATATATCCAAACACTTGGAGAGGTACAACTCTAGTCGTGCTTCAATCCAATCCAAGGCAGCTACACAATTAAGGAGAAAACGTAAATAAAAACGCTGCTATCAAAAAAGAATATGTATTATTTTTGCTGGAATGCTGTTGCTTCGGCTTTTTTTCTGTTTTTCTGTTGTTTTTCACGCCCCACATGAATGACAATATCTCAGGTTTATCGGGGAAGTTGCATTTACACCTTACATAAACAACAAATACAGCGCGATTGCCTGGGAATTAGCCAGCCAGCTGCAGCTAATTTACTAAAAAGTAATTCTGATACCCCATTCAGCTCAACAACAACAGAAGTTGCAAGTATTTCTTACTCTGGTGGCTCTTGGGTCAATGAAATTTCAGTTTAGCACAAAAAAAAAATAAAAAACGTGCTCCAAATGCTGAACATGCCAGCACGAATCCAAAGATAGCTGTGAAATGTGAGTGCAGCTGGAGCTGCAGCTACAAACTATGACAAGCTGCGCCAGGTGGCTGGTGGGAGGTTAGACAGAGACAGAGAGAGCGAGAGTGCCAGCGCTTGATCAACATTTGAGTTTTTTGTGCTTTGTCATTGCTTTTGTCGCGTTTGTTTTTCAATGCTCTGGGCTCTGGTTTGGGGTTTATTTTGAGATCTTTTACCAGGAATTTCACATTCACATTCACACTGTTTTTCAAGTTCAAGAGCACACACACACACACACACATTACAGGCACAATCCTGCGTTCTACGCTCTTCATCTGCTGTTTAGCATAAACTATTGGCCACAACACACTAACTCAATGGGTATATGCACTTGAGTAGGGCCTAAGCTATAGCTTAGCGTAGAAATTGATAGCTGCAGTTGCTATAATAAATAAAATTCAAATTGAATTCAGCGATTAAATATAATAAAATAAGGAATATTAGCAAGCAATATCTATAAGATAACATTAGTTTTGAGCTGATAGTTCCAAGTTATTCTATTATAATTAATCATGTAAGTGAATAAATGAATGAAATTCAAATTCAGTTCAGAGTTGAAGTATAAAATAATAAGAATATATGTTATAACTATAATAAACAATATCTATTTACTAAAATTTATAATAACTGAAGCTGCTTCTTTTATAATAATTTATAATTAATGCTATGCCTGTCTGCCCCCACGCCAGGCCAGCTGCCAATTGGAAAAGGAAAGGGCTAGAGCTGCTTATAGGACTCTGCTTAGGGCATTCTAGAATATTCAGTGTGTGACTTGTTTACACTTACATATATATATATATATATATGGTAGCTATATATAATTATGAAATAAACTTGTATTTAATGCAAATGAAGTTCTTGCGTCTTGTTTGTGTTCCCAGCAATGGAAATGAACTTGAAATTGTGAAATAAACATGCGTCACACACTAACGAAAGTAAAGCACCTGCAAACATAATGATATATGTATAGGATAGTCAGGTTAATTATGACTCATACTGTGCTCGCAAGGAATGTGGAGAGAGGGCGGCAGCTGGCACGAGCTAGTAGCATAGCGATTCAGGCCCTGAAATTATATTGTCCAATAACATCATGGCTTTAATGTCCTACAATGGCACCGAGGCACACACACAATCAATTTGCCCAATTTAACTCTCAAGCTCTGTAAATAAAGCTGGCAATGATACGCGTTCCAATGTCTTTGTGAGTAGACCTCAAATGTTTCAATGTATTTCTCTTTTGGAATGTCTTTCAATTAAAGAGTGTAATGCACAAGCTCGCTTATATTCGTGTTTCTTCACAGTCTCGCGGCTCGACGTGTTCGCAATTACGTGTTTTATGAGAGAGTTAGTAATGCAGGATATTTGTATGCATGCAAGCTTGTCTACTATACGATATATAATTTTATGTATCTAGACTTTGCACTTGCTTTTTTTCCCATAGTTGCTTTAGTTTGTTAGCCTGGCTCAAAGGTGTAATAAATTTTGTTAGGCTGTCAGGCCACACTCACTCTTAATATGCTGAGAGATTTTCAGCATTAAGACTATCTACGAGAAGTAGCTGGGATATGTGTCAATGATTCTCTCTAGCGGCGTAGAACAAAATTCGAGATAAGAGAAAAGCGGCAATTTGAAGCAGCGTTATGCGTCGTAGATAGCTTGATGTTCCTATTGTGCGGCTCTAGACTGATCATGCGTGGGGTGGGGGGTGGCGTTTTGCCAAGCTTACATAAATAGAGTGAAGGCCATCACGCAGAACACGGCACAGCGTTACTTATAGCTGAGAATAGATTTGATAGAGCCATTGTTGGCACTTAGCACCAAAGCTGCAGTCGCACGTAATAGCAACAGCAACAGTTTAACTCAAGCAACAGCCACAATACATTGCTAAAAATGTGCTCGCGACTTTGTACACAATTGAGAGAGTAGCTGTGCAATGGTGATCCAGTTTGCATTCGTGACTATATATCCTGCATAGCACAACACCGTATGGTTAATGCTGGATATTCTGAATTGCAACAGCAAAGTAGATTTAACAATTGGTGTTTGGTGTGTTGTGTGGTTGGCTTTGGAGCCTTTGAATTTGTCACGTCGCGCTATACAAATAATTTGCAAATAGTATATTATCCATACTAATATGACTCATTGTCCGGCAATCATTTGGCAACAGCAAACCTCTCAACTCAATGACATCTAAGCCTAAGCTGTCTGTTGTCCGTTACTGTCTGTCCTGTCTGTCTGATGTACATACTTATGCTGTGTATATGTTGACTATTTTATAGATAGTCGTACCTCGTGTAAGTGATCACTGCTCTGTGTAAAGTCGTAGCAGATCTGTAGCCTTTTTCTTTGTTTGTACCAGGCTGTTCATAGAACTTTGAAGGGTCAGTTATACGCATAGTCATAAGGAAATCTGATCCTCAACAGCGCTACTCATACCGTCCCATATCGCGACCACTACTTAGAATCTTGAATACTATGTTTCTCATGTTTCTTTCTGGATTACATCTCTAGCTGCTGGCTTAGGCCGCAAAAATTGTAGATGATATTTTGCTTTGAATCTTTTACTAAGACCATATGGACGTACGGCGCTATCTAGGTCGCAACTAAGCACGGAGCGATAAGTACTGTGGGCCATCGCAAAACCATTCTGTGTCCTGAAGAGTCTCTTCGTTAGTCTCATCCCATTGCTGGGTAAAATTTATAGCTGCAATTAACTAACAACACTTGGGATTCACTCTCGCCGACGTGCGTGCACTCGCCGTAATATCTTAAATGGTCAACTCCATAATATTAACAGCACACTGTAGGACACAACGGACCAGCCACACTCTGATTTATCGCCAAAGTCTGGATACTCGGGGCGCTAGCATATCGAACAACTGAGATATACTTTCTTCCTTCAGCATAGACTAAATTTCAGGTTTGCGCTGCCTGCAAACTTGTGAAATTCATCCTAGTTGCGTTTTGCAGCTGTTTGCTTCTTGCTACTTAGTGTCAATCCCGGACTTATACTACACATTATTTGGCTTGAGATGATATTGCTTGTCGCTCTCACACAGCGAGACCTAATACTTTCTTAAGCTCACCTAGCTGAATAAAGACTTCCTCATCTAGTGCTGACAGCATGATTGCGTAGGGTGATACACAATTGTTGCTGTATAGCTTGCTGGCTGTTGCTTTAGTCATACATGTTTGCAAATTGGGAGTCCGCTCGTATGCAGTACAATTTTTACTCTATTAAACGCTAATTACACGTAGGTGATTTAAATCATTGATATTTTTTATAGTTATTTCACTTATTGATGTTTTGCATTCTCTCGATCTATGTTCTATAGAGTTTTTTTGTTTTGGATATTTTAGCGCGTGTGATATTGTTCACGCGGATAGCCTCTTGGAAAGGTTCGACTTCGATCTATCAGTTGGGCATTTGTTTATTGTATGTCGTTGCGCTAGGAGTTCGGGCCAGCGCACGAATTGTGCGTGAGGAATTATCTAATTTGTGCTCGCTGGCTGTCTCGGCAGAGACTATGTTGACTGAGGCAGCTCATATTCCGTCGCATGAGATATCATAGTTAGTATAAATTCTTAGATAATGTAGTCTTCCAAACAGGAATTAGCATTGTCACAACAAGCGCAGTCTCAAGAACTAAACTAATAATCTAGTTAAACTATGTTGTTAAATATCCTCTCTGATTTCAACATCTAAATTATTCTAACGAAAAGGTTTGTATAAATAATTTCTTTAACAACTTTCAGTTGTATGACTGTACGCAGTGTTGAGTAAACCGTCATATCCTAAGTCAAATGACGCACCAATAGTTCTATGGGCGTTTGGTCACGAAACACACACAACCAACACACAACAAAAGGCCGCTTTGAAATATCTACAATAATTTGTTTAGACTACCCTCTGGTGATATGTTAACTCGTCTGGCTTTTAGCCCACAATTTCTTTCGCAACTGAACTTTTCTCCCCTAAAATCGATCGCACAGAAATATATATCATCCGATCTAAAAAACGGTGTTTTTTTGACTCTTTAGTTGCTTGTGATAGGCAAACTACAATCGCAGGAGAGACTTACTTTGAAATAGCATGATGCAATTCTAGTTGAATTTTAAATTTCCTGTGTTGTTGTTTCCGCATTTCTGAGGACTGTATGTTGGTCATATTAAAATGGCTGGTGGTTTTTGTGTCGCGCCATTCTGAGGTGAGCGACGAAGTTTGCCTAATAGGGTCTAGCTATCTGATCTGCTGTTCTGGTTTCCGTTTGAATGTCGAATCCATTGTCCATTAAATCGCAAAACAACCAGCGTCATCTTCGCCATTGATCATGGCTGAATTCTCGAGGAGATAAAACGCACTCACGAGGCAAATTAGAGATATTCATTCACACTAGAAGACTGACAGAACTCAGATTATAATGTTCCGGCAGAGGAGTCTGCAGTAAGTCCCCTTGAGGCAACTTCTTCAGCACAAAGTAAGTCTCATCCAAATCAGAATCGATCAGATAGAGTAAAGGCTCCCAAAATTGATTTTAAAGTTATGTGCATACAGTGTCTATTTAAGTTAAAGATTAATACTCAGAAGCTCATGCAATAGACTAAAAAATTACCCATAAATTGATACATGTGTTTCGATGTATCCACGCACCAAGCTAGACGACAGATGCATGATCGGTAGATGCAAACTCACAACAAAGTGTATGCCTGTACATATCAGAGTAATATGGAGAATTCTCAACAGTTGCTTGCTTCTGACTGCAATTGAAATTGTTTTTGATGTTGTAAAGATTTTATATCACCAGTGGCTTACTCAACAACGAACGCACAAACTTTGTTTTATATGTTTGAATATAAAATAATTTTATTAGTTATCAAATTGTTTTTGAACGCTGTTTACTCAAGGAAAACGGTTGTGTTGAGGTCAAATATTGTCATGTTGTATAGTAATGTAAAGGAAAATACCATACTTTGACTAAAATAAGGCACATATTTTAGCCAGTTTCGAAGTGGTCATGCGAATGTATATATAGAAGAAGAAAGCTGATTATACACTAATGCCACGTACTTACGTCTCAAACTAGATCTATTCCTGATATATTTGTTACTATAATACGATTGTTTTGACTGCGCTGAAATACGAAGTGTTGGGTGAATTAACCTTAGTATGAAATTGTCCGCAGTCTATCTTGGTACTCGGAAATGTAATTCTGTGAAATTATTAGAGGCACATCGGATCACGATCTTATTATTTCTCATGTTCGTCTTCTGTATAGCTACTCTGTTGCTAGTTCACATCACGCTATTAACTTGATTATTTATGATTTCAGGACTAACACTATCTGGTGAATTTCAACATAAATCAGCGCGCATCGTTCTTTGTAAGTCCGTGTCTTCAATTTTAATTAGATTTCGACCGACCATTCGAGAATTGGTTCAGCTTAGAACAGCTTGGTGGTGACTCCGAACTCCTCATGTTACTGAACTGCTTACGCTGCATGAGAGCAGCAGAGAGAGTGCAACGACCCCAAGTGACGGTCACAGCATTCGGCCTATCTAAAACGCGAGTGCTACCTCAAAACGAGCGAGCGAGAGAGAGAGGGGTTAGGAGGACAGAAGCCGAGAGAGTAAGAGAAGAGCAGAGAGACAGAGAAGAGAGACAGCATAGTTGCGAGGCGTCGATACTCTGAGCTTCGGCGTTTTGAGCAAAAGGGGCAAAAGCAAGCATAGATGAAGATAAAAACACATAAAGCTCGCGAGGAGCTGAGAGCCTGCGCGCACTGTTGAGGAGGACATCAGGGGTATTCGGGAATTGCACCAATCCTAGAAAACGCAAACGCGCAGAGCGCCACAGATGTTTTTCAGAGTCTTCGAAACTCATAGTGGTATTTGGAGACCGTCAGATAGTGAGTTGTCACAAAATAGCGGTGATGTCGCACGGGGGATAGAGTGTGTGGGCTAGTCACGCGAGACCTGCTCACTAGCGAGTTAAACGTACACAGTCTCTCAAGAGCTTGGACATCCTATCTGATCATAAAAGAGCCGATCTGCATAAGCTTGGATGCAGTAATCAAACATCACGCTCTAGACTACAGCAGAGCAGCTAGACAGCAGCGCATCAAGCAGTCGAACTCGAGTGTGGTCCACAGTCGCCTCCCGTCTAAGGCCAGGTGGGCGCAGCTTTTACTAACAGCTGCCCCCCGGCACAGTCGGAGTTGCTCATTCAGAGTGCAGCGCTTAGACAGCTTAGTCGAGCCATCAGGCGCTCAAAGAAGCGCAACGCGAGCGCTGCGCGGAGGCAGACGAACTGCGCGACACAGACTCAAAAGGACAGCATCTGTCAGTACAGCGGAGCGGCGCCGATTGCGCTCGATGTCTGGCACGCCGTCCAGTAGCGTCGCCGTCGTATGCCGTCCTAGAGCCGGGTCGGCACTGCGTGTGCGCCGGCAAAGATTCGTTGACCATGTGTCGTGTCCAGTTGTTGAAGTACGCCGTTCAGTCACGTCGCACGTCGTCGATCGCGTTCTGGTCGCTAGTACGTCGTCGCTAGTCACGATCGTCTGGCTCGTGTCTCTGGACTCCTGGGAACTTGTGCGTTGTGTGGGAACTGATGGACACGCTGAACGGCCGCACACCGCTCTTAAAGCGGGCGCGACGCTGACTGCATGTATCATTATCAATCTCCGTAAGGCTCGTATCAGAATTGCGCTTCATCTGCTGGCCAGCTAGCGAGAAAGTCAGTGCGGCGGGCCGATTACCCAGTAGGAGTTATTAAGTACAAGCTCGCTGCATTATGGCATCACTCTACGAGCTAGCATTCAGCTAGAGTAATCATATATCTGTGACCAGTATCCGACTCCTGGCATCTGCAGCGAAATCTCGGTGCTTCATCGTCGGATCTCAGTCTCCAGCGTCTACTTTGTACGTGGGACGCGACTAGAGCAACTACACCGGACTCAGCGGCACCTATTAGCTATCACACCTAGCTACACAATCTAGTGACATAGGCTAATCTGTATTATTTGGGTCTTTTCTTAGATTGTCTCTGGAGGGTGCGACTTCCGTTATGGATATGCGCTTGTTCAAGTTCTGGGAGAGCTACTGTGAATAACTCGATCAACTAAATTGCTGGCGCTGGTGTAGGCGTCAGCGGGCGCTTTGACTTCCTCTCGCGGTCTTGAACTTGAGTCTAGCCACGCGGCGGCGGAACGCGACAATGAGACTCATCAAAAGTCAAACTCTAAAAAAAAACTAACACAACTGACTCACACAAAACGACAGACCACTGGAGAGGCAGAGGAAAAGATTTATATGTTGAGTATTTATATGCGTGCATTTTGTTTTGAAGCTACGTGCCCCAAAACCGCGCTGATCAAAGCACACACAAGCTAGTGTAGACTCGAGAGATGGATTCCAGCCGGTATAAATAAAATTTAACAATCAGGGCAGCATAGACTCATTCATGCAACAATTAATCAACGAGAGTACACGCGGCACAAGAGAGTCGGCAAATGCGCATGCGACGCAATTCACCGCGAGGCGACTTAATCCAAGCCCGACGGCTAAGACACATGCACTGATCATCTAAGAGCAACACACCACGTTGTATTAGTAGTCAGAGGCGCAGGTAAGAGAGTGAGCTGAGAGAGAGAGAGAGAAATGATGCGTTAGTATAGCAAGTGAGCGAAAGAGAGAGAGCGATTCATATCTTATCAAGTGTGTGCTACGCCAACTGCAACTGCAGGAGCAACAGGATGCACAGCATCTGCTGTTCGTCTTCCTCTGCTTCCTGACGCTCATCAGCGGCCTGCAGTGGCTGCTGCGCCAGATACGCGCACTACGCAAACTGCCGCCGGGCCCATGGGGTCTGCCCGTCATCGGCTATCTGCTCTTCATGGGCAATGAGAAGCACACGCGCTTCATGGAGCTGGCCAAGCGCTACGGATCGCTCTTCTCGGCGCGCCTGGGCACTCAATAGCGCGCGCCTGGGCAACCAGCTCGACCGTCGTGGATGTGTATAGGGACTTACAAAATGATATGGCGCGCGATGTGGCTTGTCGTCGCGTTAGGTAGTTTGCATGAGAGAGCGGGATACGCCGTTATGCACTGACGCTCAAGTGTGCTGATCTGTGAGGTTTGAAATTCAATCTCCATATGCCATACAAGCTCCAAGCTACAGTGCAGATAAAGGAAACATAATTTCAATTAGATAAGACTACGAACTTTAGTTGAATTGCCAGTCTCATTACGCTGAGAGACTGGCAGTTTTACATTTTATTTGTTTGCTGTCTTTGCTAAATTTATTCTGCTGCTCTGGTCAGCGCAGCAATGCTGCTGAGTCATGTCTTGATTGGGTCTGGGAGCACATGCTGCTCTATGATTATATTTTCTATTACACAATGGATAATAGACAAGCCATAGTCGATTTCTCTATCGATTAGTCTAACCGCGAGTGAAGGGAAGAAGAATAGTATACAGTTTTAGTATACTTATGCATCGATATATTATGTCTATAGCGCATTATTTGATATATTTTGGCGCACTATTTGGTTTGTTGTGTGAGTTGTCTTTCTTCATTGGTATTCTGCTGCAGGCGTGCAGCTCTGACTTCGGAAGATTATGTTACATGTCGCACAAGTCAGAAGAGTATTAGTCAACATATGGACGGTGGCATATGAGAGCAGAGGAGCAGTCAAGCAGCAGCTCAATGTCATAAAATATAAAAGTAACACGAGAGTAGCATATATAATTATACGAATACGAGTTCTCTTGCACACGCCTCACTCTATATTGCGATCTCGACCAGGCATTATACAGCACGCCTGCCACGGCGACATCTGCTCGGCAATAATGAGGCAGCGTCGAGTTCCTCGGCACGCACATTATTGCTTAGACGCAGAAGATTTGGCTTCTCACGAAAGCTCACAATGGTTGCAGCACTCGAGAGCAGGCTAGTATCGCAAGACAGATATCGACATAAATAAGTGGTTTTAAGCTTTTTCAATAATCAGAATATGTTCTCTCTCCAATTCCATATACATCCAAGTTAGTAGTAAAGTACTCTTCTTCATCGTGCTCTGAGAGTCATAGCGAATCATACATACTCAAACCCAGTAAGTCTCTCACAGCTTCATCGGGCTACCGGTTCGCGCTATTCCGCTTCCCTTTGAGTTCATTGGATGTTTCGTAGAACCGAGGTAAGTAGCAAGAATGAGAATTTCGATGTGGGCTCATTGGCGCTATAGCGAGCCAGAAGCTCAGACTTGTGCCTCGATGTTGGCACTACTTTCGCTGTGATTTCGGCTGATGTGAGGGCACAATGTCATAACTGCAGTGCGCACACTCGCTAAGAACACGCCTCTTTAGCCAATCCGACAGTATTGCAACTTAATTATGCGCTCGGCTCTACGACACTTTCTAGACCGCCGAAGAGAAGCGGCAGCGTCTCGGTCGCTTGTCGCTCTGAAAGTGCCAAGACCGGTGCGACTCTAACATAGACGCCAGAGTGCGTCTTGTCCCAGTCACATTAGCCACTGCCAGAATAACAGACTTTGCAGATAGATCGGTCTCAAGTGCCGCATAGCAAAAGTTAAGCTCCGCAGTCGACTAGTCGATCCGCACTTGACGCACAAGCCGCAGCTTCGATGCTGGCACTCGCTGACTGACGGAAGACTCATTGTGGACTTGGTAGTAAGAGCTTTGATCGAGCAGAGGCCTCTCGAAGAGGACCGGAAAGGGCAAAACGGATAGAGCGAATCTGGTCTCGTGAGATTGATAGGATCTCAGATTCGCCGATGAATGAATAGGGCTCTCTTAACAGGAGAGAGGATGTAAAGAGCGGCATTGAGATTATCTATATAGTGGACCCATGATTTGAGACTAGTTATACTGTTATATGTCGCTAGATATTGATTTATTGTGGCCATAACTATATGCTACGCAATGCGTCTAACTATACTTGGCCTATTTGTCTCTCTATGACGCAATTTTCTCGTTTTCGTCACATTTATAGAGTGGAGGCACAATCAGTGGTCAAGGTTGCACGTTTCAATTCGCAATCTGTTCTCACGCACGCTCATTGCATAGGAACAGTCAGATTGAGGACCACATGACGATGCTAGTGTGTCTATGAAGATGGCTCGCTTGTAGTGCGCGCGCAGCATTCTCAGCATAGCAGACTGTAGCTCGTGGTGCAGGACTAACATACTGCGATGACGCTAAGAGAGTGCCGCTTTATGGAGCTCGACTTGCGCGCTCACTCACCATTGAGGATTGCAGTATTTGCTCAGTGACAGAATCCACATACGATGCAGAGATCAACTGGGTCGTGTCGGCTCCGCAGGCAGTTCTGGCCTGCTTGTTGGTGTGGCGCTAGAACAATGCCTCCGCCTTGACTACTGAGCTGTGGCACCCACAATAGCCTCACTACTGTAGATCGACGCACTCTCGGCTCGAAGTCTACTCGTCGACGCGTTGCGCAGCTCCTAGCAATCGCCCTCTTTCTCGCTCTCTCTAGTAGAATCGGTAGCCACTTAGAGAGAGCAGATAACACGCTCACAGCTACTGCTGCGTCGGCGCTAAGATCTGAGGAAATGACGACAGCAAACAGGTCTGTGTGCCAATCACTTTTGCCGCAAGATCACCTGAACTCACTCAGAGGTCTTTACCACGATTTGGACGATATGAGGAGCACTGCAGATGCGATCGTGTCGCATGCGTGCGCTTCGTTGTCAAAATATGCAGCGCTGGGTCGCCACATTGCTCGCAATGTACATCAATGCCGAGCGCACGGTTAAATAGCGAGCACAACTTCGAGAGCTGCCTAGCATTGAATCGTTGGTCATAGCTCGCCGTTGTGACAGTCGCACGCTTTGATGCACGCTATTGGAGTTCGTAACACTCCACTTAGGGACGGTCCATAGAGAACACATGCCTGCTGGGTATCAAAGGAGCGCCACCGCCACCCTAACACTCCGCTGCCCTTTTGCCCTTTCAGCTCCGTGATGCTAGAGACGCAGCCGTCGCATATAGAATTATACGGAGCTATGACAAGCACGTCAGAGCTGTTCATATCTCGAACGTCTCCTCGCACTCTCTGGCTCTGCGGTCTCACAAATGCCAATCGTAGCTCATATCGATTACCTCATACTCTGCATTTATCTTCATATATTGTATATTTGATGTGTCCAGTACACGCAAGACGTAAGAACTGAAGGATATACTCTAAGACACAAATAAAGACTGCCGAGTATTAAACCGGAAAACCGGGCTCACGCTACGCTAAATTCGCGATTGAGACAATCAATCTATGAGCTCTGATGCGAGGAGTCGACATATATACATCCATTCGTGATGGAGAAAGCCGGAGGAAGTCGTTAGCGTACCCACTAGTCGTGTTTATCTGATATGTCAGAATGACAGGTGCGCCGGAGAAGACCATACTTTGTATAACCATTAGCTCTTTCGATTTGTGTTGGAATACCTGTCTGCATGTTCGTCTTGGCGCACGCTTTATAGACTCGACCCGAGCATATTGAGAGCCTCACTTATCACTCTCTCACTATCGCCTCAGTTCATGCTCACTTGCTTCGGACTGTGAGACGATGCTGCTGATGGGATCTGGTCGCTGTTGCCTCATGAACCATCTCTTCAAATGGGCACTAGCTCAGGACGCCATTCTGCTTCGATATTACTCCCAGACGCCTTAACCTTTCACAAGCGCGTCAGCATCAACGCTCACGACACGGCCCGGCTACTGCACAAGCAGCTAGACGCAATACCGATCACACGCGTCCGTCGCCTAACGTTGTGGCCGCGAGACTGGAGCGGTAAGTGCCGTACTATCCTACTTGTGGAGAGCGCGAATGCGTTGTTGTTTCTCTCATGTGTTATAGCACCCACCTCACAATCACAACCTCGACTACACCTCATCCAGGGATTTGCTGAATCAATCATCATAATGGCAGAAAACCTGCACGCGAAACACAAATACTACTAAGCATGTTGCTCTGCGATAGAGACAACAAAATGTGCCAATTTTTGTCTGGTTGTTTATATTGATAATAGTCTATACAGTAGTTTTTCTTGATATGCATAGGCTTAATCGACATAATGAATTATACATATCACGCACTATTTATATTAATTTTTATAGATAATTTTTCTACAGCTAAAAACACACGCTCAATTTTTCATTGTTTTTTCTCAAATTGGAGTAGATGAGTTGAATTCTTTAAAGTCAGTTGTCGTCGTTCTACGCCGCAGGCTTGAGCGAGAGTCACTGATCGATGGATGCTCAAAACGGATAGAGTATGTAATATATGAGCCTCAGAAGCTGTTGTGCGTAAATGAATTTGATTGTCCATAAATGTTATTAATTAGCCGCATAACTTCGTAAGTGTCGTAGTTTAATTATACTCTCACATCATTGTCGAGTAGATGATCAGTGATATTCATAGCATAGTGTCGAGTAGCTATGAGCGAATATACAGTAATTATGGCTTAGTTAGACATAGGTTATATATAGTTGTTATATATTTGAGCGACTTGTTTCTCATATCTTATATTTTACGCTCGTATAGGACAACTAACACATTTAAATTAAGACAACAAATCATAACTATCAAAACAAACTGGTGCTTTATGCTCTTATAACAAGCAACTTTGTAGAAGCAAGTCACGGAAACAATTTTCGATATTGAAATGAGTTTGTCTCTATAGAGAGTCTGTATGATACACCTCTCTCGTTCTGATTTAGCAACAACAATATAGGACATTGTCGAGCTTGTTGACTAGTATGATAACTTTATACATATTATAATATATTGTATATTCATATGAAGCACTCATAAAATAACTAATTATCACTATTAATATTACCCTTATATATAATTATTTTTTTTATTTACAAAACACCGCTTTATATGAAAAAAAAAAAAAACACAAAACAAAAATTAAATTATAACTAAAATGTGCCAATTAAAATTGATATAAAAAAATTCAAAACACACAAACAAAAAATAGAATCTTTAATTAGTTAATTGTACAAAGTCCCAAAAAATACATTTTATAAAAAAATGATGATTAATTATTTATTTGCGCTTTTCTATGCAAAGTACCAAACTTGTTAAACAAAAAAAAAAGAGAAAACAATGTAGCAAAATTATTAAATTGCAAGAAAATAAACTAATTACAAATAAATTCAAAATGCAATCAACCAAAAAAAAAAAAGTACAATTAAATGCAATGAACTATTTCTATGGTTTGGTCAGCTTGCTCAAGCGCAGTTTGTAGTGCTGCGGGGTCAAGGTGATGCCCGTTTCGCCCTCCATGCTCAAGTCGTCCTGTCCGGGCGCCAGCTGCACGTGGAAGCGCCGCAGCAGGCGTCCGGCGAAGAGCGTGAGCATCATGCGCGCCAGCTCTTCGCCCGGACACATGCGCTTGCCCGTCTGGAAGGGAATGAACTGCGCCGGAGCCGCGTACTCGCCATTGGCATTGATGAAGCGCTCCGGGCGGAACTGCTCCGGCTGTGGCCAGTACTCCGGATTCATGTGTATGGCCCACTGCAGTATCAGCACCATGGTGCCCTCCTCCAGCCGATAGCCATTCACGCTCAGCTCGCGCTCCACGCCATGCGGTATGCCCAGGGGCACCACCGAGCGTATGCGCTGCACCTCGGACAGACAGGCGCGCAGATAGACCAGCGGCTCCAGCTCCTCCAAGCTGGGCGTCTCGCTCAGCTGCAGCAGCTGCGTCTGCAGCTGGCGCTGGCAGCGCTGCTCGCGCGCCATATAAAGCAGCAGCCAACGCAGCGTGGCCAGCGACGTGTCCACGCCGGCGCCAAAGAGATCCGCCAGCAGATGACGCAGCTGCTCATCGCAGTACAGCTCCGAGTACGGCTGACGCTCAGCCAGAAACTGCTCCAATATGCAGCTCTCCTTCTGCTCCTCCTCCTCCTGTTGCTGTTGCTGTTGTTGTTGCTCCTCACCCTCGACTGCTTGCTGCTGCTCCTTGCGCTGCTGCAGCTGCTGCTCGCATCGCTTGATAATCTGATCATAGAGCTTGTGCGTCTTGGCCTTGCCTTCGAGCAGAAAGCGTATGTTGCGCTTGTTCGCCGGCAGATGGCGCAACCAGGGCAGGAAGTTAACCATGCCCGACACGCCTATAAGCTTCACTCCCTGCTCCTGCAGCTGCTGCAAGTACAGCCAGTTGGCATCCTCGCGCTCATAGCGCACTCCAAACACCACATCGTTGATTATGTTGCCCAGACTGTGATGCAAGGCGGGCAGCGGATCCAGCTCCAGTTCCGACTCGCAGGCACGCTCAAAGGCCTGACCAACACACACAAAGGAAAGTAAATAAAAAATAAGTAAAGTTTAGTTACAAAATATCAAGCGACTTTCATATGCTCTGCAACTTTAATTAAAATGCCACTTAAGCATAATAAATGCTATAAAATTAAATTTGTTATTAGAATATAATAAATTTATATAGCAATATATAGAAATTATAATTAATGGGCATTCATTTTTGCATTAACAACTTCTTTATATACATAAGTGCATGACAAATATTTTGCTGTGCTTAATAGTATTCAAAATTTTAACAATTAATCAATCAATATAAATAAATTTGTATATTTTAAAGAATATCTTCTGCTTTGCTGTTTCTCATTAAAATATTTTTTAATAATATTTATGTATGGTAAGTATCAAATTAAAAAATCACAATCATACATATTTGTATTAATGTTTAGTGCCTCAAATTATTTAATAATTGTTAGTTGTATTTAAAATTATAAAAACTAATTTTGCATAATATTGTTAATGTTCGCCTTTGTATATTTTTAATTTGTGCAAGTTTTGCTGCTCTTCAGGTCATTTAATAATTTTGTAAGGCTCAGATTGCAATTGAGAACTCGAATTTCCCATAGGGTAAAAACAGCAACCAAAAGTTTGCACATTTTTTTTTCATATATCTTTTATGATTTGTGTTTTTTTTTTGTTTTATAATTTATGCGACGCACACAAAGAGCAATAAGCAAAGCAGCGAGCGCAGAGCTCAAGCGACAAACGGATGAGCGCTGAGCTGAGCTGAGTGCTGTCCACAACGGAAAGTGAATGTACCAAGAGCAACAACAACAACAACAACAACAAAAGCAACTACTGTGAAGACAAGCCAGTACATTCACTTTCATAATTCTTGGAAAAGATCACTGCACTCACCTGGACACACTCGTTGACGCCGCGTCCAATGCGCTGCTCCAGCTGCGCACGCGTCTCGCATTGCTTGCGCGTCATGCCCAAGGTCTTCAGCCAGTCGATGAGCTGGCGCCGCTGATACTTCCAAATGGTGCCCGCAGCACCAATAATGCCTGCAAAAAACAAATAGCAAATGAATCTAAACTGGCAACTGGCGAGCGCACTTACCATAGCCGCCCATGATGCCGTGTGTTAAATAAAGCGGCGCACGCGCCGTCAGCTCCTCGTGGCGCAGAAATTCGCGCACCAGCGACGCATCCGTTAGCACCACAGTGCGCACTCCGCCCATATACAGCTGATAAATGCTGCCATAGCGCTGGGCCAGCGCCTGCAGCGTCTTCTGCGGCGCCAGGCGATCCATAAAGGGCAAATAGCCAAGCAGCGGCAATCCCCAAGGCCCAGGCGGCAAGCGGCCAAACAAGCGCGCATTGCGCCGCTGGCAAATGCACGAGACCAGCAGCAGCAGCAGGCCCACAAAGGCGCCCAATCCCAGCCAGGCTGCATATCCTTCGCCTGCAACATTTTCGCTTTCACTCATGTCTTGGTTACGTCCGTACGAGAGCGAGGCTCTGCATTAACTGCGCCACAGACAAATTTGAAACGTGCCCAAGAACACACACACACACACACATGTATGTTAATGCTTACATAACTTAGCTTAGGTTTTACTTTTCTTTTACGCGCTGTGCAAAATTCACAGACACAACACATACATATGCGCATTTGTAATGGAAAACCATTGAGATCTTTTGGGTTTTTTTTTTTTTTTTGGTATGTTGATCAATTTGCCTGCATAAATTTTGTCCAACATGCTGCCTACATATGTATATATGTATATATATGTATTTAGAATTTTACTTTCAGCTGCATTTTTGATTTGGGTTTTTTTTGCTTTTGTTCAGTTCCTCTGTGCGAAACATTGGACATAGCCAACTTGCTATACACTTTGCATGGCCAACAAGCGTGTACAAATTCGTTGCTTGCCGCTGAGTCATCAGCTTGGGATTTCAACAATGGGCCCACAAAGAAGTTCAGGGCCAAGAACGCATGCGCCTCGAATAGAACTGGAAACTGTCGGGCCATTGACTTGCAATACATTCACAAAGGACTAGCAACAACAACAACAACAACAGCAACAGCAACAACAAGAACACGTTGTAGGTATAGTAGCATTTTTAATAACCAAACGACAGACTATCTGTCTGTCTGTCAATGAACCGCAAAAGGCAACAACAATCGCATTAACAGTGCTGATCACTTGCTGCATTTTCAAGCCAAATTAAAGCTAAATGTAGCTACAATTTATTGAGTTAACTAACTATATGTATTATTATTAATGCAGTTAGTAATTTATAAAATAGATTCTGGTTTAGATGCTGCTAAACATTAAAATGAATTTTTAATTCATTAAATTTTGCCAGCAGCTGCAACGTTTTGTCTTCTAGCTAAGCCAACAAAGCTTTGCTTGATCAATATTTAGATTTAAATTAAAGATAATTAAACAGGCTTCCACTTTTAATCAATCAGTCCAATTAGCAGCTGAATTAATGTTTTATTTATGCTTTTTTTCAGTTGCTATCGCAGTTTCACATATTGGCGCAGAAAACTGATAAATTATAAGGGTAAGTTCAGTTTTAAATATTTTATATATAAGCCAATCTAACAAGTGATTATCTACAAGAAATAAATAGCAAGCAATAATATTAAGTCTTTATTTATAGCGCGCTGTTTAACAAACAAATGCACGTAGCATTAAAATGTATTTGTTTTGCTTTTATTTATATTTATTTGAGCTGACTTAGTCATTTCGCATTTAATCAACAGGTGCTGAAACGCATCACACACACACATAGACACACACACACACACATAGTCTAATGTCTAATCAGCGCATTGCGCATAAAAATTTCATTTCGATTTATTTTCGGTTCATAAATGGGGACAAGTTTGGCTCACGTGGCGTATGCGCGTTCTGCTTATCATATCAGCATTCTTTATACGAATACTATGCATTTTTTCCTCATCGTCGGCGTTGGCGTTGTCGATGACGCTGATCGTCATCATTATTATATGATCGTGATTACTATTATGTATTTTTCTTAATATTGATATTGATTTCATATTTAATGACAATTGCAGCAGCAGCAACAATTGTTGATTACACACGGCACCCAAAGCAACTTTAACCCCACACTGCCCCCCGCATATATACGCGTGCGTGTGTGTGTGTGTGTGTGTGTATGCTATGTGCAAGTAAATAAATATAAATACATAATTTCGAAAGCACAACAGCCGTACAAATGTGTCAAGGTAGTTTGCATGCTTTTATTTATTTCTTAACCCAATTTTCAGTTGCTGCTGTTGATAAACACATACACACACACACATGCGCACTCAATATGTATGTGTGTGTGTGTGTGTGTGTGTGTTTACCGTTATTCTATTGTGCGCACGTGTCAGCGCCCAACGCTTGGTCATCTTGTAAGCCAAGCCCCAAACTCGAAGCCCCCAGTGCCAATTGAAACATGCAGCGTCTGCGAAAAGCGAACGCAATAGCTCAAGCTTGCACCCAACTCAAGTTGCAAGTGCTCAAAGTCCAAGGTTGCATGCCAGCCAGCCAAAGCCCACACAGAGTTGAACTTAGAGTGCAGTTCAAAGCATTTAAATGTTGCAGCTAACAGGCAAAGCAGACAAAAGCTAAAGCAAACTAACTAACTAATTAATTTCACCAGCTTCTATTTTAAAGCATCATTTATTAATGGGAGTGCATACAAAATTCGACCACATGGAATTGGGCTTGGAATTCATAGGGCAGCATAAATTGATATAGAAACATTCTTGTAAAAACGCCAATGCGCTTAAAATTTCCATGAGTAATGTGTTCTGCTTACAGTAAAAGGTAAAAGGTCAGCACTGTGACGAGCCCCAAAGACTAGAGCGTGTATTATATAAACTTAAACATAGGGCTAGCTTAAAACTAAGTGCAGCTGAACAGCTAAACAAAGAAGCAGCAACAAGCAACAACAATAACTAAATAATTGCGATTAGCGCATAGAATCAACTGCAAAATTTGTACCTTGACATCTTTCAAAGACCAAGCCAGCGTTCATTTAACTCATCCAACAACAGCAGCAGCAGCAACAGTCAAGTGTCCAAGCTTAAGAACACAAGCAATAAAAAAAAACACACACACACAGCACACATTTACATTTGGTCACATTTTTATTTCATTCTCGATTTCGATGGCTGGCCAATGCACCCAATAGCAATACGCCGGGTACGCCGGGCACGGGCATGGGCGCAGCCGTGCTCAAAAGCCGGGCCAAGTTATCGCATGGCTTGCCACACACACACACACACACGCACACATATGTATGTGTATAGAGACTGTTTGGCTAGCTGCGAAAATTAGCATTAACAACTGCTGCTGCTGCTGCTAAAGTTCTGCCCCATGTTGCTGCTGTGGGGTAAACTGGGCAGACCTGAGCCCCGAGCTTGAAGCTGAAGCTGAAGCTCAAGCTAAAGCTAAAGCTAAGACGTAGTCTGAGTCGTTGTTGTTGTTGCTGTTGCTGCTGTTGCACTCGCACAGTTCAATGGCTTTTGCGCCATTTTAAGATCAATGCACCCCGCTGCAACTGCAACAGCAGCAGCAACTGAGCAGCAGCAGCAACAACTGAGCGTATGTGTATATGCAACAACTGGCCGATCTAACAATTAAGCAGTTAGCCAGCTCGAGAGCGAGACTGTTCATTGGGGGTGCACCAACCTGGCCTCGCCTGGCCCAGTGCCAGTTTGATCGGCAGCTTTGGCAGCATGAAAAAAACCTTGTGCATGAACGAATCCATGGACATGGGCACTCACGCTCACCCGCACACACACACACACACACGCACACACACACACACCCCTCCCTGCCCACACAGCGTTTCATAGCCAGCCAGTTAGCCAAGCTTGTCAAGCTGCCCGCTGCCGCTTTAATCAAATCTTTGAGAGCTTACGGAAATTTCGTGTTCGAGTTCGAGTTCGTTTTGTGGTGGAGACTTTGCTTTTATTTTTTGCGCGATCTTTGTGAGATGCCAATGAGAAAAACAACACAAAAATGTTTAAAAAACAAAAAAGAATTGCATTTCGAATGTAAAATGCAGACCAGGCCCAGGCCGTATGTCTAGCCGGTTGCTGTTGCT
Source organism: Drosophila busckii (assembly GCF_011750605.1). Lineage (NCBI taxonomy): Eukaryota > Metazoa > Arthropoda > Insecta > Diptera > Drosophilidae > Drosophila > Drosophila busckii. The sequence continues at coordinate 9,082,194 of NC_046608.1, forward strand.
GTTGTTGCTGTTGCCGGCTGACAAATTGCCAACTTAACTTGTTCTGACATTTGTTGTTGCTGTTGTTAATCGTCTAATGAATGTGGCAACATTCTAATTTAAATTGTACGCCACACATTGTTTCGACACCTGCTCGACACACACACACACACACACACACACGCAGACATGCATACACATGTTTATTAATTAGAGGCGGTTATCATTTAAATGAAGTCATCAAATGGAAAATTACGTTTAAGCGTTTGCATTGCTTGTTTCATAAATATTTAAATTGCTTTTAAGATTTGCAGGGATATCATATATTATAAAATTTATGCCATGTTAGAATCAGCAGCAGCAGCAGCAGCAGCAGCAGCAATCAAAGCTCAATTGTTAGCCAGCGACCCTTTGTGGCAAGTTATGAGAGCAACAGCGGCAGCAGTTGCTGCAATTTTGAAACTTTAGTGCTTGTCACCATTTCTAGTTGGTTTGTTTCATAACAAATAATGACGCAGCAATTTGTACAACTGTATGTGTGTGTGTGTGTGTGTGTCTAATTTTTTGGCAAGTTAACTTGGCCGCTGCTCAATACGCAAAGCAATACAATGGCAGGTAAAATGCAGATACACTCGACTGCACTGAAACAGTTAGCGAGCGGTTAGGTTGGTAGCTTAGTGTAGAGCCAGTCGTCTGTTGGCCAAGTTAAGCTAAGCTTGGGAAGAGAGAGCGAGAGAGACAGAGGCCGGACTTATGTAGAGCAACAACGTTTTATGCTAATTCCAAGGTTCTGCTTGGCTTGGGTCAACGATTCGTATCGATTTGATGTCGATGTCGCTGTCGATGTCGAATTGAGTTGAATTGAATGGCAGCAGCAGCAACAGCAGCAGCGTATGTAGCTCAATCTCTAATCTCAGCAACAACAGTATCAACAACGAATTAAAATAATTATAATAAAGATACAATCATTTATATAAAATAGAGAATCGCTGCTGCTGCTGCTGCTGCTGCTGCTGCTGCTGCTGCTGCTGCGACTGCTGCTGCTGCGCTTTGTTTTTCGTTTTCAATTTCAATTTCGTTTTCGATTTCCTATTGAAAGCGTTCATTGAACTCTTCACTGATGTAACTAACACTGATGTATGCATTGATATTGATGCTGCTTTTAGTTTAGTTAGACTTTGTTTTCGGCATTCTCAGCTCAATGCCAGAGGAAAACCAGCCAAGGCGACTAGCGTTACATAATAGTTAATGCCAATGACGCTGAACTAATGCCCAGCTTCCTACTAGGGCAGTGGTTAGTTGTTCTCGCAGCTCGAAGGTCGCAGCGCTTGCTGGCCAGACAGATCTAGCTTATACTAGATATAAGTCTAGGCCGGAAAAGGGCCAAGCAAACAAACACATTTATTTATTTATTTGTTTTGATACGACGCTCAATCGATTTGTACTGCACTTCAAATTCAATTTATATCAACATATTGATCATATGTTAATGCTAAGGCCTTGGACTAGGCATTGGATAATGCCAGACAGGATCGATCGCATTATCTCGCTGACAATTTCAATGCAAACCCGATTTGATTGTGTAACGCACCCACTGTTCATTTATATATATATAATATATAATATGTGATGCATCTCGCAGTCTGTCCGTCTGTCATTTCTATTTACATGAATTGCGCTTGAGCAATTGCAATGTCAGCCATTGACAATTCAATTACAGCGATAAATTTTAATTCTAAATGCGATACTTGAATAACAAATCTATGTGCAGTAGCTTGGATAGTAAACCAGAACGAACGAACAAAAGCAATCGCGAAATCAAAGTCATTGTTAGAAAGTTGAGCCAAAGCTCTATCATAGCTAATAGTTAGTAAGTTAGTTAGTTAGTTAGTTTATCTTCATCTGTTTGCATTGCTTCAATGTCGCTTTCGTGCTTGTGCTTTCAATTGGAAATTTCATTGCATTTGGTTTTAAGATTTCATTTCACCAAATAATAATAAATTACATTTATTTATATAGATGCACTACGCACAATCAGTTGCAACATTTGTGGCATTGATTGTTACTTATTACATTTTTTTTATTGCTTGCTTAAATGTTAACTATTCATTATTCTTAATTCGAATAATTGTTGCACACACAAACAAAAATTTATATTTTCATATATAAATATTTGAAACGCAATTCTAAACATTTTTTCCAAGACTACATTTTGTTTTAAATTATTTACACAAATATTGTATTCAAAGTTTACTTCAATTTGATTTCTAACTTTTACTAAATTCAAACATTTAAAATTTTTGCAGCGCCAGCTTCTAAATTTTGAACAAAACTACTTTACGTTTTATATTAATTCAATCGAATTAAACAGCAATCAAGTTGAGCATGGCTAAGCAACAATTAAAAGCGCTTGATTATTTGTATAATACTTTTCAATTCTTGTGTATGCTAACACATTTGCTTGCATCACAATTTAGCTTAGCCTTGAGCTGATCCTAAGGCTAATCACCTTAGAACTTGTGATTTTTCTCTCTGAACGATTCGACTTTGTATGCTAGGAATGATCTATGGCTTAAAAAGCTGTGACAAGTGCAATTGCAATTGGCAAACGCTAATTAGACGTATCCCTGAACGAGGGGGAAGCACAACTGTCAACGCCGGCAGCGGCGTCGACAGCGGCAGCGACGCTCGAGTTAACGTTGCGCGTTATATAAAGTGATAAACTTCAAAGAAATCAACGGCGACGTTCGCGACGCATTTTAAACAAAATCAACATGCAACTACGAAATAAAATCTCAAATGCGTTGTGCATGTAAATTCACTTGCCTACTGGGCTGGGCTGTTGCGGGGGGAGGTGCACACACACGTGATCAATTAGGACACGTGACTGACAGACAGACAGACAGACGGACGAATGGACTGTCAATATTTTATGAGCGCTCTTTTGTTTTTCTTTTTTCTTTTTGGGGTAAATCACTGCTGGCTGTGCAACAATGTTGCATGCAACTTAATAACAGAATTCTTGACCTCCAGCGATCGTTGATTGCTGCCTGCCGTCGACCCCACAGTTTGAGCCAAGCTCATATCATGGCTGGATGCCTGGATGGGCAACTGGTAAGAGCTGGCGAGCTGGCTGCTTGGTTATCAGGTCCCAGCATTTCCAGTTGCAGGCGATTTTCACCTTATAGCTAAACGCACACATACAGAGCGGCAGAAAGAGAGCGAGCGTTACAGAGAGAGAGAGAGAGAATTGTATACACGATGAGATTTTTTTTTTTGAGGCCAAATTTAATTGCAACAACGACAACGTTCGGTATGAAATGTAGAAAATTGGCAACTGTGCATGAGAGCAGCTGCCAAGTGGCCAACGGACGGACGGACGGACGGACGGACATTTGGAAACGTTGGTATGGAACCACGGACAGAAAGTCGCCACCAGCAGCAGCAGCAGCAGCAGCAGCAGCAACAGGCGGCTGCTTCAATAATTGCCGAATTCTGTGTCTGTGTCGTGTTGCTTTTCTCATTATTATTTTATTATTATGTTTTATTTTTTTTGTCGTCAATTTTCGTTGCTTTTTATTGTTGCGCTGTCTTTGCTACTTTCGCAAAGTAATTGACATCAATTTTGAGCGGCAGCAGCGACGACCGATGAGGCAAATGCATTTCCATGTCGCGCATTAAAAATTTCAGAATGCATAAAAATAAAAACAGTTGCCACCACCTATGTGCGCTCAGTTGATAAATTGGTGAAATGCAATTAGTCGGCTGCAGTCATATATATGTATATATATATATATAATTGGCAAATAACGGTAAAGCAGCCCAGAGACAAGAACAGCTCAAGCTCAAAGCTGAAAACTCAAACTGAAGCTCAACCTCTGGCCCAGAGTATAGGATATGCTTTATAAAAAGTAATTTGTATATGAATATATAATGCGTATGTGTGTGTATGTGCGTGTGTGTGTGTGTTTGTATATTTAGTCAGCAAACAGAACTCTGAGCGTTGCAAGTTGGCGACATGGTCAAATGACAAGTTGGTTCAGTGGGTCGTTCAACTGGTTGGCTTGAAGCTAAGCTGATGTTGCTGCTGCTGCTGCTGCTGCTGCTGGTGTTGCTGCTGTTGCTGTTGGTGTTGCTGCTACTTTTTCGTCTCTTGTCGATGGTCGGTCGTTGACCGCTGGCCTACAACTGTAGGCTAAAGCACAATGTACCGCAATTTGGTTGCCGTTCAATGAGACTGCATTGCCCTTAGTCGCCCACAACTGCGATAAGCAGCAGCAGCAGCAGCAGCAGCAACTAAACTCACTCATTCACTATCTCTATTGCTATCTCTATCGCGCATTCTAATGCTGGCAGCATTGATTTTGAAAAGTCAGTCATTAAGTCAATCAGTTTTCCGGTCACTGTGCCAACGACATTGTCTCACATGCGATCCATGCAACAGCAATAGCAACAGCAACACGCAAACACAAACAGAGAGCGAGAGAAAGAGCGAGAGCGAGAGCGAGAGAGGCAAAGAGAGTTGGCGTGGCGAGATCAACGCACTGATGCGGCTGACCAAGTGTTGACAGTGAGGCGATTGCCTAACGCAGCGGCGCATTGCAAAAAGGTTAGAAACAACAACAATAGCATTAGCAGCAGCAGCAGCAGCATAACCAACAACAGCATCCGCAACTTGTTGACCAACAACAACAACAATCACACTAAACCTGGCCTGACTGGCAAGTGGCTTACCTACATTCCCAATTGCAGCTGTGTTGGTGTGAATTGCACACACAAGACGCGACGCCCCCACGGCAGCAGCCACAACGGCAGCAGCCGCAGCCGCAGCAGCAGCAGCAGCAGCAGCGCTGCAAGCGGATCAAGCGTCAACATCAAGCAGTGTGGAGTTCATTGACTTTAACGCAAGCGCACAAGCCTCCAACTCCAATTCAATGCACATAACGCGCCACTCACGTAGGCCGTCAACTTGTCCAACAAGTTGGGTAGACGACGCAGCAACATCAGCAGCAGCAGCAGCAGCAGCAGCAGCGACGCTTAGCGACTCTCTCTTTCGCTCTCGCTCTCTCTCTCTCTCTCTCTCTCACTCTGTATTTCGCTCTCTGTCTCGCTTTAAGCATAATTATTGTTCTGCCCCAAAGTTTAGTTAGCCAGGATAAGCGTAAACGCCTCATTAGCAGCAGCAGCAGCAGCAGCAGCCGCCGCCACCAGGAACCGCCATGCCAATTCCAAAGCGGCGTCAATGCGTCTCAGCTGCAACGGTCAATGACCGACCGACTAAAAAGCGCACACACACACACACGCACACACATTCATGGCTGGCTCTACATGTTGCCGCTGCGAGCAGCACAGCTAACGTTGCTAGTGGCGTGCTGCTGTCACTTCCGAGGCAGCAATCACTTTTGGCAACTCTAAACTACAAAATCCTTCCAAATTTATCTATACAAAAGTTGTTATTGTTGTTGCTTGCAGCAGTTGCTGCTTCAATGTCAAGGAAGTTGAGCAACTGTAACTTCCTTATGCGCTGCACACGACCAACAGCAACAGCATCAGCAGCAGCAGCAGCAACAGTCGCTGCCGACGCAGCAGCAGCAGCAAATATAACGTATACGTCTCAAAGGCATGACTCAACCGCCAGCGCTGAGGAGCTGAGCCAATCACCGTGGTGCGCAGCTTAAGCAACAGCAGCCAAATTGCCACAGATGGTAATTGTAACGATCCTGAACCACTGTGCCACCACCACCACCACCAAGTGTATGGCTGTCCGTTTCTTTGTCTGCTCCTCCGTCTGTTTGTCCGCAAAGCATTTGACGCCGACGCTGGCGCGCAGCTCGTAGCGACGCAACGCGACGCGCCGGTGACGTCGACGTTGTCGCTGCCGCTGCCGGGAGCAGCAGCATTGACTTGTAAACAGAAAAGTTCGTAAACCTTTAAAAGTGAAAGTAAAATCGGACGTAGACCTACATATACAAATGTAAAAGCGCGTCAATAGCGACGCCTCGCACTTGTACCTGTATGCTTATCTCGCTCTCTCGCTCGCTCTCTCCCTCTCTCTCTGTCTTGTGTGCGCTCGCTCTCACTCATTCAGTCTTTGTCTGTGTGTTTGACTCTGCTGCGTGTTGGTTTCTTGAAGCAGCTGTCAAACCAGAAAATACACACACACCAACTCACACACACACACGCATGTGTGTTGTGTTGCTGTTGTAGCTGTTGCTGTTGCTGTTGCTGTTGCTGTTAGTAAGACGACGGGCAGCGGAATTCCCAGCTCACGCTCCCGACTCTTAACTTTGAAGCATTAGAAACGAAACGTTACAAAAAAAAAAAAAAAAATGAAAGACTTAAATGACACGAACTTTATTTTAGCTCAGCTGCAAATCATACAGAAATTTCATTTTCTAGCCGCGTACAAAATTAAGCAAAATAGCAAATATTAATATAAATAAATATATTTCATTATATTCTACAGTTTGATAATTATATTATTTATTAGTCCATCACATTTCAAATTAAGCACGTGATAATTACCGCCTTATGTTAAATCATATTCCAACCGAAGTCAGTTCAACGAATGAAAAAAAACCCCAAAACGTGGCGACTTCAATGGCATTGAACGAGCTGAACGGTTCCTGCAACAACAACATGGCAGACAAGATAAAAAAAACTTCCTGTCGATACCGTTACGTATGCAATATGAACAGTCAAAGCACCAGCAGCAGTGAATTGTATTGCGCAAACAGCAACAGCAACAGCAGCAGCAGCAGCAACAACACAAAAACCATTACCCACCCCAACAATAATGCGTTGGGATCAAAAGCCAATAAACTTTATACAATGAATTTAGCTGTTGTTGTTGTTGCTGATATTTATTTCGTTTAACTTTCACGTTTTGTAGCGCGGGTAGGCGGGCGGATCGGTCGGTCGATCGGTCGCTTAGTCTGCTGCTGCTGCTGCTGCTGCTGCTGCCGGGACTGCCGCTCGTCCAGGGGTCAAAAACTTTCCTCAGCAACAGCAGCAGCAACCAATGCCAACGGCAACGGCAGCAGAAGCAGCATCTGAACAAATTTTCAGCTGGAGCAGTCAATAAACTTTTCAACAACAAATTGCGAACGCTGCCCATCTGTATTACATAATAAGCAGCAGCAGCAGCAACAGCAGCAGCAGCAACAGCAACAACAGCCGGCAACAACAACAGTCAAGTCAAACAGCTGATCTGAGGTTGTCAACCCCAAGCAAATACAAACATTTAGCTTTATATCCATATAGCATACATACAAATAAGATATGTGTGAATTTAGTTATATAGCATTTCATTGGCCCTGGCCAGTTCGCGAGGCGTGGAGGCGTGCGGAAAAGGTCAACGACGTCGCACCGGAAGCGTGCCAAAAATAACGAAACAAATAATACGAAAATCTCTAAATATAAATTCAATAAAGAGGCGCCGACGTTGACGCTGACGCTGACGCCATTCGCCAACGACCTAGCCCAGACTCTAGGAAGAGCGGAAGCGGCTTAGAACAGCTGAGCTCAGTTTAAGCACACACACACACACACATACACACACATGCATGTTGTTCCTGGTTGCATATTGGGCCTGATTGAAAGCGGCCAAGCGGCTAAGCGGCCAGCTGGCGAAGCCACTAACAGACGCAGCAATAAACTTCAAAAAAAAAAAAAAAAGAAAAAAATTGTATAAAACTTTACGGTCAACGAACTCGATGCCGTTGGCTTAAAGCCAACATGCTGCTGCTCACTGCCGCAGTCGGCGTCGTCGCTGGCGCAGCAGCCCACTTTTGCCAAACTAAAACTGCGACGCGCGCGTCAGCAGCGACAGAGAACGCTGCGTCGGCGCTGTGGCTGCGACTTCTAATAGACAGACAAACAGACAGACAGACGGACAGACAGCAGGGCAAACAGCTGTGAGCCAAAAGCGAGCGAGGCCAAAGCCAGAGACAAACGTTTCAACGAAAACGTCATCAACGAAAGTCTTAAGTCAAAGCATTAGCATGTGGATATATCATATATATGGATTTGAAGTCTAAATATGAAAGCCTTTGCCTGCGAGCGCTTGTGCAATTCTTTAAGCAATTGCTGCATAGAAAGCCAAGGCAAGAACGAGAGAGAGCGAGAGCGAGAGAGAGAGAGAGAGAGAGAGAGCGAAGCGAGAGCCGCAACTTGCCGCATAGAATCAAAATCAGCTGCTCAAAAAAACGAAAGCGAGTAAAGTTCGACAAACCTTTGGACGCCGGCAGCAGCAACGGCAACAGCAACAACAATAAGCCCAAGATTCTTTCTAACCAACGTCAATGGCCAATGGCCAATAGCAGCTGCTGCTACCGGGCTAACTATTGGTAAATAAACCATTTCACCCAAACGAGAAAGTTTCGTTGCTGTTGCTGCTGCTGCTCTCAGCTCTCAAGCTCAAGCAAATATTTCATAGGCTTTTGCCCTGTGGACTTTCTAAGGCTGCAATTCCTGCAGGATTTGCGCCAAGGCGCACAGCTTTGCATTTAACACTTTAGTTTATTGAACTTTTGTGCTGCATTTAAAACTTTAGCGCGCAGCTCGCAGCTCGCATTGCTGCTCAACTGGTAGCCGCGCTTCCAGTTGCTGCTGCTGCTGCTGCTGCTGCCCACCCACCCAACGACTATTGCGCATGCCCAGAGCTAGCCCCGTTCGCAGCTCATTTCATTTCTCATACATAAAATGGCCTTCAAAACGTTAATTCAAGCGCTTAAATTGTAGCCACACTCTTTGCAAAGTTTATTCAACTTGCTGCTGCTGCTGCTGCTGCTACTGCTGTGCCAAGACAACTTGCTCTGCTCAGAGCTCACAGCTCTCGAGATACGATATGAGAGATCGCCAAGCTGGCATCGAACTGAACTGCATCGAACTGGACTGGACTGGCCCGGAAAGGGCCATGCAATTTTTTCTGTGTTGTTTTTTTTTTTTTTTGCGAAAGTTGCAAGCTCAGAATTATAAAATCTTTCTATAAAAAGCTTTTAGAAAGCCACATCCGCATTCATCCTTAATATTAATTTACTCTTTTTATGGTTCAATACGCGCTAAGTCATAAATCAAAAGACCGCTTGACCCATTTAACCCAAACCCAAACCCAAAAAGAAACAACATCTTTGCATATGCTCCAACTAATTATAATAAGTGCCAACTTTCTTTGCACCAACAAAATAAAAGTTTAAGTTTTAAAACAAAAAAAAATGAAATACATGCAACCTTTTTATGATCGGGCATCCTGCAACATGGATTTGGAATTTCTTGCAACGCCTTTGCTTTTTGGGTATCATAAAGTTTATTTCGGAATTTTAAATGCTATGCGAATTTACGAGCAATTAACAAACAAAAGGGTTCTATGGCTGCGAAAGTTTTTATTAAGCGCAAGCCGAACTTTAAATACGCTGCAAGTTTAGTGAGTTAAAGTTTAAATAAAAAATAAGAATTTCAAGCATTGTATGTTTGAGAGCAAAACTCTAAACATATTTAAGCAAATTTCAGTAGCATTATGTTTTAATGTTGAAACTTAATTTAGCTACACATATCGATTGATTTAGAGTATTATTTTCATTAAATTAGCTGAGTATTAAATAAGAATTTAATTGAAGTTGTTTATATAAACAAATAATTAGAAATAATAAACATTTGGGTTCATATCTGCATTCAACTCAGTGCATAATAATTAATTAAAAATCCAAATTATAGTTTACGAACTCTCCAAAAAGTGCATAGTTAATTTAGTTTCAATTGGTGAAAGTACAAAAAATCTTCATTTCAAACAAAAAATTCATATGCAGCAACAACTAAATATACATATATATATATATATATATATATTTTATAACACGTGTGTATGGAGGCCCTATTGGCATTGACTTGGCTAGCTCTAAGCTTGGCTTGGCTTGGCGTTAACAAACGCATTTAATGATGACAAATTATGAATTTTGGTCGACGAACAGCTCCAAACCAAGTTTCAAGAAACGGCAAACAACAGCAAACACTTGAGAGCCCCAGCGAACCAGTTTGCTATCAAAACTTATATATATATGTGAGTGTAAATATATTTAATGACCGCAATGCCAGCAAACGAAATGCAAATAAAAGCAACAACAACACAACTAAATTTCTACTTATGCAAAGTAGAAATATTGCCCAAAAAGTCAACGCTGTAGGCGAGACGACCCTAAAACCATGTCACAATAACTGCCCAACAAAAAACACAAAAAAAAACCGCATACAGCTAATAAAAAGAAAAAAAAAAAATAATCAAGCGCCAGTTACATTAATCTTTTATGTGCGTGTGTCTTGCTTTTATTGATAGGCATTTTTATTATGCAAAACATGGAAAATACTGAATTTTAAAGGGCCTCATTACGATGCAAGAAATCAAAAAACTTTAATTCAATATTGATTCGCTTAAATTCAGTGCGGACATTGATCTGCGATTGTGCTCATTTTTTTTTGTTTTTTTTTTAAATTTAATTTTGATTTTTGTTTAATTTTTTCGGGGGTCGTTCGCATGCGCTTTTTAATGTTGTCATATGTTTCATAGATCGACTATATAGCATTGCTTATTGGATAATGATCAGGGTATGTCTGTAGGGTCTTGTAACAATCATCGAATGGAATGGCATTCAATGAGTTTGTTTCGCAGCCAAACAAAAGGGCCTAAGCTCCCACTCCCAGCCCATTTCATGGCTGCGTGGTTTCTTTTCTCTACACTTGACCAGGCCGCAGCTTCGATACTCTAGACTCCAGGTATGGCCACAGCAGTGAGTGCAGCAAGCTTAACAATTACAACATATGAAACAAGAGCGTGTTGTAATCAGTTTGTGCTCAATATCTTCATATATATAATTGCATATAGCGTGACTGTGACTGCAGAGTATTTAAAAAATTACAACAAAATTATAATAAAATATAAAAAACTGTTTTACGTAAGGCCCTTGAACGTGCAGCGCTCGTTAACTTACAAAAAAAAAAAAAAAAAATGCGGTGAAATTTTTGTTTCTACTCAACAGCTTGTCTCTCTGGGCTCGCCCGTCTGTCCGTCCGTCCGTCCGTCCGTATGTCTGCCTGTCCCACTGTGTGCGCTTTTTATTTACCTGTAACCAAAAAAAAAACTTTGCCAGTCCGTCACTTAGTCACATAATCGCTGAGCCCAAAAAGCCAACAACTGATGCTCATCAATTGTTTTTTGGGCCTGGCGTAACCAAAGAGCAATCCAAACTCCACTCCATACACGCTCTGATCCCTTTCCACACAGCAGCGTTAGAGAGAATTGAGCTTATGCAATGCCAACTACACTTTATTACAATTATATGCAAATCATAACTATTAGTTTATTAAATTCATAAAATTTATAGCATACTTTTGTGTTGCGAAAAAATTAGAGCAAGCTTTCTACTTTCAGTGAAACATGCATTAAAAATCTATTTATATATTTAAACTTACAAAGCAATTGCTAAGCTTGAGTATCTATCTGAGTTTTTTATTAACCCTAATCTTCATGAAAAGTATAAGCTTGAGCAAGCAAGCAATTTAAGTAACATAAAATTGATTTAAATTAAGACAGTAGTCGAGAAATTCTACAGATAGCACTTGGCTTTCATGCTTAACATAAATCTATAAAATATCTATATATAACTATCTAGATATAATTCTATTTTGTCTACTTTAATTTTGCTTACAGTTTAGTTCAGCTTCATTAATCTTAATTTATAATAGCAATAACATTAAATTGAATTGAATTAACCTACCAATGATAAATAAATTAAGTTTAAGTCCCATCCTTTGCTCTTTATAAATAAAAACTCGTTTATATGCAATTTAAGTAACATCTTGCTTTATTTAATGTTTCTATGCTTACAATTTAAGGAATATACAACGCCTATGCTGAAGCGACAAATGCAGTAGCCAAGGAATGTTGCCGACATGACAGTTCGGCTTGAATGGCTGAGAGCACATAAAGCAGCAGGAGATTAATATTCGGCGTACTGATGAGCTGCAGCAACTGCGAATTGAAGCAAAACTTTAAGCTAAGCTAAGCTTTTTTTTATTTACAAAAACTTTTTAAATGCAATTGAAAACATTTGGCAGGCAATAAATGCAAAACTGCAATATTGAAATGAAAGAGTGCACAACTTTTGCATATATATATATATACATATATATATATATATATATACACATCGGAAATTCGGCGACAATTGTGTAGAACAACGTGCCGTAAAAACATAAAAATCCGCTGGAAGGGGAAGCGCTCGGCCCAAGCTTTCCAATCAGCCCCCCCAGCCCACGCCGCTTCAGCTCTGGCGGCTATCACGCGGACAAGTGCTCAAATTACCGCCGCTGCGTTTAAACAAATATTTGTCGCAGTCGTCGCGCAAACATTTCGCATTTTGACCAACTTTTTCGGCTAAAGATATACGAGTAGCACTTGGGCGAGGCGCTGATACTGATCGCAGTTCGGTCAGTTAACAGCTCGCAGTTGTTGATAAGCATCGAAATATAAAAATAAAGAAATCAAAAATAAAAAGCAAAAACTGCAAGCACTTGAAATAAATGAAAACATACAAAATGTTTAACAGCAAGGGTCCCCCCCATAGTGAAATTATAAACATTTATGTATTAATTTATTGCGTGTTTAAATTTTGATTATTATCGAACGTGTTGCAAATCTGTCGGCTGACTTTCGTTTCGTTTCTTTCGGTTTCGTATACGCAATCAATTGACAAATGTTGTTGTTGCTGCTGTTGCTGTTGTAACTCGCACGAGACTAAGCATGCGAGCAGCAGCAGCAGCAGCAGCAGCAGCAGCTGGAGGATCTTATAGCTGAAGCTGAGGCAACTGAAGTTCCAACTGTGTGGCAACTGATTACAATATTTGACTAGCTCAGAGAGCGAGAGCGAGAGAGAGGGCGGGCGATAAGTTTGTAAACTAAAAATAGACAATCTTTAATTGATACTCCATTCATTTTTCTTTCTCTTTGCTATATGATAACGAACGATAACGATTTTGGGCCCAAACTAGACAAAGACAAAGGCAAACCAATTAATAAATTAATGACGATTGTGGAGAAAGTCTCGCATCGCCCTCGCCACACCGCTCCCAGCGTCTGTAGCTGCGACTGCGACTGCGTTGCCGTCAGCCGTCTGCTCTATGGTCGGCCACGGCAACGATGACGAGAGCCCAGCTGAGACCCAAAGACCTGAGAACTGTGAAAAGTTCAATAAACTTGTCAGTTTGCCAAAAAAAAAAAAAAAGACACTCACACACACAGTAATAAAAAAGTAAATAAAACCAAAAATACGAAAAGGCAGCAGCCAGCACACGATTTGCGATTTGATCTGTTTTTTTATCTTAAACGTTTCTCTTTCTTGCTTTGCACATTTTGACGCTGCGTGCAATTAAATAAAATAAATAAAAGAAAAGCCATTAAAGCATTATATACAAATTTGATATTTGACCTTCAATGATGGCTTGTCTAATGTCATGCAAACGTGCCCAACTAATTTGCTGTCGCTAATACGCTGCTGCTTTGTTGCAGGCAGTGGCTGCGGTTTCAAGCAGCAGCAGCAGCAGCAGCTGAGACCAAAGCACCAGAGAGAGAGAAGAGAACGCACGCAAGCTGCCGGCGTGGCTGTACTGCGCGCAACAGTGCTGTTGCCGATGCCGTGCTGTTCCATCGCGGTCGCATTCGGCGTCTGACGGCGGCGTTTCGTACTTAAACGCACTACTAACTCAGGCCACATCACCGACTTTGGAAATGTGTTTGTAAACACACCACACACAACACAACCAGCAACACACACACACACACACACACACACACAAGAGCGCTTCAGTGCGTCGCTTGTGTATATGTTTAATTTTTTTTGTATTTTTTTTTTACCATTATTTATGCTAATGATAATATTCACGTTGTAGTTGTTGTTGGTTTTGCTTTTGCTTTTGGTTCGGTTTTGCCTCCGTTTTCTTGTATTTCTTTTTATTGCCACACATGCTATAAAGCGCCCCAAACTAAACGCCAAGCGCTTGGCCGCGTCCATATATCCATAATTTGTTACATTTTCTCAAGCGCCCCACCTCCCCAAGCGGACACACCCCCCAAACTAAATTATGCATTGTTATAAATAAACATAAGTGTCTGTCTGTGTATGTCTGTGTGTGTGTGTGTGTGTGTGTGTTTTATCAATTATGAATCGCTTGACACTTTAGCTTCACACTTCATTATCAGCTCATCAGTTACGCCGCAGTTTGAACTGAAAATTGAAATGTGAAACGTGCAACGTTCGCTGCTTGCCCCATCCATATGCAATTTATGCCCATGCTCTTGCCGCTCTTGCTGCAGCACACGGAAGACGCTCGTGAACCACATAAGCAACAGCAGCAACAACATCAGCAACAGCAGCAGTTGCTAGTTGCTGGCTGCTGCCAAATTGTTGGTATGGAAGTGAAAGCATCTCCGAAAGTTGTAAAATATGAATGTGCTCAACAGCAGCAGCAGCAGCAGCAGCAGCAGCAGCAACAACAACAATCAACAGCGGCAACTAGAATTCAAGGCGTATATCTGCAGTCTATAACTACAACAATATATTTAATTAATTTAATTTAGCTTGCCAGCTGAATTGAGATTTCATTGTATAAGCAATTAAGAATATTTTTGTAAATATTTTATGCACGATTTTTCATATGAGATCTATTTGAGATTTTTAAACAATTTTACATGCGGCTTTATTTATATTTAGAATTGTATTTCAATCAATCGTAACTGTATTTATGCTGTGTACCTTTACAATTAGCAGCAGCATATTAATCAATATAAAATTGACAAAATTATTTAGTAAACTTAATTGTACAACAACTAAAGGTAGGTCATGCCTGTCGAACTGACTGACTGACTGTCCGTCCGACTGACTGTAGCAGGAGTAGTCTAACTAAGCGTAGCTAACTGTCTTGAATTGCTTGAGAAAGTCTGGGGGCCATAGGCCTAAAAAACGGGAAATTTGTTGGTCAAACAAGAGTTAAACAGCAAACAAACAAGCTGACAACAAGCAAACAGACAACAAACAACAGACAGACAGACAGACAGTTTTTTTTATTTTTTAATTGCCTACCAAAAATTTTCCATAATCACAAAAAACAGCAGCAGCGACACTTTGGTAGGTTAAATGGACAACGGATTGTCCAACAGCAAGCACAACTAAGACTTGGAATTGTAGAGACAGGCCCTTGACGGCAAACAACAGCAGCTGGAACAATCCGCAGCAGCAACAACGCCAGCAACAACAACAAACACAAATAGGCCGTAAAATTTCTTTTTCAGTTTTGTGTTTCTGCTGCAGAATCTGCGCAACAGCAACAACAACAACAACAACAACAAGTTACGAGCGTTGTAAGCTTTTTGTTTAATATATTTTTGTATGTGTTTATTTTTTAAACGGCTTTTTTCACACTTTAGAAAGTTTTGTACATTTATTTGCTGTGCATGGCAGCTACTGAGCTTTTGAATATTAATGCTACAGCAGCAGCAGCAACAGCTTCAAACAACAGACAAGGCGCAGGCAAGGATAAGTAAAATAAACAATTCAAGCAGCTACCAAAATCATTTTATTACGTAGTAAAATTTGATAACAAGTGGGTGAAATGTCGTTGAACTCAGCAGCAGCAGCAGCAGCAGCAGCAACAGTTACTACAATTTAAACAAAATGTATAAAGCAAGCAGCAATATCTATCAATAAAATAAATGATCCTATTGCTGCTGCTGCTACTGCTGCAAGGCATTTATTGTTATCAGCTGCAACTGCAACTGTTGCTGCCAACGTTGCGCTGCCAAATGTCGTGCGCATATTGCAAAGGCTTAATCAGCAGTGATAACAGCAACAGCAGCAGCGGCTGCAAACAGCCTCAAACATGTTTGAGCTAAACTTGCTACAAAAAACACTCAAACGGCTGCGGCTGCGACTTTGCAGCAACTGCAGAGAGAGAAAGATCAACAAAAGAGAGCACGAGAGACAGAGAGAGCGCGAGAGATTGTTGCTGCTCTGCTGACTGTGCAAAGAGCATGAACAGCTGTTTTTGCAGGTCGACGCGCGTACCATGCGGCGTATGCGCAATGCACTGCACACTGCAGCACAAAAGTGGCACACAAAGAGTCAAAGTTGCTGCTGCTGCTGCTGCTGCCAGCATTTGCATTAGGTAAGAGGAAGCTCAAGCCAAAGCCGCATCCGCTTCAATGTCAGCGAGCGCCCCCAGTGTGTCCCACATTTTGAAATTTGGCACAACAGCAATAAAAAGCAACAAAAAAACAAAAAAGAAAAAAAATAGAAAACGTTGCTCGTATGCAAAACTAATGGAGAGTGCAACCGGCGGCAAAAGGCGGATGTTGTAGCTACGATTGCTTGCATTGCCACTGGCTGTGGCCGCTGTTGTTGTTACGCTTGCTGCTGCTGCTGCTGCTGCTGCAATTTATGCATGCAAAGTTCATTAACATTTGCCAAGGAGCATTGAGCAAATTTTCGCATAGCAAAACTCAAATGTTCTGCTTTCGCTCTGCCACATTTCAGCAGCTTTAATAACACGTTCAACAAGCTGCTGCCGCTCGTGCTCTCGCTGCTGTCTCTACAGCAAAGTGCTTCAGAATCATTTTCAAATTGTACATATTATAATATCCGTAGGAGTAGAAAGTTGGTAATCAATCAATCAATCAATCAATCAATCAAGTGCATGATAACTTTCGCTCTGCTTGCAAATTGCTGCACACTTTTCTTCTACAGCAGCGACTCCTATAGCTGCTGCTGCTGCGGCTGCTACTTCTAGCAAGTTCGTTGCCTAAGTCTTTCGTTTAAGTTCCCTTTAGCAGCTGCTGCCACAAAGTTTGTACGCTAAGCATTTGAAATCAAGCGAAAGTCTAAAGTTCTGGCAATGCAATAAAAATTCAAATTAAAAAAAAAAAATGGGAAAAGTCGCATTGACTGATCGCTACCGGCAACAGCAGAAAAATTACAAATACTTAATTCAAACACAATATAAAAAGACACACAAAACAGCTAAACCAGCCATAAGCAACAACATTGGCAACAGGCTATAGCAGTCAACAATCAAAAGCAACAACTTGCATAGCTTGCAAATCATTGCCACAGGCCCACAGTCATTGCAGTCAGTCATGGACGATGAAGCGGCGTTGCGCCGCTGCTTGCGGCTTGCTGCATTCACTACTGACACACTGACTCTCTGCATTGCCTGCTGCTGCTGCTGCTGCTGCTGCTGCTGTTGCTGCTGTTGTTGCAATTACTGTTGCTGTTGCTGCTTTTGCAATGACCATGAACGTGAAAAATGAGTAAAATATATATACAGCAAAGTGAAAAATAATGAATTCCGGAAGGAAACTGCCGCAACTGGTTTGCTTATTGGGGCTTTTGCATTAGGATTGATGTTGCTGCTGCTGCTGCTGCTGCTGCTGTTGTTGTTGATTTCATTTCAGGCAGTGCTGTTGTTGCTGCTGTTGCACTTTGCATTTTGGTGTCGTAATAGTGAAAAGCCTCATTAGACCATAACAATTGCACACGCTCAGTGAAATTTATCGCATTTTCACACATTTCTGGTAAATCATAAAGAAAACATGCAACAGCAACAGCA
Organism: Drosophila busckii; assembly: GCF_011750605.1. Taxonomy (NCBI): domain Eukaryota; kingdom Metazoa; phylum Arthropoda; class Insecta; order Diptera; family Drosophilidae; genus Drosophila; species Drosophila busckii. Next base: position 9,099,822 of record NC_046608.1, read on the forward strand.
ACAACAATATAAGTTTCTTTTGTTTTGCTGTTTTGTTGTTAACTTTTTACGCACAGCTTGTTATTTTTTGCGGCAGCAACTATTGCTATTGCTATTGCTATTGCTATTGCTATCGCTGTTGCTGTTGCTGTTGCACTTGACATTCGCTGTAAGGCTTCAACGTTAGCTGATATGTTGATGACAGTTTTGTGTCAGCAGCGATGCGCTTTTGTTGTTAATATTGCCATTGCTGTTGGCATTATTGTTGTTGTTGTTTGGTCTTTGTTATTTATTGCTCTTGCTGTTGCTGTGCACGCTAAAAGGAAGTGGAGAAATCTGAGCCAACAGCCATACAAATCTTACCGCAAACTGGCGAAAAACCAAATAAATACTAATCAAATCAGGCATTGTGACATCTGCAATTGTTTTAACAAACAAATTCAAAACCTAATTTCTTAGGTTTGGTATTAACGCTTTTAAGAATTTTGGACATCCTACAAAGAGTTGCTTACTTTGCAATCCTTGGCCTTAAAACTTTCTCAATTGAAACTTCACTTGAATGATGATGACAACAACAACAACAACAGCAGCAGCAGCAGCAACTGCAGCGATTTCCCTCGAATTTTCCGCAGCTTCGCAGAGCCGCTTGACTGGAACCAAAAAAAAAAAGCTGGAGCTATGAGCTGTGGTTTTGTTTTTTTTTTTTTGTTGGTTGGAAGTCGTTACCGCCAGTCGCTGACCGAAAAAAGTGTGTCAAGTTTTCGACAAAGATCAAGTACATCTTAGATAGTACGTCAAATGTTGTAGCTGCCGCTCAGCTATTGTTGCTGCTGTTGCGCTGCAGTTGTTTGGGGGCAATTGCAGTTGCCATGACCAAAATGTTCTCGAAAATGTTTGGTCTTAGATTTTCATTGCAATTTCCTTGTTGTTAGTCGCTGATTGCTGCAGTGAAAGTGCGCTGGCGTGCAACTAGCAGCCACAACGAGCCCCATTCGCAATTTGGCAGCAAGCAATCAAGCGAACATTTACATTTCCCACGGCAACTTCAGCCTCCGCCACAGTCTTAGCTTTAGCAACTTCTACGCTGATAGCAACAGCAGCAGCAACAGCAACAACAGGTCAATGTACCGCTGTGCTTGGGGTCACTGCGCCAACTGGTGGGCGTCAGTTCTTCTGTTGCTGCTGCTGTAATTTTTGGGACTTGGCGGCTGGCGACCCACATATTTAGGTTTCGTCTACACTGACCTACTGATCGCTGCGATGAGGTGCGGGTCTGGGTCAGAGAAAGGGAGAACTCGTTTGCGGTGAGTGTTCACTTTTGCCACAGTCACCAACACCAAGAACAACATCAGCAAAGCCAACACCAATTGCCAGCATAAATTTATTGTACTCAGCCATTGATTGCTCAATCGTTTCAATTGAAATGCTTAACCAACTGACTGGCCAACTGACTGACTGACACCTGCAGCAATGAGTGCGTTCATCAAGCGAACTGTCAACAGCAGGTTCAAAGAACTCTCCGAGCGTCCATTCACTATCGTGGCTCGATGCTTGATTAGGCTTTCAAGACGTCACCTTTCGACGTGATCAACAACTATTAAACATCATCAATCTTCAAAAGACAACAACTATAGCTAACACAGGCGTAGCTAGGGTGTAATTTAAGGGGGAAGCACCTGTCGGCAGTTACAGCGTTTGTTATTAATGTAACATCCATTTGTTATTGATGTAACTCTATTTAATTCTTCAGTTGAAAGCGACGTTTACTTGCTTAACTTACTCTGAATGTCGCTGAGTTACAGCCTTGCGACATTTGAACAACGCACCCTTTCGTTCTTCATGTAACAACATTTTGTTATTGATGTAACTTTCATAATTGTCATCCGATTCGATTTGGCCAAAATATTTGCCAAATTTAAATGCAGTTTCATTTGAATGAATCTCACGAGTCTAACAAGGCGTGAAAACTTTGATATCGGATGCCGCTTCGCAAAATTATTAAAGTGAGATATTTCACAGAAATTTGTCTTGTTTATTTACTATTATGTTCATAACTTCGCCAAATAATTTTTAATTGCTGCTTTCCACGCCACATATAGACGCTAAAGCTTTGGATCGATATTGTTTTAGCTGAGTTATGCTTTGCAAGTTTGAAATGAAAAAAAGTTATCTTCAGGCATTGGGTTTTCTTGCCCTAACTATTTTCAAAAACAATTTTTTATTGATCGAACACACAACATTTGTTTATTTAGTATCTCATGAGTAAATTAGCCTAAAAACACTTTCTTTGTTTTTTTTTGGCCGGGGATTTTATTTAGCCGAGATTATAGTTCTAAAGTTAAAAATGATATGAAATGACGGACAGGCATCAGTTTGGCAAAAATTCAAAGAGGGTAACATCACGTTTTTGACAAATATCAATTTGAAATGCAGTTTCGTTAAGATTTCATCTCACGAGTAACAATGCATTAAATCTATGAAACGGGACGCCGTTTGCTGAATTAGTTGTTATCAAAGTTGGATATTTAACAGAAATTTGCTTTGTTTCTTTTGCTTATATCTTTAGTAAAAGATTCTTAAATCAAACATGCTTATACTCATTTGAATTGTATTTGAAACGCCAATATAAAATGGTCTAACTTAGTTTTATCGGGCTTTTTGTCGCTGAACTTCAACCTTTCAAAGCTTGAACAACGCAACCGCTTGGTATTGATGTTACAAATTTTAGTTATTGATGTAACTCTATTTTTTTTCTCCAGTTAAGATTGTCGTTCGCTGCAGTCTGCCAATGAGAAAACACTTACCTTACTTACCTTGTTTGTCCACCAGACTTACCTACGCCTATTATCCAGCTTTCAGTTATACCCAATTCGAATTAAACTGTTACATTCAACTTGAACTTAGTTCTTTTCTTAGTACGTACAACTCAACGATTTGTTGTTGATGTACAAAGCAACAATTATTGCAAACGTGCAACACAACCATTGGTTGTTGATGTACACAGCAGCAATTGTTGTTCATAAGCAACAAAACCATTGGATGTTGATGTAAAAACGTTAGTAACAAAAGTTTTTCGTTTTGTACATCAGCAACCAAAAGTTGTTTGTTTGTACATCAGCAACCATTGGTTGTTTGTTTGTACATCAGCAACCATTAGTTGTTTGTTTGTACATCAACAACCAAAGGTTGTTTGTCATGTACATCAGCAACCATTGGTTGTCTGTTTTGCACATCAACAACCATTGATTGTTTGTTTGTATATCAGCAACCATTGGTTGTTTGTTTGTACATCAACAACCAAAAGTTTTTTGCTTTGTACATCAGCATCTAAAGGTTGTTTGTCTTGTACATCAGCAACCAAAGGTTGATTGTTTTGTACATCAGCAACCATTGGTTGTTTCTTTGTACATCAACAACCAATGGCCATGTACATCAAGATCTAATGGTTGTGATGTACGTTAACAACAATTGTTTCGCTAATATAGAGCTTATCGAAGCTTGATATTTCACAGAAATTGATCTTCTTTGTTTATCATTTGGTTTATATCTTTGTCAAAAAATTTTTAATTCATACATATTTATGCTCATTTTAATTGTACTTTTCACGATAACATAATGAGGTATAAAACATCTGGATAAGATTTTATTTAGCCGAGTTATAGCTTTCTAAAGCTTGAAATTGAACAAAAAGTAGCTCATCAGCATTGGTTTTACTACCATAACTTAGTCTAAAAAATTTTTTATCAATCAAACACAGCAGAATTTGTTTATTTACAGTCTCATGAGTAAATTAAGCCAAAATACTCTTTACTCCGATTTTTTTTGGACGAGATATAGCTTCTCAAAGTTTAAAAGTGATATGAAATGAAGACGGCATCATTTTTGGCAAAAATTCAAAGGGGTTACATCACGTTTTTTGCCAAAATATCGAAAATCTTAGATTTTCCAAATTTGAATGCAGTTTTGTTATGATGCATCTCACGAGTCTAACAAAGCATTAAACTCTAAAATCGGACGCCGTTTCTCTGAATTATAGCTTATCTAAGTTGGATATTCGACAGAAAATGTTCTAATTTGCTCACTCTTTTGTTTTTAGCTTTGCCAAATAATTAATTTTTATGTTCATTTGAATTGTGTTTGCAACAGTTAAGCCGCAGCTGCGATGGCAGGGTTACAGCTTGTCAAACCTTGAATTTAAATAAAACACAAGCACACAGCATTTGTTTTTTAGCCATATATTGGTCAAAAATCGTCCGATTCTTGAATAAATTGCTTGATATATATTGCTCATATTGAGTGCAATGTATTTGTACAGGAACTGGTTGTTGTCTCCGCTAAGTGTTCATCTTGCAAGTATGCAAAGCTTTTATGCACGGAAATTTCGCATACAAAATGTAAAAAAGACTTGAGCAACGAACTTGCTGACCATATATCAAGTACGTTGCTCAAGTCATCAGCATTTTTGCGCCTTCGAATAGTCCTGCCAGCTAAGCTGAAATGCCTGTATTCTGTATAATAATTGTTTATTTTTTGCCAAAGGGTTTTGTTAATAATACTACAATTTAGCAGCTTAGCCTTACAACTAAACCTAAAGGCATGCAATATAGCAAACATAAATATTATTATCACAAATACTAATAAGGACTACAAAAGAATACAAATAAAGAAACTTGAATACAAATAGAGAAATATTAACAAAGCAGCTACAGGGCATCTGGTCGATTATAACAACATGTGAGCATGCAAATGAAAAATCAAATAAATCTGATATTTGTATACAAGCAATTATATAAGCATTAATAATTTCATAATTACATATGCAGAGCTTAGCTTTCAATGTGATTAAAAACATTTCGTTGTTTGTCGTTGTTTTTTGTTTTCTTTTTCAGTTAAGGCAAAGCTTGTGTATGGTCATGCGGCAAGTTGCTTGAGTATGTTGCATGCAACTTTCCAACTCGCATGCAACTTGCCCAAAACGAAGTGTGTACCTCACCTTGATTGGTGTCTTGTGCTATTTTCATATGCGCGCACTGTTGCCGCTGATAACCCAATATCCCAGTTAAATATGAAATTAAAAGCCGTAAAAGCCAAGGGAATTTGAATAAGAGAAAGAGAGAGAGAGAGAGAGCTAATTCGTCAATTATTTCGACAAGAAATAATAACAATTACGTTAACACCGCATGAGGCAATACACTAACTAAATTTCAAAACGATTGAAATATAAAAAAGCTAAAAGCAACTAAATATGTTTAAAGTAAATTAAAAAGCAAAAGCGTTGCATTAATTCTATAATATGTTTTCATATGATTATGTTATATATTATGCTATAGTTGACATCATTTTATTTAGGAAGTGTATGCTTAAGTCCCAGCTGCGTGGGCGTTGGTATTTGTCGTAGGCACGACCAATGTCGCGTACTCTGAGTACTTTCAATTGTCGCCAACTTCGCTGCTTCCGTCACGTCGCCACGCACGCCAGTGCCCCCGCCCAGTGTCCAAATGAATATATAAAAGCATTGAGGCGCTCCGGCCGGCGTTTCTTTTGTCAACACAATGCCAAGCAGACAATGCTCACTGCTAACGCTGAGCTTGAGCCTGGGTCTGATCGCAGCGATGACTGCAGCGGCTGCCAGTCGAGCGCGCTTGAAGATGGCCGTGCCGCCAGCGCCACGCTGGGGCGCCAACATGCAAATGCTGCGCAGGCACAACAGTAAGTAAGTGATGGAGCCGCTTGAGTTACGCATAGCCAAATGGCTTTGATTGCAGGCGCTGCGTTCGACTACTGGACAGAGAATAGCGATAGCAATATTTGGGAGCACTGTGGACTGTTTGAGGGCGACATAATGCTGCATCGCGAGCTGCTGCGCAACGGGCTGCTGAACGAGCGACAGACTTGGCCCGAGGCTGTGGTGCCGTTCTATATTGATCCGCAGGACTTCAGTGAGTAGTTGCAGTGGCAAGTGCTTTGTCTAGGGCTTAATGCACATTCTATAGTTGCACACAGCGGTCAACCAGACGATGATCATACTCAAGGCCTTCAAGGAGTATCATGAGCGCAGCTGCATACGCTTTCGTCCCTACGAGGAGGACGACAAGCACTGGCTGCTCATCAAGGGCAACTACTCGGGCTGCTGGTCGAGCGTGGGTCGCCGCCAGGGCGGTCAAGTACTGAATCTGAACACGCCCAAGTGCGTTACCCATGGCGTTGTAGTGCACGAGCTGCTCCATGCGCTGGGCTTCTATCATCAGCAGAGCGCCACGGAGCGTGATGAGTACGTCAAGATCAACTGGGAGAACATACTCGATGGCCACGCCCACAACTTTAATAAATACGCGCGCACGCACATCACCAACTTTGGCGTGGAGTACGACTACCAAAGCGTGATGCACTACAGCGCGCTGGCGTTCAGCAGGAATGGCAAACCCACCATAGAACCACTGGTAAGCTGATCCTCTGATCCATTGCGCTTGCTAATACGCTAATTGCTTGCAGGATCCGTACGCAGCGCTGGGCCAGCGACGTGGTCTATCCGACAAGGACATCTCCAAGCTGAACGAGATGTATGAGCAGGACTGCGGCAGCTTCAATGGCTTTGGCCTGGGCGGCTATCTCAACGAGCTGTTGGACTACTTTGAAGGCAACTTAGCAGACTTGTTTGGTTAGTGCACATTGAGAACTTTAATTATGGAACAAACTGTATACATATAAATGTTTATATAGTATATAAAATAGAACTTGATTAACACACTTTGTCGCTTTTCCACTTCAAGCCAGCCACAAGACAGTCTAGCGCATCTCTTATGCATATAATATGTATATATATATATGTATGTTTGTATATAAGATATAATATTGATATTTGAAAATCTCGCTAATTCGAGTTGTCTTTTGCTACTTTTCACTACATTCAATATATTCGTGCGTAGCGCTCATACTTATATAATAGTGATTATGTAACAGTAGTTAATATGCTTTTATATATAACATATAATCTCAACAGTTGACACACTTGCTGTGGGTTTTACTCCAGTTGCGTTTAGCTACGTTAAGTTAACCGCTTTCGGTAGCGCACGCTAAAAAAAAAAAATGTACAACTTAATAGATAAAATCTTATTTTATAATCTTACTTTTCTATGTGAATACTGTATCTATAAAGTACAATCACGATAATTCGATTAACTACGATCCCTTAACAACTTTACTTACATATATATATTATTCGATTAATTATTTTCCAAGTATGCAACATTTATATTTATACTATGGCTTAACAGATTTAAAATGCTGCTGATAGAATTCAATATAAAGGCAAACATTTAAGGCTATGAGTATTAGTTAACAAAATAGCGAGTCTTGTTTAAAACATTTTGAATGCAACGTCAATGTAAAACTTAAAATATATATATAAAATATATATGTTTTGTTTTCTTAAACTCTAAACTCTAGACATTCATAAATGTAATAGCAACATTTAGACAACAGTTTTATAAACTTTGCATGATCGTAGTTAATCGAGTTAATGCGACATGGATTTATCGAGATTGCACTTTATAGAAAAACTGCTAGGATTGCGCCACAAAGAATGTAAATTGGCTAATCTCGTCCAGTGTCTGGGCAGCGTCTCGCTGCAGCGATGGATTATTCTCCTGCTCGGCCAGCGCCTGCAGCGCGCTTCGCAGCTCTGCGCTCCAAATGTGCTGCACGCCCCGCAGACTGAAGCGCGCCAGCAACATGAGCAGCTGACAGGCGCGTTGACGCAGCAACTGATGACGGCTCTGGAGCAGACTCACTAGACGCAGCCGCGAGTCAAAGACAATCTTCTCCACAAGCTCCGCATTCTCGGGCAGCTCGCGCAGCACGCAGCAGAACAACGCGAGCAAGCAGCTGGCCAAGCGCACGCTATGCGCATTACTGAAATCTGTAAATGAAACATTTAGTTGAGGACTAAGACTTGGCGCTTGGGACGTACCATGGGTCAAAAAGTTGATAAACATATCATTGACCGCCAGTATAGCAACTGCATCGCAAAATTGGCTGAGAAACTGCTGATTCTGATGGGCGAGATTGCAGACGAGCTCGTATAAGCTACAGGCGGTGCTCATTTCCTCGGCGCTGAGATCGCTCACACTGCGCAGCGTGCGGCTGAGCGAGGCGCCCATGACCGCTGGCAGTGATGCTGCCGAGTCTGTAAGCGGACGCTGGGAGAGCAGCAGCTTGCAGGCGTACATGAGATTCGGCACCAGCTTGACATCGATGTACACTTTCTTAATGGCCTCCAGCGTTAGCTCGGGATCAGCGAGCACAAAGGGCAGCGAAAGCAACTGGGCCACACTTTGCAGCACTTTGGGTATGGCCTTGGAGTTGCGCAGCGGTGCGACAATAATACTAACCAGATTATGCTGCTTCAGCGAGTCGAACTCACCATCCAATAGCTCCTGCATGGAGCGATGCAAAAAGGCCAGCCACTCGTCGTTCTCAATGGGCGGACTCTGTGATTCATCGCAGCTGTCCCAGCCGGGCAGCAGACAAGGCGGAGAGTTTCTGCAAATAAAATAGCACATAAATAATAATATGGAAAGCAAGCAGCAACTGAACTTACTCGCTGCTCAGCTTCTCTTCGTTGGTGGAGTGCATGGACTGCTTCAGCTGCTGTGACTTTTTCTCCTGTTGTTGCTGCTGCTGCTGTTGCTGTTGATATTGATTTTGCTGCTGCTGCTGCTGCTGCTCTCTTTGCACCTGTGACTGCTGTGTGAGCATCTCCGTTGTCTTACGCTGCGCCTCGGTGTCAATGCTTTGGCCCAGACGCAGCGAAAAGTTGTCCAGATTCTGGCTAAGCTTACGTTTTTCCAAATCCTTGCTGCGCGACTGCTTTTGGGATAGCTTTAGCTTGGACTTTGATTGGCTGCATCTGGCCGCATTTGTGGAATGCGCATCCAAGGCGAAATTGTCATTGAGATGATTGAGTATCATGTTGTTGTTGCCGCTAACAAAGCAAGTTTGGGAATTAACCAGTGGCATAGCGCCAGCAGCTGCCACATTGGGCAGCATATCCTTGTTGTAGGATACCTCCGCAAAAGGTACCACCAGCTGCTGCACATTGTCTTCCATGTCCGTTTCCAGCTGCTCTATGTCGCTGGGCGCTATGGCATTGATGCTATCCCGGGAGCTGATTAAGTTATCATTGTGGCCCTCGTTGAGCCGTAGTGCAGCCAGCACATCGCCCAAATCTGCGCCTTTATAGCTGCAAATCAATAAATTGCAATTAAATTATACAGTTTATATATTCAAAATTTATACGCACATGGATTGCTGCAATTTTTTGTTCTTGAGCAGCTGTGGATTAATAAATGGTGAGCTCTGCGCCGCCTGCACTTCGGCAATGTACAGCTTGCCCTCGACGAAGGGATGACAGAGCAGCTGCGTCCAGGATATGCGCATGCCAGGATCTTTCTCAAGTAAACCCTGCAAAAAGGAACGGCAATCGCTACTCAAAGTGCTGGGCCACTTGACGTCCTCGTGCTTGATCAGCTTCACCAAGTGCAGTATGGAGGTGGCGCAAAAGGGCGGCTGTCCCGCCATGCTCTCATAAGCTATGCAACCCAGCGACCACATGTCCGCATGATGATCATACGGCTGCTCAGCCAGCAGCTCCGGCGCCATATAGAGTGGTGTGCCCTTGATTGAAGTGAGCACATGTGTGCCCATTGTCATGTTGCGCGCCAAGCCAAAGTCACATAGCTTGGCATTCTTATTCTTGTCCAGCAGCACATTCTGTGGCTTTAGATCCCGATGCAGAATGCGATTCGAATGCAAATAGTACAATGCCGACACCAAGTGGCAAACAACAAGCTGTGCCTCCTCCTCGGGCATGGAACCATTGAAGGACAGAAAACGATGTAGATCCATTAGAGCAAATTCGGTGACCACAAACAGATCAAACTTCGATTCGAAAGATTCCATCATTTCGATGACATGCGGATGCTTGAGACGCGCCTGTATATCGCATTCACGTCGTAGATTCTTCAACTCACGATTTGAGCGCCCGCGCTGCAATTAAATGGCTCATTATGCAGCTCACAAGCAAAAAAAAAAAAAAAACAAAAACAAAAACAAGCTTAAGAAAAATGAATACATACCTTGGATATGACTTTGATGGCCACAACTTTATCATCCTCGCGTCGGTACGCCTTGTACACGCAGCCAAAGGAGCCTTGGCCGATGAGCGAGCTTACCGCATAGCGGTCCATGATGCACCAGTTGCTTTCACACTTTTTGTATTCAATATTATTTTTGCCAGGCCAAGCGACAGGTAGAGAGGTCTGATAGGCTCGAACGATAGCAAGCGCGAAAGCAAACAACCCTCATCCATTACATTGCACACAAGCAAGCAGTGCAGCAAGAAGTCAATGCGTAGGCGAGCTGAATGCGAGAAAGAGAGCCAAATAATATAGGCAGTTTTCAAGGCTATCGACCAATCGATAATTCTGAGAAATCGTTTTAGCAGCTGCGCACAACAGCTGTATGCTAAGAAATTTCCAGCTGTATCGAAAAACCTGCAGCAGCTGAGAGCTCAAGATTTGCGCACACAAGTGAATAGTCGAGATGAATAATAGTAATAGTAAACAAAACGCGTTTTGCCATTCGCAGCAGGCTTAGGGAGCTGCATTGAGAAAAAAAAGATCAACAAAAACATATATATAATCAAATATATAATGATCAAGAGACATTCTTAAGCAAATTGACGGCAAAGCAAACGCACAAATATGCGCGAGCCCAATATATATGTGATTTTATCGCATGCGCTAATTGGTAAGTTCAATGCCAAATGATAATAGGCCGGCCGCCTTATGATTTGTTAATGTATATACGCAATTTCTGCAGGCTCCGGCTTCTTTTTCTTGTATATGCATCATGTGCGCGTTATATTTGAGACGCGCACCAATATACGGCATCTCAATCAGCTGGAGCGCGAGTCCATGTTACGACGCGAGGATGCGCTCTACTACACATTCTACAAGAAGCTGGCCGACAGCCCAGACTTTTGGCAGGGCTATGAGCAATTAAAAAATGTCACAGACATTGAATATCCGCATAGCGTTAATGTGCTGCAACGCTTCTACGTGTTGCCAGAGCTAATGACGGCGTAAGTATGCCGCCGCACCCAGCCTTCAATTAAAACGATATTTCAAGCTTGCTATCTCTTTCTCTCTCGTTTCAACCCCAACTTGCACTTGCAATTGCAATTGCTTGCAGCTATTTTTTCCACATTGTGCGCGCGTTCAATCCGGGCGTGCAGCCAATGCTGTTCTATTTTGAGTTTGTTTGGCTCATGGGCGGTGTAACATTGCTGGTGCTCTATCTCTATGGGACGCTGCTGAGCGAGAACGTATTCGGTGGCATTTACGGCGTGATCTCATATCTAATGTTCCACAGCTTTGCAGCCAAGATCTATGAGCGCCCGATGGCGCGTGAAAACTTTGCATTTCCTTTTATATTCCTACAAATGTTTTATTTATGCATTTGCATTGGACGCCTGCTGCATCGACAAAAGCACAGCTCGCGTCTCTTTATGGTGAGTCAGTCAGTCAGTGTTATGTCTATATGTTAATAATTGTAATATAAACATTTTGCTTTTAGATTTTTGCCATGTCACTGTTTACAACCTGCGCTCTCCTCTCCTGGCAATTCTCGCCTTTTCTATTTGTCACTCAACTAGTCATAATGGTGACGCTGTGGAGCATCAGCTCCATGCCCGCGGGTCTTACCAATTCCTTTGCCATGGACTACTCTATCTCCCATTTGCTGGGCAGCTTCATGGCTTTTGCGCTGTCGCATGGCAACAATCTATTTCTTTTCAATGGCCAACTAAGCATCTCACTTAGCCTATTCCTGATAACTATTGTGCGACGGGTGCGCAGTCGACGCTGCTCCAATGAGCTGCTGCCGGGCAATTACTTCTCCTTGAAGTTCATATTGCTGGCACTGCTGTTTGTGGGCAGCATGCAGGGCAAGCTGCTTGATGTAATGAACAAGGCGGGACTGCTAAATGAACACAGCGCAACAGACATGCACTACATGGAGCTAATGGGTCACTGGGTGCTGCAGGCCAAGCTCAACTTTGTCACCAATCTATCCGCTTGCAATCCGCTTTATGAACGCGTTGAGTGGCCGGAGCTCTGGCAGCTGGTGAAGACGCTAATTGTGAAGCCCTATTGCATGTATGGCGTGGTCATGCTGGCCATGTTCTTTCGCAAATGGCGCAAAAGCAATGCGTCCTCGGCCCCCAGCGCTGAGCAAGTGGTGCGCGCACGCAACTATGTGCTTGAAGATTTTCTCGAGGAGCATCATGTGTCCATGGGCGACTTTACCAACAAGCAGACCGAACAGCAGCTGCAACAATGCTTCGCCATGCTCGAGAGCTGTGATCACGATTACGAGCGCTACAAGCGTGAGAAGGTCAAAATGCAGCAGGAGCCGCCACTAGAGCGCGAGGACTTTATGCAGGACATTAAGCGCTTGAAGGCGCAGATACATCGCAACAGCGACAAGCAGCGCAAGGAGCGCGAGCAGGCGACCGATCCACATGCCAAAGATGCAACAGCAGAAACTGCTCAGCCAAAGACAAAGTCAAAGACAGCCGAGTCGAAGGCTGAAGCAGATGCTAAAGCCGATGATGAAGCACAAGCAGAGGCAGATGCAGATGCAGATGATGAGGCGCTGCCGTCCAAAGAGCGTCACAACAACAAGGATAAGGAAAAGGAGACAGCCAATGGCGGCAAGCGTCGCAGCACAAAGCGTCGCGACTCTGTGGTGCCGACGGCCAATCCACAGATTCTAAATCTCCACTACATGTACAGCTTCATGCAGATGCTGATCTTCACCTTGTTTGGCCTCTCTGTGCGGAAGCTTTTCTTTCTAAGCTTCACACAGGGCTGTGTCATAGCGCCGACAATCTGCTCCAAGGTCTGGTACCATCGGCAGCGCAATATATTCTGGTCTGTGTCGCTGGCCGTTTTTCTGCTCAGCATGTTCGATCCGGGCTTGGTGGTGCGTATAACAAATTATGGAGGAAATTATTGCTAATTGGAACTAACTATTGATTTTCCCACAGAACATACGTGAGGAGTACTTTCCCAGCCGTCGTATGCAGACATCTGATGATCTTGAGGGTATGCTTGAGTGGATTAAATTGAATACGGAGCGTGATGCAGTGTTCGCTGGCCCTGTTGAGATCATTGGCACTGTGCACTTGACCACCAAACGTCCGATAGTCAATCATGCGCATCTTGAAATGCGTCAAATGTCGTAAGTACCTATGACAATTGTTGCTTGTCATGTTGCCATGTGACCAAATGTGACTCTATCTTTCCAACAACACAGCGAGCGCACGGAGCACGTTTACTCTGTGTACAGTCGGCAACAGTCTTCGGATATTTACAATCAATGCGCACAGCTGCGAATCCAATACTTGATCATATCGCTAGACGAATGCACCAATGAAGTGCGGTAAGCTATCAGCACTTCAAGTGCAAACAGATTCTATTTATAGCTGCATAGCCGATGCCGCCGCCGCCGTACCTATTTATATTTTGATTACAATGTCTATTTTTGTTTTTTCCATGCACGCTGCAGCGATGACTGTGACATTTTGTCCATTTGGGATGATAAGCAGCCGGCGTATCGCAAGTATCCACAATTCTGTCACGAGCTGCTGCAGAAGAATGTGCCAAGCTTTCTGAAGGTCTATGCCAATGAGAAATATGGCGTAATTAAAATGTTCTCCCAGAGTGTGCAAATCAATCTGAAGCACAACATTATGCCCGAGATGTCCATGTGAGACAGGATGCCGGCCCAGGCGGAAAGCCCTCCCAAGGGCTGAAGTGGCAGGGCCAGCAGCAAACTCCTCCAAACAACTCTCACATCCCCACACTCCGACAATGCGTCTCGCATATTGAGAACAAAAATATTATAATTATTAACTAATCTACAATATGTATTAGTGTTTAGCTTGCGGGCGACGACGAGCGAGCGAGCGAGCGCGTCTCGTGTCTGCCACAAGTGAAATGAAAATATTGTTGAAACCAAAAAGCAAACAGCAAAAATCGCAACTACAAAACTAAGCATAAACTAATGCGCTTTACTTACGTTTAGTTAAGCATACAGTAGTACTTCCATGTTGCAAACACACTTTTGGTTACAAAATGTAATGCATTCCCCGCAAACCCAAACCCAAACCCAACCCCATCCCACTTCCCATTTAGCAATCAGCAACCAAACAGCTCAGACAGTTGTGTATGGCATGGCTAACTTTTAAAACCGACAAAATACTTTTTGCATACTTTTACTATGTGTTAAGTTTAAGCTAATCTAACTAACTAAGCTCGTTGCATACCATATTCAGTACTGTATTCGATATGTGTATGCACTATGCGCTCTGACTAAGCCGCGTCCGTTGGGCCTAGCCAACCGATGTTAACTAATCAGCTATATTTGTATATGTATATGTATGTAATAGTAGTGTATATCTATTTCGATTTAAAATACAACAGGAAATAATTACAAGTCTATTACAAATATAAAATAAAAAGTTACAGAAAATATCAAGAAAACACCAACATTGAGATTTTATTTCTCATTTTGTTGTTCAGCAGTAAAAAACATATTTTATATTTGCTTTTGTAAACTTAATTTTATTGAAATATTTGTGTCTGTGTGTGTGTGTGTGTGTATGTCCTTCAACTCTTGTAATAAGGTCTTGTGCCGCGGAAAGAGAAAAGGGGGGGATGCAACGTTATTGCCCAACGAGTGTGTACCATAAACTTGAAGCAATAACTACTAAGCTATGGGCTTTTGTTTGTGCTCTCTTTTAGAGTCGCTGCTCGCTCACGTATCTTAAAGATTCAACAAAATTTTTGTATATCGTAGTATATGCAAGTGCGTATTTTGTATTATTGACTCACATAGCATTGTTAAGGCATCAAACCGAGCCTAATCCTATTTATATTTTCTTTAGCTTTAAGGCGAGCGGTTAATGGCTAATTTATAACTGAAAAATTATAGCAGCCGGCTAAAGCAATGCATTGGGGCCAAGTGTCTTATAAGCTAGCTACAGTCTTTCTTAAGTTATACAATATATATATATATATGTGTATAATTATCCAATTAGTATATCTCACTGGTGTGCTTGTTCTTTGATCTTCAAGTGTTTATAACAATTAAATTGTTGTTCTATTTTTGTGTGGAAGCAATATTGAATTTGAAAATTTTTGTTAGTTCTACTTTTAACTATATACAGCATAATACCTATTTATTAAATATCTCCTGCGGCTTTTCTTTTTCTTTTCAATAAATAAAACTAAAGCTATGCTATATTGAAAATATTTAAAAAACTTTTTTATGTTACTAGCAATCAGTTTTTTGTTTTTCTATGTTATAAATTATACGTTATCGTTTTTCATTTGGTGCGCGCTACAGTGCAAAATAGTTGCTTAGTTACAAAATATTCACAGTTTTTGTTTTTTTGGTTTTAATTTTTAAGCAATTCAACATGTTGTGTGTGTTTTATTTTATTTGTAATAAATTCAAGAGCGCTAAGCAACGTTTCAAAACTAGTTTTATTTTCTTGTAGTTAGTATTGGTATATTTTTGCTTTGATTATTTTTCTCTTTGGGGGGGGTAGGGGGACTGGACTGGCTTATTGAACTGAAATCTAGAAAAAATACATGAGTTTTCAGCAATTTGTTTGAAATAATTTGTTGTTATGGGCTGGCTTGTCTCTCAATTTGATTTCGCTATTTTTATAATAAATCCTTACAATGTCCTTCAATTGAATATTTATCACAGCAATATATTTGTCAGTATTATTAGTATTATTATGATTTTTGTTTCATTGGCTTTATATAAAAAACACACATACGTAGAGTATTGAAAATTGTAGCACAATATAGTTATAGTAGATTAACTATGTATATAAGTTCAACCATATCTGAAATCATATTGAAATTCGTGTCGCTTCCTCTAACTAAACTCCGCCTGCCATGTCTACTACTATTCGCATTCGATTTCTGTGAGCAACGCATGGAAATTAATTCTTACAAAAATAGTATCAGTTGGTAAAAGCGTTTACCTTATCCGAAGCATATCTTAAATAGCAGCTAGTACATGAGTTTCATGGCAAATGAAACCATAACCTTAAACAAAATATATATATATATATATATTCAATGCTTGGTGCACAACAACCCAAATGAACATTGTATGTGTGTGAGTGAGAGTGAGTATCTATGTGTGTGTATGTGTTTGGAGCTTTGTACTTTCAAATACGCTTGATGGTGGGACCTGTAAAGAATACCGAAACTTTTCGCTTAAACTTCTCCATAGTGGGCTCAACGTCAGTGTCCTCATCCTCATCATCGTCATAGTCATCGTCATTGCGCATCGTATGCCCATGACTGAGATTGAGATTGCGATTCTGATTGGCAAACTGCTGCTGTCCAGTGTGGCTAAAGATGATCGTGCGTGAGAAGGCGGCCTGGGTTGTTGGCTCGATCTTGGGATCGTCGGATTCACTGAAACCGGGATTAAGGATTATATTCGGTATAAGCTCAATGTTGTCCCAACCATCTTGAAGTTCTAGGCAGCCGCAGCACATAGACAAGTAGAGAGAAACACACACACATAGAAAGAGAGTAAGATTCAGATGGATACAGCCAAAGATAGACGCATTAGATAGTTGTTCAGGTTAGGCGCAGGAGGAAATGGAAAATATTACACGTTTAGAGCAGTGTCAAGAGTTACACAAAACACAAAAACGAAAGCAACAACATCAACAACAACAACATAATGCAAAAGCAACAGCATTAGATGGTTTTTTCTTTTTTTTTTTTGTTCATATTGATTACATTACCTTGGAGATTTTTTAATTACACACAACACATAATAAAAGAAAATAGGTATATATGTGTCTATATATGTGTGTGTGTGTGTGTGTGTTGTTTGCGTGTATTCACATTATTTACAGTTAGCAAGCAGCAATGGGCAACAGTTTAGTCCCAAGTGCACTTACAACAGGCGTACAACACTGCGTATGCGTTATATTAGCTTACAATGTTAATGTATTTTATGTGTGTGTGTGTGTTTGCGTGTTTTTATGTGCATTTTGTGTACAGCTAACATAGATATATTTGTCCTTAAAATATAAAACATTTCAACTGGCGTGCCGCTTAATAAACACAAAACGAAAAATACAATTCAAAATATACATATAAATTACTAATTATGCCTATGAAGCCAGTACAAACACACACAGAGCCCATTTAGAAGAACAACAACAAGAACAACAACAACAGCAATAACAATTAACTAAAACAAAGCCATAAATCATAAATCAAACAAATAAAACCACTATGAAGTAGCATATATTTCTTAATAATACTAAATATATTTGCATTAATTAATTGATTTATTTATGTCATTATTTATTTAGCTATATCATAAACAAATGCTGTATCAGCTTGGCTTTTATATGATTTAAAGACTGCACTTTGGCATAAATAATTGAACAATCGAATGTGCAAAAGTTTATAAATATCTTTGTCTATTAACAAAGTTATTTAGCTTGTGCCCAATTTTTATATTAAACTTTGGTCGCTATGCAAGAGATTTGGTTCAAAAAGACAGCGAAATTTGTTACAAATCTATAAGGACGACAGCTCTCTACAGCGTCTATATCTTAACTATTGCTATTAAAAATAAAAAAGAAAACAAATAGTAGAGAAGTGTCGTTTATCAATTATCAAATTATTTGCAAGCAACACTTCTCCGCTGTGTGAATAACATTAATATATACACACATATGTATATAGATAGTATATATGGGTAAGCTTATGTATAACATATATGTATGTACTAGTATATTGTGTTTAAAATTCATATAATTATTTTGATTTAAAAAGCTTTGAATGAACACGAACATAAGCAACGTTTAAGGGTGAAACAAACAACAACAACAACATCAGCAGTATAGTTATGTTTCATGTGTATGTGTAAGCAACTAAAATATGTCAGCTATATATATATATATATATATATAATATATATAAACGATAAACAATGAAATATATAAATGTTTAAAGCAGTTTAAAGCAAAACACACAGCAAAACAGCAGCTTGGAAATCTGTTGCAACAATAACAACAACATGAACTCCAATCGTATCACAAATCATAATATCTATCAGATGCAGTATGTATATGTATATAGAGTAGTAGTATTGGTAGCTCTGCAGTAGCAATTATCAGCAATTCACCAGCAAGCACTCGCTTTGTTTCTTTGCTGGTTTTAAACAAATTGCCAATAGTTAAGCGTTGCCGAATTAATTTTAATCAACAATTGCTAACAGTTCGTACTGCAGACATACAGGTGGCGCTGTTGTTGTTGGTGTGTGTGTGAGTGTGGAGATTTATGATGATTTGAATGATGTTATTGTTATTGCTATTGGTGTATTGGCTGTACCCATTTGCGTTGATTGGTAGCACTCTTTGGAGAGCACAATGCATAGTCCAATGGCTAATATCACAAGTGTTCCCAGCACTATGCTGACGGCGACTATCCAAATGCGTGGATCGAAATTATCTAAGTCTGGTTTTATAAGTCGTATGAGATCTGCGCATGATGTCGTCGATTTTGGTTGGTTTGTTTTTATTTTTTTGGATAAGAAAAAAGAGAGTTGACGAAACGAAATTGAACAGAAATTTACGTACATAGAGTATACAAAGAAATGAATATAAATGATACCAAGTAAATACTTTCAATACGAATACGTCTACCATACATACGTTAAACGCTAGAGAGAGCGAGAGCGAGAGCGAGAGATAGAGCGAGAAGTTAGACGCAATGCAGATTTGCTGCTACGCAATTCTGCGTTGCGTACAGTTGACACAAAAAGTAACTACTACACATTGATAATAGATACATATAGTATGTATGTATGTATGTATGTACGATAGATGTACGATAGCAACAATTAATTATCGATTTATCGATTATTGATTCGAATTACCTAACTAGCTATTAACTAGCAAATTAATTCACTTGTTCTCCAACTAACAACAGTATTCAAATTGCAATTTGCTTGGCATCGGCCATCTGGCCTTGGCTTTGGCTTTGGCTTTGGCTTGACTTGACTTACCCTCCTCCTTGGTCTCCGGCAATGTTGTCACATTGGTGGTCACCACCTCGCCGCTGCCCAGCTCATTGTTGGCCCAGATGCGAAACTCATATGTCGTGTTGGGCGCCAGCCGATAAACTTCCATTTGACGCTGACCGGAAACGGAAACAGCGGAAGTGCTTGTCAATACGCTGGCTAATTGCCAAATACAAATAGAAAATTGCTTGAGTGAGAACCACCTACCACATTGGGTGCTATGTTAATGGGATCCATGCGAATCCAGGCATGCTCGTAGCTGGCATTCGCCGGCGGTGTGCGGTACGAGACGTTGCGAAATTCCGCCGTAAAGCTGCGCACCGGATAGCCGCCCGACTGCGTCTTGTTGAAGCGCCAAATGAGAAAGCCCAATATGGTCGACGCCTTAAAGTACAGCTGCGTGACTGGACCGGGCGTAGTGCGCACCGTTAGCTTAACACGCTGCACTGCCTGATAGGCCAGCTCCTGCTCCTCCGCCTGATTCGCCGCCGTCGTGCCTTCGCTCAACTCTGGCTGCTGCAACACTTGCTCAGGCTGCTCTAACTGCTGCTCCTGCTGCGCTGAGGTAGTTGCTGCTATCACTGTGGTTATTATTGTTGCTGCTGTTGTTGTTGTTGTTGTTGCAGCAGCGCGTGGCAGCGTTGCAAAGCAAACATATATGCCACCATCAGCAGTGCTTACATTACGCAGCACCAGAACACGACCCGTCTGCAAATGAGAATCACGTGAGCCAGCGAAACAAACAAAGCGTAATAACAACATTCAATTCCCAACTGCTGCTGCTGCTAACAAGAGCTACACGTACCTGTATAATAGTGCTATTACTGCCATGCTCCTTAATCCACATTATGTTGCCCTGGGCTATGCACGGAATGCTGACATTGCCGCCTTTGTCCGTTGCGTATTCGTTGTACTTGATGGTGATACTAAGCACCGTTAGCACTGCAATTAATAAGAAGAGAACAGCTGCAGCTTAGTGCTTGTATCAAGCATATTGTGTATTAGTAATATGTTTGTTATATTTTATAAAATAAAATACACATTTTATAAGAGCCAACAAATCTTTTTACTTGGGACTACTTGGGCAGTTTGCCAACCGCATTCAGCAGCAGCAGCAGCTAGAGGCTGTTTAAATTGTTGCTCGAGATTGAGTTGGAGAGCTGCCCAGTTGTGCATAGAAGGGTTTGCTGAGAAATCGGTGATGCCTGTATATAAATTGCTTAATGCATGACTAAAAGAAAAAACGCAGCAGTTCGAAAAGCAATCAATAGACCTTCAAAGCAATTTATATTACACTATGTCTAATAACTCGCTGTAGCCTTAGTTTAAACTATAAGCACACAACTGTACAAATAAATCAAATAAAAATATTACGCGCTCTTATTTATGCCACAAAGAAATTCTAATGCAAAGTCTGCTACTTAGTGCAAACTTTTATGCTCTTTACAACTCTCGGAAGTATTTTTAAATAAATTTTTAATGCGGGCATACATTTTGTATACTTCATTTGAGTTGGCTTTTGATTGAATGAAATGTTCAATAATTTTAATTGCTGTGGCAGCTATAAATAGTTATGAATGCATTGGATAAACAATTTATTAATTTATATGCAAGCTGCTTGAACTGCAGCAATCAGAGATTGCCAAATGGAATTATTCTTGCATAAATGGAACTTACAACAGTTGGAGCAACCAATTCGATTAATTAGTTGGATAGGCTACTGAAGCTCAAACCTCAAGCCATTGGCTGCCAGTCAATGCCAGTGCAGTGAGCAATGTCCAGGCGCACGGAACGCTATCTGGGCGTCTATTTTCGGCTGCTGGCGTTGAGCGCCTGCTTGGAGCAGCGCGCTGGCCAGAGCCTGCTGAGCGCCTACTTGTCGCTTGTGCTGGGCGATGGACTCTATCAAGTGTATCGCTACTCTCAGAACAGCTGGCAGATGAATGACTTTCGACTGGAGCATCGCATGCAGCTAAAGTCGTACGTCAAGATAATCGATGCCATGAATGTGGCCTATTTGCTAACGCATCTGCTGATGGTGTCGCTGGCGCTGCTCTGGCGGCACAAAGAGCGACGGCTGCTGGCGCAGCTGCCAGCGCTAACAGAGCGTACGCGACCGCTGATTAACACCAATCTGCATCTGGTCATGGAGTGTCTGGTGAGCGGCTCGGCCGTCATGCTGTGCGTCCTCCAAGCCAACACTTATGGTCTGCTGCTGTCCAATTTGCGCTACATCTACTGCACGCAGGCGGTGCGTGCGCGCTACTTGCAAATGGCGCTGCTGGTGGAGCGCCTGGACGCGCAGTTGCTGCAACTGCAACAGCAGCTGGCTGCGGCTAACGAGCAGCAGCAGCAGCAGCGCTGCTGGCGCCAACTGCGCTGCAAATATGCGCATATAGTCAAAGTGTCGCGTCAGCTGTCGCAGCTTTATGGCCCCGCGCTGCTCTGGATGAACGCGCTTTGCATTGGCGACTTCATAGTCGTCTGCTATGTGATCATCGTGCTGCGCGAGCTGACAGAGATTGATTTCAGCTGGCTCATGCTGTGGCAGTCCATCTACGTTATGCTGCCGACGCTCATGAAAATCTGGACACTCTGCTCCACATGCAACAGCTGCGTGAGACGAGTGAGTAGCAGCCACAGCCACAGCCACAGATTTTTTATATCGAGCACACCCTTTGTTATAGTTATAGTTATTGCCTTTACTTTTATAGCAAAGTTTGGAGCAAGGCGAACACGCCAATAATAATTGCAATATGCAATGAAAGCAGCATTCTAAGTTGATTAAGTTTATGACCCAATGCGACTGTCGACCCCAACAGCTCACTCAAGACTGACTTGAATTTATTTGCTCAGCGCATAATCGAAAGCGAGATGTCTATGCTAAGAGTAGAGCGAGCATCAGTTGTTAAGTTTAAGAGAGCAGCAGACAACCTCATCTAGCTTATTGTTTTCAATTGTTTTTGCTTTACTTTTATCGAAATCATTTTAATATGTATCTATTTATTTCTATATTTATAATTAAGAAGTGCTCAGCTCTCACTCTCACATATATGAAGCGCGTAACTATTATTTTGACTTTCAACAGACGCAGCGACTGCTCTGGCAGGTGAACAACGCTTCTTATTTGGCAACAGCACGTCCGGGCGTAGTCATCAACGCGCATTTGCGTAGCCTATGCTTTGACTTTACGCTACAGATCATGCAGAGTCCGCTGGAATTTAACATCTGCAGCATCTATCAGCTGAATCTGCAGACCTTGGCTGGAGTAAGCGACAAACAATTGCAATTAACTTAACTTGCATTTGCTATTGCTTACAGATGTTTATCTTCATCGTGGAATCACTGGTCATATTTCTGCAGTTCGTAGCGCTGAGCAAGCAAACAAACTAACCAACTATATAGCGTATATGTATATCAAGATCTAATCACGTTGGCTTAATGCATGGCAAGCACGCAACTAAGCTAAATAATATTGTTTGAAAACAAGTTTCGGTTTTTTATATGGCATGCTGAGAAATTGAATTTGGGGCAGCAAACTAAACAAATTGCCACAAATTTACGCACATGCATTCAATCATGCAGTCAGTCGGACTCTAGTTTGATAGCAGGACCGTGTGACCTACTAATGTGAGTCTGTCCGCAAAAGTAATAACAACTTTGGAATGTTTGATATGCTACGGTCTGCCCAAACACACACACACACACACACACATACATACATATACATGCTCGCCTTTCATAGAAAGTTGAAAGTGCATGCAGGCAGGCAGCTTAGCTGGCCGATAAGGACTAAACTCTGAGCTCATGCCTCGCTGCATTTGGTAAAAACAAAAGTAAAAGCGCACTAAACAAACAAAAAAAAAACACTCTCACACACACACACATGCATGTGCTATTATGTAATGCATTGTTGAGCATGCAAGGGCCAACTACGGCTATTGGGAATTGGGTGCGCTGTTGACGTCAGCTACAGTTATAGCTGGATGTTTCAGTCTTGATAAACCGTCAAGTCAATCGTTCATTAGCTAACGCGTTAGCTTAATTAGGTCGCCTCCGTTTGACCATTATATAGTTTATTTCCAACATTGGTTGCTAAGCTGCCCGCAAGGCCAATGCCGTCATTCAATTTGCCAAAACATTGCTTCGCATTCAATTCGCACATCGAGCTGTTTAATTGACTGTACACATTGCATTGTTAGCGCTCTAATGCGGCATGCGCTGCGTATACTTAATGCGCGTTTAGCAAGCTTCGTAAGTTTATTAAAGTAAAAGAAAACTTGAATTTTTATATGCTGAAGCAGCTACTATTATTTAATCTGACACTTATTTTTCATATATAAACGCATGCAATAATAATTTATTACCATCGAATAGCTACGAACTGAGCTTGCTGAAATATTTCTCCCATTGCCTGCTATATATAATCAAGATCTCTGGCATTCCCTAGCTAACCTTGCAAGCATTTCAAATTGAAAAGGATATTTATTAGCCCATAACGTGCTGCCGTTTGCAATTTTCGTGTGCGCTGGCCGTAAGCTGTGAACAACAAGCGGCCACGGTTTATTTATAAATATTTTTCCATTTACCTTGCGCCCACGTTGAAACTTAATGCAAAGCTCTCGCCACGCGCATTCGATTTCTTTATATTTAGTTGATTTTTCTTTTTTATTATGCAGCTTTCCACTGCAGTTTGCAGTTGGCATCTGCGTCTTTTGTTGGCCCCAACGCTTGACAAACGTTTTTGTTGTTGGCAGAGCTTTTGCTGCGCATAGCCAACAAATAAGTTGCTATTGTTATTGTTATGAATTTTTGCGTTTGACATGGAAATTGAAATGCGGCGTCTCTGGTCAACGACAGGCCATGGCAGCCAAGTGCCTCCAGCAATATTGTAGCTGACGCGCGTGGCATGCAACACTGTTAATTGCTACACTTCTGTTTGCCGTCAACGAGGCGTGCCAGAACTCATTAAAATTCATAATTAGTTGGCAGCTGGGTGGCTGGTCGAGGTCACAGCGCCGCGTACCGGGCACCACTGTGCCACACTGGCTAAGCGTCAATTCTCATTAAACGCTTTGCGGCAAACACAGCATAGCGCGTATGCCTAATGTTACACTCAACATACAATATTGCGTATACGCTACAATGAATTGAAATGTTTGTTGCAACTTTTCGTTGAGCGTTGCATACTTTTGAGCGCTCAATGCATTTGCTTTTAATAAAAGCGAAACAAGCCAATGTTTTTAAATGTTTGAGAATAGAAAAGCGAAAAAAGAACAGAAATTTTAAGCTAAACAGGCAAGCGCAGAGCTGATGATTTATGTTCTGACATTTGATTTACAACAATGCAATGCAATATTTTTGATTAGTTATTTTATTTGAGTCTATCCGCATATTTTTGCTTCATTGGCATATAAGTATAGCAAAGTTGATAGAACAAAACACAAACTCAATTTGCAATTATAATCTAGCAATGTTAAATGTTAAGCCCAAACATTTATAATGAAATAAGCGCATCTGATGCACGCTCTCATTTCTATAAACTGTTTAAACAACGAGAGTGCTCTGTTGCCTTTTAAATGTCACCCAGTTGCATAAATTATAATAAATAAACAAAAGTTTCGATAGCAATCTAAGACTTGCGTGCTGCACTTGCAGCCATCGAGCCAAAAATCAATGCAAACTCGAAAATTCACACACAACACACGTGTGTGTGTGTTTTAGTGGAAAAGCACACAATAGTTGATACATGACACTTAACCTTTAGCGCTTGTTGGCATTGAAAAGTAGCCTCAGGTGCTGCCGGCAACGCGTGCCTATTTACGGGGGTGACGATGCATCGTCAGGTCCTAATTGCGCTTTGTTTGTGCTGTGCTGTGCTCTGCTCTGCTCCTGCGCCTGCCACTAAAAATAGACAACGTGTTGCCTTTGGTCTTTTGGGGGCATGCAACAAAAGCAACAGCAACAACAATAGCAACCACAACTGTAGCCAAAAGCGATGCTTTTTATTTCACGCTGGGTTTTTCTGTTTTTATGTTCGCGTTGGCTGTTTGGCCTATAAATCGGCGTTAGCTAAATAACTTTTGACACCCAAATGGCCAAAGTGCATTAATATTAAGTGCATTTAAATAAATGTTTCATTAAATATTCAATCGCAACAAATTTAATAGACATTTTAGCTTAACAGCAATTTGAATTGACTTTAGCTATAGCCAATTCAAATTTATTAATATATAACTTAACTTTTGAATTAAATATTATACTCTTGACATAATTGTACATAAAATTATTACTCAGCAGCTCTAACTTACTTGACTCTTTGAATTTGAATAGAGAACAAAGCTAAGTATACAATATTTTGCAAAATTGTTTGAATTTTGAAACGCACTTCAGATTGGTTTTTGGCTGTGTTCATATTATGGATGCGTGTACACTTTATGATTGACACTGTGGCATGCCACAACAGTTTGTTAGCCGCAGCGCAAGGCACGGATGTCCCGAGCGGATGGGGGCTGAGGAGTCTGCCCTTGGCTATGACAGCTTTCAATTGTTTGCTTGTTATTATTGTCCATTATTTAGGCTGTGTTGTTGGTTCCAGCTCATGCATAAATAATGAATGCCAAAATGTACATGACTAAAACGAACTAACTGCCATAAAACTGTATGCAAAGGGCTTGCAGCACTTGCCACTGCCGGCGCCGCTGCAGTCAGAATTCAAGTGTCATCAAATATTTAAAACAACGCTTCAAGTGCTGCTGTCTGACAATAACAATAGCTCTCTGGCTCTGGCTCTGGCGCTGGCTCTCTGCATATGCCTGTGGGATTATGCTCTTATTTGCGCACTTTAATTAAAATCTTGCCAAAGCGACAGCGACAATGCCACAGTTAAGTTAACTTGTTGTTAAATCGCCCGAACTTTTGTCAATGCTGCGGCCAGCGCCCCAAAGAGAAATGCTTACCGAAAAAGTTAACTAATTACAGCGTTAATAAGCCAAAGCAAACAATTAAATTAAAGCCAGCAAGCAAGCAGCACCAACTAAGTTATTTAATTGCCAACTTTAACTGCAGCACAAAGTTTATGCCACAACAGTGCCGGATCCTGAGTCCTGTAGCCCTCAAAGTCGCTTTAGCTGCAACTTTTGAGCAAGCGTGGCAACGCTCCAATGCACACTAATTAAGTGTGGCAGCTGCTGCTGCTGCCTCTGCTGCTGCTAAAGTGCCAAGACAAACACAAACATTCTGCACATTTTTCGCCGAAAATTGAATTTTCTGCATTTTTTGCAATCAGCATTTGCTTTTGTTTTCATTCTGTTTTAATTAAAAGCAAACGTTAGACCACGCTAGATAGATAGATCAAGCTGCAGGCCTTGAGAGCGCAGCATTGGACGGCTAGGCTAAGTAATAAAAGCTACGCTTAGTGAGTTCATAAGTTCTTCATACTTTAAGTTGATGACTAAAGCCACAAGCAGAAAATATGCCACGTTTGCAGGTAGCAATTGCGGCATAATGGAACAACAGCACTTGATGTCCTGGCACCCGGTTCGTGACATCGTTGCATTACCCACACACACACACACACAACAGAATAACAATGAGACTACGCTGAGGCTGAGGCTGAGGCAAACACGGGACACGGGACTCAAGGATTTATACGCAATTTGCATGCAAATCGAGTTGAAGAGGTGAAAGTTGTTTTAGCCGAAAGGAATGCAAGAGCTACGCGAAGTCAGTCAGTCTGCTTGTCTAGCCGAGATTTATGGCCAAACAACAGCAGCAACAACTAAAGTAATGCAAAGTTAATCAGCAACTCAACTCAACAAACCCAATTAATTGTAAAATATTAAGCACTAAATAACACAACTAACTTAACAACAACAATGTGAATCTTTATTCGCTGCTCAATGCGCTCAAAATTCATTGAGCTAAAGGTTGTGACATTTAATCAACATAATCGTTAACTAAAATAAACTGTGCAGAAAAGCACTGACAGCGACTAAAAATAATGTGCTGCTCATCATCTTTAATAAGATTTATTTGAGAGCTTCAACAAATTTATGGCTATTTTTATTATTTATTATTTTGTATATGCAGTTGACATTGTTATGCCAAATTTATCTCATGCTTTTATAATAAAAAGTTAATGACAGTTGCGACACGGGCTGTCTTAAAAGTTATAACTAACTCATAAAAGTTAAACAACTTGGTTACGATAAGCAAAACATTGCCATGGACAAGTATATACTTTTTTAAGAAAGTTAAGCTGACAAGCTGAGTACACGTGACGTACATAAAATAAATGGAAAAAGTCAATTTACTAGTAAATAAAAAAATATACTCCCTATGAACGTGACATTGAACATATTTCCATGAACTGAATTTTGGGCAATAAGCAAATGGATATTATTACTATTTATTTATGTGATTAAAGAAAGTGAATGCTCCAGTCTTTAATTTAACAAATAAATAATTCTTTAATTTTAATTCTTGTTTATAATTATCTCAATGACTCTCTTGTGATTAGTATAATTATCTTTAGTCTTTGTATAAATCTTTAAAGTTAGCTAGTTAACAAATTGTTTGCTGCATTCGATTCGTGCGCCAAATTTTGTTGACAACAGTTTGATCATCAGCCTATCATAAGATACGTTTAAACAGTCCGAATTGGCTCGCATGCCACGCCTCTTTTAGCCCTTTCAACTTAAGTACAAAAGCGTACGCTTTGCATTTCATAAATTGTGGCAAACATTTTAATATCAAATATTTGAGCACAGCTGTCTGTGTGGCTTTGGATAAGCCCCAGCTCCAGCTGCAGCAGCAGCAGCACCAGGATGCAGGACATGCAAGCAAGCAGCAGCAATGTTTACAGAATGTCAACAACTGGCTGCAGCAGCAGAAGGGCTGAGAGCAACAAATGCTCATGCAATTTAATGCCAAAGTAAATGCATTTGATCGATTTACACTTGAGAGATTATGTAAAGCCCGAGAGCTAAAACAACAACAACAACAGAGAAAGCAAAATATTGTTATTGTTATTGTTATTGCTGTGTGGACTTACCTTGGGTGAAAAATAATAAATTGAACGATGACAGCGTTAGCACATAGCTGGCTGTGGAAGACATGCTTCCATATTACACTTTACATAAGCGTTCGTGCACGAGCCGCGTTTTGACGCTTAACGTTTTGCCGGCTAAAAGCAGAAAAACAAGAACAAAAACAGTTAGCAGCAGCAGCAGCAGCAGCAGCAGCAGTAACAAAAACAATAATAAATCAGCAAAGGCGTTGGGGCAAGACAAAAGAGCAACAACAACAAATAAATGTGACCAGTAGGCGCCAAAGGCTGCCTGACGTCTTGACGTAACTTCAACGTCATGGCCCAAACCAAAACAAAAAGAAAAAAAAAAATAACAATGGTCACCCACAGCAAAAAAATATTTTAAAAAAATTACAATGTGGCATAAATTTCGTAAAATTGTAAAAGCCGCAGCATGGCCAACCAAAAAAAAAAAAAAAAAGAAAAGGATTCCAACGTGTTTTTTACACTAGTCAAGCCTTTGTAGTTGTTGCTCGACTGTTATTATTATTAATGCTGCTGCTGCTGCTGTAGTTGTTGTTGCTGCTACTTTGGAATTTGTTGTAGTTGTGGCGCGGCGTGGGGCGCTGCTGAGCGTGCGTTGTGTTCGAGTTACGTTGCTCGACTGACGGGCAGCTGCGAATCGTGGCCACGACTTTAGCTTTGGCTTCGGCCCCAATGCCAAATGCCAATTGCTCTATGAGCTGTGTGTGTGTGTGTGTGTGTGTGTGCGTATGTGTGGGTGTAACTGTGTGTGTGTGTCCTTTTGGCTTGTACTCCACTTTTTGGCACTCACGCGCATGCCGCTAGCAATGCAGCAAAGGCAAGCGGCTGGCTGGGTGGGTGGGCGACTGTTGCAAACTATGCGTGCCACTTGCCACAGGAGTTGTGCAACTTTCTTAACGCACCAAAGCTGCATTTGACATTTTCCTTATGCTCTCTCATAACAAATATTTCATACAGCCTTTAACATTAAAGCGCCAGCATCAAAAGGTGCAAAACTTTCGGTTCTCTATATTATAAATTTCTTTATTAGCCCCGCAACAAAATCACAATACTTTCATTAATTTGTACTTTCGAGCTTTTGATTTATATTAAGTTGTTGTATAACTTATGCTTATTTACACAAACAAAAAATTAAAATAAAAAGCATGCTAAACTATTTGCTGACAAAGTTATTCAAACAAAATTGATTTGTTAAACAATAAACATTTGAGTAATGCACGCTGCTGTCTGCGCGTGTTGAAACGTATTAAATAATGACTTAATAACTATAATGATATATATATATAGAAAATACTATGAGCATGCAAACCAAAAACAAATATATTTCAGATAAATTGAGCACTAGGTGTATTGGAATTCAAAAGCTTACAGAGCTCAGTTGCATGCAATGCAACACACACACACACTCACACACACACACAAATTGTTAATAATCGGTTGCACTATATAAACTAATAATCCAATGACAGCTGCAGCTTAGCGACGCTTATTAACACGCTCAATGTATTTGGTTTTGTTGAGCGCACGATTGCCCGCATTTGGATCCATCATGCGCTTCCAATCCGTTTGGCCCACCACAAAGCCAATGGCACGCATTTTCTGCTGTGCACGCTTCTCCTCAATGTCCGCCCAGCGCACCTGCAAACAAACGAACAATGCATTGAATGCCAAATGATATGTGGAGCAAAGTGTTGTGGGCAACTTACGCGCTTCTTGCCATCGGCGGCATTAATTGTGGGTGGCTGCCAGTCGTCTAGCTGCAAAAACTCCTCCATGCTGGTGGCAGCGCTGTTGCGTTTATGCAGCAGCAGCCGCTTGGTGCCATCCAAACGAGCTAAAAGCAAAAATCGTATAAGTAACGTACATTTGTTAGCAAACCGCATTGGCAGCACTTACCCAAATTGTCTTCAGTGGTATCGTTCTCCCATTTGCTTTTCAGAAAGCCGCACTAAACCAATGCATAAGCCACCAACAACAACAACGAGAACGAGAACAATCAACACATGCAACGTATAAACAAAAGAATTAGCATCGTAGGTGCAACATCAGTTTTCAACACTAAGCCATAACAGCTGCTCTCACACACACACACACACAGAGACTGATGTTGCACTTACATTATTGGCAGCGTCGGCGCTGTTGCTATCCTCGTCTTCATGCACAAGTGCAGCAGATGCAGCAGCAGCAGCAGCGGCGGCGGCAACAGCAGCAGCAGCAACAGCTTGAGGTTCGTCAACGCTCGACTCTTGAGTTTGCTCTTCGGTGTTGGCATTATCGTCCTGCAATAAATATAAGCCGCCATAAATCAACAACAGCTTCAGCTTGGCAATTCAGCAAATTTCTATTTTCTATCTTTGACTTTACTTAGAGTTTTAAATTGTTGCTTACAAACTACGAAATACGAGTAGTAATAACTATAATTTTAGTGCACGCATACTACAAGCTAAATATATAAGTTTTACACAAGCCATGGGCATTATATATACATATCTATTATATATATATATATATATGTGTGTGTGTAAGTCAGTGTAACTTATGCTATGAATACAAGGGCTTTTCACTCTTCAGCAAGTGCAACCAGAACTTATTCCTGGCAGCTGCTTAAACTATAAAGTGACAAATACAAGTGCGGCAAGCTTTAAACGCTTCACCCAGCCATATATATACTATATATAACTGAACACAATCAACAGCTCAGCTATGCAGCTTTGTGTTGTTTTAATTTAATTAAATTTTTTGGGCAACAGCGACGCTTACGACGACGGCAGCAGCATTTAACGCATAGTTACCGTTGCCATATTCTCAACATCTTCCATCTCTACGACATTCTCCAGCAGCGTCGAGACGTCCAGCTTCCTAAAATGCGGCGGCGTCTCAGCCCAATCCTCCAATACAGCGCGTATCTCCGCCTCGCTCCGCTGATGACTGTTGCGTCCTAGACAAGTCTCCACATCGCAGTGCAAATCAATTACGTATGGCTGCAATAAACATCGATTAGAGCGAGATGGCAATAGTTGCAAAATAATCTATGAGCTGTTTCGTTATCCATAACAACAAAAGGCAAAGAATTTGGGAAGTGTTCGATGCAATTATCAATGAAATGGCAATTCAAAGTGTAATTATTTATAAACAAACGTTTACTGAAGACATCAATGTATAAATTTGCAACGCGTTTGATTTAAATATTTTATAATTTGATAGAGCTGAATTAAATTTGAATAGCAAATCAAGTTTTAATTATTCATGTCTATGTTTTATGTACACTATTAAACAAAACACATTTAGTGTATAGACATTAATCAATATTCGCTTAAAGAGTTTGCAAGGCGTTTGATTTAAATATTTTGGTATTTACAATATTTTTCTATTGAAAACTTCTCAAAAAGATATATGGGAAATCAATTTTAAAATTATCAGAGATTTATCAAATGCCATTGATTATTGAACAAACATACAACTGAATTTGTAAAGCGTTTGAACTTAAATGGGAAAACTAATTGTAGTTGAAACTGATTAATTAAGAACTGCATTATATGCATATGTGAATTTGATAACTAATCAAATCAAGCATTAATGTGAAATGAAATTGCAATTATTTATGTTTGGCATTTGCAACTACTTAGAATTTCATCATCAATGTAATCTGTAGCTATCAATGCTATAATTCTTCAACAGCTTGTCATCGAAAACGAACTGCCCATTGCTGTCGCTGGGTGGGACTCACCGCAAAGTTTGCTTCAATGGCGCTGCTATGGAACTCATTGAGGGTGCGCAGCGTGTTGTTGTTGCAGTCGACAATGATCACATCGTAGAGATGATCACTGAGCGTTTTCCTAAATGATTTAAGCAAATATTGCATATAGGTCTCCTCCATGTTCTCATCGTACTCGTAGAGTATTTCCTTTTTGGGTATCTAGCCAAGCAAATAAACATTGCATTAAACATTTAACATATAAATTAGCTATGCTATGGACCTTTTTGCCTGTCTTTGGGCACTTCTCCTCATACTCATTCTCGATAATGAAGTAATCATCGATGCTGAGTATGCGCGCATTGGCGCCGCCCATCTCCAGCTCCTTATCCTTAATCAGACGCGCCACATGCGACTTGCCGCTGCCAGGCGGACCGCGTATGATGATGCAAATGCGTTTGGCTCGCAACTGACGACCCGGCGGCAACAGCAGCTCATCAATGGCAATTGTGCTGCGCTCCTCCGAAGTGGAGCTGACCACACTCTCCGCGCAGGCAGCGTCTGTTGCTTGATTGACTAAAACTAAGGGCGATTGACTGTTGAGCATGCAGCGTTGTGCATTCGCTGCTGCTGCTGTTGATGATGATGATTGCTGCTCCTGCTGCTGCTGCTTGAACTTTGGTGCTGGTGGCGGCACCTCATCGCCAGTTAAGTTTCTGTAGTAAATTTGAAAGTTAATGCCTGCACTGCTAGTACATTTAACGATTACTGTTATTCTAAAATTTACAAACTTACTCCTCGCCATCGGATATATCTTCTAGATCAGCTGCTTGACTGCCACTGGTGTTCTAAATATAGGAAAAGCATAATTTAATTTAATTATAATATTAAGTTTATAATTTACTCACCTTAGCGG
Source organism: Drosophila busckii (assembly GCF_011750605.1). Classification (NCBI taxonomy): domain Eukaryota; kingdom Metazoa; phylum Arthropoda; class Insecta; order Diptera; family Drosophilidae; genus Drosophila; species Drosophila busckii. Next base: position 9,132,690 of record NC_046608.1, read on the forward strand.
CTGCGCTTAACACTTGCGACTGATGTTGTTGTTGTTCTGTTTGTTGCTGCTGCAGCTGCTGTTGCAACATTCTTTGACGCTGATTTTTGTTTTTCTTTTTATTCTTTTTTTTATTGTTGTTGCTGTTGTTGTTGTTGTTGCTTAAATTCAAATTACGATTGGCGACTACTACTGGCGCCGCCCCCGCCGCGTGTCCATATTCAAATGTCTTCACTGGTCGAAAGTCTCCCGCTCCAATGCCAATTCCCATGCCAACTCCAGCTCCACCTGCACTGATTATTCGTCCGCCTGCTGCACTTGCCGAGCCATGGCCATAGTCGATCACCTTGGGCGGCGTGCTGTGGCTGCTCTGATAGTCAAAGACTTTCACTGGCCGAAAGATTGGCTCGCCGGACATCTTAGCACGTTTTGTGTGGGCGTTGGCGTGGCTCTGGGTATGGGCGTGGGCGTGGCTGTCCGCGCTGCAACGTTGTGTGATGTGACACGAGTGACGAGTGACGATTTTTCGTATCAGTTGTTTTAACAATTTTGTGGTTTTTTTTTTTTGGTTGATTTTGTTTTCGTTATTGAATTTTTGTATTTTTTTCGATTTGATTTTTTATATATTGCAAATATTAAACCAGTGAAAAAAAAGCACTTGAACTTTGACATTTAATTGCTAACAAAGGAGTAGGCAATTGTGAATGGTGTTGGTAGCTAGCAGGACTTTGTTTATACTTATTGTGGTGCATTCTACTCACTGCGGCACACAGAGACAACAACAAAATGCTTTAATTCCAATTGATTTTGGAACTAACCAATGGCTTTACATCGGATTGCAGCCGATGAAGTTGCATTAGTATATTTTAATTAATTGATAGATTTAATTTTGCTTAACACGTATTCGTTTGACTTCAAAATTCGAATGTTGTTGGGGGCAACGGAACTGGGACCAGGGGCAACTGCTTAAACTAATTTAGCCTAAAGTATAGCCATTGCCTTATACATATATACACCTAAGATCGGACCAACGGACTAGACTGCTGGGCAATTAAGAAAAATCCAATTGTTGATATGACAGCTTAACAATTTTATTTCATAACTCAAAAACACTTTTATTCATATGTATGCAATGTAATTGAATCTGTTCCAAATATTTGACTGACAACCATAATATGTGTAGTTCTATATATATATATATATATATGTATATATGTATATATATATGTATATATATAGAACGATAACGATACAAGATATATTAAGGCAAGTCGTTGAATAATTCGATGGCAAATCATAAATGAATTCGATACATACAAACTTATGTATAAAAATCAATTTAAATAAACATTTGCGTGTATTTATTGATTTTTGGTACTAAACTTAACAACTAAGCATATTATTGTTATAAATGAATGGAGAGACATTTTAGAATGCACTCAAATCATTTTCTGTTCTTCTTTCGGGTGTGTATGTATGTGTGTGTGTGAGTCTCTCTTCAGCTTCTCTAGCAGAAGAGCTGCTCTCTAACTCTGTCATACTGATTCTCTTCTCTCCCTTTCCCACGGACTCTCTCTCTCTCTGTGTCTACCTGAAGCGGCGTTGCTGCTGCATATTTCTATTATTCCTGGCTTGGAAGTTGGCCCCGCCTCCGTTTCCAGCGCGGAAAGCTCGACCACTGTTTATATTTATAACAGACAACAGAAGAACCCAATGCATAAAATATATAAATTATTTACATATAGTATATATATATATATATTAGTATAGCAGTCATAAGCAGTTTTGGTTTTTGTAGTTGGTTTTGTTTTTTTGTTTTTTTTTTTAATTATACAATTGACATTTTTAAAAAGTTAAGTAGTTCGTGTTGCATTTGCATTAATGCAAATATTTTTTATATGGGGAAGGTGCATAAAAGTAGAAGAGAAGAGAAAATGGGTATGGAATCGAAATTCCAGCATTAACGTAGAGATCAACAAAGTGCCTGCACATTTAACTCTAATAAAAACTACAATTGGGAATACAAGGGACTTGTAAATTATATAACTTCGGACTATACAGACCTTACAACAAGTGTTTCAATAAGAAACTAAACATCATCATCATAAACAACTTATTAGTTGTAACTATTTTGTAAACTAACAAAATTAGATACAGCCTGAAGCTCAAGATGTATTCTAGTCTAGTAATATATCCAAAATTTGTATCTATTTACACATTTCACTTATTTAATTATGCCAATATTCAAAGAATTTAATAAATTTAATCTTTCACTATTTATTGCAGTTGTTCATAACTAATTGATCTAAGCTAAAAATATATTCAGCTACGATATATTCAAATAATACTTTTATCTTTAGACTAGAACACCCATGCAAAATAAAAAAAATATTTGACTATCACCAATACAGCTTCTATAACAAATTGTTATTCATTAAAAAACTACAAAAGTTCATTGAAGTTTCGATTAAACTTATTGCTGCACTGGGGGAGGGGAAAACACTTTTTAGTTTTTGTTAACGGACATAAGGACTTTAACTTTATAAGATGTTTATGTTGGACTCTTGCAGTTTGATCATCAAGCTACATATATACTATATATTTGTATATATATATATTTTTATTTTTTTGGGGGGACATTATTCAAGTTGAAATCTCCTTTGCACGCAATCAGCGTTTTTTATTGACAAGAGGATTTTAAACTCAAGACAAAAGACATAAAGGCAATAACAACAAAATTACGTCACATACCTATCAGACCAGGGCTTCTTGTTGTGGTTATCATTGTGTCCGAAGTTGTTACCACGCGGCGGCCCGAAGTTGTTGCCACGCGGTCCGGGGCCAAATGGTCCATCGCGTGGGCTATCATCGAAGCTGGGTGCACCGTTGCGTCTAAACGGATTATCACTAAACGAGTTGGGATCGTAGTTTGGCGGCCCATTTGGCCCGCAGTGTCCACCAAAGTTTGGTCCGTTGCCAGGTCCATTAGGGCCGCAGAAGTTGGGACGAAACTGTCCGCCAGGGCCGGGACCGTTGCCACGGAAATTTGGCCCGAAATTGGGACCACCACGATCATTGAAATTTGGCCCAGGTCCAGGTCCATTAAAGTTATTATTGTTGGGTCCAAAGTTTCGGCCAAATGGACCATTTGGACCAGGTCCATTGCGGCCACCAAAGTTTGGTCCATTTGGTGCACCATTGCGTCCAAAGTTACCAGGTGGACCATTGAAATCAACAAAGTTTGGCCCCATCAGCTGTGAGCCATCTGGTCCATATGGTGGCCCATTTGGTCCGAAGTTAGGACCATTACCAGGACCCGGTTGCTCATTGGGCGCGTTGTTTTGATTATTCTTCTTGCGCTGCCACTCAGCAAAGCTTATAGGACGTCCATCGTTATTGTCATCGCTTTTGTAATTATTATTGTTGCTGCTAGCCTTATTATTATTTCTTTGCTTATTGTTGTTGTTGGATTCCTCAGCGCTAGCCTGCCGCGCCTTTGCCAAGGCCTGCGACAGATTGTTCATGAACTCCGGATCCTTGAGTGCATTATTAACGTTATCCGCCAGCATTTCATTTTCTTTGGCGGCGCTAGCAGCTGCTACTTCCTCATTCTGCTTAGCAACATCTCCTCCGGGCTTGGTAATGACCACATCAAACAGCGAAGGGATTTTCTTGTCTACCTTGGCAGCATCATTAGCTTCAGCTGAGGCTGCAGCAGCAGCGGCGCCCTCAGCAACTAAATCCAGACCTGGTATGCCATCGCTTTTCTGGAATATATTCTTCATGGGCGTATCGGCGGCATTGGATGTCTCGTCATTGGATATATCGGATATATCCGGCTGCACAGCCACCACACAATCATCATCATCATCATCGTCATCATCCAGCGAGATGGTTAAGATTTGCTCCTGCTTTGATTGCTTGGCTGGCGCGGATTTGGCTACCGCTTCAGCCTTACGCTTGCCCAAAGGCATCTTAACATTGTCTTTATCCTTGTTGGGCTCTTGTTGAGGCTTAGCTTGAGTGGCTGGCTTCGTTGCAGGCGGTGGCTGCTTTAGTTGCTCATCCTTATCCATGCTTCTGTCTCTACGATTGCCAAAACGACCAGCAGGCTCATTATTGTCAAAAGGACGCCTTTGTTGTTGTTGTTGTTGTTGTTGCTGCTGCTGCTGCTGATTCGATGATGGTGGCTGTTGTTGGTGTTGTGGCTGTTGATGTTGCTGGTCTGGCGACTGCTGTTGCTGCCCCTGACGCCGGCGTCGCATCAGTTCGCGTCGCTCGGCAATGCGTCGACGCTGCTTTTCGAATTCCTCTTCATAGCGTCGATATTCATCGCGATCTGGATGATTTGCATTGGCACGCTTCCAATCCTCAAATTGTTTCTCCCATTGATCAAACAAACGATCAAAGCTTGCCTCATCCAGTTCCGGCGGACTAATGCGCTGATGAGACAAGATTGTTGGGCGACCCGTGCTGCCATTGTTGTTGTTTACATTATTGTTGTTTGCTTGAAAGCCCGCATCATTATAATTATTGCTGCTATTGTTATAGGATGCGTTTTCAGCAGCACCAGCTTGCCAACGATTAATGCCAATGTTGTTGTTGTTGCTGTTATTGTTGCTGCGACGATTGTTGTTGTTGCTGCCAGCATAATTGTCCATAGCTGCAGATCCACTATTGTTGCCAAAGTTACCAAAATTATCGTTGCCAAAGTTACCCGAACAACCAACTGCTGGACCTGAACCTGGACCAGCTGCTGAGAGATCATCCTGGTTATTGCTGTTGCGGTTATTACCAGAATTGCCAGATTGCCAATTGCGACGATTACCAAATTGATTTGGCTTGTTGTTGTTGCTGGCATTGCTGACATCGCCTTGGGGGCCTTGCCAGCGATTGTTGTTGCGGGCATTGTTGTTGTTGTTGTTGGCTGCGCCCTGCTGCTCGTTGCTGTTAGCTCTATTGGCGTTATTGGATTTGTTGTTGGACCAAGGTGATTCCATTTGGTTTGGCGGCGCCTGCTGCATAAACGTTGGCGGTGGTTGCTGCAAGTTGGGAAACATATTGCCATCAGGCGCATGTTGAGCTTGATTGTAGCCAACGGGCGGCATATGATCATATCTTTGCGGCTGCTGCTGCTGCCACTTATTAGCTGCTGCTGGTGGTGGACCTTGTTGGTAAGGCTGCTGCTGCTGGTAGCCCTGTGGAGGTGGTGGAGGTGGCTGATTGTACATATGTGGCTGTCCCATTATTTTACCGGCCACTGGAGGTGGCGCAGCTGCAACTGGTGGCGGCGCCGTTTGTGCATAATAAGCTGCAGCGGCTGTTGCAGCAGCGGGCTGCACCACTGGCAACTGTGGCGCCATTTGTGGGTAGACAGGCAAAATGGGTGTAGCAACTGCCGCCGCACCGGGCGCCACATTTGCTGTGCCACTGGCAGCTGCCGCGGCCGTTTCCCGCATGTACTACATGAAAAAATTGTTACATTTTAGCTTTTACGGATAATGGATCTACATGCAAATTCAATTACTCACCTGCTCGCCGTATTGCGCATGCCATTTGGCATACTCCTGCTGATAGGCTTGCCACTGCTGCCAATGTTGTTGCACCATATACTGTTGATCTGGGGTCATTGCCGCATACTGGGCGGCAGTGTGCTGCTCATAGGGGTTGCTGCTTGTTTGTGCTGATGCCGCGCTGCTCATATAGGCGGTAGTCGTAGCAACGGGATAAGCTGCAGTTGCGGGCGCAGCAGCGGAAGAACTATCCGATGGCGGTGGCGGCGGCGGTTGCCTTCCAGTGGCGGTGGCACGGACGGCTGTGGTGGCAGTCCAGCCATTGGCACAGTTGGCACCGCTCCGCCGACCGACCATTGATTCCACATGCTGCTGTCTTTAAAATTAAATAGATATATTAATGTTTTGAATGCTGTGCACATAATTTGGCAGCATACTTACAATTTGTTTGGCGTTGGCGCGGTTTTTATATAATTTATTCGGTTGCTCTAGTATATCGACGCGAAAATGAAATTCGAACAAAAAGAAAAAGAGCAATAGCAATCACTTCGCCATTTTTGACTTGAAAACTAGAGATGAGTTGACGATATTGACAGCGTATCGATAAGATGACACTCACGAGCGCAAGTACAAGAGTTAACCAGATTACAATTAAACTGCTCCAAAATTTAAATATATTCTTTCAGATTTAAAAAACAATCCGGACTTGTTTTTGGGCTAAGCAGAAATGTAAACTTTTTTATTTACAAGTAAACTGCTTTATATTTTCATTCAGCTTATATCAAACGAACGGTTGAACAGCTGTGACGTCAGTATTTTCATGTATCGATTAGCTCTGTTATTAGTGTGCTATTTTTTATTACTAGCCTTTGTGTGTCTATCGATATGTGTGCAAGATTTGAAAAACTGTCCATAATATTCGAAATTCGCTTGTCGATAGTTGCAAGCTGATAATTTTTAATTAAAATTTTATGTGGACGATATTGTAAAAATGTTTCTCTTAATATAAGCTCGAATGACTGAATTCTACGCTGCTCGCGCGTGAATTAAACATTCACAACTCTCGCGCCCAAGTATGATGGATAATACTTGCTAATTCTAGTTGGAGTTGTGTTGCTTGCATCCTGCTCGCACCAATGAATTTCTGTAGCTAACCTGCTCGCACAATGTTATTTTTATTGTGGATAAGACTTGCTAGCTCGAACGGTCATACAAGATATATCAAAGTAACGGTTTGAATTACATTAATTGGCCACACTGCATTGTAACTCTTATCAGTGTGTGTCCTCCGTTAGTTTTAGTGATTGGCCTGCACAAACAGAAATCAAACAAACTTTTGCAAACGCGAATGTGCGTCTGTTGGCAGCGGATCGAAAGAGATACATTTTTGAAAAAAATAATAAGTTGAATAAAAAAGCGTCAATCTAAAGTGCGGAAGATAGTTTTTATTTTATTTTTGTTGTTGTTTTGTTATTGTGTGTGTGTGTGTGTGAGCACAGCAGCAGCGAATAGATAATATGTGAGTTTTTTTGCACATCTTTGTACTATATCTATGTATGGACGTGTTGTTTTTGTGTGTGTGAAGATATATACGGATATTTGTTGTTTGGTTGTTGCTTCAAATTGTTGCAAGAAAATATATGTATGTATGTATATGTAAATGAAATGGGCAAATTGGGATAACGGTACTCTGCATTTAGTTGCCTGTGTGAATGTTCTGGCAGTATCTGCAAGCTGCGTGTATGTGTGTGCGTTGGTGTGTGAGTGCGTAAACGTAAATGCGTAAGCTGAAAGCCTGGGCTAGAGCTTTACTCTCGCGCGCTCTTTCTCTCTCACTCCTGCCGCGGCTTCTGCTGCTGCTGTTTGGGATGAAAACCTTGGAAGCAGCAGGAGCACAATAATAACAAGAGCAACAACAACAACAACAACATGCTGCAACGGCATAGCGAAGCGCAAGCGTATGCGTAGCTATGTACATATGTATAGCAATCTGATAAGAATTTTTGCTACTGCTGCTGCAGCTCTTGGGGGGAGGAAAAACCTTTAAAATGTTTGCCCTTGGCCAGTTACAGTTTTAAGTTTGCGTGACTAGGCCACACACATTATGGCCAGGCCAGCTTGGAAATTAGTGCGCTTTGTGCGCGTGTGTGATTGAAGCTATTAAAACGGACGCACTGGGCCATAAGCTTTGGTAAATTGTGGCTCCCAGATGTAAAATTGAAGTGTAGTGTCTTTTCTACAAGTTTGTCATTGCTCGAGAGCTCTCGAGCCTAGGGCAAAAATAAAAACAAACGCAATAAAATGCGTGCGCGCGCATACACACACACACATTGGAGCTAAACATATTGTATGCTGCTGTATGCGTAGGTGTGTGTGTGTGTGTGTTAGTTGTTGTTTTTTGGCTGCTCCTGGTGTGTGGTATATTTATAAATTATTAATAAACATAAAGCGCGCCACAGGTGTGTGCACAGAAGAGAGCGAACAACACTCGAACCCCTTGCGTATTCGCAACTACAATGTATGTCCGACTGTCTCTGCAGCTTGGTCAATGTACATATGCATATATGTGTGTGTGTGTGTGTGTGTGTGTGTACATAAGTTTATGTGGCTGTGTGTTTGTATCAACACTTTTGCCACTTTTTGTGGCTGTTGCTCAACTCGTTACAGCTTGTACCTTGCACTTCTCTCTATACGTTTACTTGCCCTTAGGTGCTTTGTTTGCTCGGTTCCACTCGGTAGCGACACGAACCACAAACAAAACTCACACACACACGCACACAAACAAACATAAGTAAGCAGATGGTGTCAGTGTCAAAGCTAAAGAGCGCGTAATTTACCGCGTATGAATTGCAATAATGAAAAGAAGAAGAAAAAATCCAAGCAGCGCCCAATTAAATAGCTGATCATGTATGAGCAAGCACTAATTGGGAGAGAGCGAGAGGCAGAGCGAGCGCGCGTTAGGCGCTCTCACCTGCTGAGTGTGGCTGGGGAAAAGCTTTTACGTTTACAATAATTGCCAATTGCTATTTTGTTTTTTTTTTTTTTAATTAGCAACGCCAATGGCAATTTATTTATTAAGCAACAATGTAATACTTGATTTAGCAAAGCAGCTGCTTTAATTGCTGATTCTTTCTTCTTTGTTTTCATCAACATCTTTTGCAAATAAGTGCATTACGTGCGGCTTTTGTTGTTTGTTTTTTTTGTTTGTTTATGGTTGTTATGCAGTTACTAAGCTAACTTTTTGTCGCTGGCGCACATAAATAAAAAAATTTCAGTGTTCTGCCGTTGTCCGCTTTTGTTGACAGTGTGTGGGGTTTGATCAGCGTCATAAAAACAAACTGTAAACTGACAGACAAGCTATAAAACGTGGACCGTAGGTAAAACATATTACGTGCAAAGTGCACAGCTTACAAACACATACATACATACATACACATACATTATGTACGTGTGTGTGTGTATTTATTTTTGCTTTGTTTATAGCGTTTATAAACATACACATTTTGTTTATGTCAAAGTCTACAAAAGTTCAGACGCGCACACACACACACACACGACTGAAGGTTGAACGTTTTAGCTACAAACTGTTGCAACAAAAGGTACAGCAAAAGTGTTGACACTTGAAGCAGGTTAATTAAAAGTTTATAGTTCACATACTATGTACAGTGGGGGGGGATAAGACAAGCAAGCAAAGCAATTTACTATGAATTTAATATCTGCCGCAGCTTTATTCATATTATGAGAGTGGGCTTAATGCATTTTAGTTGTTAACTTGCTCTACAATAATTACTGCTAATTACATAAAAATTAGCCTAATGTATTTCTTTATTATTTTGCCATTCCATTCACTTGTAATGTCAGTTCCAATTATGTATTTCTAATTGATGGACAGTTTTAATTTGTAGCAGACTCTGACCTTTGCAAACGACAAATTAAAGTTAGTGCTGTTATCACAGCCTTAATCTTAATCTTTGCTGCTTTAAGCCCTAAATTATACATTCTATTTATAGTTTAGCTCAAGCAGCAGCAAGCTTAACCTTGTGCTTTGAGCCCATTTAAATTTATCAGCCCCATATCACTCATAGTCTTTGTTGTTGTTGTCAGTCCTTGCCTCCCACATTATTTTTGATTGTCACAATTTTATTATTAAGTGGGCGCATATCCAATACACTCGGAGCTAAAGCATAAGCGCCCAAAGGGTTGCAAACTGTCATATCACGTGAGCGAACAAGGGCGAACACACACACACACACACACCCACCCACACACACATGCACATATGTATATAAGCTTACGTTGCTACTGGCTCTGGCTCAAAGGAATGCAAGTAAGACCGAATTGTCAATCAATGTAATGTCATTAATTACGTTCCAATTGCCAGCGGCTCGGCTCGGCTGGTCTCGGTCCGCTCTACAAGGTCAGCCCTATGGCTATAGCTTGCGCATCTGGCACTTGAAAAAGTCCACTAACTCAAAAACTACATAATAACAAGCTGCATAAACAATTTATCGCAGATAAAATGATAAGATTAAACTGACAAGCGGCTCAGTCCGTAGCTCCAGTCGTTGCGTTGGTTATAGCGTAATCAGCAAACATGTGTACACATATATACAGTACATAGTGTATACTATGCATATGAGCATGTAAATGTGATAAAATACCCATTGAGAGCTGCAGAGTGTTAAATCAATATGCTAAACTAAAGCCCCGTCTAATTTATATGCATGGAAATTCGCGCAAAATGCAAATAGAGCAACTTGTGGGTGGCGCTGGGTAGCAAAACCAAATGCACTGGCAAACATATGTTCAGAAATTGTTGAAGAATTATATTTATTATTATATAGATACAATTCATTTCTTATTTAATAGATAACAGGCTTCAAGCTTTAATATCTTGTCTATTATTTGCTTTTAAATCTTTAGGAAATTTCATAAATATAAGTAAAAATGTACTTATTGAATATAAATAGATAGTATATAGTATAAATGCTTAACAAGCAACGAAAATAATTATTACTGATGTTTGCTGCTGATTTTAATTAAATAATTATTTATAATTTCTATCAAATGCAAAAAAGCTTGTCATGATTTTTTCTTATTTATTATTTTTAGCATTACAAATTTGCTGCTGTGGTTTGGAATTTTGCTTTGTCATATTCTATTGCTATTAAAATGCAATTAATTCGTTTATCTGAATTCATATGAATTATTTTTTTGCTCGTTAAACGAATTTACTATTTGCTAAATTGCTTTGCTCTGGGGGCTCTAATCTAATGAATCGCAGTTATTGCTGCAACGCATCATATAAAATACACAAATAGCTCTGTCCGTCCGTCCGTCTGTCTGTCAGCTATATCAGCTCGACAATTGTAAATATTTATATGGCTACAAGTAGTTATTATAATTGGCAGGCGAATTTTGTGAAAATGAACACGAAGGCTGCAGCTGATAAAAGTAATTTACATGTGGCTGTTGTTATTGTTTTTGCTTTTTTTTTTGGTCAATTGCAGCGCTGTAAATGCGTCAGCAGTTAAGCACCCAACCACCACCCACAATGTCTCTAGCATTTTGCCGTTGTCAGCAGTCAACAATAAATCCAATTAGTAAAAAAACAGTTCAAGGTAACACAAGCAGCGAAAATTATGCGCGATAAACCTAAGAAAATGTTTTGGTCAGCCAGCCAGCCAGCCAGTCTATACTTGTTTTATATAGTATAATCTTATTGTTGTTATTCCGTATTGTTATTGTTCTTTCCGCTGACCTTATCGGGCATTTACATGCTTCCACTTCTGGCCGCTTATTAACGTTATTGCCGTTCTGTTCTAATTGACAGGCGGCCTGGGCCTGCACTTGAAGCAATTTGCAACTAGACTACGCTAATTCACTTTTATTTGCTTTGTTCTGCATATCGTATATTGTATGTGCCATATATCAGGTGATTTCTTGGAGCGGTGGGAGGGGGTGGGAAGCCAACTAACGTAGCGTAGCGTAGCGTTGCGCTTAGGGCAAACGTAAGCCAGCAATTTAATTCTAACCTTGCCACATTTACAGGTCATAGACGCTAGTGACGCCCCAGCCATGCGCAACACAAGCAGCAGCAGCGGCAACAACAACAGCCAGCAGCAGCAGCAGCAGCAACAACAACAACAGCAACAACAACAACAACAATAACAAAGGCGGCAACAGCAACAATCGATGATTTCCTAAAACACAATTTTAAACATAGCACAGCACAGACGCAAGTGAAAGCAAACGAAGAGCTAAAGCAAGCTACAAAGAGGGAGAAGCACAACGTATACGCTATTTAAATCGAAAGACACACAATAACAATATCAAAATGTTGATCAAGGAATATCGCATACCGCTGCCCCTCACCGTTGAGGAATATCGCATTGCACAGCTTTTTATGATAGCGGTAAATAATACTATATCAATTAAATAATAATAAACTACTTATTATTATTCGCTATTATTATATTCAATTGCATACAAGTTGACTTAAAGCAAAGACTATGAAACAATTTGATACGAATTAGATTAAGTTGCCTTCAATAAAATAATAAATAAAAATAGATATATATATGTAGAATAATTGTAGATAATAATACTAATTGTAGTATAGTCTTTATTTAAAGCAAAGCTTTTAATTCAAATATTTCTTCACAACAATAATAATAAATTATTTTTATTGCTATTTTCTATGTAATGTAATTAATCTATATTATTATTATTTTAGCTATTTTCTATAGCTCTAACTAGTATAAGCTCTATAAACATTATAAAATATTTTTATTGTTTTCAACAATTCTGAAAAAATCAGCTGACGGCTTTAATTGTTGTGCGTATAATGTTTAAAAATAAATTAATAGCTTGCGCGAAATCTTTAAGTGCTTGGGCATTAGTTTTATGAGCTTATAGTTCAAATAGAATTTTTCACATATTATATATATATGTATGTGTTGTAATATTTATAGAAAAAGAGCCGCGAGGAGAGCCATGGCGAGGGCAGCGGTGTTGAGATTATAGTGAATGAACCTTATAAAGATGGACCCGGTGGCAATGGTCAATATACAAAAAAGATTTATCATGTTGGCAGCCATCTGCCTGGCTGGATTAAGAGTAAGTAAATCCATGGAATATATTTCGAAAGTTCACTTACAATTTGCTGTTTGCTCTGCAGGTCTCTTGCCCAAGAGCGCTTTGACTGTGGAGGAGGAGGCGTGGAATGCTTATCCCTATACCCGCACACGCTACACTTGTCCCTTTGTGGAGAAATTCTTGCTGGACATTGAGACGTATTATCATCCGGACAATGGCTATCAGGATAATGTATTTCAGCTCTCAGGCAGCGATTTGCGCAATCGCGTTGTAGGCAAGTTGACAATAAATTTTCTTAATTCGCATATTAATTGAATTCAATTGACAAGCAGATGTCATTGATATTGTCAAGGATCAGTTGTATGGCGGCGACTATGTCAAGGAGGAGGATCCCAAGCAGTTTGTCTCGGACAAAACAGGACGCGGCCCACTGGGCGAGGACTGGGTGGAGGAATACTGGCGCGAGGTCAAAGGCAAGAAGCAGCCAACGGCACGCAACATGTCGCTAATGACGGCCTACAAAATCTGCCGTGTCGAGTTTCGCTATTGGGGCATGCAAACGAAACTGGAGAAATTTATACACGATGTGGCATTGCGCAAAACGATGTTGCGTGCCCATCGTCAGGCCTGGGCCTGGCAGGACGAATGGCATGGCCTAACCATTGAAGATATACGCGAGCTGGAGCGTCAAACGCAATTGGCGCTGGCCAAGAAAATGGGCGGCGGCGACGAGGGCAGCGATGATGGTAATAACAACAACAACAATAAATAAAAGCATATTATATAATTGATTGATTTTGCAGCTGACAGCACCTCGGAGCCTTATGTAAGCTCCACGGCCACCGCGACAGCAGCATTGAGTGAACGCAAGAAATCTGCGCCAGCTGTACCCCCTATTGTTACCCAACAGCCGCCCAGCGCTGAGAACAGCTCCCAGGAGGAGGACGACGATGACGACGAGGAGGATGAGGATGAGCATGATAATGTTGGCAGCGGCGTTGAACTTGCCACCAACCAGAACAATGCGCAGCGCTCACGTTCCCAGAGCATTCAAGTGGCTGCGGCCAACAAGACGAAATTTGGCTCCAAGGGTGCGCTCAATTCACCTGTGGGCTCTGCTCACAGCTTCGATCTGCAGGTGAGAGCAGCTGAAATTGCATTCTGTCTGTTATTTAAGCTGCTGTCCGTTTGTCTTTATGTGTCTGTCTAAGTTTCTGTTTTGCAATGAATCAATTTATGGAAATGTTCAAATACTTTGAGGAACAGTTAATTAGCATTTAGCTATGCAATCAACTTAGTTTTTTTTCTTCTTTGTATTTAAATGCAAAGTGTAAGAACTTTAAGCTTTAAGTTCTACTAAAATTTATGTTCACTTCAAGTTCGCTTTGATTCAGTTCTATTAGCAAATTTTGAGCTGCAGGCATGTGAGTGTTTAAAAACTCAATTGATTATTAATTGGCACTGCTGTTAACTTTTCCAACTTTGCAAATCTTTTTTCGAAAACCTTTTTATATCATTTTACTTGTGCTGTCCTCATTATTATTATCCTCAATAATCTTTAATTAGCTTTTGCCTTACCAAAAACGAATTCAATTCTTTATATATATAACTTATATTGTTAAAATCCAACCAACTATAACTCTACCTCAATCAACGCAACGTGCAACGTGCAACGTTTGGGGGCAGGCCAAAAAATCGCATGCAAAGCCAGCGCCAGCACACAGACATGTAAGTTCCATTCGAACGGTTACTAGCCACGCCTACTTTCCGCCTGCTTGCGTTGCATTTAGTGTTTGCCCACTTAGACGCTTTAGACTAAAGGCTAAATTAGCAGCTGCTGTTTGTAATAAACTAAAGTGAATGCAATTTAATCATATATTAATTGTTTAGGTGGCCAACTGGCGCATGGAGCGCCTCGAAGTGGACTCCAAGTCCAATTCAGATGAAGAGTTCTTCGATTGTTTGGGTAAGTTGCAATTATTTGGCACAAATTTGGCATAACTTACATTTTCCTTGTAGATACCAATGAAACGAACTCGCTGGCCAAGTGGAGCTCGTTGGAGCTGCTGGGTGAGGGCGACGACAGCCCACCGCCGCATGGTGGTGTCAGCTGCTCCAGCGGCAGCGGCATCAATCGCCATAAGCAGGAGGACAGCATTTTCAATCAGGACTTTCTCATGCGCGTTGCCTCGGAGCGCGGCAATAAGCGCCAGCTGCGCAGCTCGGCGAGCGTTGATCGCAGCCATGACTCATCGCCGCCGGGCTCGCCCAGCACACCCTCCTGCCCCACCACCATACTCATGCTGGTGGTGCATGCGGGCAGCGTGCTGGATGCCGCCAGCGAGCTGACAGCCAAGAAGTCGGATGTCACTACGTTCCGTGGCTCCTTTGAGGCCGTCATGCGTCAGCATTATCCCAGTCTATTGACGCACATGACCATCAAGATGGTGCCATGTCCTTCGATCTGCACCGATGCGCTGGGCATACTCTCCAGCCTCAGTCCGTACTCGTTTGATGCCTCGCCCTCGGCAGCGGATATACCCAATATAGCGGATGTGCCCATTGGCGCCATACCCTTGCTGGCGGTGGCCTCGCCCGAGTTCCAGGAGACGGTCAATAAGACGGTGGCGTCGGCCAACATTGTCTACCAGGAGTTCCTCAAGTCGGAGGAGGGTCACGGCTTCTCCGGTCAAATTGTCATGCTGGGCGATTCCATGGGCTCGCTGCTGGCCTACGAGGCGCTCTGTCGCTCCAATGGCGCGCATCCTCATACGCCGAATCTGGCGCAGAGTGGCGGCGGCTGCACTGTCGGCACCGCTAGCGATGGTCATCGGCTGTCGCGCCTGGACGATGAGGAGCGCTTCATTGATGCCGATTTGGATGCCAAGCGCTTGCTGGTGGCGCCTTCGCCGCGTCGTCGTCGCTCCAGCTCGTCGAGCGACTCGCGCACCACCAAACTGGACTTTGAGGTCTGCGATTTCTTCATGTTCGGCTCACCGCTGTCGGTGGTGCTGGCGGCGCGTAAATTGCATGATGCAAAGGCCGCGCTAGCGCGTCCCAATTGCCATCAGGTGTACAATCTGTTCCATCCAACCGATCCGATTGCCTCGCGCCTCGAACCGCTGCTCAGTGCACGCTTCTCAATACTCTCGCCAGTTAATGTGCCGCGCTACGCCAAATATCCGCTAGGCAATGGACAGCCGCTGCATTTATGTAAGTGAATCGAAGATCAGACTGAGGAACTCGAAGTTCATCGCTCCTCTTTCGTTTCGTTGCAGTGGAGGTGATCCAATCGCATCCGCAGCATTTCAATGATGGCCATCAGCTATTGGCCGGTAGGCGACTCTCCGACGCTTCCATGCAGAGCACCATATCGGGCCTCATTGAGAATGTGTCGCTAAGTACCATACACTCCCGTAAGTGAGCTAGAGAATATCCCATCCGCATTTCAGCCCATGAATCACTCACACTCAGGCTTTAAGTTCAAGAAAAAGAAGAAGAGTTAGGCACAGTTCTCAATTCCAAATTCACTTAAATTTCAGTTCTATTCTAATTAATATTTCATGATCTAGATCTTCCAAATTCGCCTTTATTTTCTATCTTTTTGTAGCTTTTGAAAACACCGGTGAAATTGAATTGTTATTGGAAGTAGTTTGAAAATGATCTTAAGCAACTTTATATTAATTTTTGCTTTGCTTTGCAGTTCAAAACAAATGGTGGGGCAGCAAGCGTCTGGACTACGCTTTGTATTGTCCCGAGGGCTTGAGCAATTTTCCAGCGCACGCTTTGCCGCATCTGTTCCATGCCAGCTACTGGGAATCGCCCGACGTAATCGCATTTATATTGCGTCAAATTGGCAAATTCGAGGGCATACCCTTTGTGGGCTCGCACGACGACAAGGACGCCGCCTCGTTTCATCCGGGCCAGCCGCGCGAGAAGTGGATCAAGAAGCGCACCTCGGTCAAGCTGAAGAATGTCGCCGCCAATCATCGAGCGAATGATGTCATAGTGCAGGAGGGACGCGAGCAGCGCTTGAATGCGCGCTTTATGTACGGACCGCTGGACATGATAACGCTGCATGGCGAGAAGGTGGATGTGCATATAATGAAGGATCCACCAGCTGGCGAATGGACGTTCCTGACCACCGACATGACCGACAAGAACGGACGCATCTCGTATAGCATACCCGATCAGGTGTCGCTCGGCTATGGCATCTATCCGGTTAAGATGGTGGTGCGTGGTGATCACACCTCAGTCGATTGTTATATGGCCGTGGTGCCGCCGCTGACCGAGTGCGTCGTATTCAGCATTGATGGCTCCTTTACGGCATCGATGTCGGTGACTGGTCGCGATCCCAAGGTGCGTGCCGGCGCTGTTGATGTCTGCCGGCATTGGCAGGAGCTGGGCTATCTGCTGATCTATATCACTGGACGGCCGGATATGCAGCAGCAGCGTGTGGTGAGCTGGCTGAGTCAGCATAACTTTCCACATGGCCTGATCTCATTTGCAGACGGTCTATCCACCGATCCATTGGGTCACAAGACCGCCTATCTTAACAATCTTGTGCAAAATCATGGAATCTCAATTACTGCCGCCTACGGCAGCAGCAAGGACATCAGTGTCTACACCAATGTGGGCATGCGACCCGAACAGATCTTTATAGTGGGCAAGGTAATTAGCAATACAATCAATATATGCATAAAATATATATCTAACGATTGCAGGTGAGCAAGAAGTTGCAGGCAAATGCAACAGTCTTGAGCGAGGGCTATGCCGCTCACTTGGCTGGACTCCAAGCAGTGGGTGGCTCACGTCCTGCTAAAGGAAATGCGCGCATGGTTATACGCGCGGATCGCGGTCAAATTTTCTTCATACTTTGCCCGGGGAACAATGATCACTAAATCTCCATGACTGCCGCAGGCCTTATTTTCTGTATATAAGCGCATGCTAAAAAAACACTTATTAATATTGAATAATAAGTTACTGTTAAAAATCTACACATAACTTGCACAAAGTATTTCTAATGCCTCTATTTATCCTTGCCGTATATTATATACCACTATATTAATGTGGTATTTTAAAGTTAGTGTTAATAGCCAACGAATTGTTAACTTATTGTTTATTATATGTTAATGTGTATTCTATGCTAGGCGCTGTTAAGTTTGTTTCTGTTTATGTTTTGTTATTTAATTTGTAATTTAATTTGTAATTTAATTTATGAATTTGTGTTGCTGATGTTGCATGCCACTCACTCCACCACCCCACGCTTGTCTAACTTGCCACCAATCCATACACCATAAGCTGCTACAAAACTCTGTCAACCTGTGATGAATCTCACTCTCTGTTGTTCATGTGCAAAACTCTCTCTCGCTGCCATCGGCTAATCATGCATCGTGTATTTATCCTTCCTTCCCGTTACGGTCCCAATGATCAGCAGCGCCTTTGAGCTGACGCCGACTACTCCACATCATCATAATGGCCAGCTGCGTCAACTGAGCGTTAGCGCTGAGTATGCGTTTGATTTGCAGCAGCCCAAGCATGATACATTGGCTGCCATGCTGAGCAAGGATAGCACAGGAATCTAATCACACACTCTTCCACCTCCACCCCTTCACCCACTAGGCTACCGACGCTCTATAAGCAACAGCAGCAGCAGTAGCAGCAACTGCAAGCTCAACAGCAGCAGCAACACTTTACCTAGTCTACAGCCTCAAGTCTCGTTAAATTTATAATTTGAAATTATATATTGCTTTATATACAAAATGCCGTATTATTACATTAGTTTCTATTCTGTAGTCCTAAATTATTTTCTGTATTATTTGCATTGATATTATTATTGTTACTACTGCGAACAAAATTGCAAACTTTATGTAGCATTAACAAGAACAACAAGCACACATACTATATACAACTATTGTAATAAAAATAAAAAAAAACATACAAATTATATATACATGCAGTACTGCTATTCGAATGTATGTATTAGTTAAATATGTATATACATATAATATTATTATCACCGTTATCAAACTGTTTCTTTTCTTTGTTTGTTCTTTGATTTGAATACCGACGCTTAAACGCTTACGCCCACACGTCTCTCACGCCTACAACCAACCAAACGTATTACACACACATACAAAATTGCATATTCCATATACTATATACTACTATATATATACATATACCCCAAAGGCTGCATGAACAAGCAACGAATGAAGTTTAAAAACAAAAACACTTAGCCAACACTGTAGCTGAGCAAAAACTGTACATTAGCCCACACTGCCCGCCCACGAAAGTGAAAGAGAGAGAGAGAGAGAGCGCGCACAAGCGAGAGAGCAGCAAGGCGCGCAGTGTACAAAAGAGAACTTTTATGTGGTGTGATGTCTAGAACGTTATTATTTTGATTGAGTTAATGTGTTTGATATTATTTTGCATTTTTAGCTGAGCATTAGCTGCAAGTGAATTGATGTTGTGCTGCAAATAAACAAAAAACAAAGTAAAAATCCAACAAAACCGAAAATTAAAAACTAAATTAAACAAAAGTATGCAAATAATTTACAAAATTTATTGGTACTTATTGGTACAAGCGCTGTCAATTAAAAATATTGTCCTAATTCAAACTCTGTCTCTTCTTTTTAACCAACCAAACAAATCCCAACGCAAACTTTATTTCAAACAAAAACAATTCATTCGCAATCATCTACATAATACATGATTATCTAGCAATGAGACGGGCCTATCATCGCCGATACGCAGCGGTTACCTCAAGCGCAAGACCTACCTGAGCCATCATTAAGCTACAAGAACAACAATAGCAACAGCAACATTAACAACAAAAGCGCGCATAGTTAAATAGTTAGTTAATTATAAAACTAAAAGAACGGACAATTTATACAGTCAACTACTACTACTACTACTACTATATGTGCATACTATATACCCTATAGGCATACTACTATACATACTACATATATGAACTAACCTGAATATATAGCATTTCGATCAAGGCATATATAGCGATGACATTGCAAACTATAATCTCTCGCAATTGGATCTCAGCATTAGTTGCAGCAACCACCAGACATCAGCATCTGTGTATAAAATGCATAAACTAAAAAAAAAACACTATATAATGCGCGATCTATAGCAAAACTATATGCTGTGTATATAAGATAATCTGCATACTATATACAAACAAAAGCAAAAGTTAAATCAATTGTTAAAACTAAAGTCAAATGTGTCACGCGGTAAGTAAAATTATTAATATGCTTATATTCGAAAAAGCTTTTCCTATTTATCAGCTGACTAATTTCAACAAATTCTTACTAGCATTATCAATTGGATAAATTGCATTGCACTTTATTCTATATTATATATTAATTACATATTATATTCTATATGCTGCAGGTACCTGGAAAGAAAGACTGTTTCCTCCTGTTGTTTGATGGTTTTCCAAACCACTTGAAAAATATTTAAAAACAAATCAAGGAAAAACTCTACCACACAAAAAACAAAGCTAATACTAAAAGAAAGAGTCACATTTCAAAATGTGTATTATATTGTCTAACAAACTCATATTATTTACAAATACTATATTCACTATAAAAACAAACCGTTAACATATGCAAGCGAACAAAGTTCAATATTTTCGAAGATTAAACCCAAACTAAAAGATACATGTTGATAAAAATAAAAACAAAAGCAAAAGATCTCTTGGAAACAAAAATGTAAAAGCGTTGCAAAATCAAATGGCAAATTAAATGCATTTCTAAAAACCAAAATTATAATAATAATATTGTAAGAAAATTAAATTGAAAGTTAGTTAAATTATATTGTGTGTGTCTATGTTTATTCGAAAAACAATCTGATGCTATACAGCTAATTCTAAAATCTAAATCTACGGCAAGCCATAACAAAAATCTCTATAATTGTGATAGTCTTTCGCTACTTAAGATTAAAAAAATAAATTAATGCTATTGAAAATGAGAAATCTATAAAAATTGTTACACGCTTATTTCTTCATGCTACTCAAAAATGTCTCGTAAGCTAAATGTTTGTGTTTAAAGAATAAACGCTTAGTAACACAGTTAGTGTTATAAATCATACATACAATATATATATATATATATATATATCTTATACTTAGCTTAGGGCGAGTGCTACTCGCAATTAACCATAAACCAGATGTAAAAACATTTAAAACAAACTCAATACTCTCATTTGTGATAAACAATAATTGAGTACCAAAACATACAATGAAAGCATCTCTAAAACTGATCCTAAACTCTATGCGACCTGATAATGCAATGGTAAAAGCAAAACATACATTTCTACATATAGACATGCCTATATTTATATATTATACAGCTAACAAACATGCATATGCTGTCTAGTTGTCCACACATATGTTAACTAACAAGCAAAACTATATATTTCTATATATTCATATATGAGAAATCACATGGAACCAAGAAACAAAAAAAAAAAACAAAAAGAAAACAAAGTAGTTACATTTTAAACAGTACAGTAGTTCCTCGACATTCATTTGGCTACACAAAATATCTGAATATATAGCTCTGTGTAGATGTATGCCTATTCATTTTCGCCTCTTAGATTTAAACAAATGGTAAATTGCAGTCTTTTGTAACTTGCCTTACAAGATAAGCAGCAAGTTCCTCCCCCAAATCCCTTTGCTACATATTTTGCACGGTCTTTGGACTATTTGCTTGCAAGCAGCGCAAATAGAAAAGAATCTGAATTATATTTATATTTTAAACCCACCATTTAGCTGATAAGCCCCAGCTGCGTTTGTTTATATACTATATATACGATTTATGTGAAAAACAAACAGACCTACATACACACACACACACACACAGAAACAAATTGAACCCAACAACAACAAAGAACATTCAACTTATATACTAAATGTGTAAAAAGAAAAACAATATTTATACTACAAATGTGTGCAACAGTTGTTAAACAAATGTATTGTGTGTACTATATAAAGTGCAAAAGTCCAAAACATCGTTAGCGCGATTATAATAATAATAATAAACTCTAGATCGAGCAATCGACTTTATGTGTATACAACAATTACCATAAAATAAACAGAGCGCATAAATTAAACATGTATTTATTGACGTAAAATTCTACAAGAAAAACAATTACTAAAAAAAAAACAATCTATTTACACAAAATCAAATATTGTAATATTTAAAAGCAAGCAAAAACTGCAAACTATGCCCACATACCATAATAAATGCATACATATATATATATATTTAAACATGCCTATGTATGTTTATGTTTTCAGCATGAAACAATAATAATAAACAATTTGTGGAATTAGTGCTCATAATTGCAGTTCAGAATATTTTTCGATCTATGTTAGCTGTTTGTTGAATGTCCTGCGCCAATGGAGAGCAAAGCGATAGGCAGTTACAATAAATTAAATGTGCATAAAACTAAAAGAAAAAAAGATAAACATTTAAAAAAAAAGGTTCATTAAAAAAATAAAAAAAAAAAGCCAAAAATGTTCTATTTGATGTTGAAAATGAAAAAGATTATATATATTATGAATAAAAATGTGAAAAAATAAAGAGCGTTTTATTTATTTAGTTAATAAAGCGGGGGTGCTTGAACTACAACCAGTTAAAGTCTGTGGAATCAACGAATCGTTTAATTGAATGCCCTCTGATTAATTGCAATCTGTGCCGCCGATGCTGATAAATCCAGCAGATCACATGACCGACCGACATTAAGCATATGGGGCGTGTCTAGAAATCGCCAAAGCATAAAAACAAGTTGTTGTTAGTCTAGTCTACAAATTGATACAGCAATCAGCAACTGAAATTTTTTAACTATACATATTCACATTCAAACGCATTTTGTTTGTTTTATATTATTTTAATCTACAAGTTAATATAATATAATTTGAAGCAAGCTATTCTTATAGCTCTTGTAATGATTGTAAAAATTTTTAACAGCATTTTTGTATATTAAGCGTGAATATTTATATTAACTAAATCGTCACTAACTGTTCAATATATAGTTATTTTATTGTGTATTTAAGTGAAGAAGCAATTAAAAGCAGCTGCAGTTTATAGCTTAGGTAGGCCAGCGGAAATGGCGCTCTCGATGCCGCAATGATCCTCGCCGCGCTTAATGCGGAAGAAACCATTATCACCCCAGTCGGTGTTCCACGAGTTGCCAATCAGCCAATAGGGGATCTTCTCATCACCCCAAACACCCCAGCCGAGTATGCGTATGGCATGACCGCCCAGCTCACGTCCATGGACATGCTGATAGACGCCTGTCTTGTATGTAATCAAATCCTCATAGACTGTAAAAGCGCCCTCGACGGGTCCGTTCGTCATGATTTCGCGTTGAATTTCACGTGGATTGCGATTCACCGAGTAGGACTTGCTGCCAAAGTGCTTGTCCTTATTATAGTCCACAGTGTAGCCGGCTTCGCACTGATGCTGGCAGCGTGGTGTGCTGCCTTGGCTGCATGGTGGCCGAGTGCCATTCGTATGATGCTCACAGGGTGCAATTTCATAAGGACGGCAGCCCTTTAAAAACAATGGCAATTTGTATTTAATGCTTACACAACAGAGCTGTGTTCTTAACAAACCTCATGAGACTCGTACGAGCCACCGCTAACAATGCCCTTGTGTGTCCAGTAGCTCCAGGCGGCACCGGGGAAGCCGCCATTACAGCCAAAACCGCAGGTATGGCAACAGGATACGAGATCATCGGCAGAGAAATGGAAATTGACGGCCGCTTTGGAATGTATGCAAACCTACAAAGATTTTCAACTCAGCAAATGTTTACGATTCTAAACAAAGAGCACACACACGCACACACACATGCAAATACATAGACATAGCATTGCAACGCAATTGTACAGTAATCGATAAGCAGAGTGATAAGCATTTTCTGAACTGCGTCAGCTAATTGTGTTTTTGGTTGTTATTTTTTATTTTACTTACACGATCGGACATTGCCTCAACGGCGCCAAAGGCCCAGCAGGAGCCGCAGGAACCTTGATCACGTATCTCACCAATGGTCGGACAATTTGGCCAAGCAGTGCGCGCATCAAACTCCTCGGGCAAGTCGCCACCATCGTCTTCAACCAGCTCTGGCATTACCACACGCTTGTCGGGTAGAGCAAACTTGTGCGCATCTGGATGCACACCCATCAAGCCGCGTATATGGTGATCTGACACGGCAGCATCGAAATTGCGACCAGGCTAGACAATGGATTAAATAGAATTCAGGTTGTCACGTCAGCAGCACAGGCAAAAGTTATTTCAAAGTAATTATATTTACCGTCCAGGTTTTGGCCTTGCTGCGCACTAGCTCAATAAATTCATCGCTTAGCATATGAGGCTCATTGTCAGTGGCTGTGGTGTTGGCTAGTGTGGCTAGTAGCGCCACAGCAGCTACGAAGAGTTTCATTTTAATTCTTACTCAAAATGGCCGTGAGTAAGCAAAATAGCACTAACTGTTTAAGTAAATATTTTGTGATGTGCAATATTCTGCACTCGTTGATATTGTTAAGCGCTCTGACTTATCTGTCAGCAAAGCAATGAATGCGTACTGCTGAGTATTAAAATTAAATACGACTTAGTGTTGTGACTTGGCTTGTTGTTTGTCTTTTTTCTTTTCAAAATCTGCGATTAGTAGCCTATCGATTGCTGTGCAGTGTTGGCAGCAATCGATAACATGAACTAGCTAAATTTAGACGTTTTTCTTTAAATACTATTTAACCGCTGTCAATAATCAATTTCATTAATGTGACCAAAATCTTTATTATGTTAATCTTGTATGGGGTTAAATTTGTTTAATTAAGCACTGCCCATCCTGTCGCAAGACTTACGCCAGGTGGCTTCCTGCTTGCGAAAGCCTTCTAGCCACCTGACCGTTCTGGTTGATGTGGCATGACTGGTAGGGGGTATGGCTCAACCCATTCTGGAAGCACAATTCTGGGAAAATTCTCGGGCACCACATCAACTATACGCTCGGTGGGCACACGCAGAGGCGGTGCATCAGCATCAAAGCCATAGAAATCTTCGCCTCCGTTGGCGAGCTCAAATTGACGGAACCATTCCTCTTCCTCCGGAGTTCTTCTCGGGAGTATAAATGGACGCCTTACTCGCTCAGCTGGTGCTGCGATGGGCTCAGGCGGCTCAACGATAGTCGCCGTTTCTGTCACCTGCTCCTCACCAGGTGCTGCAATGGGCTCAGCCTCCATGTTATCCCCACTTATTTCAACCTTTTCTTGCTCGGACATGGGTGTGATGACTAGTTGCTAGTACAAGCCGTGTTGCAACCACTTGCAGCGTATTATCCCGAATCCCGTTGCAGAAAAAATTCGGCAAGCTTTTTAAACTGTGGCCTAGCACTACACCAACGCTTGGAGCAACAGCTAATACAAACTGACTTGATTTTTCTAACTCAGCTCCGTTTTCTTATCCTTGAGAGTACATGAATGTTCGAGAGAGAATGTGTATGCGAGAAAATTTTATTCGAGAGTGACAAAATTAATGCAATGGTATTAGTGCAAGTGCATATTCTTTCGATATAAAACTGCATACATTATTTCCAAAGCGCATATTTTGAAAATATCCAGATTTAGCTAAAAAATTCTCTATCTTGGCAGCACTGCTGATGGATACGTACAAATACCAAACGATAACTGTTAAATAACATTTAAGCAACAGCTGTTAATGGATAATATTTGTTTACTTATCATGAGTATATCCTTGTACATATATGTATATGACTTATTTACATTGTTATGATGCAGACAGCCGAATCCCTTTTCCTTCAGTGCTATTATTAAATCGCTATCTTTAATTTAATCATTTAACCCTAATCTTTATTATGTGGATATTGTATGAGATTTAATTGGTTAAATTGAGCTGCGAAAGCCAGAGTACTCTTCTCTTCTAGCCACCAGTCCGTTCTGGTCGACGGGCCATGAAGACGGACACAGGCACAATGCCTGCGGGTGGCTGAAACTGTTGCATCACCTGATAAATATCAGGCCCAGTTTCGTTATCCTCGAGATGCGGCAACTGTAGATCCTCGTGATACTCGGAGGGCAGACGCAGAGGCGGCTCATGCTCGTCAAAGCCATAGAAATCACTGACATCCCCCATGTCAAGAGGATTGAACAAATCATTCTCTTCTTCCGGGCTCATTGGCTCCACTGTTCGCACAGCAGTAACAGGTAACAACCGCGGCTCAACGATAGGTGCCACCTGCTCCTCAGCTGGTGCTGAAATGGACTCAGCCTCCATGTTGTCCCCAAGTGGTATATTACCCACTTCCTGCTCGGGCATGGTTATGATGGCAAGTTGATAGCCCAAACCTTGTTGCAACCACTTGCAGCGTATTAAGTCGTTGAACTGTGGACGATTCGCTGGGCACGCAATATTCGAGAAGCTTTCTACCTGTGGACTAGCACTACACCAGCGCTTGGAGCAACAGCTAACACAGAACTGACCTGACTTTTCATATTCAGCGCCTTTTTCTTATCCTCGAGAGTACATGAAAGTTCGAAAGAGAATGTGTTTGCTGTGAGAGCCAGTATGATAAATTTGAGAGAGAGAGAGAGAGAGAGAGAGAGAGAGAGAGAGAGAAATTTAATCAACTGGCAGCTTATGGTGCGCAGTGCAATTCTCTATCTTGGCAGCACTACTGATGGACATGTAAAAATACCAAACGATAACTGTTAAATAACATTTAGGCAAACAGCTCTTAATGGATAATATTTGTTTACTTATGATGAGTATATCCTTATGTATGTATGACTTATTTACATTGTTATAATGATTATATTTAGCTTAGACATAGGGATTCCAATTGCTACCATCTTCAGGTAGTAAATTGTTCGTGATGAGCAGTATGACGTCAATTATCCACCAGACACCAACGCCTCCCATTGTCAACAGTTTGCCCACAGCTGTGCCAGTTTGTCCCAGGCAGAAGCGATCCATGCCAAGGAATCCCAGTAGCATGCTGTAAATCAACGTGGTGACAAAATAGTGATCCGTATATCGCACACAGGGTTCGCCATCCCGAAAGAATGTGCGTGCACCATAACAGTCGATGTCTGTGAAAACGGTGCACTGCACCTTGGTGTGCGCCACATCCTCATAAGATGAGCCGCCAAAGCGCAGACAGCCGTATCCCTTTTCCTTCAATGCTGTTTCATTGTTGCGATGATCAATGGGTTCTTTGCATTCCAGAAAGTCGCGGGGTAGGAACGAGCACATCACATTTGGCCCCAGCGGATTAAAAGTCGAGCTAGGCCCTGATGCAGATGCCGCACTGGAGCTTAACTGTGCTTGCGCCTGCACGGGCACCACAGACTGTACTTGGGTCTGCGGCTGCTCTTTGTCACTACGTGCCTGTATTGCGTCGGTCAGCAGGTTCGGTATTAAAAATGTAATTAAAACACTGTATAATATTAGCCTATGCTGCATTTTGGCTGTGGCTGCAATTGTTATTGTTAATGCACAAGTGCTGGTAAATTTAGTTAGGCTCAACGAAAACTCAATGGGCACTGTTAAGTAACTTAACAGTGTTATGTGCTATGTTATTGAGCTGACCGATGGCCATACTGTTTACTTTTAATAGCATCTTTATACAAAAAGGATGCATATCAATTTGTTTACTTATTAAAAAAAACTATAATGGAAATATTTGAAAATATTTGCCGGACCTGCGGCAACGACTGCCTGGAGGCACTCAATATATATGAAGATAGCGCCATGGTACTGGACAAGAAATTACCCATCTCGGATATAATATCGGCTTGCCTGCCGGCAAACGCTGCATTGACGGCGCTCAACAAAGATGATGATTATCCGAAACAAATTTGCCGTATTTGTGTAAAGAAACTAGCCATTATTTATGAATTCAATAATAAATGGCTTACAGCCAACAATGAGTTCAATGTGGCATTAAAATTTGAGCAGCGACGCAAACGCGGTCGTCAATCTCAGACAAGTGTATCCGCCATGGATCCGCTGCCCTTAGCATCATATACAGTGGTAGATGAAAACGATCAGCCGCTAGCGAAGGCGGACAACATTGTGTTCAAGTTCGAGCCTAATGAATGTAAGTTACTACACTTCTCCCTGGTTTCCAGTATAAGTATGTAAATATCATTGTAGCTGTCGAATTGGAGGATGTAAAGTCCGGTGGCTACATGTGTTCCTTCTGTGATGAGCGCTATCATACTCTGGCGGCCTGTCAGAAGCACCATAAAGTAAAGCATCGCCATTTACCGTTCACCTGGCCTAGTCCCAGCTAAGATATGTACACTACACGCATATACTAGTAAATTTGTAATTGTTTTACTTAGCTATGTTTTGTATGCATGTATGTGCTACGGCCGAAGCAGCACGAAAACAAAAACAAAAAAAAATAAAATATTTTTATACACTATGAATGAGTTTGGTTTAATCATCTTCATCATTGCGCACTTTCTGGGCACGTGGATCGTCATGACGATATACTACATAGCCTTGCTTGTAGCGACGATTGTCGCCATCCTTGGAGTAGTAGTTCACCAGGCCGATGCCAGCCATAACAATACCAGCGATGGCCATTGCAGAGCCGCCAACAATATCGGGAATTTCGTGCCAAGCACGCTTTAGCAGCGATGTTGAACCACGGGCGGCGGAGGCTGACATTGTTGAGCGCCTGCAAGAAATGTAAAATATGTAGTTTTGTTTATAATAAACTTTCTGTTTGTTATACTTTTAACGAAATATACGCGTTTCAGTTACACAACAATAGCGACCCAGACGTTTAGAGATGTGTTGGCTTTGACAGGAAATTATCGATGACACTGTTAGCTGCTATTAAATGAAAATAATTCAAGTTAACATTTATGCTCCTCACAGTTCACAGCTGCGCGTAACAGCTGTTAATAAGCTAACAAGTGTCACCATCTCTAGTTCAACATTTTGAATGTTAAACACAACAGCAAAATAATAAGTTTCTAAGCTTTAATTATGGCAAACGTAACTGGACGCGCTCTTCACTATGTTTTTAAGATCGGAGATCGTGCCAAGAACATATTTTTCTTTCGCACCATACTGGGCATGCAAGTAAGTGGCCCAAACGTACAAAAATCCTATACTGCTGCCCGACTTGGTAGCTTTCCATTGGATAGCGCATAAGATCACATAGAACAGATGAACATTGTTTTATCAGCAGCACATGACTTGCAAGTTATTTATAATTATTATTGTTCTTGCTTAGTAATTGCTTGTTAACATTCTCACGCTGTACTGCCATTCTCCATAGGTGCTGAGACATGAGGAGTTCAAAGAGGGCTGCGAGGCCCAATGCAATGGGTAAGCATCAGTGTTAACAGTTAATGTATGTACTTATATTAATTGTTTACCCACCTGCAGCCCCTATGACAATCGCTGGAGCAAAACCATGATGGGCTATGGCCCCGAGAGCGCTCATTTTGTAGTGGAGCTGACCTACAATTACGGTGTTAAATCCTATGAGCTGGGTGCATAAGCAATTACAGATTAACTCTTCATAATATATGCTATAACTATGAACATTTTCAGGCAACGATTTCGGTGGCTTAACAATACATTCCAATGAAATTTTGAAGCGCGCTGCTGAACATTCATATCCCACACAAAAACAAGATGAGCGCAGTGTGTTGACCTCGCCGGATGGCTATAAGGTTTATGTGGTGAATTCAAAGCCAGCGGCTGGCACAGATCCAGTTAAGCAGGTGGAGCTGCATGTCAGCGACCTGGCTGCATCGCGTAAGTACTGGCATGAGCTGCTCAAAATGAAACTGTTGGAGCAGACCGAACAATCGGTGCTGCTTAGCTATGGCAATAATCAGGCTGCGCTGCGTCTGCTCAAGCTGCAGGGCAAGGTGGATCGTGCTCAGGCCTATGGACGCATTGCATTTGCTGTGCCCGCGGCTGAGCAGCCACAAATACAAGCAGCTGTGGAGGCCAGCAAGGGAGTCATATTGAAGCCGCTTATAAAGCTGGATACGCCTGGCAAGGCATCAGTTACAGTGGTTATATTGGCGGATCCAGATGGTCATGAGATCTGTTTTGTGGATGAGGAGGGCTTTGGTGAACTATCGCAATTCGAGGCGGAGGGCGAAGCGCAGCTGGATAAGTTTATTCGCAAGGATCCGTTCCAGGATAAATAGCAATAAGCTATGTTTTATATATGTTTTTTATGTCGTACTTAAGCGGAAGGCTTCTTAAAAATCTTCGACGTGAACTGTAAATTTGTTTAAAAGTCCAAGTGAATTTAATTCTGAATCGAGTAACACATTAAAAATTGTTTGAGAATATAATGCATGCCCTATATTGTTAGAGGAATATTTTACAATACATGGCTTGAATTAACGTTAAGGCAATACATTAGCTTATTATTTATATAATTTATATAATTACAGCAGGCTGTAACAATTTTAGTTGAGATGTTAGATTAATTTTGAAGTTTACGTTTTAGTTTTAGTTAAATTTCGCACCCTTTTAGCCATTTTGTACTATTACTTTTTAGGAAATTTTTCTTTTTGTATCACTTGAACGGTTTCTTTTAACAAATTCCAAGACAACCATGAAGCTGGATGAGAATGCGCCCGCTGGCAAGCTAGTAGCCAATGTGCAGCCCTGGGAGCTAGTGGATTGGCCAGAGCAGCATCGTCGGAACATGTATCGCAGCTGGGCGCAATATTTTGCTGCCGAGCGGCAGAACTTAGCGGCCAGGATATATTTCAACAAGTGCATCGATGAGCACGCCGGTGATGATTGGCAAGCTTTATATTTGCGCAGTAAATTTCATCGTTCGATTGCGCTGGCCGGGGAGGCATTGGAGGATAGCAAGCGCGCCGTGGCAGTGTCGGAGACTACGGACACAGCGGTCAATATTGAACTATCGGATGCGCTTTACGATTTGAATCGCTTTGAGGAGCACAAAATGCTGCTGCATGATAATATGGCCAAGTGTGTGGGCCACTCCAAGGTGCCGTTCGAGCGACGCGTCTCGCTGGTTAATTCCAACTTTAATGACAGCGTGGGCGACAGTCTGGGTCCGTTCTTTTTGAAGAACTCTTCGCAACTGCGGCCGTACTATGAGGAATTGATCAAGTCGCGTGAGCCACCCGATATGCGTCCCATTTGGAAAATACTGCGCGAGCGACACGAGTGCGATACGCAGAGTGTGCTGGAGATAAAAAAGGATATGATTTCGCCACTGCAGGCAGCCAGACGGCAACGCAAAGCAAAAATCTACTATCAGCACTACTTTAATCGCAACTGGGTGGACATTGCGTTCATGCAACAGCTGCGCCACAATCCCAACGTAACGCTGAACAAATACTTCAAGTCCGGCCAAGAGCGCGCCAACTATCTCAACTGCAATTTCAATCGCGTAAAGACATTTACCCAAATGCTGCATTGCCGCAGCCCTGTGTACAATGAGACCAAGGAGAACATCGATGACTGGCAGAAGAACGATGCGTTCCACAAGGCGAACATGTATCGCATACAGTATCAGACGCGTCGCAACATGCTCAGCATACTGAGCACCATACGCTCCATACGCAAGCAAAAGGATACGCTGGTAAGTCAAACGAGTCGAAGCTTGAGAGGAGTTGTAACTTTAAACTTTTGTCTTGGCAGCGCCTGCGCAAATATGTGTCTGATGTCATGGGTCATTACAATACGATAAAGACGCTGCGCCTGATGCCCTGGAAAACAGAGTTCATGAACGAGGTGTACAATCATCTGGCCTTGAGCTTGTGCCAAGGATTTCGGCTGCCAAAGCAAAAGCTCTCACCCTACGACAACGATGCCATGTGCCATTTGCTGGGCATGCCCTCGCTCAAGCCCACAGAGCCGATCGAAGTGGTGTTTGGTGATCGCTCCACCTATGTCTACGACGATTCAGGTCCACAATTTGAAGCCACCAAGGCGTACAAGTAAGCTCAAGCTTTGTGCGCATATAACTTTGCTTACATTTCTGCATTTTGCTTTTAGGCGCAGCAAGGATCGCCTGGAGAAACGTTTGTACTTTGCCACTTTGCCCATTGAGCGCAGCTATTTGCTTTATGAGCTCGCCGACAGTCACATGGGTCAGCATCATCTGGTGCAGTGCCTGGTCTATGCTAAGCGTGCCATTGAAGAGGCACGCAAGTGCAACAGCATCATTTGGGAATTTCTAGCCACCATGCTGCAGGCCAAGTCGCATGCCGTGCTCTGCAAGTACGAGCGCCAGTCCGAGGTGCTCGATGCTGCCTATAAGCTGGCCAAGGATCTCAAGTCGCCCAAACTCTGCACCTTCATTGAGCTCTGTCGCATGCTCAATCGCGACTATATGACGCTACGCAAAATGTCGCAACTGGTGGCCAGCAAACGCTTGCGCTACAAAATGTCAAATCGCTCCAGCGGCATCACTCCTTCCCAGTTTTCGCCCGATCCTGAATTAGAATCATATGCTGCAGCCTGAGCTAAGGCAGCAATTCAGTTGTTTCACTCAATTGCTCAGCAACAATTTGTTCTTGTTGCTTGGCAGTTGATTCTACAGCATTTGCTGCTTTAGCTCAGCTCTCGGCATTTTTTAATTTTTAAATTATTAGAAATCACTTGACAAAAAAACAAAGCAAACATATACAAAATTTTATTGAATGCACAAAAAAAAAATCCAAAACAGATATTAAGAAAATTAATAATTTAAGCAAAGAAACATGTAATAAAATATTATAAATTAATTAACTTAAACATAAAAAGTAAAGCTTATGACTTTTTTGCAAAACAAAAGCAAACAAAAGCTCTACATATAATTTTTTTAAAGTTATATAAATATGTTTTATGTTATGTCTCAGCTTATTTAAACATATTTACCGTTTAGGCCAATGTAGAACTCATTAGAGTTGTCTTATAAAATTTCCATGCACTGCACTAAATTCTGTTGCTTGTTTACTCGCCAACGATCCTAGCGCGACTGCCCTCGACTGGCCTCGCTTACCTAGCCAGCCACCCACGCATTGATCGAAGCTGAGAGCCCAAGCGCCTCGCAGAGAGCGTGAGCGATAGCCATGGCCACGGCCCCGTCTTTGCTAGCGAGAGCAGCGCTGCTTTCGTTTGGCTGCCGCTCGCTCGATCGCTCTGAGCTGCGACTAAACGAGAGCGTCGCTGTTTTGTTGCTAAGCGAGCGCTAGACTCTGAGCATGGGAGGAAGACTGTCACTCAGCCCCTCTAATTTGCATACTAGCTACGCTCATGCTGCTAACTTTAAAAGTGACTGGGAACTAAAAATACCAAAACTTTATTATTGCCTATTAAAGCTGTTAAATTGAAAGTCTTGGAAGACTTGGGAGACTGGCGAATGACTTGGGTTGGCCACAATGTGCGATTCCCGACACAAAGTGCGGCGAGTGCTTAAAACTTTTCGCTCCAAATTGGCAACGACCTGCTAGCCTATTTAGCTGCATATACAAATAAAACATATGCAAGTGCTTCAATATTATTTTCGAGGCTTATTGTTGTTGCTGCTGTGTCCATCATTTGCAAGTTCTTTGCGCTCGTTTGCGCTTGCAGCTGCCTCGAGCTATGGGAGAGAACCTTAACGTTCAATGCAATTTGGGTTTATTCTCTGTGCTGTTCAATGTTTTTTTTTTAGTTGTAGCTGTTGCTGCTTTTATTTTTCTTTTTTTGCGGGCATTGCTGGCGTGGCCAATTATTTGTGGCTGTTATCGTTGTGGCCGTCACTGAATTGACTTGAATCGACAAACGGCGACTGCGATTGCTGAAGCGAGGCAAAGGCGACCTTCTTGCCGGCTGACCTCAATATATTTTGGGGCAATAAGGTTGATGCTTTGTGCACACATAACTGGCAGGTGGCATGCCTTGTTGTTTGCCATGCATTTTGGCAACAGATTGCACACGAAAGACGTCCAACAAATGGCGACAGTTGCAGCCTAAGCGCAACAGACATAGATAGAGAGAGAGAGAGAGGCAGCTAAAGTTTTGTTTGATCATTTGCTTTAATTTGAGTTTGCTCTTTATTTTTATTTTTTAATGACAGCCCAAGCATAATGAGCTACACACACACTAACACACACGCATATGGCATAGTGAGCACAAAACACGGTCTGCATTTTGTTTTGGCCCCTTGGGTCTTGCCAACTCAGCAATGTTCGCTCGCTCTCTTTCTCGCTTGCACTCGTCCAGCATTGACACAATAAAACTTTTTTCAGTTTGGTGTTTTCTTTTTTTTTTGCACTTTCATTTGCGCGCTGTGCCTGCCGCGCACGCCGTTGCGTGCAAGTGGCATCTTCATTATTGACGCATTTTGCTCTTTTGCATATTTGCGGCCGCGTTTGCGACAAATGAAGCGTTCTCGTCCAGTCGACGCTTGCAGTTGTTTCTCTTTTTCCTTTTTTTTTCGCTTCGACCAGCAAACATGCGACAATTCATCGATGGAAAACATGTCCCCATTTAACATGAGGCTAAGGACAGTCTGTTCGTTTCTCTGTGTGAGTGTGTGTGTGTGTGTGCATGCCAGTGGGTCATCAAATTGAATGAAGTCAAGTGCATTTCATTTAGCGTACTAATAAATATTATAGAGTGACAAAAGAGTGCAAGCGACGAGTTCAAAATTCCAAAATAAATATATCAAAATGGTAAATATTATTGATATAAAGTTGTTGCAAAATATCATTAGACAAATGGCATTTGAATTTAATAAGCATCAAATAATGAAACTATCAATGTGTATACAATTTATTTATTTAGCTCTTTAAATGCATTTTTGCTAAGCATAAGCAACTTTTTCTTTTGTTTTTATTTAGCCATTTGAATTTGGCCACATTTTTCTTATGGATCCATTTTTTTATTTGCATTTATTTAAATTGCACTTGCCGCTTATATTTCGGGCATTTTCGCTTTGCTATAATATCATTTGCTTTAGCATGTGCATTGTACTTATATACAACATGCAATTGTTGCTGTGGCTTTTAGCATAGGCCTAGCCTAGTCTAGGTGGTGCTTGCTGCGGTGTGGCGTTACTACTAATTTACGACTGACTGGCCTCTGAGTTCCTGCGACCACTCTCCAAAGACTGCGGCAAATGTCGACCCGACCCTCAACGTTGTACTAGGGCAAGCCACAGTGCGCGTTGTTAAATGAAAGCGGGCCATGAACAACAACAACAAGAACAACAACAACAAAACTAAGTTTATGCAATGATGGGATAAATCTTTTGTGAACGAAGCAATTAACTTGCAGGCTTGATAAATTAGATTTTTAAATATTTATGCTAGTAGTTAATAAGAAAAACGCAAAACTGTTCATTTATAATCTAAAATATAAATATACAAAAACTAAACAATTCTTTTACTTGGCTGAGTTTTGTACTTAAATGGAAATTGAAATTATATATGAGAAAGAGTTTGAATTATGGCAAGCAAACCCTTTTGTTGCTCACTGTACAGGGCATATAAATATGTTGCAAGTAAACCATCAGAATAAATGCGAGAAATTTCGAAAGCAAAAACTATGTTTGTAATCACACACACACACTCTTATACTGCATGCCTGTGTGTGTGTGTGTGTGTGTGTGTATAGGCGTGTCCTGGCATTAAGTGTACCCCATAGACGCATGCAATGCATTAGGCCCAGTTGGTTATGTCGACGCCCTCAACACAATCAATGGCGACCCACCAAGGTGCCATTAGACAAAAACAAACAATCATTGGGCATCAGACACGGCATCGGCATCACAGTTGGAATAATGCTCTCAAGCTCTGCTGTGTGTGTGTGTGAATTGTTGTATGCAGCAAAAACAAATAAAATTAAATTATTATGTTCCATGCAAATAAAATGCAAAAACGTCTCAAAATAGCAAAAGCAAATGCTCCATGCGTAATCAACAACAACAACAACAACAGCAACGAATTGATATAATAATCATATTTGCTGCTAAGCACAAGCAGAAAACCAAATAAACACATAAATAAATCAAACATGTAGCACAACAAATCTCTGTTGGCTGCTAAGCAAGCTAGAAATAAAACCATGGACTTGCTGCTCATCATTTTAATGATCATTATGCTAATAATCATCAGCATGCTTAGCCCATGGCTGGGCGAGTGCTGGGTAATAGGAGCAGCCAGCAAAATAGCCAAAATGGCAACAACAAATGTTGGATACTGCGTATACTTAATTTTTTGTTGTTCATTTCTTGCAGCCTTTTCTTTTTGCATTTTTAATTCATTTTGCGCTGTAGCTAAGCAAGCGTTTAACTTAATATTTAGGCGTTTATACCGCACTTAGGCCACAACTTGTGAGTATCTGAACTGAATCCAAAAGCCAAATTCGACTTGCACATTTTTGTAATCAACATAAAATCCAATCATCCGTCATGGAAAAGCAGACAGCAGACGCTTTTCCGATTTACTTCATGCTCAGTTTCTTTTTTTTATCTTTGCTGCTGCTGCTGAACCGTGGGCTTGCTAAAGGGCTAGCGGGTAACGTATTTTTTTGTTCATGCTTTTTCATGTTGCCTTTAAAAATGCCAAAAACGAAAATTTTGATTTATGAGTTACAGTTGGAAAACCAAAATATGCGCTGCTCATTTATAACGCGCTTAAATCTAATGCGCTCTCTCGCTTACACACGCATGCTGCTGTCTCTTTCGCACGCAGCGTCAGCGTCACAGCGTCACAGCGTCACAGCGTTCATGCGACGATATGTCCGACAGAATGGCGAGAGTTGGGTTACAAACAGTGTCTCAATGTCGTTGTCTTGTCTGCGTCTTGCGTTTCCGCTTCGTCTTCGTTTCGCCTTCGCCTTCGTCTTTGGTGCTGTAACAACTGTCTCGCTGGTTTGTCTTCTTGGCACTGTCCGCATCCGCCAACCGCCAAACGTGCGTAAAGCGACGCGTGTCCGCTTTATGATTAATATGCGCGACAACACAAAATACACGATAAATAAGCAGCCGCAGCGTTGGACAGGGCGAACCAAGAGTCTAAAGAGCAAGCGAGACAGAGTGGGAGAGAGTGCTAGGGGGACAGAGAGAGAGAGAGAGAGAGAGTGTGTGTGAGATTGTCAGTTGGGCACATTCGAAGCGGCAACACAAGGGCACACATATTATAACTTAATGCTCAGTGCTGCGCTCATAAGTAGGCAATACTTTTTGTACACGAGCATATACACGCACATAAACGTATATATATATATGTGTGTGCGTGTATCTTAGGCATGTGCTGCTTAATAAAACTTGTGCCATGATAGTCAGCAAATCATCTGTGCAGCAGTTCATAAAAAAAAATAAGCTTGTTTCCATTTATTAAGTTAGAACTTATTAAAGGCTGCTCTGCTTAGAACTCAGTGCAGCAGAACTTCATACAAATTGTTTCTCTAAATGTCAAGTACAGCTGCAGAAAATATCTGTTTAGCAATAATAGAATATATATAGCTGGGCATAAGCATTTACACTTGCTCAGTCTCAGGTCTCAGAGCTGGCTATTTTACTTTTATTATATGTCTTAGCTTATGTTCTCAGCATTGAAGCAACAATTATTTAAATATATATTTGTGCTGTATATATAGTTGTATAATTGAATTATTTGTTGCTGGGCAATTAATTCAATGTTAAATAATTTTTGTATATTTTATACAACTGGCTGCAACGGCAACAAAAAATTATGACGAAATATATTTTTATATATTTATGAACAGTGTGATCGCAATTTGATAAGAAAATAATACAGAAAGCTTTGGTGATCTCATTTTTAGACAGTGTCATCCATTTAGCATGTGTCAAGGCATTTAGCAGGAACTGGTCGGTGCTGAGCGATCGCAAGTTGCAATTAAATTTCATGCCAACAAAGCATTAAGCTTTGTTTTTTTTTTAAGTTTTTTTTTAAAGTGTTTGCAAAAAGTAACTAAAAGTTATTATATGTGTTTGTTAAATTTGTCTAATGACAATTTCGTAGCCTAGTGCCGACAGCAATATTAATTTATTTGGTTATTAATTTATTATAATGCTACATTTGTATTTGATTAAAAGCTGCTAATTAGCCATTTATTGTATATTAATAATTACACAATTAGCTTAACTAAATACTATAATTACATGTAATGTGCTAAGCAAATAATACAATTCGTATCAATTTGATCAGCAGGCGGGACAAACAGTGTGCAATGCTTAAAGCCATTTAAGCCACAATTGTTGAAAACAGCTGACCTCACTTGTGAGTGCAAAGGGTTTGCATGACTGTGTGTGTGTGTGTGTGTACTATGGGCAAGTTGCGCACATTTGTGCTGTCGACTAGTGCGGCGCTTGTTTTGCTAATAAATTTCCCATTGTGTTTTGCCAGCATAAAAGGCGCATGCTAGCTCGCTCTTAACTTGCTTGCTATCTCGCTCGCGCTGGCTGTCGCTTTGGCATACATTGTTATGGCAGCAATGCTCGTTGAGCTGCTTTTGTATGGCATTGTGACAATGGTGACCCATCTTCATCTTCAGGTCCAGGAATGATAACGACAAACAAACAAATTAGCACAACTGCGGCAAAACGCTTGCGCTCTTCCTCTCTGTCGCTCTCTGTCTCTCTCTGGCTTGTGCTCACACTTGCGCTTAGGAAGTGCAATTGCTCACCTTACAGCTCGAGCTGCAGCTGCGACAACTGCAATTCGAAATCAAAGTTGAAGTTGCAGCTTCTTGTCTGCACTCTGGGCATAATTTTATCGCCTACATGTCATATTCTATGCTATTGTCGAGCACTGTGCTCTATAGCGTTGTCATAGTAATGACTAAAAAAAAAAAGTAGTAGCAGCAAAATAAATAAAGAAAGCAGCGCGCACATTTGTTCACCAAAACGGGGCTAAAAACGAGAGCAACAAAATGAAGGTGCGAACTGACCCCTAGACTAGGTTGCCCACAGTTCTTTTGTTATAAATATTACTGCGTATAGCGCGCGCTCTCTCCCTCTCTCTCTCTCTCTCTCTCTCTATGTGTGTACTTTGTTGTTAGTCCTTTTGCTGCTTTTGTTGTATTGTGTGTTATGTTGCGGTCAGCTTGCTCCATTTTAAGTCTTTGTCTGTCCATACATATGTAGCTGACAGACGCGCGCGCTCTCTCGCTCTCTATCTCGTTCTCTTTCGCACCTTGCATGCACGTGCAATTCTTGCGCCTGTTTTTTGCACCTACTGTATGCATATATATGTCGCTCTGTTTGTCTGTGTGTGTGTGTGTGTGTGTGTTAGCCAACAAATATATATTAACGACACACACATTGTATAAACAAATGCCTGCACACCAATACATTTGCAACCACGCTTTCACTTCCACAGCACGTTGCACGTTGTTTGTTTGTGTGTATGTGTGTGTGTGTGTGGCATAGTTAAAATTTCGCTTGGGCGATCCCACTGTGCGCACCGTGCGACAGCAAAAGTGCAAATGTCATTCGATGCCTGCCGCATTTAAAGTATTATGGAATTAACATTTCTTTTTGTCGCTCGCTTGCTTTTTCTCTATATTTCTTCTACTTCTTCAGCTGCTCTGCTATTACTGTTTTTTTTTTTTTTATTTTTTTTGGTCAAATTTCTTTTTTTCTTTTTAGCTTTCTTTGCATATGGGCGACGAACTCTGCCGCTGGGCCTCTGCTTCATCTACTTACGGCTCTATACATATGCATGTCTTTGTGTGTGTGAGTGTGTATCTGTGTGTGTGCAAAAATTGCGCTTCCTTTTGTGCCGTCGCTTCACATTTTTCATTAGTTTAGTGGGTTTGTGGCACATGACAGTCACAGTCAGGCCGCACACACACAAACACATGCTCACACACACACACACACACACACACACACAACTTCGTGCTTCAGTTTTTAGTCTGCTTTATTTCGTAGTTAATATTGCGACCTCCTACTTTACATACCCTTCAAGCCAAATGTAATTCGTTTAAGCTTTTGCTTAATCTCAATTTATTTCACACATTTGTCTTTTGCAAATTAAGCAAAAACTTAAGCGCCACACCTTTGTCGCCAAATTCAATTTGTTTAACATTTTTGTTAATTGTTTAAGAGCAACGAGAACTGCTAAAAGCTATTAAATAAAAATTAAGTAGCAACAATTGCTTGTCAATTTTTTAATTTACTAATAATATAATTTAACTATAATACAATAAAGTTTTAAATTAAAGTTAATATATATATATTTTTGTTGGCAAGCCCAGCAAGCAATGCTCATGTTTTTATTGCTACTTATTTTTATTAATTTATTTATTTTTCCGCAATGCAATCAAGTTTGCTTGAGAGCATCAAGTAGTCCTTTAAATCGCAGCGAGCTGTGTATAATTTCTTGTTTTACTTGCTTGCATATTATGCAGGCCACACACAGACAGACACACACACACATACACAGACACAGGCACATAGATAGTGTGCAGCATTGTTGTTGCTTAGTTGTTGTCGTTGTACTCTCGTGTAGTATTATTTTACTCTTTGACTTGCATTTTCCTTTTGCTGCATATTTTGTAAATGATTTAAATTTTGTGTGCCTACTTTCAGCCAAGTAGCGAACAAGAGAGAGATAGGTAGAGAGAGAGAGAGAGAGAGTGGGCAATTGCAGCGTCAGTGCAGCATTAGATTAGAGCCGTTAAGCTTTAATGAAAGCTGTCTTTACAAAAAATGCAGCTTTAATGTTTACTTGCCAT
Source organism: Drosophila busckii (assembly GCF_011750605.1). Classification (NCBI taxonomy): domain Eukaryota; kingdom Metazoa; phylum Arthropoda; class Insecta; order Diptera; family Drosophilidae; genus Drosophila; species Drosophila busckii. The sequence continues at coordinate 9,173,017 of NC_046608.1, forward strand.
TAAAAAGAGACAAATAGCGCTGCAGAGCAAAAGCAAGCGAGAGACAGAGCGAGAGAAACATGTGCAAATTATTAGTTATGTCATTTATTTATTTATGATTGCTACATTGCAAAATAGCCAAGCAGGCATAAAGTAGTGAAAAGAGTAGTGAAAATGTAATGTGGTTTAGTCAGTCCGGCAGCGCTCTTGCTTTTTTTCAACTTATCTACAGACTTGGGCGGCAGCGGGGCTTTCGTTGTGGTTGTACTAATAGAAAGAAATCAATTATATATATATTTATTTGATTACTTTGATGTGGCAACTTACGTTGTAGTCGTCGGCGTCGTCGTCGTTGGAGGTGGATACATGAATCTCTTGCATGTGGCCAGCATTTGGCCTCGATTGTAAATGTTATTTGTCGCCGCATGGATTTCACTGAGCGCCTCTTTGAGTATGCTCTGAGCCTTAAGCACTTGGGCATAGAACTTGCTCGGCTCTTTGCGCAACACTATGGCATTTAGCAGCTTTTGCATTTTGCTCAGCTCAGCGGCCACAAGGTGAGCCAGCAATCTGCCACGCTCGACTCGAGAATGGCTGTCATCCAGTATGGGAATGGTATTCTCAACACCTATGCACCAGGTTTCGATTTCACCTTTTAGCGTTGTATATGGAATCCAAGCATAGCGCAGCGCTTCTGTTGTATTCAACGAAATATTCTCTGGGCGATGTATTAGTGCATCAACTGCGTCTGGCGACAGAAATGTTGCAAAGAAATCCAGTTTCTCGTTATATAGCTCAATCACAACTTCGGCGCTATTGTTTTGAACAAGTATTGCGCCCTCGGCGGCCGCGATAAAAGCCAACAGCATCAAAACTCTATCCATCTCAATGGCACGTCAAAGATTGACTGTGCTCACTGAGCACAGAGAAAACGTTTCCAGCGAAAGAATCTCTAATTTCTAATCTGTTTCGTTGCCAGCGAAAGAGTCTGTAATCTTGTTGTCTCTTTAGTCAGACGTCAGCGCGTGGCATCGCATGTGCCAAAAATTAAGTTCAAGGTTAGCTCCATTTCAATAGAAAGTCGTTAAAAGTTTACGCCGCCTCTGATAAGGCTGGCGATCTGCTCACTTCAATGGAATTGATTAACGAGCTTGCTGACCCACTTGCTTATCTATTGGTATTTACCATACATAGAAAGTATTACTAAGTGCAATTCAATTTCAAAATTTATTGTCAAGGTCATTAGGTCAAGTTATCAGCGCAGAATTGTCGCATGGAGACATAACTAACTAACCAACCGATAGCCTTTAATCTTGCACAGCCTGTTCCGTATCTGCATTGATTCAAATGAAATGGGGTTTCTAAATAATTTATTCACTTTTGTTTAACTAATTATATATATTTAATGTATATTCTTGGTATTTTGAATTTAACTTAATTTAAATCAAAGCAATTATTTTGTATTTAGTCTTTTAAATTCTGCTTAGTATACTAACTAACTAACTAACTAACCGATAGCCTTTAATCTTGCACAGCCTGTTCCGTTTCTGCATTGATTCAAATGAAATGGGATTTCTAAATAATTTATTCACTTTTGTTTAACTAATTATATATATTTAATGTATATTCTGGGTATTTTGAATTTACTCAATTTAAATCAAAGCAAATATTTTCTATTTAATTTGGTAAATTCTGCTTAGTATACTAACTACCTAACTACCTAACTACCTAACTACCTAACTACCTAACTACCTAACTACCTAACTACCTAACTACCTAACTAACTAACCAACTAACTGATAGCCTTTAATCTTGCACAGCCTGTTCCGTATCTACATTGATTCATATGAAATGGGCTTTCTAAAAACTCAATTGATAATGTTAAACAATATTAAATAATATTTAATGTAAAGTATAGCATAAAGACATGGTTAAATACTGAATTTATCTCAATTTAAATCAAAAGCAAACTATTTTCTTTCTAATGGTACATTCTGCTTAGTATAGGCCTAACATACCGTTACACTACCCGGGAGCTACACAACCAACTAACTGATAGCCTTTAATCTTGCACAGCCTGTTCCGTATCTACATTGATTCATATGAAATGGGCTTTCTAAATAATTTATTCACTTTTGTTTAACTAATTATATATATTTAATGTATATTCTGGGTATTTTGAATTTACTCAATTTAAATCAAAGCAAATATTTTCTATTTAATTTGGTAAATTCTGCTTAGTATACTAACTACCTAACTACCTAACTACCTAACTAACTAACCAACTAACTGATAGCCTTTAATCTTGCACAGCCTGTTCCGTATCTACATTGATTCATATGAAATGGGCTTTCTAAATAATTTATTCACTTTTGTTTAACTAATTATATATATTTAATGTATATTCTTGGTATTTTGAATTTACTTAATTTAAAGCAAAGCAATTATTTTGTATTTAGTCTTTTAAATTCTGCTTAGTAACTAACTAACTAACCGATAGCCTTTAATCTTGCACAGCCTGTTCCGTTTCTGCATTGATTCAAATGAAATGGGATTTCTAAATAATTTAATCACTTTTGTTTAACTAATTATATATATTTAATGTATATTCTGGGTATTTTGAATTTACTCAATTTAAATCAAAGCAAATATTTTCTATTTAATTTGGTAAATTCTGCTTAGTATACTAACTACCTAACTGACTAACTAACTGATAGCCTTTACTCTGGCACAGCCTGTTCCGTATCTACATTGATTCAAATTAAATGGGGTTTCTAAATAATTTATTCATTTAGTATAAGTAATTATATATATTTAATGTATATTCTTGGTAATTTGAATTTACTTAATTTAAATCAAAGCAATTATTTTGAATTTAGTCCTTTAAATTTTGTTTAGTATACTAACTAACTAACTAACCAACCGATACCCTTTAATCTTGCACATCCTGCTGCGTATCTAGATTTATTCAAATGAAAATGGTTTTCTAGTAATTATACATATTTAATAAATATACTTGGAATAATTTATTATTAATTTATTTAAGTTAAATCAAAGCAAAATATTGTATTTAATTTTTTTCTATCTGAGTGTTACATATATATTTTATATCAATAAACTTTTACTTCAAATATTTATTGCTCATTTAATGGTTGAAACTCAAGCTTATTAATCTCAAAGAAAATGTTTTACGATATTCTAAATTTGAAAGATTTAACATTCTATTTAACAGCGGCAGTTTCCAATACCTTTTGAACTTGAACGACAATGCCTGTATTATAATTTTTTCTATTAAAAAGTTAGCTGTATTCGATTGACAAATTAAAAGCAAAACTTTTTGAAAATGCACTCTAAACATTTTTGTAGCTAACTATTGTAATTTGTGCTTTTATAGTTAAAAACACAAGCATTTAATTTTTTTTAGTCTTAGTTACTTGACACAGATTCAGCTTTGACAAATTTAATATACTTAGATTGGCTGTAGGCAATATTCATTTATTTATGTATGTGCATCTGCATTGGTATAATAAAGTGTTATAAAAAATGACATAAATACATTTGCAAACTTTATTGTGAATAGGGTATCATTTTAAAAGTTAGATGAGTATTATTTTCGTTTAGACAAAGGGTAAACTGTACATATTGTGCTGATGACCAATTTTCTTTTCCAGGAGTTAAGAATCGATACTTTATAATATTTTCAACTCTTGTGATAGATTCCTGTAAATTAATGTTAGCACCGACTTGTGTATTCAATGCGCTGACAACGTGTTGAGGTCCGTTGTATAAGATACGCAAATCATTATTCGCTAAATTTGCTTGAATCAAATTAGCGTCCGATTGACATATGCGTGTCACCGAGAAATCTGTTGCTGGAGTGGTCTCGTAGGGGAATCTTCGTCCAATATCGTTTGGTGGTGGAGTAGATGTTGCGTGTCTCGTATAATACGCTCCTTTATTCCCGTTTCTTGTACCCGAGACGTTCGGTGGTTGAGTAGAGTGAGTTTTTTGGTAGTTGGTATCTTGCGTTGCCGTTAACTGGCTTCTTTCTCCCGAAACTGTTGTTGTATGAGTGCTTCTTACTTCTGGATTTGTTGATTGTCGAGTTGCATAGCTCGTTGCTAGCGGTTGACTAAATAAAAAGATAGCAAAAGAAATTATTAATAGTAGTAAACTTATGAGTAGATCAGTATAAAAGTAAAATATTATTACCCTGGGTTATGTGGCAACAATATATAGTGGATCGTTTCGCATTTGTTATATATAGCTGGAGTTATGTTTAGAGTATTGACATTCCTTGATGTATTAATGCTGTGTAGGGACTCTGTAATTATTTTATTTGCTTTCAATAAGCTGTCAGCAAAATTTAGCTTTGTTGTATTTTTTGCCGGGATTGGTCCAATGGGCAATTGTTTTATTAACTCCCACACATGGTTATTTAGATGTTGCGGCGGCTGCCCCTCAACTTCAGTTAATTGCACAATTCCGTTATATGATGTGATGACTGCTCTGAAGTCATAAATTTTTGCTTTCGCTGGCACTGACGGCAATGCATCCAAATAATTGTTTATCTGAGCCAATTGTGTCTTCACAGTATCAACTATTGCCCCACCAACAGAGGGAGAGAGACACCACTCTAACAACTGGCCCTCCAGGCTTGTATAGGAATTCGCAGCAAAACGTAGATTTGGTCGCACCTCGTCCGGTGAGACATCAATTTCATCTTGTGAAAAAAAAGTTTTTAAACTCTTGAATTTATCAATGTATAAGTCTAGTAATAATTCTTCACGACTCTCCTGCGGAGAATGATTTAATTTTCTTGAAGATTTTCCTGCTGCAGCAGCAGCAACAAAGCACAACAGTATTATATAAAGTGAATTCATTTCAATTATTTCTAAGCTACTAAACGAAACACAGAAATGATCGGTCATATATATGTGCTATTCATAACGTTAAATACAAGCAGAAGAATACATATACAGGCATATACATATATATATATATATATATACATATACTTCAACAAAATTGATAAGAGAAGAGATTATTAAATATATATGCGTGTGTGTGAAGTCGGAAACAAAAATTTATAAGTTATAAGCCTCCGTCAGCTAAAACAAATCTCAGTCTTGGTCGTCGTCCCGTGCCGTGCCGTATCAAATATATTCTTCTTACGATGAGAGCAATCGTATTCTCAGCCTTGTTGATCCTCAGCAGCGTGCTGTTTGTCGAGAGTATAAACTATACGCAAGCGAGTAATCTTACGACACTTCTTAATAGTATGTCGAATGTGGTTTACAAATATCACAGTGAATTTGATACGAAAGTTAAATTCGCTAAGTTACAAGAAGTTCTTACCTCAATTGACAAATCTATGCTTGACTACCAAGGCACGGCGAAAAAAAAATTGGATTCAGTGCGAGATAAGAATAGTGAAGCGCGACTCAAATACGAAGATTGTGTTGGTCCTGTCTTCCAGTGGTGTGTTTCGCTCAATAGCATATTCGAAATTGTGATCGGTCGATTGAATGCAGATTTAAATAACGAGGATAGAGACGCCATTTGGAATATAACTGTCAAAACTCTGAGTGATGGCCAAAGGGTTACTTATGATTCCTTGGAAATTTTAAAGGAAGTGCAAATGAAAACGGCTTATTTGAAAAACTCACTGGAGTCCATGTTGCATGATCTGCATGATGATTTTGGTCCAAATGGGTATTATGGCAAGCGCCGATCTGAGATAAATGAGCTAGCTAAGCGTAAAGTCCGACAAGCAGTTCGCTATACGATATTCATTTCAGGCCTCTTTGATGCGATCATTATAACTGTTAAAAGTAGGGTTGGCCACTCATTGTCTTTGCAAGCCATATTTATTAATGCTGGATTAGAAAAAGTCATAAATGGAGAAAAAAAGAAGCCGTCGTATTCAGAACAATTGGAAACCATTCAAGTGTTCTTCAATACTCTTAATGACAAAATTACGCATGCCAGCGAAGTTGCAACTGAGGTTAATAAGGAGTTAGAAGTAGATAAGAAAAATTTGTATGCACTTCGAGGATTTCTCAATGGCGCCGATACTGTAAGTGGCATTTAACGATAAGTAGATGACAGTAAGCTAACCACTAATCGTACAAATCTATTTTCAGAGTAAGCATTTACTCTTCCATAATCATATGCGGTCGTTACTTAAACCAAGCTTCGAAAACTTAAGTGGTCAATGCATTGCCTACGCAAAATGGCATGGTTTTGATTCCGATAACTATCCGGAACTCACTCATAATCGAGTGAGACGTCAGGCAAGCGAGCAGTGCCAGCATCAGCGATTGAATGCAATGACCAAGACGATTGGATCCCATCCTGCGCTTATCACACTTGAGGATTTGGCTTCCAAGGCCCATTTCATTGTGAACACAATCGATTGTGAGTCGCCCATCGTTGCGGAATAAGCAACCAACGTGGCTAGACGAATTTTTAAGCAATTAACAACATATTTAGCAAACATTATTAATAAAAGCGGCCAGCATTAAAATACAAATAAAATGACAAGTCTTGTTATTTTTGGCAAATTTTTTATAGATTTTTAGAGGCTTGTACAGAAAATGACAGAGGACCGTACAAGTTAGTTAAATGAGATTTGTGCTTAGCAGCCAGAATGAGTAGAAGCACACCCCAATCTTGATTGAATTATTATCATTAGTATATATGACAAAAAGCTTCAAATGTGTTGCAGAGCTACTAAACTGATAATAATATTGGACAGGAAATCAGCAGTTTGCCGCATTCGCGATAATTTTAATATAAGTAAAAAAAAAACTTTTTCTTGCTTGTATGCATAAGACAGAGTAATAAAATGCCGGAATTAGACTACTAAGTATATATAAACTTTTCAGCTAGTTAGTCTCACTCAGTCTTGTTTAGCTTGAGCCGCGTGCCGTATCAAACATTATTTTTTTTAAGATGAGAGCAATCGTATTCTCAGCCCTATTAATTCTCAGCAGCGTACTCTTTGTCAAGAGTGAAACGAACAAGTTTACAACATTTCTTGATAGTATGTCGAATGTGGTTTACAAATATCACAGTGAATTTGACACGAAAGTAAAGTTCGCTCAGTTACAAGAAGCTCTTACCTTAATTGACACATCTATGCTCGACTACCAAGGCACGGCGAAAAATAAATTGGATGAAGTACGTTATTTGTTTAGTAAGTCACGAATCAAATACGTAGAATGTGTTCGTCCTGTCTTTGAGTGGTGTATATCGGGTAACGGCACACTTGATCTTGTCATCAGTCAATTGGATGTACATTTAACTGACGACGATAGAGATGCCATGTGGAATATTGTTTTGAAATATGTGAATGAAGGAAGGACTACTTATGATTCACTGGAAATATTAAGGGAAGAAGTGCTAAAAGATATGGCTTATTTGAAAAACTCACTGGAGTCCATGTTGCATGATCTGTTATATGATTTCGGTCCTGATGGGTTTTATGGCAAGCACCGAGCTGAGCTATCTGAAATACTTGCCCAAAAATCGCGCCAAGGCATTAGCCATGATGGATTACAAAAAATCATAAATGCCACTGTTCCATTGTTCTTCAATACTCTTAATGAAAAAATTAAACATGCCAGCGAACTCGCAACTCAAGTTAATAATAAGTTAGATGTAGATAGGAGAAATTTGTTAATACTTCGAGGAGTTCTCTTTGACGCCGATAAGGTAAGTGATATTCAATAATAAGTATATGACAGTAGATAGACAAATATATAATAATTTCGAATCTTACAAATTTATTTTCAGATTAAGGGATTATTCCTCATGAATCATTTGCGGTTGATGGTTAAGCCAAGCCTAAAAAGATTAGGTGAACAATGCCTTGCCTACACAAAATGGCACGGAAGATATATGAAAGAGTAAAAATAAAAAGAAATATGCTAACCTAATTAAATAAAACGCAAATAATTACTTATTCAGCAAAAGTTATTAATAAAAGCAGCCAGCGTTAAAATAAAATAAAATTCAAAGTTTTGTTATTTCCAATCGAGTGCTTAGAAAAATAATAAAAAATATATATATATATAAACTAGCTAAGTTTGGCTTGGACTTAATTGGGTTAAAAGAGAATTTAAATACTGAGGCTGAATCACATCCGATTTTATGCCATTCTTGTAGAGTTCAATATTTTTATTTTAAATATAAATAAGCGCTTATATATAAAATGTGCTTACAGATATAATTTAATAGAAATCAGTCATTTCAAAAATAAAAAAAACAAATAATTTTATACATTTTTGTTTCGTTTTTATTAAATGCGAAAATTAGTTTTCAATAGTAACATTAGGATTTGAGCCTGGCTTGGATTGTAGAATAGAAATTTTCATAAGCTGCGAATCTGTCATTATTAGATAGCCCCATGATAAATAAGAATTACGTATAAACGTTGTCATTTGACTTTTGCACTCTTGCACACCGGATCCATTGATTTTGTCGAAAAAGTTTGCAATATACTTTTCATCCTGGTAGTACATTTTTAATTGAGATACACTCGATTTGGATAGAACAGCTTGACAGACTGATGATGTCTTTGTGTTGGTTAAAACTAACTTGTCTTCCTTTGATATGACGATTGAGCGAAGCCGCGTTCTCATCGGTCTAAGAAATTAATAAATGAGAGTCTTACGCTTAACCGTATTTATATTTGTACTTACTGTGGAGCTGTCACGTTAGCCAGAATAGGTTTGCACTTGGCGATTAAATCGTTTCTAGTATAAGCGTAAGTGGTGCCAGCCTCAATTAGAGCAAGCGATTCGTTAATTAGCCGCTTGGCATAGCCTATTTCGCCAGCAAATGTGGTTGTCACAATATATTCCTTAATTTTACCTTGCTCTTTCAATTTCGGCAGATAGGCAAACAGCAGCTGCTCTACGTGATCCGTTATATGACCTTCAGTGATTTCCATTTTAAGAACATCGCCCTTAATTGTAATCAACACGCCCAAGTCTTCAACAGCTTTTGGCTCTATGCCATTCATTTTTATTGTATCGTAATATGCTTCCATCTTCTTCAATTCATCGGTCACATGATATTTTAAGATAAAGTCTTCCGTACTTGAATCCAGATTGATGTCCTCCACTACCACTGTATTATTTAAGGATGTGCACCATTTGAGAATTTCACCACTCAGCGATGTAAACGATATTCGAGCATATTGCAGCTTTTCGAAAGTCTCCAGTGTTATATTTTCTGTAGAACGACGCAGCTCGTCAAGTCCACTGGGCGATAGTAGATCAAAGAAATTCAACTTTTCATTGTACAAATCCAAAATTACTGCAACACTATTCACTGAATCCTGTCCATTAGCTGTACCAGCAGCAAATATGAATAGAACAATTCCAACAATTATGTTCATCTCGGCGGTTGCTTTATGACTGAACCGAATTATACAAAAGCTTTTAATTTAAAGCTTGTTTTTGCGAAATCTATTTTTGCTGATAAGAAAATATAATTTTTGGTGGTTTATATATACATACATATATATCTTATACATACTTTGTTGCTGCTCAAATATTCAGACAGACAAACGTCTATAATGTTTATATCGCACAAAGTCACTTGATTAAGAATATACATATATACTTTATGTATATATTATATATATACAGCAACTAAGCCAACAGTTTGCCAGTCGTTAAAAATTTTCAAACAATTAATACAACAATAGTATCGATCAGTAACAATTGTTTAACTAAGCTCAGCTAATAAACATATATAACTGAACATTTGGCAACTTAAATTTATAAATATGTGTTTCAATATGCATGGCGACAGTTGATAAGCAGCCTTATTGTTGTTGTTGTTGTTGTAGTTATTGTTATCGTTATTATTGAATCATAAATATTTCAAAACATTTTTCTTTCCATACACAAGCGCATACAACGAAGAAGAAGAAGAATGTAGAAAAGCATACCACTTTCAATGAATATATCAAAACTATAAAAAATGCCGTAAAGTGTTTTTCAAGCATGGCCAATGCTCTCACCTTAAACACTTATGTGTTTGCCTCTGTGTGCGTGTGTGTCACATATATTCGCCCTGCTGTTTGCTTCGTAATGTATCAACAGTTAAAGATTCTTTTATTTTTTTTTTTCTAAATTTGTTTTACCATCATGTAAATATATATATATATATATATATATATATATATATTATTTCCTTGATTCAGCTCCATGCACTCTGCTTTGAATTTTCATTTTTATTTATTTGCGCATATTTGATTTGCTTGGCAGAAAGGGTTAGGTCCAGGGCAACCTTATGGCTTTTTATATGCCTTGTTTTGCTTGCCACGTGAAGCATATTGAAGTAGGCGGACACGGACACGGATGCCGACACGGACACGGACACGGACACAAACGCAAACCCAGACGGGACTCCATTCTGGAGCTACAAAACTTTTTACCTACATCAGTTGCCCCCATACGTCTATTTACTGTTTCTACCAATAAAAAAGAAAGAAAACACGCACACACACACACACACACACACACACACAGACATGTGTATGTATTAAGCATTGAGAGAGCCATATACATTTAGATAACCATCTAGTTGAAGGCGAAGCTCCTCCAGCACCAGCTTACATGGTTATAAAGCATATCTTTATACTTTTGGCCTGCCATCGATATATTTGTAGTGCCTGCTATTCTCATCTGTACTTGTGTATGTAAATCTGTGTGTGTGTGTGTGTGTGTGTGTGTTTGTGAGTGTGTTTGTACAATGCTGATTTAAATATCTTTGGCGAACTGTGGGTTATGCTAAATATTTATGCATGACTGCTTTTCTGTGACATCAAATAAATCACTTCTAACCATAGTTTTGGTTCGCAGTTTTCTTTTTTTTCTTTTCTCAGCATTGCTTGTGTTTTTAGTTTTGAAGCGCTGACCAGCAAGCAACATAGCTAAGAATTTTTAGCTTATAGTTACAAATATGAAATTGCAATTGCAATTAAATTAATTAATTCAAAATCAAAAGTCAACTACGCAAGGCATTGGCATTATTTCTTCATGTTGCGGCTAAGTCAAGTCATCAAGTATACGTCAACAGCTGCTGTTAACATAACATAGCCGGCTGCTGTCACTTAACATAAGCAGAGCAGAGCACAGAGAGAGAGAGAGAGAGAGCGTCGCAGTAAGCAGCGCTGCAATTTGCCTGCGCTTTAGTGCAATCACAGCCAAAAGCTTTCCCACTCTCTCTCTCTCTCTCTCTGGCGCTTGCTCTTCCTCTCGCTTTCGCTCTCCCTCTCTCTCTCTCTGTTTGTCTCTAGTGTTCTCTCTCTGGCTTGCTCTTTGCGTGTTGCAGCAAAACCATTTCCCGGTTGCTGCAGGCTGAAAATGTTGTAACTTTGCAGCTTATCCTGGAAATTACGTAAGCAGCAGTAGGAGCGACAACAACAGCAGCAGCAGCGGCAGCAATTGCAAAGGCCGTCAGCACGACGACTACTGCAATGCTGTCGCAATGAATAAGGCGGCAAATCAGAACAAAACTAAATGAAAAATATATCGACGACAGCGTACAAGAGATAGAGCATGGGCAGAGCAGGAGGCTGCGATTCCTTTCGCTAGCGATGTGCAGCAAGCGTCACGACACTTGCTCACTCAATTATCTAAAATATTATTAAACAAATATAATGCAACATATTTAGATGCTAATGCTAGAACTTTGAATTAAATGGCTTAATGGTTCAGTCAAACGATTGCTTCGTCGCCAGATAACATCTGCGCATCTCGAAGACAAGCGACAAAGTCGCTGCACCTTTGGCTAATGTCACGACGCGTCGCGTCGCAAGCAGTTAAAGCTCGGGCTCTACTTCCGTCTTGCCCTCTTTGTGTGTATGTGTGTGTCTGTGTGCGTCTAGCTACAAACACAAGTATATGTTTTAGTTTTTGGCAATGGCTTTAGCCTTACTGAGTTATAAGGGTAATGACACTGAGCCCCTTGTGTGGCACTTTTATTTATTTTTTTGTACTTTTTTCTACATACACATGTAGCTGCTAATCAAATTAATTAGTGTTGGTCCGCCACTTGGTCTTTTAAGTGCCATTGTTGTCAAGCTGATTATTCAATGATTTCATGGAATTATGTTTTTCATGGGACTTTTAGTTTCTATTCTTTTCTACGAAATTTACATTTTGTCGAAATTTAGCTTGAGCTTATGATAAGAACATGAAGTGATAAGAGCAGTTCATTAGCATATTATTTTTCTTATTAAATAGTAATTAAATCATATTTAAATTCAAATCAGCAGTTTGCCGGAATCGCCATAATTTTAATATAAGTAAAAATTAAACCTTTTTTTCTGGCTGTGCGTTGTATGCATAAAACAGATATAAAATACCGGAATTAAACTATATATATATAAACCATTCAGATAGTTCAGATAGTTAGTCTCACTCAGTCTTGTTTGGCTTGAGCCGCGTGCCGAATCAAACAATATTTTTTTTGAGATGAGAGCAATCGTATTCTCAGCCCTATTAATTCTCAGCAGCGTACTGTTTGTCGAGAGTGAAACGAACAAGTTTACAACATTTCTTGATAGTATGTCGAATGTGGTTTACAAATATCACAGTGAATTTAACACGAAAGTAAAGTTCGCTCAGTTACAAGAAGTTACAAGCTACCTCAATTGAGGAATCTATGCTCGACTACCAAGGCACGGCGAAAAATAAATTGGATGAAGTACGTTATTTGTTTAGTAAGTCACGAATCAAATACGTAGAATGTGTTCGTCCTGTCTTTGAGTGGTGTATAAAGGGTAACGGCACACTTGATCTTGTCATCAGTCAATTGAATGTACATTTAACTGACGACGATAGAAATGCCATATGGAATATTATTGTGGAATATTTGAATGAAGGAAAGACTACTTATGATTCACTGGACATATTAAGGGTAGTGCAAATAAATATGGCTTATTTGAAAAACTCACTGGAGTCCATGTTGCATGATCTGTTACATGATTTCGGTCCTGATGGGTTTTATGGCAAGCACCGAGCTGAGCTATCCGAAATACTTACCCAAAAATCGCGCCAAGGCATTGTTCCACTGTTCTTCAATACTCTTAATGAAAAAATTAAACATGCCAGCGAGCTCGCAACTCAAGTTAAAAATGAGTTAGATGTAGATAAGAGAAATTTGTTAATACTTCGAGGAGTTCTCTTTGACGCCGATAAGGTAAGTGATATTCAATAATAAGTATATGACAGTAGACAATATAATAATTTCGAATCTTACAAATTTATTTTCAGAATAAGGGTTTATTCGCCATCGATAGGATGCGGTCGTTTCTTGAGCCAAGCCTAAAAAGATTAGGTGCACAATGCCTTGCCTACACAAAATGGCACGGAAGATATATGAAAGAGTAAAAATAAAAAGAAATATACTAACCTAATTAAATAAAACGCAAATAATTACTTATTCTGCAAAAGTTATTAATAAAAGCAGTCAGCGTTCAAATAAAATAAAATGCCAAGTATTGTTATTTTTAATTAACTGACACTAATAATTATTTATGATTATTGCCATATACATATTTCTATGTGCGACTCACGCGCAAGATAAATGAAATGTTAGTTTAAATATTTTTTTAAATTCATTTTCATTATATTCAATGTTGAATTAATTGCTGGAATTTTTGAGCATACTGCGTGCTTTATAATATGCTTGGGCTGTCAATTGGCTGAGGTTGATTTTTTACAAAAATGTCAAAGTGTATATTGAAGTCATGCATAGGCTCTAAAGTTAGCTAAACTTGGCTTATTGTATTTGTCACGCGTATATATTTTTTTGTCTCTGCACTTTGTGTGTTGTTTGCAGTTCGTGTTCACTGCATTAGGCTGTGTGTGTTTGTGTGTGTGTGTGTGTGAGTTTTGTTGCTTTTTGTTTATTTAATTAATTTGAGCAGCGTGATTTTCTATACCTGTGCCTGGCGTTATCCCGAGAAATCATTGCTAAAGTTAGATTGTCTTTTGTCAGTTGGTACGTGCGCCTCTCTCTCTCTCTCTCTCTCTCTGTCTGTATGCCTTAGTTGTTCTCCCTTTTCAGTTCAGTCGGTGTCTTGTGGTCTGGGTGCTCTGTTATCTTGTTAATTGTGAGCTCAATTGTAATTTTGAAGTGCCTGGTAAGTTTCGCACCTACAAAACATTTTGCCTTAACAGCTCTGCTGTCGACTTAATTAGTTTGTTATGCCCAACTCCGACACCGACAACGAGAACGACAACGACAACGACAACGACAACGGCGTTTGCCCAGTCTACTAACTAGAGCACTTGGATTTTGAAAACTGATTTTGATGCTGCTGTTCCCACTGTCAGTCAGTCGTCCGTCGCACAGAGCGCTGTCTCTTTCGTCTGCTGCTGTCCAGAGCGGCAGCCACTGTAGCTTTGGAAGCAACGGAAGTGGTTTCACAATGGAACTTAATGAGTATAAGCGGAAATTTAATCAGCAGTATAAATAATGAAATGACAGTTGAATGCTTGACTCAAATAGCAACGACAGCCAGCAAGGCATGCAGAGATTTGTGTGTCTGGCAACTAGTTGGATATGGCTATGATCCTTGTTGCTGCCGCTGCCGTTGCTTTTGCCGCCGCTGCTGCTGTTCAATGAATCAAAACTCATTTGCTGCTCTTGTTGTAAATCAACAGCTGCTATTTGTGCTTGTCTACATGGGCAGCATACCTTGGTCAATTGGCTTTGCATTTGCCTGCTGCTTACCTATGCCAACCAGCCAGGCAGGCAGCCAGTTGATCAGGCTCACAACAAATTTCTTTGCACTTTGCTCTTATTGTTTTTCGGCAAACAAACGAACTAACCAGCAAACAAGCAAGCAAGCCAACAAACAAACAAACAAACAAACTAGCAAGCAGTAAAGGAAAAACAAAAGTTTTGCATTTGCAGCGCAGCGTCTAAGGAAACAATAGTCAAATTCAAATGAAGGCAGCGTGAAGTTGTAAAGGGTGTGGCCACTAGCTGAAGCTGACTGTGGGTGGGGGTGTGGTTGGGGGTGCTGTCTGCCTCTTTTTTTTTTTTTTTGATTGTGCTGTGCTGCGGAGCATGCAATTTGAATTGAACTTTTCGCAAGCAAATAAACTTTCACACACACATACACACAGCCACATACGCAGCATCATATGCATATGAAAGAGAGACAGAGAGAGAGAGAGAGAGAGAGAGAGAGAAAAGCGCAGTTAGAAATTTAATTTTCCAATTCATAAACAATTTGAGCAATAAAACCGAATCCAAGTATCAGTAATAATAGTGGAAATAATAAAAAATAAGCATGCGACAAACATAAAGAAGGGGGTTTCTATTTATTACGTTTTTATTTATTTTCGCGCACTGCAACGCCCAGTCACAGTCACAGTCACAGTTGTAGTCACAGTAGCAGCTACAAGTTCCAGCTCGTAGTTGCCCAATTTATACGAATTTCCATTTCTATGTCTTAGCTGGGCGTGTTTTGTCGCGCTTAGATTCGCTATTTTGCAATTGTTTTTGTTGCTCTTGGGTTTTCGCTTTTTATGGTTTTTGTCGCGCATAACGAATTTCCTGCACATAAGTCAAGTTATATGTTTTAGAGTTTTCTGGTCTAGCTGTGAACATTTGCCTAAGTGGGTTACTTACAGACAGCAAATAACTTGAGTTTGAGCTTAAAGCGTAGAGCTAACAGCTTAATTTGCCAATGCGACGTATACTTTATATATTTATGCACTGGTTAATTCGATTGTCAATGGGCTATAATTCTATTGCGCAGCTTGCTGATTGAGCGCAGTTTATTTAGTGAATTAAGCCATCAGCGTTCGCTATAATTTGAGCTACCCTTTGGCAGCAGCAGCAGCAGCAATAAAAATTTCAGGCAATTATCGACAGCGTCTCTCTCTCTCTCTCTCTCTCGTGTGTGTGTGACTCCAATTACGGCTTCAGTGCGTATGCATGCAACTGTAAGTGGATGATGTATACCTACATAGCTATATATACATTTATTTGAGGTTCGTATGTCGCAGAAAATTTGGGCAGCAACGACGTGTGGCTGGTAATCAAACGCTTAATTAATATGACACATCGCCACACGCACGCAGCAGCAGCAGCAGCAGCAAAGTTTGCGTGGGACTATTGCAAGTTGCATGAGTTGCAAGCGAGACAGCGCACAGGCTGCTGCTCGACTGTTTGGTGTTGGGGGGGTGTGTGGGTAGTGAAGCAATTGGCAATTGGCAACCGTCTGCTGATTTTTGGTGGCAACCGCCTGGCAACCGTTTTTGGTTTGGTTTTTGGCATATTACTGATAACAGCCACGGCCCAATGGACGTTGGGCTAACTGCAACTGCAACTGCGACTGCAGCGGCAACAACAAAAGCGACAACAACAATATTGCGCATGCTAGCACGAAGCTTTCGGCTTGCAGTAATTGCTTCATAATTGAACAATTATGCAAACGTGATTGAAGTGATTATAGCAGCGCTTATGGGCCTCGCTCGCCAGTGTTTATA
This sequence comes from Drosophila busckii, assembly GCF_011750605.1. Taxonomy (NCBI): domain Eukaryota; kingdom Metazoa; phylum Arthropoda; class Insecta; order Diptera; family Drosophilidae; genus Drosophila; species Drosophila busckii. The sequence continues at coordinate 9,189,531 of NC_046608.1, forward strand.
TCCTTGTTGTCGAACTGCTGGCCAGCTGCTATTTCCGTTTTTAAGGTACGCGGGCGCGCTTCGCATCCGCTTTAATGTCAACTAAACACATTTTCCTGCGCTTCCTTCCAATTATATATTGAACAAAGCAATACTATTTAATACATACCTATTTGAATGCAGCCGCAATTTCGTATGACAAAGTTAATGAGTTTTTTTTTATTCATAGCATACTTATATGGGCGTGCGTCAAAGCAATACAAATTTAAATAAAAATATAAATATATTAAATGCAAAAATAAAATTAAAATAATTACAATATATATATATATACAAATCGGCTGACTTGTTAATCATAAATATATATTTGCTTTATTATATATTATGCTATATAGTTTGTTTAGTTTGACAAATAATTTGCAGCAGCTATTTGTTTATATATTGTTCATACATATCAGCTGAGTAATTTATTTGTTATTTGTTATTAATTTATTATGCAAATTATTGAATTAAATTATAATACTTATTATTACTGCCAAGCAATTAAACTGTCAAATAAAAACATTTTATTTAATGTCTGCAACTCAACCGATTGCTGTTAAATATAATGAAATTATTAATTATTACAACTCACCCACCCACTTCACTGCATGTGGACGCGCCCACAGTTTCAGCACGACTTCCCACAGAAATTGATCGCAGTGCAAGGTGAGAGAGAGCGTAAGCGTCTCGCTTGAGCGTGAGCGACAGCCAATGCTTGTAATCAGCTTAAGTGCTGTCGGAGCGAGCGAGAGCATATGCATTCGATCGCTCTAAGCGGCGGCCGAACGAGCGTCGACGTGGAGCGAGCGTCTATCGTACGTTGGGCGATTTGGCGGGCAGCAACTGAGCATGAGAGCAAAACGGCCTGCAGCTAATTTAAAGACAATTATGCACTCAGCATTGCAGCAAACGAATATTACAATAATAAATATAATAAACATTTGTATACTTCATTTAAATATTTGTTAAATTTATGCGCTTTCAGTCGACATTAAATAAATAAAAAATATTTGTTTGCTCTTATTTACAATCTGCTATTATCAACAATACGTAAGCTATATAATTACTATTATACTAAAATTAATATTAATTTTGTACTAAATTTGCAGACAGTTCCTTTTGCAATTATTGAACTGCTATGCAATTCATTATAACTTTGATTGCTATTGAACTAATTTTTATCTACTAAGCTTGTCGACTTGCTTATCGTGAATGCTTAATTATAACAGCTATTACTCGAAGGCAATTAAATTTACGTTGTGGCAATGAAAGTAAAAATAATGCTGTGCCTATTTCGGTAGACAAATAAATTTTCAATTAGTAGCTCACGGCCATAATCTAAATTGCTAATGGTATGTACTAATGGCAATTTGAATGGATTTAAATGCATATGCCAGGTTGCCGCTACATTAGAGGCAAACTGCCGTGTGTTTGCCTGCATAAATTTGCGTGTGTGTGTGGTAGTTATCAAAATGAGGCATTGACATAAATTAAACGAAAGGTCGCTCGCTCAGTCGACTGACCAATTGACTGACTGACTGACTGCTGCTAAATGAGTGCTCATCATCAATTAACATGGACAAATGCAAACTGTAGGCCAGCGCGATAAAGCTACAGATTGCAATAGCAATAAGAGAGAGAAAGAGAGAAGCAGCGAGCGAGACGAGTGGCGACATTTTTTATGCGTTTAGTTCTCACTCGTTAGGCGGCTAATTGGCAGCCAGAGCTGTAAGCCAAACAAAAGCCAAAGAAATACCAGTAAAGCTGGCGATTAGAGCTATGTATGCCCAGTCAGGACAACACAATATCCTAACGACGTTAAAAGCGGCATTAAGTATCAATCATACAATCTCTCGCTCTCTCTCTCTCTCTCTCTCGCTCTGTCGCTGTCCTTTCTATCTTTATTTGTGTGTGCGTAAATAAAGCAAAAACAGAAAGAAAAAAAAAAAACAAAACGAAGGCAGCCAAAATTGAAGAGCTACGCAGACACGTGTAGCTGCGCGCTCGCTCTCTCGCTCTCTCTCTCTATCTCGCTCGCACGCTGTGTTGTGTATTTTGGGTGCGTGTTGTGTGATTATCGGTCGCTTGTTACACGTCTAATCTGTTAAATCCTGTTTACCCAAGATTACAAATCAATTGTGGCCAAACATAAAAACACATGGGGCTACAACAAATCGCTCTTTCATAGGTATATGGGGCGACGACGCCCCTAAACAACACGCACACAAATAAACAAAATTAAAGTCACATAAAACTACAAATGCTGGCTTGTCGGTCCGTCCGTCTGTCTGTTTGTTTGTTTATTGCTACAAGCTTATTAACTGGCATTTGAGAGAGAGAGCCTGCTACAAGTTGTGGCATACAAATATTACGCATACGCACACAAGTTTTGCAATAGCTTGTTTATTTTTATATATTTGCACAAGTTTTTATGGCCGCCACAGCAGTTGCACTAGCTTATCACACACACACACACACACACACACACAGAAAGTGCCTGCGCCTGTCAGCAAAAACGTTTACTTGGCTTAAGTTGCTGCTGAAAATTACGTATACGCATGCTGTGCATTGCTGACCTTTCTTTATGTGCCTTTTTTTGAAACGCTGATAACGCATAAGCCTTTCGGATTAATGCAGTGTTTAATGAACTATAGTTTTTGCATTTTAGCTGCCGTTGCCATCGCTGCTGCTGCCGCACAATAGAGCGTGACTATAATCAAATAATTGTTGATAAGCGCAGATAAAAAAAAAATGCATATCCGGCAGAAAAAAAGAAAATATTGCAAAATTACCATAACATTTATTAAGGTATTTGCATAGCATGCGCATGTGTGTGACCCAAATGAAAAGCATGCAAATTTAATATATAAATAGCATGTACATATATATATAGAGCTAGTATATAACGTAGTTATCGCTAAAAACAATCCGATAAATATTTATTGCGCGTATAACACACACACACACACACACACACAAATTGTTCGCTCAATTGTCGTGCTATTTAGTTATACATGCCGTATACGTAATTTCTTCTGGCTTACTGGCCTAAGGTTAGCTTTTCTTTTTTTTTTTGTGTTCTGTTTGCGGCTTGGAGTTGGGGTAATGTTCTCTCGTCACTGCAGCTGCCATTTGCGACTATAATTGATGTTATCAAAATATTGTATGTGGTATAATTTATCAATAAACAGCAATCGAGTGGAAATAATTTGATTATGCTTGATTTGCTTTTGAGCCATATTTGTGGTGTAAACAGTGGAAATTTGAGACGCACACCCAGTCACACGCCCACGCCCACTCCCGCCCTGTATTTCCATATGGCCAATTGTGTTTCATTTATGTAAACGATAAGCAGCTCAGCAACTGTTTACAACAACAAAAATTATTAGTTTATTAGCAAGCATGAAAAACACAAACAAACATACATATGTATGCGTGTGTCTGTGTCTGTGTGTGTGTGTTTCATTTGCCTTGTAGACATAATTAACGCGCGTTTAAAGCGCGCTCATTAATTAGCTCGTAATCGTTTAAATTGGCTTTAAATATTGTAATCTATAAAAGTGGTCAAAGCTAATATTTATTTATTAATTTGTGCGTTACAGCAGCTTGATTGGCTTAATTGCGGCTAAAGTGGCTTCGAATTGATTAAACTAAATAAATCTCAGCTGATAGCTTAGCGACTTTAATCACAATTTGTTTTGGCATAGGCAAACTCAACAAATAAATTGTCAAAGTCAAAGCACAAAGCTTAGTTAATTTAAATTAATAAAAATAGCTCTTAAATATAACAATTGTTAGTAATTCATTTTTACACAACAATAAAATTTGCGATTTGATTTTCTTTGAAAAATATTTTATTCCCTACATGAGCTGCAGGCTTCGCAGATGCAATGAGCATGGGCATATAACATTAATAAAATGAACAGCATACAATAAATAGACGAAGGATTCACACAACTGATTTATTTAATTATTTGCAGGATGCAAACGCTTGTGGCCAAAATGCAGCAACATTTGCATTTTTAACACATTTAACGCTCTTTCATTTCTTCTTTTCTATTCGGTGAATATCTTTGGACTGATTTGTTTATGACGAACTCATTCCGAAGGTTACGCTGATGCCAAAGGCTGATGAGTTACCAGATGTTAGTTACCAGTTACCCAGCTTACAAAATTTAAAAAAATAACAGACAGTCGTTATATTTGTTGGACTTAAGCTCGACTTTTAGCCTATAGTATAAAGAAAAGTTTAAGAAATATCAAACAATTTTTCTTAAAACACTTTCGAGCATTTCAGCTTTAGTTCTAGAATCTTCTAAACTTAAGTCTTTAACAAATAGCTTAAGGTTTTTTTTAAGTTATTTTAAAGTATTAGGCGCACTTTGCTTTTTAATTTTTAAAACTTTATGAATAATATTGCGTATTTATTTATTAATGAATTTAGCTGCGTGATAATGCAGTTAACTATTTAACATCATTGAACAAATTTATATGCCAAAAAAATATAATTCACTAAATATGGATTTCATTAATTTGCTGTACAAGATGGCAACATTATCAATTCAAATCCAAATGATTGGCTCGCCAGGCTGCTCCACAACTAGCGACGACTGCTTGGGCAGAAATTTCTTGGCCTTCCTGGCCGCAGCGCACTTACACCAAAGATAGCCAAGGCCATTGCATATGAGAGTAAGCAACATGCAGCAGAACAGCAGGACGGCAAAGCGCACCAGCCAAGTGACGCGCTCGTAGTCCATGGTGCACCAGTCCGCATAGTAGATGTGCTCAATGGCCTTGATGTAGGCAATGTAGGCGCTGATGACGAGTCCCTTCGGATCCTGCCAGTACGGCAGCGGCTTCGTAGCGTTCCATTTCCAATAGGCCAGCTGCTTCAGCTCCTGCAAGTCATAGGACACTGGCAGGAGGCGAAAGACCCCGTTCTTCACATGCAATATGCTGGGCAGCTTGCTCAGCGAGTAGCGTCTGATCACAATCTCCGTGTACTCCGGCTTCATGCTGGCCACCAGCACGCTGCAGTTCTCCCGCTGCAGCTCCACGGCCAGCTGCGTCCACACGCGATCGAACGTCACACAGGGAATGATGAATGGAGCACAGAAGCCCACCAGCCATTCGCCCTTCAGCAAGAGTTCCCAGCAATCATCATCGAGTTGCGTATATTTATTTGATTTTGTGCGCTCGCTTAGCTGGCATTGGTCCTCGGCTCGGCTTGCGCTGCTGTGGGCCAAGCACAATGCACTTAATAAAAATATTATTTTAATATTCATTGTTGCTTGTAAATTGACAAAATCGAGGTGCCAATAGTTTGACACAAGCAAATGCCAAATGCACACTTTGATAGAAAAATCAAATTTTATGTTTAACTATTTATTAAATATAAAATTATAAGTAAACAGCAAACAAAACTCAAGACTTTTTGAAATTTAATTAACATAAGGCAAGGCTTAAGGCCTGTGGTAGTGACTTGTGTGCCAATCGAATTAACAGCTCAAGCGCACATTGCTAATAATCCTGTTGCTGCTGATGTTGAAATTGAAAACTAAGAATGTTTGATCTCGAGTGACTGAGACAGAAATATAAAGCCGCACCCAACAGTGATGCAGTTGATTGAAGTCTGATGGATTAGAGTGGATCTTGCTGCTTGCAGTTTATTCGCACGGACAGGCAACTCAAATTGCCAACTTCATTTGCTTTTGTTGGCTTCGCCATGCACAACTTGCAACTTGATTTGCCAACTCAGTTTAGAGCGTAATTTGAATAAGATGCTACAGCCTCAGCGTCAGCGTCAGCGTTAGCTTATGCGCCTATGATGGCTTCATGGCCTCGCGCAGTGTAGTGTCTGCGCTTTGGTGTTTATAACGCCGTCCATAGTGTAGCAGTGGAAAAGTTGTTGGTGTGGTGGGGGGTTGGCTGTAGCTGTTGGGGCAGATACACGTGACTAACGTTTTATTACCATTTCTCTTCATTAATTTAATTTTTTCGTCTGCAGTAAACTGATTTCGTATGCAATTTTATTGTACTTTTGTACTCGTGCCTGGTGCGCGCGTTTGTTGTGTCGTTAAGCTCCCCGTATATGCCACTGCCACTGCCACAAACACAAACAACACTGCCGCTGCTGTTGCTGCCACTTGACTGTTTTTCCTGCTGCTGCTGCTGCTCGGTGTCTGTTAATTCAACGCAAAGCAAGCGCAAAACATTTTTTTTATTACCGCACCAAAATTCAAGTTTTCGCTTTGCCTCTTGTTATTGTTGTTGTTGTTGTTGTTGTTGTTAAGCAAAAGCAAATGCGCCAACTAAAGCAAGCTGATCCTATGCAAGGAGCTGGAGTCGGCTGCCGCTGCTTTGTAATCGAAGCTTAGCTACATATATTGAGACTCTGGGGAGCTTAGAACATTCATTCGTTCATACAAAAAAATTTATGCGCTTAAAGTTATGCTACACTTTTTTGCACTTGCTTTATTTGTATTACTTTTGAAAAATATCAAAGCCGCCGCCGCCGCTCAATGCCGAAAATTCATTTAATTTCAATGCCATTGTTCAGTTAGGGGTATATATATGATTTTGTTTGTTTGTTTTTGCTGTTTTTTATAGGCTTTCTTTTGACTTTTGCCGCCGCCGCTTTTGTTGTTTTCGCTTTGTTGCTTTGGCGGCCAATAGCGCAATTTTCTGCATTTGTTGTTTGCTATATTTTCGTTTTGTTTCTTTGTGCTTTGCAGCTTTAGCGCCTACATATGTATGCGTGTGTGTGTGCGTGTGTGCGCGCTTGTTTTTTGTGCTTTTGTATAGCATTTTGGGCTGTGCTCCGCAAATTGTTTGCATTATTTATAGCATATTTTCGAAGATTTATAATGAAGTCGCTGCCGCTTTGTTGGCAGCAGCTTTTCTAGCTTCATCTGCACTCAACTCAATAATATATTAATGAGCACGCGTGCTTGCTTGGCTTGGCTTGCGCATAGCGACCGAGCGACCGAGCCATTGTGCGTATGCGCAATATATTTACAATAATTTTTATTTACTTGCTTTGTTTGCCTGCAATTTGCTGTTTGATAAAAACTTCTAGCAGCTGCCCCCCTCCGCACTCTCTCTCTCTCTCTCTCTCTCTTTCTCTTTCTTGTGCGTGTGCTGGGCTTTGCACATTTTACGAGCAATTAGTTGAAAGATGGCGAAAGTACTTGCCAAGCATTTTGGAGTGCAACACAGCAGCAGCAACAACGTGTGGCATAAAAAACGAGCAAGCAGTGCTAAAAAAGTTGCACAATCATGCCAACTGGCCTGCATTCCACTAACATAAATATTTTAATACGCTGCCAAGTAACTAAGTGTAAATTGTGTGAGTGTGTGTGTGTGTGCCGTACGTCAGTAAAAATGCATCAAAGTTTTAACCACACGCTTGCTCTATATATATATAATATATAGACTTTATATATATAAAAACTATTGCACTGCCTTTACCTTAGTTTCGGCCCCAAACTCCGAGCGTAAAATGCAAAAAGTTAATTAATAAAACATCAAAAAGTTCAACGTTTTCTGTTACAACAAACTTTATATAAACTCCATGAATTTTACGCTTTTAAGCGCCAGCTTCGATGCCAGCGTCAACTGCTGCTGCTGGTGCTGCTGCCGCTCTCGGCATCGTTGACTTTGGGAGCTGTTCAAAAACTGTCTAAATTTTTCGCAATAACAACAACAAAAAATTGTTGTACAAAAAGAACAAGCAGCAACTAGCAAATGTTGAAATAGTTCATTTTACATTTTAAATGCGTCTTTTGCGAGCAGCAAGTTTCTCTGACAGACTTTCGTTTCGTTTGGAGAGCGGTGAGGAGACGCTTGAACGGCAAGTTGAAAGTATTTATTGTAAGCTGCACACAGAGCTATCAATATTACTTAACCCAAATAAAAACCTGAAATGAAAATCAAACAACGCTTTTAACTCGCATTGATACTGCGACTGACAGTTGAAAATAAAAGTTTGCGCACACTTGATATATACTTGATTGTTTCGCAGTGCGAAAAGTGAAAACATAGCTGCTAATGATAACTAATTGTTTTCATTGCTACTTTGAACCACTTTCCTATCGAAGGTGAGCGAACTGATTGAATAACAATTAATTACGCACAATCAAATGATTAAGCAAATAAAGAAATGAAAAAATAATGGAGCAGAAATAATTTCGCGTTTGCTCAAGAAGTTCTGCGCTACTTAAAAAATTATGTGTAGATTTTCATTAATAAAATAATAATAATTTGGCAAGCTATTTATTATTTTGTTTGCAATTATGTCAAGTCAAAATCAAATTGTTAAATATGTTGGAATTGATTGAAAGTAAGCCAAAAATAAAACAAAACATTTCCAATAAAATAAATGACTATTTACAAATACTTTGAGCTATAAAAAATGTTGTGCGTTTATTTGTATTAAAGTCACATTATTTTGATTTAATTCTATATTTCAAAATTTCAATTTTGTTGCATAGTGTAATCGCTTTTTTCTCCACCACTTCGCTGGCAACAAAAAATATTTGTATGTTAGCATACCGAGCACTGTCAAAGTGATTGACAGCATGCTGCGAGTAAGAAGCAGCAGCAGCAGGAGTGTGTGAAAGAGAGGGGGAGCGGCTTACGGCTGGGCAGCTTTCGTTTATAGACTGCTTAAGGATATATGCACTGATGTTGATTTGATTATAGCAGTTGCTGTATTGCTTCCTGTGCACAATTCACGGTTATTATCAGCGTCTGATATACGTGTGCATTTATTTTGTGAGTATGCGCATGTGTGTGTGTGTACACTTGCAATTTCTGCAGTCACGTTCGGCAACAGTCACGTCGCAACGCCGTTGCCGTTGCCGTTGCCTTCGCTCAACTTTGCTGCAGCTTTATTTGTCGAGCAGCGACAAAGCGACGTCCAAAAGTTTTGCGAGGCAGCTGCAAAGTTTTCCACTGCTTGGCCAGCAGTGTCGCCACATGCTTCAGCTACAACTACAACGTTAGCTTGCTCTCTATGTGTGTAGCTTTAATTGAACCTCGACTGTCCATTTAATTGGCTTGTGATTTGTGGTGCGCATCGCAAACGTATCAATAACCCAAATGGTTTGGGGGAACCGCACAAACAATTGCGAAAACGAGATGGCAACATATACAGATAGACAAAAAAAATATATATATATATATATATATGTATGTATATAAATTATTTGAAAAAGTCAGAGTCATTAAAGTAAAAATTGTTTTGGCTGTTTGCAGCTCTCAGTTTAGTGGTCAGCCTAGTTGACTTTGACCGCAACATCCACAAAATGTTAACTGCCAAAGCCAAAGCCAAAGCCAAAGCCATTTCTAGTTCGCAGTTTCACTAAACTTAAATTGTAGACCTTACTCCATACACAGTAGTCTGTGTGTATGTGTGTGTGTGTGTGTGTGTGATGATATATGTATATTGCTAGGTAGCTACGCTCGCACTTTGGCCAAAGAGCTTATGTAATATTTATTTTTGCTTTTGTCTATTTTTATAGCAAATCAGGCAAGCTTAATGGCTTGAACATGTCTAATAAATTGCTTTTCACCTTTATAGCTGCTTATCAATAGCATACAAACATATGTTCGAGACTTAATTTGAAGCTGTCGACAACAATAAATGCGAGCGCTTGGACTTAATATGAAAAAAATCCATAAGCTAAGCAAACTTGTTGTTTGAACAAAGAAAGTGGCAAGTAAAATATGCAAAATATTATATTGTTTGTTATTATAATACAATATCAAAATATAACATACATATAATACAAAAAAAAAAAACAAGCAATGCAGCAGCTTGAAGCATTTCAGCAACAACATTGAAGCAAAATTGTTCGCTAATTTGATATAAAAAGCTTAGATGTATTATAATTATTATAAAGCAAAAACTAAGAGCTAAAGCCGCAACTATTAAGAAAATATATGTAAAATGAATTGCATTTTAAAAAGTTTATTCAATTCAATTTGAGAATTTATGACAAGCAAAATGTTGTTTTAAATTTAAAAAGTAAATGAATGCAAAATAAAATATGCAATATATTCAAAATTAATGCTTTATAATTGTTGCATAATTGCAGCTTTAATTTAACAGCTCGCTAGCTAATTTATTTCAATTGCAGCCAAGACTCAATTTAGTCTCAATTCGTAGACTGTCTAATGTTCTAGCTCTAATTGCTGATCACACATATTTACGTGGCGTATGTGCAACAGGGAGCTGAGAGCTTATTGCTTATATATATATTTTTTTTGTTGTATTTAGTTGGACTCAACGGGTTGCATTTCTCACATATTTGACAAATGAAAGCGGCAACGCAATGGGAATTAAAATGGGTACGAACGTTAATGTTAACGTTAACGGGAGCGCGTTGTTTGGCTTTGCTAATTTAAAACTAACATCATAAATATTGATGCTGGTGGAGAGCGGGTGAAGCGGGTGGGCTGAGCTGGGCTGGGCGCAGAGTGTATCGCTAACGATGCCAAATCGCCGTTGAGAGCGAAAGCGAAAAGTATGACATGCCCCCTGTGGCTTTATTGTTCGAGTCGGGTTCAGCGACTGTGTGCGCTGCCAGCAGCTGGTTGCGTGTGCTGTTTGGCTAAGCGGTGCTGCGAATGAAAGTGGGTGGGGCTGGGTCTACTGCTGTTTTAATAATCATGGTTAAACGTCTTCCTGCTGGCAAACATTTGCCATACGCTTAGTTAACAGCTTGCCACAGGTAACTGACACGGTTGAGTGCCCAGACAACGACACTGCGTCCGCCCCAGAGCAGCAGCAGCCAAACAAACAGCAGCAGCGGCAGTGAAAGCTGAGCGAGGCGCAGCTGTAGGCCCATCAACAGCACGCGTGCAGCTTCCACTCTCCATGCTCTATCCCAGGGCAATTGGTCTGAGGCGTCAGCCCACGGCCCACACAAATGCTATCATTTTGCAAAACTGTTACAAAGATTAAGCGACCAGCACACAAAGCAAGAGAAAACCCAAAAACCAACCAAAAAAAAAAAATCAACAAAAATATGTATGATAAAGCGTAGGCAGCGAGCCAAAACTATGAAGATGAACCAAACACAAAGCAAAGCACAGCAAAGCAAAGCAAAGCAAAGCAACGCAACTCAACGCATTGGAACGCATAGCTCTGTGGCTTGGTGGGGTGGAGTGAGTTTGGTAGTTCGGAGTTCGAGCGTCACGGCGTGACGCGTCCGAGTTTCTGTATCTGTCTCCATAGCCTGGTTACAGTTCCTGTGCGTGGGGCCTGCTGTTACCGTTGCCGTTACCGTTAGCGTTAGTGTTACGCAGCCCGAAAATGATTGATGCGGCAGCCAGTGGCATGCGGCAAGCGCTTGCAGCAAGCGTCAGTTGCCGGTGTTGTGCCCCAGGCGAACAGCTTCAAGTTACTCTACGCTAAACAAAGTTTGTTGCTTAGAACAAACGTTTATCGATAATTTAATTGATTCTGTATAATGCTAGCTAAAATGCTGACTTAGCTGCTTGCTGCTTATACGGCGTATGCGTAATTTGCTTTTGACTTGAATTATTATTTAAAATTAAATAAATGCAAAAGCAATTTGAATTAAAAATATATAAAAAATAATTGTATAATAAATTGTAAGTAGCTGCGTATGCGCAATATTGAATTCGTAATACTAATCTAATACATTTCAAGCAACTTGTGCATTGTTTTGAGCTTGAGTTTGAGTTTGAGCTGTGTAAGCTTTTAATGAGCATAGTGGGCTTAAAGCAGAGCCGCCCTGCTCTTTGGTCTATTGATACGATTTAGGCGCGCTCTAAACTTGGCCCTTTGCTTCGGTTGTGGGCGTTTTGTTTGTCGCTGCAGCAAATGTTTGCCTTTAAATTAGACTTGATATTAGGCAAACTTTACGCCCCCCTCAAGCGTGAAGCGTCAAGCTGCTACAAAACACAGAAAACAGAAAAAAGAAAATGGTATAAAATAAGGGAAAAGCTTGCGAGCACGACTCGGGAGCCAGCATGTTTTTACGTGCTGGGGCCTGGGCCACTTCATTTTGTGCGGGGGGGCAACGAATTTTCGAACTGGACAAAAACTGAAGAAATTCATTTTTCATTTTGTGTGTGGGCTTGGGCTGGCGGCCGCACGTTGAGACTTTTACTTGTTAACGGGGTCATAAATCATGCGTAAATTTATCGAACGGAAAACAGCAAACAGATTTCCACAGCAACAGCAACAACAACAACAAGCGTATTTTTATTTATATATATACTTTTTTTGTATTTTTAATATTATTACTATTATTTTTGTTACGTTTTTTGCGCTCAACTCTTTCGCAGGCGATTTGTTTTGCTTGCTTTTAATTTCCTTGGGCGTTGCTCCTACTGCATTTGCCTAATGCTCGACACCGCCCGTTCCCGCCCCTCGCCTGCCATTGCGATTTGTCATTTTTGTAGCCATGCTAAGCTGATTTTTCGAGTTTTTATTTTTTTTTTTTGGTGGCCGTGCCACAGTCCCTTTGCGTCCACAACGAGCAAAGCCAGCAGCAAAACCAGTCACGTGGTTTGCACATAGCACAGCTTTTAGCCATTGATCGTTCGCTAGTCGCTTCGCTTCTTCTGTTACTTTATTTTTTTTTTATTTTTATGGTCTGCTAGTTGGTGGTACCTGTGTTGGGTTTTTAATGAAAATCACATCAAATCGATATGCAGCAAGCTGCTGCTGCTGCTGCTGCTCAGTTGAGGGCAGCGGCTCAGCTTCAGCCAAGCGCATCAGTGGCTCAGTCGCTAAAACATTTATCAATAGCACCCCCCCTTTGGTAAACTACGCACCTGGCATGCAAACACATAGCACAGCAAACACATAGCACACACATAAAAAGGCAAAGTTGAAACAAAACAAAAATCCTTTCAGCTGCTCAATATTCACTGGCGTATTGGCAGCAAAGGGGGATTAAAACGGGTTCTTATGGCCAACGGCCAATGGCCAACGGCCAATGGCCAACAAAATGCCATTGAATGAACTACAAATCTGGCGACTTAATATACCACAGATGCAGTTTCAAATTCAATGTTGCTCTTGCACTTGCTCGCTTGCGTATACTTGATAAATATATAAACAGCGAGCTGCACGTTTTTAATTTAAAGTTCATTATTTGCATTGTTCGCTGCTTTGCATTGCAATCATGAATTAATTTCAAAACTATTTTTATCACATTTGTGTTTAATTTAAATTCAATTTAAACTGTTTCAAAAGTTTTCTGACTTCAATCACATTTTATGAAAAAAGTTACCTATGTATGAGAACAAAAAGGTAGCCTGACTTTTATTTGGCGCGCATTAAATGCTTTTAGTACAACTTTTATTACAAATTACTTTGCTTTATGAATTAAAATAAATATAAAGTTAATGCATAATTTATTATTCATTTATGCACTGCATATGCAACAACTTATAAGCAATTAATTTAAATAAAATGCAAGAAACTAATTAATGTTTAATACTAGTTTCAAATAATTATAGACTGTCAATGAATTTTTTTCAATGCTATTTATATATTAACAGCTGCTTGCTTTTTATTTAAATGCAGCTCAAGGCTGGTTAATTGACTTGGCTCATTTATTTATAAAAAATTTCATTGCATTGCAAAATTTGTAATTGCCAAGGATAAAAGCAAGCGAGAGCAGCCTAATGCCTTTTAGATGTTGAAAATGCAAACTTGTATATAGATTAATACTAAGTGTATATAGTGCTGGGCCCTCAACTTATTTGAATACTACGCGCTTCATAATTGCAGCTGTCAAAATGTTGGCCTAGTTTCTATTATAGCCATAAGTGAGTTTAAGCCAAGTAATGGCTGCTGACCAGGGTTAACTTCAAGTGGCAGTGGAGTGAGTAAGTCGCTTAGCGTCGTTTGCCTTTGTCAAGGGCGAGCTGCAAAAATATGTATAAAAATAAAAATATTAAGCTGCTGCCTGTCACTGAAGCACACAGCAAAGCAGCACAAAGGGTAAGGCGGGGCGGGGCGGGGCGGGGCGAGGGGAGCTAGAAGGGTTGAGCATCTGTCTGCAGGCAGAGAAACACACAGCAGAATTTTGCAAGCGACAAACACACACAAACACATGCACACGCAGGCAGCAGCAGCAGCAGCAGCAGCAGAATAACAACAACACGTATACGACACATAAGCCGCTGGACATTCGTTGATTGCCATATCCTGTCTAGCGTGCAATGCAACCAATTAGATGACCTGCATGTCAGCGACTATTTCAAAAAACATTCCGCCCAGCCACACGAGCTTTTGTCCATATATCAAGTATACGCAGCATGTGCATAGCATAGGTATGGATATTTGAGTTGCAGTTAGAGTTGGTTGTGGCGCATCGTTGCATACTGCGTTTAGCTTAAAATGTCAGTGCAAATAGCATTTTTTCACATCGTTTGCTTTACATTTGGCTGCTCGTCCATACGCACATTTGTGGCCGTCGTCGTCGTCGTCGTCGTCCGGCGTTAGTTCGTCATTAGCAGCAGCGGCAGTGGCAGTGGCAGTGGCAGTGGCAGTGGCAGCAGCATTATAATGATCGTCAGCTGACCAAAGTGTAGCAGGTGTTGCAGGTTTTGGGGTGCAACCGAAACATTTGGCAGCTAATGAAAGACAACAGCGTTCGCTATAATCAACATATGTCAGTTAAATGCAACCACAAAAGCTCGCAGCTAAACAACTCAACTAACTCGAAATTCAAATTTTGTATGGCGCCAGTTGACAGACAGTTTGGCCGCTGCAGCTGCAGCTGCAAATTTAACACACACGCAAACTGCAATTTGTTCATTAATTAACTAATTTTGCGCAACTGAACTTCGAACTGCAAACTGCAAACAGCGCGCGCTGTTTTTTGTTTTTTGTATTTAAAGCGTGCTGCGTATAATTTTGTTTTGCTGCTAATTATGCGCCGAATATTTTTAGTGTGTAAATGCGTCAACAATTTTGTGCGCTGGCGAAAAATAAGAATTTCAATTTCCTTTAAGCGGAAGCGCCGCTGTCAGTTGCGCATTTTGCGCCACAAATCATCAACTCTATCGTAGCCATGCACTTGCCAACAACTGGACGCGGTCTCTGTCGCACTCACACACACAGCAACAGAGTGTGTGTGTGTGTGTGTGTGTGTGTGGGGTTAGATTACAACAAGTGTTGCTTGCTAGCCATTCATTCAGCCAACAATAAGCGAGCAGGCAGACCAGATGGCCAGCCAGCCAGCCAGCCCAGCCCTGCCCCAGCTAGCTAGTCATCCATCCATCTAGTCAGTCATCAGTCAGGCTGCTTTTTGCGTTTGCATCCTTAGCAACATTTATGTTTGCATTTTCGGCTCGCCTTTTAATCATTTCTCTTACGTAGCGTTCTACGTAGCTTCCTTTTGCTCTAGAGAATTTATTGCAGCACAAATTGTTTAATAATTGCAGCGGCTCGCTCAATACTTTATTAAAGCTTCAGTTCAGTTCGTAGCTAAGCTAAGCTGCTCCTTGGGGGCGTAGGCAAATTGGTTTTGCATGCGGTCGCGCAATCAAGTGGTAAGCCCCAAAAACCAAAACTCTGTCAACTGCACACACACACGCACACACACATACATATATAAAGGCTAGGCATGTTCAATTTTGGCAGCGGCACAGTCTACAACAGTTTGCCATTTGCTGCTGCTTGTTCGACTGTCTGAAGCTCTTCAACGATTGTTTGAGTTGACTTGGCAACGCTTTAAAATTCAAGCTGGCGAAAGTTGCAGCAAGACTGACCCACTAAGCAGCTAAAATCAGGCCACATATACACGCTGATCGCAGCTTGCAACAGTTGGCAGCCAAAGGCAGCAGCAGAGCTGCAACTTTTTTAATACGCAACACGAGTGACCCGCTTGCGGACAATTGAAATTGTAACTTTTGATTAAATTCGCCTGCACAGGAAATCGCACAACGTGCCACACACACAGAGACAGATACAAGCACAGCTAGATATAAAGCCAGAGCGCGTCTCAGGCGCAGGCAAAGGATCAACTTTTTGCGCTGCACTTTTCAATTGCATTTGATTACCTTGTTGCGTGGCAGCCAATGCAATGTCTCGTCGCCTGCCTTACAAGACTTTAACGTTCTTGCAACAGCAACAGCAGCAACAGTCTGCTGCATTTCAATAAAGTTGAGTTCACCCCTTGCCTGGCCGCTTGTTTGATTACCACTTGTGAAATCAATTTGAAAACTATTTGAGCTGCAGCGAAATATTTCCATTGGCATTTTCATTATTATTATTTGCCACCTTTTTGTGCAACATGCAGCATTTATTTATTTGACAAGCTCAACAGCAATGCTCACAAACATTGCCACAACAAAATTTTTTTGCATTTTGCTTAAATTATTAAACACAAGTGCTTAAGCAATTTTTGATCAAAAATATTTCAAGAGTAAATGATATCAAAACTGTAAACAAGCACTCACAAAATGTTTTTTGTACACACACACGCAAAGTAAAATAAAATCATTTTCAACAGCAGTTGCAACAGTGTGTGTGTGTGTGTGTGTGCAGCTTGAACTTTATTGAATTTTACAATTTTGCACACGTGTGCGAAACTTCGTTGCCAAAGCGCAAAATTTTTTGTAATTGGCCAATTAAAAGCAATTAAGTCTGCCTCTAGTTCAAGTCTATATAAATATAATGTATATATATATTAAATATGGCTGCTTGCCAAGCTTATTTGTTGCTTAATCTGTTATCAATCGGCTTGCAATTCGATCAAGCGTATTTAATTGCATGTTCGACTTTTTAGGCTGCTGCTGCTGGCTTTGACTTGTAATTATTTGGAATTGGAATACAATAAACTCAACTAATTGCATGTGCGAGGCTTACATTGCTATTGTTGGCATA
This sequence comes from Drosophila busckii, assembly GCF_011750605.1. Classification (NCBI taxonomy): domain Eukaryota; kingdom Metazoa; phylum Arthropoda; class Insecta; order Diptera; family Drosophilidae; genus Drosophila; species Drosophila busckii. Next base: position 9,206,434 of record NC_046608.1, read on the forward strand.
AAAAGATTAGCAATATAACAAATTTGAAATTGCCTTAAGCTTGTTGCAATTGCCTGAGCTGCAAGCTAAGGATTAAAATTATAAGTGTAATGACAAACAAAGCTAACTAAGTCATTAAATTAATTGTAGAAAATAATAGTGATAATCAATTGCTAAATACGCTTACAATTAGTTGAAAAATAATACAAGTTTGTCATAAAAAATTATTTGAAATAAACTAAAGAAGTGTTTGTAGATAATACAAAAGCTCGGCGTTGTATTAATTTAATTTTAACTAAGCAAGCATAATAAAGAATAATTTGTTATATATTGTCATTGTCATGTCAAGCAATTGCATGTCGCTTTGATTAAATTACTTGCTTATGTTGCAACTTTTAAATTAAATGATAATGATCATTGCTCAAGCAATTTTATATCTGCTGCTGATTAACTTGAAAAGCAGCAGCCAAGTTAAGACAATAAAAGCTTTAATCAGCCAACAAGCAAATATTTGCATTAAAATATTAAATAGCTTTATTCAATCAGTGCGCATATTTATATTTTTCATATTATTTATTAATTTATATACATGGTAACATGCACATGTATGTAAGTATATTTTTTTTTGTAATTGTCTGAAGTGCATGTTGGCATGTTCTCATAGCACATAGCACATATGTATACGCGTCTGTCTGTACGTCTGTCTGTACGTCTGTCTGTCTGTCTGTCTGTCTGTCCGTTGAGCATGCTGCCGACAGTCGAGTGTTCACTGCCTTGCATTGTAATCATTGAAATGTACAAATTATAAATTACCCATAATGGGGCTTCGTTGGCAGATTGGACAAGCAGAGCCGAGAAGCTCTAGGATCAGCGTACTCGCACACACGTACGTACGTTATGTATGTGCCTGTGTGTGTGTGTGTGCATACAATGCAGCAGTTGCCGCTGCAACGACGAGCGACAATTTTGGTTCATTATAAATTTCCTTAATATTAATTCAAAATGTTCAGGCGCTCCTGTGTGGACTGCAAGTGTCTTTTGACTGTGTGTGCGTACGTGTGTGTGTGTGTGTGTCTGGCATAGTGCCTTACATATAGTGCACACATTATGGTCGCTGCCGCTTGCCAGTTGCCACTAGCAGCTGGCAATTGCATGCAGCTGCAGCAGCAGAAGTTGAAGCAGCTGCAAGCGCATGACTTTGAGTACATAGGCATAAGCATATAGCGCGTATATATATATATATAGTACTATCTCACTCGATCTTTTTGTGTAAGTAATCATGTTGCTGACAGCATTGTTGCCGCAGCGCAGCGCACAAGTCGCGTTGTATACTAAATTGTTGCATGCAACACAAAGAGTCCGCACAAAATGCAAAATGCAAAGAATAGAATACGAAAAGAAAAGGTAAAACGCCACAGCAAGTGATGGGAATCCAGCAAAATTCAATTGCCACATAGTTATGCATATGCCATAGTCCGTTCTATGTGTGTGTCTGTGTGTGTAGACAATTCACAAATTGAACGTACAAAATCACATTAGCTGCAGCAACACTGACTCGACTTGACTTCGACTCGAGCATGTCCTGTTTTCAGTTCTGCCGCTCTCTCTCTCTCTCTCTCTCTGTCGCTCTCTTTCACTCAATGCGCGTATGGCAACGTCTTCGCTTGTTGCAGTTGCTGCAATAGAGTAAAGACCACGTTGCTGGCTTATTTGACCGAACACGTACACAGCCATTGGCATTGGCCAATTTGCCTGCTCTGCGCCTGGCCAAGCGTCACCCCACTGCGCTCCCCTCAGTCAAAGAAAGCGCTGAAAAAGAAATGTGAGTTTTACTTGAGTATTGATTTGAATTTGCTGCGCCTAATTGCAACGAGGCCAGGCACGAAATGCAAAATGCCCTTAACACATTTGCGCAAGCCAACGCAGCGTATACGTAATTTATATAAATCTCAAATCGGTTGATAAACTTAGCTTAGTTAAAGCTAATTCCAGCGTCGTATATCATTTTATTATTTATATGCCAACATATTTGGTCTACGCGGCGTATGTGCAATGTTTTTTTATCAAAATAAATTTAATTAGCAGTATATTTATTGCAGCATACAAATAAGTAAATGTGTTGGCAGCGTAATGAAGCATTAACAGCTTAGCGTTACGTATACGTAGTTTGTGTTATTATGAAAATGAAGCTAAAAGTTAGTGCTTTATAATTTAATTTTATATATATATTCAAGCAGCGCTTACTATATTTGTAGAAAATGGCTGTAAAAACATTTTTAAGTTTTGCATAATTTTGAAAAATATTTTTTTGCAGTGCAAAACTAAAACTGCAATGCAAGCATTAAATATTTGCGTATACGTAATGTATGCAAGCAACAAAACTAACGTTGCGGCTTATTAAAAGTCAGCGCCTTAGCTCATATTAATATTGCGTGGACTCAATGCGCTGCAGCTACGCGGCGTATGCGCAATGTTTACTTAACTTTAGCTTAATTTGCAAAGTTTATTAGCAAGTCATTGGAAGTGCACATAGATTTCTACGCCATGAGCTGTTGATCGCTGCAGCTTAGCGTTGTCTCATCAACAAGCTGAGCGCGCTGCAACAAACACACACACACACACACACGCATGCTTGACAGTTACCTGTGTGTGTGTGTGTGTGCAAAAAGGGCACAACAACGGCAGTTGGGGAGGCTAAAAAATGAGTGGCGTGGCTTGGACGCCATTACTTTGAAGTCAACATCAATCATGGCTGTAACGAGGACAAGACGCTGACTGAAATGCACACATGTGGCCCTTTTTTCTTTTGGCCAGGACCTCTCTCTCTCTCTCTCGCACAGTCAGTGAGTCAGTCAGTCAGTCAGTTAGTCAGTCACTGCTGCCCCCTTCCCGAGGCGACGCGCTGCGCTAGCAACTCGAATTGTAATGACACAACAATTTAAAGTTTGTCGCGGATGCTGCAAAACTCAGTGCTAATGGCGTCAGCGTCGACTCATCATCATGCTGCTCTGTGTCTCTGTGTCTACACAAGCTATGTGTGTGTGCTCAGTGTCTGTGTTGTTGATGACGGCGATTATTTGCGCCATGAACACATGAAAGCAGTTGCAGAAGCCAAAGGTGCGCTCCACTTGCTGTTGCCGCCGCTCTTTCCGATGCCGTTGCCGATGGCCTCTACCCCAAGCCCCCAACCCCACACTCGCCTCTCTCTCTCTCTCTCTCTCTAGTCACACAGTCAGCCTCTGATGACTGTGCAGCAATTCAAACTTTAAGCTGCCAACGTTGACGTCGAGAAATGCAACTGTGAACAGATACAGCGTATATGGCTATAGATACAAGATACAAGATACTTGTTCAGATACAAGATACCATGCCAACGACACACACACACAGAGACAATTACAGACACAGTACCGTTACACTCAGATGATACTTGGGCAATACAAATTGAAATAGGTTCCATGCACTCAACAACGTTCCTCAGCCCCGCTGCTGCTGTTTGTTGTAGCACTATTAATATAAATGAATTATTCTAGAGGCTTTCTCTGGCTCTCTGGCTCGCTGGCTGACTGGCTTGATAGATTATATGATGGATACGCCTTAACGATGCTGCTGACATAGATGACGACAATGTTGACGAGATGACGTTGCAGACATTTGCGCCACAACAACTTGCCCAAAAATTTACGCACACGCATGCCAAAGGCAGAGCCACAGCCACAGCCCAAAGCTGAACATAGCCAAAGCCAAAAAGTGCAAAATTGTTGAGAAAGGTAGCGCAAGTTGCTACAGCAAAAGAAAGAAGTAAACATATAACAAATGCTCTTGACAATTTATGTGGGCGTTGCACAGAGCTCAGAGCGCCTATTAACAGCTCGTTTAAATTAAATTGAGCTTAGCTGTAAGCCATAGAAAGAGAAAGAGAGAGAGAGAGAGAGAGAGAGAGAGAGAAAGAAATAAAGTAGGCAATGACTTGGACTTTGAAATTCAATTTGCCACAAAACTTGCCATAGGCACAATATGAAAATAAATAAAATTTCAAATAAAATATAAATGTGAGCATATTGTAGCAATAAAGCGTTAGCTGCAATTAAATTGAAATATTTTTGTTAATAAATAAATAATTTCAAATTGTTGCTGGCCAACTGTTTTTATTTGTTGCTTTGTATACAAAACTAAAGCTCAATACTAACTTATGCTAAGCACATGCGCTAAGGGCTGCTAATTTGCCATTTACATATATAAACATCATTTATTTTCAATACACACACACACACATGCACGAGCAGAGGCACAGGCAGCAAGCAGTTAACGCCTAAGGGTCAATTATGCTTTGCTCGTAAACTGACGGCTAACAAGCTAAAGAGCTAATCAATGCAATTAATTAGTATTAGCAAAAGTTTGCCACTCAAAGGGCAAGTGGCAGAGCAGATCAGCGGAATGTTGTGGCAAGCCAACAGCATTAGCACGATCTAAAAAACTTGTGCTTGTATGCGCGCGCGTGTGTGTGTGTGTGTGTGTGTGTGTGAGTTGTGTGTGGTTGGCTCACTTGGCAGGAGGTCCAACAATTATTTGTGACCCCAAAAGAGAAACAATGCGCTGCTGCCTGCTGCAACTGGAACTGGGAACTGTTTGAGCTTGAAGATAAACTGTAAAACAAAGAGTGAGAGAGAGAGAGAGCGAGAGCGTGTGTGAGCGAGCGCGAGAATGAGGTAAATTGCAGGCATATGAGCTTGATGCCCGCCTGGTGCGTGCCAGCGTAGTAAATGACTGATGGCTGCTTAATTGTCTGGCCAAAGCTATTGTGTCTTTAAATGCGAGCATGTGTGTCTGCCTGTGTGTGCGTGCGCATGTGTGTGTTGTGCCTGTTGTTGAACGTGCAGCGTTGCTGCTGTTGACGCCTCAAACATTTGACTTAGACATGACAAAGATATGCAGTCAGTGCTCTAAAGCAATTACAACAACAACAAACAAATCAAAGACACTGCAAATTCACACACGCACACACACACACACACATGCATTGAAAAACATGAACAAATTCCTAGTGTATTTAATAGTCATGGCTAGCTTCATTTGTTGCCAGCATTGTTTTAAGCTCAGCTTGCTGTTAGCCGTGAAGTTATTTTTTTTTTTTTGCTAAGCTGCTAGGTAGGCTGACTGGCTGACTGGCTGGCTGGTTGGGTGGTGGGCTGCCTGGCTGGTGGTTGTATAAACAAATGTCTAGAAAACACCGCATGGCGATGATTGTGACGACAATGTTTTCATTGTTCGCTCTCTCACTCGCAGTTTTAAGCCCAAATGCCTGGCATGTGGCACTCCAAGCACTCCAAGCCACATGCCCCAATATCAGCAGCATCATCTCATGTTACGCATAGGACCACCCTCAGTCAACTGGTTGGAACCCAAGCCTATTGCACAGCTGCCAGCAACAATATTTTACCGACTGTTTGCCTTTTTCTGCTTGCAGCACTGCTTCCTATTTTTTCTCGCTCTCTCTAGCTCTTACTCCATGTTTGCATTTAGCTGCGGATCAGGAACTGTTGGAGACATTGCTAGCAACAGCAAACGACAACAACAACAACAATTGTCATAATAACAGCAACAACAATAGCAAGCTGTGCAATTTTGAGCTTGAAATGCAAATAATATAAATAACATTTAGTAAATTGAAAACACATTTAAATAAATAAAAAACAATGCATAGTTTGAACTAAAACTATTGCAAATACAAATAGCTCAAAGAATTGTGTAACAATATTCAAATTATTAAAACAAATTGGCAGAACATATGAAAGAACATTTGAATTGAATTTCATTTTTAGTAGCAATATTTATGTATTGTAGCAATTAAATTCGTTTAAATAATTGCCTCAGTTTCTTTTTCTTTTTCTATAAATATTAAGTTTATAGTTTTTCTTAAAGAACAAAAGCAAGCTTAGCTGCATGCTATTAAATTAAATCAAACTATGACGCAATTTATAATATTAAATGTAGTTTTTAAATATTTAAAATATATAAAAAAAAATGTATTAAGCTATGCGCTTAAATTAAATCAAACTATGGCGCAATTTATAATATTAAATGTAATTTTTAAATATTTCAAATATATTAAAAAATGTATTAAGCTATGCGCTTAAATTAAATCAAGTCTTAATTTTGAAATATTTAAAATATATCAAAAAATGTAAAATGCTATGCGCTTGTATATATAATTCATTTTAAGCGATCAGCACTGCTTAACTATGCTATACACACCCATGTACAATCCATTAGTAATTCACATGTGCCTGTCTCCCCCACCCACCCCCTCAACTAGGCTGCTGCGGTTGGTGGTCTAGGTTACATATTATTGCAATCTTTATTTGACTCTAGCTGGGGTTGCAGCCTGTGCCTGACGCACTTGCAGCTGCGTTGCTCCACTTGAATTTCTTTTTATGCATATTTGTATTTGTTATTACCGCTCTGGTTTTATTTTTGCATAGCTTTTGATGCGCTTGTCTCTGCGTCATGTCAGCTGCATGTGTGTCCCCAAAAATTCGTTGCTCTCAGCTCCAGTCTGTGTATGCCTAATCCGCTCTGCCTACAAAGGCATTTAGAGCCAGTGTTCGACAAGGCGCAGAGCACTAAGTGCAGAGTTTATGTTGCTGTTTTTGCTGTTGTTGTTGTTGTTGTTGTTGTTGTTGCCTAATGAATGTGGGCGAGTGTACACAGGCGCAGGCACAGGTGACAAATTCCTGACAAAACAAGAGCGCAAAGCAAAAAATTGTTTTTCATACTTTCTTTGTATTGCATGTGCATGTGTTTGTGTGTGTGTGTGGATTGCTGTTGCTGCATTTGATTGTGAAATGCGCTCAAAAGCGGATTATGCTCGAATCTCATGGCAGCAACATTTATGACATACAACAATGAAGAAGCTTGGCCATGTTAACTTTTTCCAGTTGCTGCTGCTGCTGCTGCTGCAAACAATACTAACAATCTTTAACTTCAGCCAGCCCAGCCCAGCTCTGCCCATCCAGCCACCCAACGCTGAGTGCTTGGCTCTCACTCCAGTTGCATACAATGCAATTTCAGTTAGTGGCCACAATTTTGTTTAGTGTATTGCTGTAAATATTTGTATTCTTTTGCGGCTGCTGCTGCTGCTGGTCTCATGCATTGTAGTTACATTTTCGCGCACAAGCCACCGCTCCAGCCACCGCTAGCCACATGCACTAAGCAGGCGAAGCGACTCGGCCATAGCCCCACACAGCAGCCAAATTGAATTGAAAAGTTGAATTGGATTTCGGTCCCTTGCTGGTGGCGTGTGCTCGAAAAGCTGCTTAAAATATTAGTTACTTGTTATTAAAAATATTACCGCATAATGTTTGTGCCAAATATTGCATGCAAAACTTTCACTGCGCTTGCAAAAATAAAAAAAAAAAGTTTGCATATTAAGTTGCATTTGCAGCTTAATTTTTTGTTTGAAAGAATTAAAAAACTAAGCAGCTTGTATTACAAATTTTATAATAATTAATATATGACTGTTGCATACTTTTATGCGCTTAGGGCAAATATTTTCAAAGTCTGCCAAAGACTTGTAAAATATTATTTATTAATTTATACAAGCGTTTTTTTTTTTAAATACAGCAAGCAAGCATTTGGCCTTAAGCTATTTATTTTGTTGAATTGAATTTCTTGCCACTTGTGCAGTCGTTGACATCTGAGTCATGGTGCACTCACTCATTTTGTGTATTATGCATTTAAAATATATAGAGAAATGCATGCAGTATTTGAATGGTTTTGTATAAATATTTACTGGCAGGCACCTGCTAATGCATGCAGCTGCAATGAAATATCTTAATAAACAAAGCTCTGTCAATGAAACACAATGAGGCTAAAGCGGAGGCTGAGGCTGAGGCTGAGCTCAAGCAACAGTCTTTGTCGCATAGAATAAGCTGCCAATTTATGGACAGCTCAGTTGCAAGCACACACACACGCACACACACACACACACAGAGACAGAGATAGAAAATTCAGGCATATTTATTTAAAAAGGCAAACATAAATTGTGCATTGGCATATGTTCAAGGCAGGCCAGGCAGCACTCCCTTGAGTAACTCACAAAAGGCTATCGCAGGCTAAATGCAAAAGCCAGATAGATAGACAGATAGTTAGATAGATAGATAGATAGATAGATAGTTAGAGAGAGCGGCGAGTTAGAGTTAGAGTGAGTTGCAGCATAGGTTTAAGTTTAAGTGTGTTTTGCTTGTTTGAGCAATAAAATTTATTGTGACCATAAATTGTGCATGAATTTTATTGAATTAATTAAATTTATAATAAAATTGTGTGTGAGCCAAGGAGCCAAGAGAGCAATCTAACGAGTAGTCGTTGTACTCGCTGCTTCAAATTGAAATGTATATTATTTTGAATTGATTAATTGTGCGCCAAGTGAGCAACTAACGAGTAGCGAGTAACCAAACTACTCGTTGTAAGCGAGAGCTAAAGTTGAAATCTTAATTGCACTCAATGCTATATCAGTAACTTCAATTCATTGAAGGGCAGCCAGCTGCAGACTTTGAGTGCGCCAGAGTCAGCTTCATGTCGCCGTTGCCGTCGCCTTGTTGACATGCTACAAGTTAAATCCATTAAACCTACGAAATGGAAATTAATTTCGTGCGCATCCACATGCAATTTTTGGTGTTTTCATTATGAGCTGCAAAGCCTGCTGCTGCTGCTGCTGCTGCCGAAACGCGACAGGAGCAGCCAAAGTGGGTGGTGGGTGGTGGGTGTTGGGTGTTGGCTGCGTCTGATGTGTCTGTGATTCAGGCAGTTTGAGAAAGTGAAATGAGCTGTTTGTCAACGGCTGACGACTGACGACTGACGACGACTGTGGACTGTGGACTGTGGACTGTCGACTGTCTGACTATGTGTCAGTGGCCTGAGCCAGAGCCAGAGCTTGGGTCTGCTACTGCTGCACTGTATGGAGTAATTCCCATTACGACGTTAATTTCAATGCCCAGTGTGGTAGTGTGGTCGTTGACTCCGTCCGACTGCTAACTAAATCAAGCACTGCACGTGGCACTGGCAGTGGCAGCATCAGCCTCAGACTTCGTCTCAGTCTCCAAGCTGTCTGGCCGTATCTGCTGCTTGGAGACTATCGCAGCTCATTTCTTGCGGCTGTCTCTCTTTTTGGTGCGCTTGTTTGGGCATGACAAGAGACAAGAGACAAGAGACATGAGCAATGTGCATTGGCGATAAGAGAGAACACGAGCAGCAGCAGCCTGTAATTGGCCCAGGCCGCAAAAATCAAGCGACTGAAGCGTAATGGGCAATAGTTCAATAACTTTTTGGCATTGCCTCTTAGGCAATTGCCCGATGACTTACTTGCTTATCGATTTGGTGTGCTAAGCGTATATGGATGGCTAGGTGTATATAATTAGTGGCATGCTACGCTATAAACTTGGCCGTACCCACAAAACTTAAAGGCAATGTATAATATTTTTTGTTGCCCAGCCAAATGGCCAATGCTCCCCAAAGCCAACTACTTTGCCACTTTATGCCCAGCTACAGCTACTATACTATATACCCATAACTACATATGTAAGTTCAATACATATATATACTGTGTGTGTGTGTGTGAGTACCTGGATACAGCTGGGAGCTCGATGCTGCCGCTATCATTGCACAAGTGCGCAAAATTTTGGACTCAATTCACGTGCTTGGCTGCCAAAACTGTTGGCAGCCGCCTCAGCCTCCAGTCGGCGGCGCAGTCGGCCAGCCGTCCGCTTCATAAATTTGCACATTGACTCGCTTACAGTTGCCAGCCAGTCAGCCCAGCCAGCGAGCCAGCGAGCCAGCCAGCCAGCCAGCCAGCAATTGGGTATACACATCCTCGACTATTTGTATTTAATTCGATATGAGAGCGCTACTCATAGCGCTAGCTAGCACTGCCTACAAAAAGTATTTTTACACATCCAGCTAGCGACACCTCCCCAGTTGCAAGCGCAAGCCTGGCATCGCATCCCATCGCATCGCATCGCATCGCAGCGCATCGCATCGCACTCAAGTGCACTGAAATAGTTGTGAAACACTTTGCCAAAGATGAAAGATAAACCACACAGGCAATGGCAGCAGCAGCAGGCAAACGTAGACGTTCCTGTCAGCCAGCACTTTTGCATATATATCTAGCTACCTACCCTACCCTGCTATATATATAGCTAGCCCCAATGGCATATACAGTAGAGGAACGAGCAAACTGCAAACGCATATAAGCTAATTAGTAAAAGAATTCAAGCTCAAGCGTATTTCTCAATTATAGATAGAACAATACACATTTATTTATTTAAGCAAGCACTTTGTCTAAAGTTAGCTAAGAATATTAGTCTATGCTAAGCAATTATGAGTTGGAGTTTGGTAAGCTAATTTATTGTGAGCAACATTTTCTTCAATTTGGCGGCATATTAGTTTAAATAATATTGCTGCAAACTCAAAACTACTGTAATAGAAGTTGAAGCCTGTTAAATTAACTTTAATTTGAAACTTAATATGAAACAATCAAAGCTTTGCTGCTCGAGTTATAAATCAAAACGTTCAGGCATATCCAAATTATTTTAAACAAACTCAAAATTAAATTGCTAAAAGTTGAAGCCTGCTAAATGAACTTTAATTTGAAACTAAATATGCAACAATCAAAGCTTTGCTGCTTGCGTTATAAATCAAAAAGTTCAATGTTAAATTATTTATAACAATAAATATTTTAAAAAATTATAAGAAATCGTATATGCATTATAATTTATATTAAACTTTTATTTCTAATTAAATTACAGAAAAGCAAAGTGCTAAATTTATTGCTTTTAACTATTAGCTGCTATTTTTTAAGCCATACACATTGCTTTGTCCAGCACTGTACCGCTGTATGGAGTAAAAAGCGCAGGCGACAAGTTTTTTCTATAGCTACTACTACCACTACTACTACTCCTAGCAAATCAAATACAAATCCTTAAAGCGTTTAACCCGCTTGCGGATTTATGCTTGCTAACCAACGAATAATTAAAATGCTTGCAAAATACTTAACATAAGCTCAACTACGTACAAAGTATGAGCGAAACGTTTATAAAAAGAATTTGCTCTACGCTGAGGATTTTTGCGAATGAGACGTCCTGTCGTTGTCAATAATTAAGCATGAATGCTGCTGCTGCTGCTGTTTTAAGTGCCCCACTCCCCGCTCCAGCTTGCGTTTGCCTTAACGTAAATGCCGCATTTCCGCTTTCGCATTGCTTCCTGCTTGGCCAGCTACATTTTGATTAAATTAATAAGTGTCTAACAAAAAAAAAAAAAAAATAAGAAGCAGAGCAAAAAAACACACTACGCTGTTTAAAGTGGCGCCATAATTTTAATATTAATAAAGACGCTGTGGCAAAGACTTTGAAGCCACAGCCACGAAGAGCAGCAAATTAAAGCTTCAACATTTGCTGCTTAGCTTGGCTAAATTTAAGCAGCAAGTAAATTAATCTATATTGAAGCACATTCTTGGCTTTCTGCATTGGAATGTAGCAACAAAGATTATTTACACAACTTCCAAGAAGCCTTCATCCTAATGGGCTGATGATTATCGTAATGAGCCTGTTAAAATTTAAAGTCGGTAAGCTTTAACTGAAATTAAAATAACATTTTGTTAAATTGTAAGCTGGCATGTTTCATTAATATATTAAAGCTTAATTAACAGTTGCAGAGTATTTTATATTTATATTATTATAGTTCATTTTAAATATTTCTTAATCATTCTTTTTCGCTCAACATTAAAATAATTTTGCCCACTACTGTGCGCAACTAATTTGCAAGTTTTTATTGCATCAAGTGGGACTTTTGAAATGCGATTTAGCTGGCGAACGTCATATAAATTAGCAAGCGAAATTTATGACAAATTGTTCGGCATTTGCTGCAGTAATCTCCATTAGAAACTGATGCCGGCCACACTGCGTCAAACTTTATTTTTTATGATTATTTTCCATTTTAATTACTCACATGCTCACAATAAAAGTGCTGCTGAAAAATGACTGATGACATTGCTAGACAATGAGCCAAAAGTCCAGCAGCCAGCAGCACACAAGCCAGAGCGAGAGCGAGAGCGAGAGCGAGATAGAGTGAGCGAAAGAGCTGGAGCGAGAGTTAGCTAGGCATGCATTTGGCATTATGTATACGCCACGTTTGCTCTGCAAAATGTGTCGCTTTGCTGTTGCTGTTGCGTTATGTGTATAAATATTAAATAAAAAAGGCAAATAACAAATAAGTTTACATCTGTGTATGTGTGTGTGTGTGTGTCTATAAAATAAAAATCAAATACAATAAAATAAAATAAAATCAAGCTCAAATGCTCGAATGCTCGAAAGTACGGCAGAGCGAAATGCAATGCAGTCTGGGCGTTAGTCAGGTTCAGTGTGTGGGGCGCACTGTAGGCTGGGGCGTGGCATTGCCTAACATTGAACTCAACTGTGTGCGTTCGTTTGTTCGTTTGTTGTTCCAGAGCTCGCGCGCATTGTTTATTGTATTTTGTACTTTTCGTGCCGAGCGCAGCGATAAAAATGCTGCTAGTATAAATTATGCCAATATGAAAAGCGTCAAGAATAAAAAAAATCACACACACACTCACAGAGAGAGAGAGAGAGAGAGAGAGAGACAGAGAATATTTTTTTTTGCTTTTCGCCTATATATTTTTTATTGTTTGTTAGTCAACGAGGGCTGGCTGAGCATAATTTGTTTAAAAGTTTAACTGCAAAGTAATGCTGAAATTTTTTGATTTTTTATATTTTTTGTTGCAACTCTCGCTGCCTATAAACACACGCAAAATAATAATGGCCTATGAGACAATGTGGCGAACCCATAAAAGGCAATTTCAACATATGTGTGTGTGCGTGTGTGTGTGTGTCTGTCTGACTGTAAGGGTGTCAATTCGGGCCAAAATGCGCATAATTGGCAAATTTAGAGTGAAATTGCCTGATAAATATGCAAAATACAAAACCGCAATGCAAACGCAAAACGCAAAGGCAACAACAACACACACACACACGAACACACACACTCATAAGTATTGAAAATGTCAATCTTCATTTAATGCAGCAATCGTATAACAATAGAGAGACATTGATAAGGCTTGAGCAAAGGCAACGGCAACGGATAGAGCATTAAAAGCAATTAGGCTTCAATTTGCATTTTGCATGCAAATGAAATTTTATGCGCTGCGATTATAATAATAATGTTGAAATTACTAAAAATCAAATACAAAAAAGATATGCATAGATATGCAATTAATGCGCATAAAATGCAAATTGTAACAGTTTGGCAATTAAATTTATAAATAATAAAAGAGCGACGAGTTGAGCGCTGAGCGCTTATCGAGCATTCAACATTTTTATGCATTTAAAGTTTTGTGTTGTGTGCGCAGCGTTTAAAAGATTGAATAATGCATGCATGCGTATGTATGTGTGTTAAATAAAATTAAGCGCGCTTTGTATGCGTGTGTGTGTGCATAAGAATGCGTCCAAGTGTATCAATGATATTAACTACAACTTTGCCAATGCTGTGCACTCAGACGCGCTTTTGTATATAAAATATATGCACTTATATATTTAAAGTGTGCGTGTGTGTGTGTGTGTGTTAGGCTTATGTTCTCGCTGCGTTATACGCTTGCATTTCTTTTTGTTATTGCCTGCACTTTAATTTGCTTTTTGTACTATAAAAATTTATATAGAGTTCAAAACAAAAGTTTACGCACATTACGCTTAGTGTTAACATTGTATTATTTCAAAACAATATTCTTTTTTTTTTTTTGAGGAACACACTGCAACAACCACAACTCATGCAAACACACACACGCACACACACACTCACAGGCGTGCATATGTATTCGCATTGAAGTGTGGGCTGCTGCTGTTGCCGCAGGAAGCGGTCGCAGCTGTGGGTTTTAAAATTTCAATTCATTTCCGTTGTGCATACGCATACAACACCAGCAACCAACACGCACACGCACGCACACACACACACACGCATATACTATTATATCTGTTGATGTCAATATACTCACACATATATGTAAATGCATGCAGCAAAAAAAACACACACAAGCACAAAATGCGCCTAAATGGAAGACAACATCAGTAACAGCAGCAGCAGCAGCAGCAGCAACAACAAGTCGTTCTACAACAACAAACAGGCGGCCCAAAGTTTGGTTGGCAATTTATGTGCCCAAAATGGTAAAACGAGACCAGGAGACAACAGCCAGGACACAGGACACTGAATATAGGAGACAGCAGCAGCAGCAGCAGCAGCAGCCGCCAAACATAGACCAATAGCCTAAAGCCTTTACCAGTGTCAAGTGGAGAGCAAGCAGCGGCAACGTTGCTCTGGCGCTGGCGCTGGCGCCGGATCTGTAGCTGCAACTGCAGCAGCGTCGACGAGCTGCGGGGTGCTGTTGCTGATTACGGGTGCGTGGCAACACTCTTGCGTTTAAATGTTAAAAGCTTCAAGTCAAAAATTCAATAAATGTCTGGCATGCTGTGGGCGTGGCACACTCGTTGTAAACCATTGCCGCACAACGGCAAATTGCATAAATGCATGACAAATAAATGCGAGAGCGCAAGCAATGGGCAACCAGGTGACCAGCCAGCCAGCCAGCCAGCCAGTCAGCCAGCCAGCCAAGTGTAAGAGAGAGAGAGAGACAGTCTGTGTGTGTGGTCTGCAACGTTTTTACAAATTAAAAACGCAGCTAGCAACATTTACGCACAAGTTGCAAGTACAGAGAACAAAGCAATAAGCAAACGCCCACAAATGTAGGCAATGAAAATTTTTTAATTGTTGTGCTCAGCATAAACAAATTGTAATGACAATAAAGAGAGCAATAGCAACAGCAATTGCAGTGCTAGTAATAATTAGTGCTGCTTTAATTTTGAAGCAATTTGAAGCAGAGCTCAAACAAGTGACGCACTCTTTGACATCAACTAATTTCAATTTGCGCTTTATTAGCTCAACTGTTGTCGAGCTAACTTTGCAAGTAGTTAACTAATTGCTGCCGCACGTACTTTAAGCTTAATGGCAATCTGTTTAAATTTCATTGCCCGTCGTTTTGATATAAATGTAACTCTTCATATTTTCTATACTAAGCTAAGCAGGTTTGTTGGCTGCTGCGCCAGCTGCTGTTGTTACAGCTACAGAGGCGGTGTGCTCAGCTTGTTTTTGGACACAGGCCATGCAGCTGCCTGCCATGTCTATAAAGGTAACCTTCTTAATTTGTTATGGCTGTCATTTTGTCTTTTACTTTTTTGCTGTTGCTGCTGCTGTTGCTGCTGCTGCTTTTGTATTTTGTATGTGGGCAGCGCACGTAAATGGGCGCGGTTTAGTGGACTCAGGGGCCATGGCCCGGCTGACTGACTGACTGACTCACTGTGTGTTGTGGGCTTTGTTAGTTTCGCTCACTCACACACACACACACACACACACACACACTCACTCACTGTGTGTGTCCAGCTGGCGTTCGTGTTTGTTGCCATCTTTGCAGGAAGCGCTCGAAGCGTTGGCGCTGTATGCGGCTTGTCACTTTGCGTTATCCACGTTTTGTTTCAACGTGCGCCTGCTCCGCCTTTTGTTGTTGCCATATTTGCATTGCGGTGTCGCTGCTGCTGCTGCTGCACAACAGCAACTTTTGTATTGTTTACTTTTTGTTTGGTTTTGAGCTAAAACTTTGTTGTTGTTGCTTTATATATTTCTTCTTTTTTTGCGCCACTCTGTCAGTTTCTCTGCGCTAGCATTTTGGCAGGCTCAAAAGTAAACTAAAGTAAAGCCCAAACAACTTAACAGTCAACGCAACCAGCGCCGCTTGCTGCGGTCAGATAAGCAATACAAATATATAAGCATAGCTATATAATCTATATATATGTGCGTTCAGTCGGCTGTACTTGATTAAAGCTTTAAGCGCTCGCTATAACACAAAAGCATTTTAAGCAACATTTTCATAAATTTATATTTCTTTCTATAGCCGCTAGCTTAACGTTCTCTGCTCGCTTGCGCTGCTGCTTTTCTTTATTTTTCAAGTGCTTTAAGCTACATTTTGCACACTGCTTGGCATTCAATAGAATTGTTGCATGTGGCATGCTTATCAGCCAATATGATGTGTCAACGTTGTTGCTGCTGCTGCCGTTGGCAGGCAGCTAACATAGCTGAGCGAAAAATTTCAATATCTTTGCAAGGTGTTTCGCAGCGGCACACAATATTGTTATGTTGCTGCTGCTGCTGCTGAAGCTGCTGTTGCTATGATTGGGATTGAGATTGTGGCTGTGCCCATGCTAAACAAACAGATGCATAATTGGTTTGCTTGCCACTTTGTTATAATAAGCTGACAATGCTCGCACTAATAACAACTATTATGTCAGTGTAAATATCATAGAGAGAGAGAGAGAGAGAGAGAGAGCGAGAGAGAGAGAGAGAGCGGCAGTTAGATTGCTTATGAATTGAAATTAAGATAAAATTGCTAGACAGACAAACTCTCTGGCAGTAGCAATAGCAATAGGCTATAGTAGCATATAATTTTAAATTTAATTTTAAATTTTAGATAAATTATAGTACTAATATCAATTTGCAAGACTGATCTAGCATAGAATGATTTATCGAAAATAAAAATTTGCAAACTGAATCGAGCGCAGAATTGTTTATAACTGAATTTCTCTTATAAGTTCGTAAGTTGGAAACTATTGAAAATAAAAATCAGCTTATTAATATGTAAACTTTTATCGATCGCAGCATTCTTTATAATTGGATTTCTATTATAACTTTATGTATCGTAGATTAACAAAATGTTTGTAGATCAACAATTATTTCATTGTTTTATTTATTTATTAATTTATATAACTGTTGGCTTAAAGTTAAAACTCAAGCTTCAAGGGAAGCAGCCTTAGTTACTGGGGGTTTCGGCAAGGAATGTGAGGATTCAACTAGTGTTGGGTAACTTTTTCTACATATTTACATTTTAACTTAACATATGTTTCCATTTATTTCTGTTATTTGCTTGTCATTCATTGACTGGGGTTATCATGGTAATCTTTCTAGTTTGGCCTTCTTGAGGAAGTCGTTAATTATTATAATATTTTCTATCGATGGGTGTGATAGGAGGGATGTGAGGGAGTGTGAGGTTTGTTGTGTGAGTTCGTAGGTGCTGGAGGGCTGTGTCCAGGATGTGGTCTATTGTGATTGTTGTGTTGACAGGTTATTTCACTGTTTTGTAGAATTCTATTATCAGTTGTTGAGATATTTTAGTATGTCCGAGTCGGAGTCTTCATTGTTTAATATTACATAACTTATTGCAGAATTGTTGCAATTATATCGTAAACAGAAATGTGTTTGTAAATAAAATATATCTGCTTCATACATATATAACTCTGATCTTGATCTATTTTAGAATTGAATAGAATAGAAATTGAAAACTGCTTGCAATTAAATATTTTTTAATCAATGTG
Source organism: Drosophila busckii (assembly GCF_011750605.1). Classification (NCBI taxonomy): domain Eukaryota; kingdom Metazoa; phylum Arthropoda; class Insecta; order Diptera; family Drosophilidae; genus Drosophila; species Drosophila busckii. The sequence continues at coordinate 9,223,890 of NC_046608.1, forward strand.
TACTTAATCAAATTAATTATTGTTAAAGTGTTTCTAAAACTCAGACATATGTGCATAATATTGGCTCATTAATTTAAAGTATTACTGATATATTTAACAAATACAAAGCGCTAATTTAAATACAGAAATTTATGAGCACATCGCTATTTTCAAATGCTCACCTAAAATATTCATTTCATTAATGAAATGCAGACACAAATAAATAAATAGTCACTCGCACTAATGCTAACTAATACAAAACGAAATGTTTTTTAGCTCTACCTCTAACCGTTTTGGTTTAGGGTGGACCGTTTTTGCAGTTGGCTTAAGCTCGAGCATAACGAACGGACGAATGAATGTGCAGTGAGCCACGCCCTGGCTTTGGTCAACTTAGTGGGCTCTAGCTAGTAATAGTGCTTACGAATTGGTTATTATTTTGGGCGCTGTTAGCTAAAAACAGAAACCGCAACCGAATCAGAGAAAGCAAACAGCATGGCGGGCATTGGGCGATTATGTACGCTGGGGGGGAGTGGGGGGTGGCGGCAACTTTTGTAGCAGGAAACAGGACATAAGGCGATGCTTTGTTTGCTTGTTTGTTTGGATTTTTGGCTGTTGCCAGTCGACCTGTAGTCAAAATGGTTCAACCAAAAAAAAAAGAAACGTTGAAAACTGAGCGCAAAATGCTTAACAAATATTTTATGACTTCCAAGTTCAAACGCTTAAATGTGAACCTTTGTTGTTGTTGCTGCTGCTGTTATTATTATTATTATTATTATTTTTGTTGCTGGCAAATTACCCACAAAAGCCAACAGCAGCCAACTATTTTGTAAAGCAACAGCAGCAACAGTAACAACACACATTGCCTTGATTCTTGCTGCTGTTGCTGCTGCTGCTGCTGCTGCTGTTGCTTTTAGTGCTCTTGCGCCGGCAACATAGCGCCTTTTAGCTTGCAACATTGCTGCCGAAAAGCGAAAAGAAAAAAATATAGAAAACAAAAATACACAAACAAAAAAATTGTTTGAAATTCCTAACAAAGCATTTTAACAATTTGCTGACATTATAACGGCGACAAGTTGAGCGAAGTCAATAAACTGTTAACTGAAAAAACAAAATGCGCCAAAGTGAAAAAAGTGCTGATAGTAATAGACTGAAGAGACGTGCATCAATAGCGGCGGCGGCGGCGGCGGCGGCGTCGGCAGCAACAACCAACCAACCAACCCCGAGAGCACAACAGCAACAGCAACTTGCCTGCCACTCATGGAAAGTTGCCACTCTTGCCTGGTCAATTGATAGTACGCTAACGGGGCTGCAACTTGGGCTGGGTAGCGCTTCTTCATGTCATGGGGTTGACGAAAAACTTTGCACAGAAATTCCTTTAGCGATGACGATCAACGGCAGCAACAGCAGCAACAGCAGCAGCAGCAGCATAAATAGCACGAAACTTCATTAAAGCGATAAAAATCAGTGCCAAGGTGGTAACGCCCAAGCGTAGAGCGTACAGCGCGCGAGAGCGAGATAGCAATAGCATGCCCCAAATCGCACTGACATTGTAGTTAAGCAGATTTAATCAGCTGGAGCAGCAGCAATGCAATACTCTATGAAATATAAATGAATATATAATATATTTTATAAGCTGCTCAGCTGCGTCACATTGCCGTTAAGCTCGTATTAGCCAAGTTAGAGTAACTCTGAGTAGTATTGGCAGCAACATCATCATCATCATCATCAACGCCATTCCGCAAAGTATGCAACAGAAAATTTATTAAAACTGTTGACGCTTGTTTATGACTCGAGAGTTGCTGCTGCTGCTGCTGCTGCTGCTGCTGTTGCTGTTGCATTAAGGCGGTTGCGGTTAGGCGAACGCAGCGCTACGCGCTAGGCATGCATAAAATGTTAGCTACTATTTTTTTTATAAACAACAGTGCACACTAAAGTGTATGCAAGCGATAAGGCGAGCAGCTGTTTAAGTTATGCTGTGTGTTTTTTATTCAATAAGAAAACGCTTTTAATTGCAAATGTTGTGGGCTATAAATAATGCGCATTAACATTAACACGTCATGCTTATGAATTTTTTAAAAGCCTGCGCGTCAACATAATGAAAATAGTTGCCAAACTTTGATGCGATCGCCACAAATTAAAATGTACAAACTTTTTTCACACGCCAGCAATTTAAATGAAATGTCGGTACAATTAAATTCATTTGCTTGATTGATGTTTATGCATTAAGGCGTGTCGATATCAAGATAAAAACAATAAAAACTGTGTCTAAAAATTAAATTTATGCATTTAATTCAAAAAATTTAGCAATCAAGCGAACAAAGCAGCAGATCAGACCTGAGTGTTAGCTTTGACTGAAGTCGAACTGCAGCGCTAATGCATAACTTTTGCATATATGCATGTGTGTGTGTGTGTGCTACTCCAAGTGCAACACTCAAAATGCATTTGTCCGACAGCTGCGTTGCGAATTGAGATATGCAACAACAACAGCAACAACAACAACAACAAGAAGAACGCGCACATTTTGTGGGTGGCTGGTGTTTGAGTTTGAGTTTGGTTCGCTGGTTGGCAGTGTTCATTTCACGCTGTGCTCCAAACAATTGTTGGTCAAATGTGTATTTGACATTTTCGTTATGTTTTCCGACTATGGCAGCTTGCAGCAGCATTTAATGTTGCTGCTGTTGCTGTTGCTGTTGCCGCCGTGTCGCTGTCTGCGGTAGCTGCTGGCACAAACTGTAAACTGTTTTTGCCTTTGCATTGCGCCCCGAAATATCTCAAAATTCTATGTGTGTGTGTGTGCGCTATAATTTAGTTGAATGCGCTTACGCACGCAGTCATGTCCAAAAAGTTTAACCCATTAACCCATTAATGCTGCCAGCAAGCGGCTACGAAAATAAAATTATGCATGCAAATATTTGTGGATAAATCAATTTTATTGGCTCAACTAAAATGTGTCTCTGCTGTGTGTGGCATTTAATTAAATGAATTTGTTGCTCTGCCTATTTGCGTTTCAATTAAAATGTTTGCAGAGCAACTAAAATTTGAGATTTGTGCGAGGTGTTGAGCTGCAGCTTGAAGAACTGAAGATTAAAATGCAAAGCGTTCAAATTTGCCAGCACAACGTTGCGTATGCGTCATATCATGGGTTAATTAGTGCTCACGCGTTTAATTATTTTTTATACACACACACACACGGACGCACAGTAATTTGGTCAACGCGCATTGGATTTGCACGTTTATAAATTACTCATACGTCGTGTGTGTTGCAAGCTTTGGCACACATTGTGCGTCAGCGCATGCATAAATTATGTTTATCACACACAAATACGCAAACTTTTTAATCATGCTGCAGCTTAAGCTAGAGCTAGCTGACTAAACTATTGATTTTTTATTGCATTTAATAATTGCAAAATTGCTTAACAAAATTAACTCAAACGAATTTAAGTAATGCACACACACATATGTGAAAAAATGAAGAAAAACAAAATCCAGTACACAATATTAAATGCGAATGCAATAAAATGCAAATTCAATTAAATCGCAGCGTCAATGACAACAAGACACACACACACACACACACACACACACACACATGTGTGTTATGTATATATTTTAAGCGACAGTTGAATTGAATTTCCGTTTGAAACATTCGCTGCGCTTTATTTATTTTTATTTTTTGATATACGCACATACACACACACAGACAGGTGCACATATAGATTTATTTATGACGCATATGCTTGAGCCAAATAAGCGATTAATAGATATGCGCTGTGTGCATTAAATTTAATTTAAAGGCACACTCACACACATACAGCGAATCTTTTCGCGCTCAGTTTTATGGCCGCAAAGCGAGCCTACAAAATTGCCCACAAATCGTGCGAAAATTGCCAGCACATAAACCTGTATCCTGCCCTCTCCTGCCCCCCTCTGTGTCTCTCTCTCTCTTTGTCGCTCGTTCTCGCTTTGTCTATTTCATTTTGCCAAATTTTCTATGCACAAAATATCAATTAATTTGAGCTTTTATTGCCTTTTTGCTACATTAATTCAGAAGACTTGCAATAATTCACAAATGTGGCTCAAATTATTTACATATATACGCGCGCTCGTGTGTGTGTGTGTGTGGCATAATGCTCTGCACTCATTGAGTGCTTAAGTATTAAATAATCAATTTTATGACTGAGCATACAATGTAATCATATTTAACTATAGTAACAACTGCAGTTGAAGTTGAGCTTTAAATTAATTAAAAGCAACAATTTAAATAAATAAAAAACACCATATTTTTGTAAAGAATTTATAAAATGTGCACAAGTGTTACTTAAATATGTGTAAGCAGCAAAAAAATAGCAAATATAAAACATATTAATTTAATTAAGCGTTTAATTTAACATAAGCTGTTAAGCTTACTACATATGCATATATTATTTTATGCGTTGCTAAACTTGCTAAACAACAAAAGCTAAAATATTAAGCACAAAAGAAAATTTAAATAATATGCAAGCTTAAAGAATTCGAATTCAGTTAAAATTATTTTTAAAAGTAATTGCAAATGTAAATCAAATGTTTGTATAACAATATAAAAGTTATGCTAGTTTATTTAATTAATTGCTACTGCATAAGCAATGCATATATTTAATAATATATTTTTTTGTTGCTATGCCAAATCAATCAATAATGTTTATTAATAAACGCTTGAGTGCTTTGCTAATTTTGCAACTCGAATTTCATATAATTTTTGTATACAATGGCACTTGACATGCTTAAGCACTTGACATGCTCAATGGCAACACTTTGTATATATATATGTATATAGAATATCTTAAATTTCCTTCGACAATTTGTGGCATGTTCAATTAAGTGTTGGCCGAAAAATAAATGAGATAAGCAGGCACTTCAATTAGCACTTCATCTGTCTGGACAATGTGTAATTGCAAATTGATTCGACCATATGCATGAGTTGATACATTTATAATTATGCTTTTCAGTTGTGATACATTAGGCATGCGTGTGTATGTGTGTGTGTGTGTGGCAAGTTCAATGGCATTAAGTGTGGCGAACACAGCAGTCAAGCTGCTAAGCACACGAAAAATAAACACGCAGACACAAATTTAGCGAGCGCGCAAGCGAGTCAGAGTGGGTGCCAAGACGATGGGCGCACATAAAAACCACTATAAACTTTATTAATTTTAATTAAAAACACTACACTCATTCTGAGAGTTAAATTCCCGTAGACTTCTTTACTTTTTTTTTTGCCGCTGCTGCTGCTGCTGCTTTCGTTGTTGTTGCTGTTGCTGTTGCTGTGTTTTTTCGGCAAGCAGAGCTGGCGGCTCTCAGCCGTGTGCGTGACCAGTGGTTGCTGCCGCGCTTGCCACACACAGCGTGTTCTAAGCCGCAGAACGCGTTCTGGCCAGCAGGCGGTGAGCAGTTAAAAACAGGCAAGGCTATTAAGGCAGCGGCCACTGTTTGCCACAGCATGCGGCACTGCAGATGCTCTTACCATTTAACAGGTGTGTCATAAATATCAAAAGCAGCAACATTTGCCATAATTACTGCTGACAGAATAGCAAACATTTCAGTCTTGGTAACGAAAACTGGCAGAAACTCTTTAACAACGAGCTGCATATTGTTGAAATATTGAAGCTAAGCTGGCTTACTTTATTTTGTATTGAAATATTATTGTAAAGCTTACAAAATGCGCTTACGTATACGTTATATTTTTTTTAATGCAAGCGAATTTGTACATATTTTTAATAGCAAAGTTTGCAATTGAAACTTAAGTTGCTGCTTTTTAGGCTTCATTTTCTTTTACATGCGTATACGTTATATTTTTATACAAATATAAATGTTATTATATAACTATATTGAATTTCAAGCATCATTGCATGCGTATTTTGATTTCGCGCTATGCCTGCAGTTAGCGTATTATAATGAAGAAGCTACAGCTGAAAAAAATAAAATCTGGCAAAAGTTTTGCCCAAAAGGCGTAAGCTGCCCAAAGTGCCAGTTGCTTGAACTTGAGCTTGAGTTTGGGGCCGGGGGGGGTGTTGGCGCTACGCGTTAAGGGTCAGCGGTTGGGAGGTTATGCTGCTGCTGCTGCTGTTGTTGTTGTTGCTGCTGCGTCGGCCTTTGGGTCGACGTTTGTGAGTTGCTTATTTATTGTTTTGGCGGTGCGCGGCAGTTGGCCGCTTAAAGCCATAAAAAACAAAGGTGCCACGGCGATAAACAATAAAGACGGCGCAGCTGGGCGTGTGGGTTGGGTGGGTGGCGTTTGGAGTTGGTGGGCAAACATTTTATGCAAATTTATGACTTAAAAACGAATTTGTTTTTATTATTAATTTTAAATGGCCAGCAACAATAAAAATATATATTTAATATATGGGCATAAGTATTAATAATTGTATAGCTAAAGACACAGACACGCACACACACACGCACACGCACACGCACACACATACAGTTAGCTACAGACTATGCTTAGTTGGTAGTGCTGAGCGACTCGCTGCTGGATTTGCGCTCCACTCCACGTAGCGAGCCCAGCTGACTGAGCAGCACCGGCAGCAGTATCAGCCCATGGGCGCCACCAATGAGCACAATGCCCAGATACATGCGGAAGTAGAAGACCTGAAACACTTGCGACTTGGAGAAGGCGAGCACAACGATGCCAGCGAATTTGGTGAGCGTTATGCCGGAGAGGACGCTGCTGCCTGTGACGCTGAGCGATTTGAGGGCGCGCTGCTGCGCACTGCCCTCGGCCAGCTTGAAGGAGCGCACTATGTGCGAGACAAACTCGACGCCGATGCCAACGCATACAACTAGATTCACCAGCGAGATGGCGTTCAGTGTTATGCCCCAGGCGCACATCATGCCCAGCATATTGATCAGTATGCAAACGACCATGAAGAGCACAATTAATGCCGACGTTATGTCCAGACCCGTTAGCAGCAGCGTCACAACAAATATCGCCGCCAGCGACAGTCCGAGCGAGAGCAGTGCATCATCCCAAATGGTCAAGTACTGTTCGTAAAAGATGAAAAACACGCAGTAGGGAAAGACGCTCGCCTCGACTTGCTGTGCCGCGAACATTGCATTGATTTCCTGCTCCACGCGTCGCGCCTCACGCAGCGCGGCCACAAATTTATCCGAGGTAGTCGATGTTGTGGAGTATTGCATAAAGTAGGTCACCGATATGCTGGATAAGCCGACATCATCCAAAGTATAGACGACAGCCTGTACAAGATAAAAGACAAGTTATACGTATTATTTCAAAAAAATAGAATAATAATAAAAAAAGTTAAATGAAATTAATATTAAGCGTTTAAAGTTCAATAGCATGCAGCTAACTAATCCGATGTAGCACTCAGCTTTTGTCATGCTTAAGCGCAATAGCTGCTCAGCATTTGTCTGTCTTATTTTTATTCAAAAAGCGCTCACACTAACAAAATTGAAATAATAGAAATATTTGTTTTCTCTTTTATAAATATTTAAGTTGTAGACTTTTGATTGAAAATTAATCGATATGAAATTAATAAGTTAAGCAATTGCTGCTGCCGTTAACAGCTTAAAATACAAATCGAAGTTAAGTGATGCTAATGTTAGTGTTAAAAACTGCTGATATATAGTAAAGCAGCTTAAAATCAGATAGCTTAGTGCTATAATAATGCATAATGAGATCAAATGACTTACATCCGCATAGGAGGGTCGACCTGCTTTGGCGCACTCCGCATCTGGCAGATCGGATAGATAGAAGGGCACATATTTATCAAAAGTCTCGGGACTGGGTCGCAGGCCATCCTCAGAAAATTCGCGTACACAAGGCAGGCAATCATCGCTTTTGGAATCTGTAGATCGAATAGCAAAACTAAGCAGAAGAGCGAGAGAGTTTCAAGGCTTTGTTGACTTACTGCTTGGACAGAAGCTCAGCGAGCTGACATTATATTTGCAGCAGTCGTGTATGCTCAGCCAGTCGATGTAGTCGTCTATCCAGGAGGAGGCTGGCCTGGCCAGCGAGGTGAACTGTGGATAACGCGACTGCGTATAAAGTTGCACAGACAGCGAATTGTTGTTGCATTCAACGCCGCCGCAGATGAGATTCTGATGCTCGCGTCGATTGTAGTCGAGGCCAGGCTTGAGCACCCAATAGACTGGCGCGCCCATGGACAAAAGCTCGTCCATGTAGCGGAAATACTTGACGACATGCGAGTCCTTGGGCATGGACATTTCCTGATCCAGCCCGGGCTCAATCGAGGGCGCAAACATTAACGACAAACAGGTGACAACAGTGAAGACAATGAGCACGACAAGCTTAACAGGTCTGCAAAGCAAAGAGAAGTTAGTAGTGAGCTTGGCTTGTGGCTTGCCTTGGCTGGCTGGCTGGCTGGCTCGCTTACTTGGAGAGCAGAAAGGGCGCATAGAACTTGGTGAACAGCTGCTCCAGCAGTCCCAGCTGCGTGCCGTTCTGTACTTCGGGCTTCTGCTTGCTGCGCACACAGCAAAGCATGTCCAGGCGTCCATGCTGATAGCGACGCTCATCGATGGCCATGAGTGCAACGAACGCAGTGATTTGCAGCAGAAAGTCCAAGAAGATCGCAGCAGCTGCGTACATGGCAAAGGTGCGCACCGCCGGCATGTCCGAGATGGTGCCAATGGCAAAGCAGGCAAACTCGCTGCTTGCCGTTTGCAGTATGGAGGGTCCCACCTGGCCAATGGCCTCGCCAATTGCATCATGCGTATGCTCGAAACGCGTATGATCCAGTCGATGATAGGTATGCACCATTATGAAAATGTTATCCACACCCACGGCCAGCACCAGAAACGGAATAACCTCAATGGCCAGCATGGTAGTGGTTACGCCCAAGTAGCCCCAAAAGCCAAGACTGCAGATCACCGAGGCCAGCACAATGACAATGCCACTCACTGCCAGCATAATGCGCGATTCGCGCAGAAATCCCAGACAGCTGCGTATTCGTCCAAGCGCAATGGCCACATAGACAAACATGACCACATAGCTGATGATGACAGTGCTCATTTCGCCCTCGGACAGCTCCACAATGGCGTCCTGTATGGAGCGCTCAGCGCTGTACGCAATGTCCAGATGCTCGCTGCTGTAATTCTTGAGAAAATCAATATAGCGTTTCTCCCAGGCGAAGCTCGGCTCCAGCAGCGCCGCATCGTTCTGATTTTTGCCCAGAAAAGTCAACACTAGACCGGTGGCCAGCATGTACTCGGGATCCTCGCCAGCTGCCACCTTGGGCATGCCGCCAACAGCAATGCCCGGCTCAATGGGTCCGCCATAGGTGCTGAAGCAATCCTCCAGCATGGGCACGCTGCACAGCACAAAAAATTAAGCAAATCTACAGCAAAGTGCATGTCAAACTTACCGTAGACAATCCTCCAGCTGATTCAGATAGTTGATCGTAAAGTTGTTGCTGTCCACATAGGATTTCTGGAATATGGACATATCGTTCTGGAAATAGCCATAGATCGACTGTATGAGGCAGTCGTCCACAGTGGGTGTAACGCCTGGATATAGCACTGGCGCATAGCAGATTTTGTCCAGACCCTCGCCCTCCGCCAGACCCAATTGCATGATTTGCTCCTGCAGCTCAAACACTTCCTGCAGAAAGCTTTGCTCGTAGGCAGGGCCAAAGGTCAAGACGCCGCTGGCAGCGTTGTGTGTGAACTGCACAAAAATTGTAAAGAAACGATTTATATCGATTACAAGTTATCGCTAGCAATTAAATTCAAAGTGCGCTTAGTTGTTTAAGCGATTTATCGATTACAAGTTATCGCTTAAGCAACTAGCTAGCAAATAAATTGAAAGTGCGTTTAGTTGTTTAAGCGATTTATATACTTATCGATTACAAGTTATCGCTTAAGCAACTAGCTAGCAATCAAATTGAAAGTGCGCTTAGTTGTTTAAGCGATTTATATACTTATCGATTACAAGTTAGCGCCTAAGCAACTAGCTTGAAATCAAATTGAAAGTGCGCTTAAGCAAACGCTGCGCAAATTAACCAACACAGTTATCGATAACTCACCGTGCTCTTATTCGTTGGCTTAACAAAAATCTGATTAGTGCGATAGAACGGACCGAAATTCTGATCAAAGTAAGTCTTCTCAATGCGCGTCTGACTGCGCTCGCTGGCCCAAAGCTCGACAGGATCGGTGGTGACAGTCATATAGCGCACGCCATAACCCAGTCCAGCAATGAGCCAAGAGCACAAAGCGAGTACCAACATCGGATGCTTGGCACAGAACGTGCCCCAGGCGCGGCAGCCGCGATAAAGAAAATCGCCATAGAGCGTGGGCATGCAAAGATTGAAGTATTGAGTCTTGCCACAGGCGCTCCAAGTGATGAGGCCAGCCATAAGCAGCGCAATGACAATGGCTATGATAAAGGTAATGCCATAGAGTCCGGCGATTTGCCAAGGATCTTGATAGCCAACGGGCGCCTCGCTGAGCGGACAAGACTCATCGCAATCGATGCAGGCGCAGGCATATTTGCCCTCATAGCTCTGCCCGCAGTTGAGTGGATTCAAATTCAGGTACTGCTCAGCAGGCTCAGCCTCAGCATTGTCCGCCAGCCAGGTATAGTTTATCAAAAAGGGCACATAATCATTGTTGGGTGCATCGCCCATAAAGTTGTACCAACGTCGATAGTTGCAGGTTTTGCCATTGAAGCCGCCGCAGCCCAAATCCATGGCAGGTCGTCCCGTCTGCGGATGCTGTATGGAGGCGCAGCTATTGAACACCTTCTGGCCAAACTCGTCCGCCATGCGAAAGTCAATGTGCTCCACATAGTCCACGCTCGCCACAGGACTCGCCGCATTGTAGGCAGTGAGAAAAAGCGAATGATTTTGAGCGCAGGTCATGGCACAAACGCTCAGCGCCATGTTCAGCGTACAAGTGGGACATCTGGAGTAGACGCCATCTGCCTGACTCAATCCTGCATCCATGGTGCGCAGCTGTGCGCCATCGCAGCAAAGCAGCAGCGGCTGGTCGCCGTCCTCGCCTTTGTACTCCTTGTAAAGCGTTGGACAGCGACGCGCAAAGATTGCCTCGCCCTCTGCATCCTTCAGCTCCTTCGCTGATCCTGCATAGGCTACATTCTGCCAATGCGGTCCAATCATATGACTCTCGCCATACCAAATGCAGTGCGCCGACTCCTGCGCACTAGCCACAGCCACAGCTACGAGCAGCAGCACTAAATTTGCTTTCATTACACAGCGCGCACAATCAACAAACACACAAAAAAAAATAAATAATAAATAAAATTCAACTAGCAGCAACTTTTCCACGCAGCGAGTGGCCAACAACTGAGTGTAGCCAACTCTGCCCATTGAGCACTGTGGCTCGCTTTCTATTGAACAAAAAATTAGAGCTTAAGTGCAGTTCGATAAGATTCGCAGTTTGCGATTAGCAGCAAACACACACAAATTTAAAAGCCAATGGCTTATCTCTCTATAGATATAGCCACAGCTATAGATAAGCGCAAGAGTGAGTAGCAATCATAATTGAGTTGTTACTACTGCCGACCAAATCTGTTGTTAATTTGATATGCTGGCATTAATAAAATTATAAAAAAAAACCCACTTTATGGCTTTGCATTGTGGTTCACATAGGAATTAGCTAAACGCTAAAGCAGCAAAATTTATTTAGTTTAAGCTATTGCATTTTTAAAATAAAAATTAAAGCAAAGCTCAAAAAATTCGCAATAATTTGTGCATCGTAAATTTTAATCACAAAAACTTACAAGCTTATCATATTTAAAACAAAAACATAATTTTAAATTTAATTTTAGATTTATTTTTCTTTTATCGTCGACTATTCATAATTAACATTAAATAAATAAATAAAAAATGCATAAACATAGCATAAAAAACATTTATCAAATAGCTTAAAATATTTTAAAAATACTTTTATTGCTTTGATTTCATTTGCTATACAAACATTCAATTTAATTTTATTTTTAACATTTTATCATTTATCAATTGAGAAATTTCCGAGTGTGACTCACTTGAATTTCTTGCGCTACCAAACACTTGATACGTTCGTTTATATACATATTAATATAGTTGCTGATTTCTTTTTTGTTTTCATTTTATGGCCCACAAGTGTTTAAGCATTGTTCAGACTTTGGCAAGTGGCAGCGGCTTATCTGGACATGGCGAACAGGTGTTCACTTGAGAAATCGTCAACTAACCCACTGCACAATCAAATGCCGAATTGTTTTATAGCGATTCGCACCTATCTCGCTTCAAGCAGCTGCCATTGGACTGGGTCGCTGCCAAGTCAGCGGCAGTGGCAGCGTCAGCGTAGGCGCATTCCGACTTGCCAGGTGTGTGATAAGCTACACGCAAAATATTCAAAGTCAGCAAGCACCCTGTATGTGTAATTAAGTAGTAAAAGCTAAAGGCAAGAGCTTAATACTTTGTATAATGTATGATTATTCAATTGGATTACATTCTTATCTGAACTAAAGTAATTTAAAACAAACTTTTGAGAACTTAGAGCGCGTCATTTATTGTTTATAAAAAATTATTCTTGTTAAGCTAAATATAAAATAATTGCCTAAGCTATTAATGTTAGTTTTCTTTTTATAAAAATTCAATTTGCTGTTTGCAATTAAGTTTTGAGTTTAATTTAGTTTAATTTGTTCTAAAATTTGTTACATCTTCGCTTCTCTCTCTCTCTCTCTCTTTCTGTATCTCCTTCTCTTTCTGTAGACGGAGCGGGCGTTGCAGCAGCGCTCCGAAATAAATTTGTTTGTGTTGTGTAACGAACCGTTTGGAGCTTAAAAATCGAAAAGTTTTTTGAGATATGGAAAAAAAGTTTTACTATTCAAAACCACAAAATTTGGGACAATTAGCCACAGCTGCGTGGCAAGTGAATACTACAAAAAATCCAGTAGAGCAAACCAATCAAGGTAAATCGAACGAAGACGAAGACGCGGACGAGGACACGGACGAGGACGCGGACGCGGATGCGGACGCAGACGCAGACGCGGATGACAAAAGTCAGTCGAGGCTGCAGCAATTGGCCGGCGAATATCGCAGGCTGCTCTGCAACATTGAGCAGCAGCTACCGGTGGCGGCAACATTAAGCGGCATACGTTTGGTTGCAGGCAGCGGCAGTGCAACAAGATTTCTGCAGCAGCAAGGCCAAAGCATTGGCTTTGTGGATTTATTTCGACAGCGCATGCACTACGAGCGTCTGGGCATACCGCTTACAGTGCTTGAGCTGCTCTACATGGGGCAAGGTGAGCAGCAGCCGCAGCAGCCGCAGCAGCCGCAGCAGCAGCGACGTTTGCAAGACAGCGGCACACAAACGTCGCAGCATGAGCGACTCGATGCGGGCTGGCGCGCCAGCGATTTGGATGAGCTCGACTATTGCGCAAATTGTGAGCGTTTGACCTGTGGCAACTTTGAGCTGCGGCATGCGGTAAAGGTGCGCGATCTGCCAGCTGCAATGGCAACGCAGCAGCGGCAGCAAGCAGAGCTGAAGCTGGGAGTTGAGCTGGAAACGCTGCTGGGGCCGCCGCAAAGCAAAGCGAACATAGCAGAGCCAGAGCCAGAGCCTGAGCTTGAGTCTGAGCCTGAACCTGTTGTGCTAAAGAAATTCGGCTCGACGGATACGCTGAACGAAGTCTGGCGCAATCCTGTCGCTTACGGCGTCTATGAGCGCAGCAATTTTGATGCCGCTGCGCCCGCGCTGCAGCTAATGCTGAGCGGCTGCATGGGCGCGCCGCCACCGCTGGATAAGCAGTCGGCCAGCTTGGGTGTGGAGCAAGCCGTGCAGCAGTCGATGCAGTTCGATAAGCTGACGCGTGAGCAGCGAGCGCAGCAAATTGCGCTGCGACTGCAACAGCTGCGTCAGTTTCAGGAGCAAGCGAATCGCAGCTACTGCCAGCAGCTGCTTGAGCGAACTGCCGACGGCGGCGGCGAGCTGCAGTGGAGCGAGAGCGTTGACGCTGGACTGGCGCCCAGTTTGCTGCATGCCTGCCCCATGGGCGGTGCGGAATGCACGCGCGTGCTGAACGAATCGCTGCTGGCGCACTTCATCAATGTGCATCTGTCTGAGCCGGGACTGACGCTTAACGAGCTGTTCGAGCGCGATCAGATGCTGATTATGTTCCAGCCGCGCTCGTTTAAGCGCGGCCGCAATGTCTGTCTATCGATGATCGTATATGCGGGCTTCAAGGATCAGCCGCAGTCGCTGCCCATACTACGCTTCATGCCCACCTATAATGCTGGCATGCCGGCGGCTTTTGCGCGCTTCACTGGCCACATGCCCATCTTTGTTATGGCCTGTCGCACGCGCATACGCGCAAGTCCCAAACGCGTGCGTTTTGTCGATCAGCAGCAGCAGCAGCAGCAGCAGCTCGAAGACTCCAGTGAGCCGCTGCTTGGCTCGAATGCAAGCTGCGCCACCTGTGCGGCTGCGGCTGCGGCTGCGGATGAGTTGGAGAATGTCATGGCCTTGTGGCTGGTCAGCATGGAGCTGGCGCAGCCGCTGCATGTGCACATGACTGTCTTCAATAGTCGCCTCGACATCAGTCGCAGCTCCATTATGCAGGTGCGTGGGCTGCACAAGTCGCACAACTTCGAGCAATTCATGTTCAGCAGTCGCGACTATTTGCGCCTCACCAGCCACGATCTGCGCCTGCTCACCAATAACTATACTGAGCCCATTTATCTGGAGCTGGCTGTGCGCGAATTTGCTGCTCAGTTGCAGACTGATTCGAATTTGGATATCAATTTCAATGCGTAATTTCCGTTGTCCTTGTCTCCTGCTTCTTACATTCGTAACGCTAAATTATTCGAGAGTAAAAAGATATATATATATATTTGGAAGTCAAGACACCTATGCAACAGCTTTATATATATTCATATCATCTAAGCTAAGAAAATAATACAAAAAGTTTTTTAAATTAAACAGAGAACTGGTTCGGTTCACAATTCAAATTTCGTTTGCGCATTCCAACTACCAATTGGATTATCAACACTGCGTATACTTAATAATTTTGTTGCGAGCTTTGCCAGCTGCTTGCTTCAAAACAAAAAACTGCTTCAGTTCAGTTTACTTTTATAAAATAACACTAATTTCCATGAAACAAAATATTTCATTAAACTGATGCTGCGTATACTTAATAATATTCATGCAACATGGGCAACATTAAATTTTTTTTTTAAACTTTTGTATACAAAACGTTAATATTTTATTATTATAATTTATTTAAATCATTTGCATTGGTATTTTACAAGAAATTAATATTTTGTGTAATTAATGCTGCGTATACTTTATAAATTATGTATGCAACATGTGCAACATATATTTTTTAATTTTAAAATACGAATAGTTGAGTTATTTTATAATTATAATTGAATTCAATGAGCGGCATTGCTATTTATTAAGAATTTAAATTTGTATTTAGTCATTGCTGCGTATACTTAATAAATTCTCATGCAACATGTGCAACATAAAATATTTTTAAAATTAGCTAGTTACAAAAATAATTTATTTGAATGGGAAAAAATAATTCGTTCTAACTAGCGTTCACTGTAGCTGCCAAATATAAACGCATGATAAATAATAATCAAATCTACTTTGATCGTTTTGGAAAAGCTTAAACACAATTTGTTATTGCTTTTCATTTCATTTTCGTTTGGAGAGCGAACGAAAGCTTTCAGCGCTGTTAACGAGCTGTTAACTGCAATGTTAAGCTCGCTGTTGTTGTTGTTCTTGTTGTTGCCACAACTGCAGCAGCGTTGTGTGTTGGCTTTATTTATTTTTTAATGCCGGGCAAAATGTTATTGAACTCACGCGCACAAATGCGCTCTCTCAGACTCAGACACACACACACACACACCACATACACGGCCACACACACAGACACGTGCACTGAGATTTTGCAGACAAAATTTTGCATTTTGGCTGCTGGCTGCAAAATGCATAATGCATAAATTTATGCCGGCATTCATTCGAGTGTCAGCTAATTTGATTAGCCAAAGCTTGAGTGTCAGCTTAAGAAAGAAGAAGCCTGAGCGTGTGTGAGTGTGTGTGTATGTGTGTGTGTGTGAGTCGATCAAGCAGCAGCATTTAGTTTTGATAAACTTTTGTTTGCTTACTCGATATGAAAGTCGAACACGTGTGAGCTGCAAAATCCAGACCTACATTAACAATTTGAATTGTTACCCAGTCGCAGTCAGCGACAGAGATGGCAGCTAAGAGCGAGAGCGAGATAGAGAGTGAGAGAGAGAGAGAGAGCGATGCGCATCTGCAATATGTGGGGTAGCGTTCCAGAAAACTTTGTGTGTGGCGCTTCCAGGCGCATTTCTGGAAAATTGTGTCAAGCTGACGACACAATTTTCAAATCGCATGCCCGGAGTTGCAGTTGCCGTAACCGTGTAGAAGCAAAAACAAAAACAGAAACGAAAACAAACAGACAGCGAGAGCGCGACAATTGCAGAAGAGAGAGAGAGAGCGGCCACTGTTAGCGACTGCGAAGAGAGAGAGAGAGAGAGAGAGAGAGAGAGAGAGCGAAGCGGCACACGCCGGCCGTTGCACAAAATACAGTTGAACGTATAGCGGGCATAAGGTAGCGCCGCTTTTGAACGGCAGGCACAGTAGCGAAACAGGAAGTGGTGCATTAACACACGCGCCGCAGCAGCAGCTGATGACAACGACAACATCGAACAACGCCAACATCGACTACGTCGAGCCACAGGCCCGGGCGCCTGCCAAGTGCCACGCGTAATATACAAAAAAAAAAATAAATAGTTAATAGCATAAACTATAAATTTTGTTACACATTTGTGCAACAAATTCAATTTGTTGTGCCTAAGTTTGAGCGCGCGCCAAGCGTCTGTTTGGTTATTATTTTTGTTCAAGTGTGTGTGTGTGTGTGTGAATTGAAATATTGAGATTGCATCATAGGCTCAGGCTTTGAACTTTGCATTTAACCTTTCGGGCTGCTGCTGCTGCTGCAGTTGCGACGTCATAAGCCAGCACAGAAACTGTGACGTCGCTCCAAATACGCGTGTCCATGTGTGTGTGTGTATGTGTGTGTGCTGCCTCAAATGAGCAAACGAAGCTTTGACGCTAACGATGACGTCGAGAGTTGCGAACTACACTCATTGATGCTCCTACGGCTGCAATGCAATCGCAATCTTGGGCTGCTGCTTTAATCCCCAACTCAGCAGCAGCGACACACACACACACACACTCACACACAGCCGAAAAAGCCAAAAAACCGACAAAGCCGGCAAACCAAGCACACACACATACAAATTGAGAGTGCAAAAGAGATAGCGAGAGCCGCAGTCAAGAGCGAAATGAAGCGTGTCAACGCAGCAGCAGCAGCAAGAGCGCAAGCAACTGCATAGGCTCTAACTACGACAACCGAGCGAGCGAGCGAGCGCAGCCGAAGCCGAAGCTTTGGCCGACAGACGTTTGAAGCCGACTCAGCCGATTGCTTGGCTCACGAACTTCGTGTGCACGTGCAGCGGCAGCGGCTGCGGCAGCGACGAAAAAACTTTTTCGGTGTGAACGCCTTCTGCACAAAAACGTGGCGACGTCGGCAGCAGCAGCGCTGCGGTGTTGCTGCTTCTTCTTAACGTTGATTGCAATTCTGTTGGGGGCTAGCTTAGCAGCCGATAGTAGTCGACTGTTAAGCTTAACAGAGACTGTTGAGCAGGCTCAGCTGTGAGAGATCGCTGCCAGCAGCAGCAGCTGCACGTGTTTGTCTTTGCTTGTTGTTAAAACTGTTTTATAATTATTATTTATTTATATATGTACATATTGTGTGCATTAAAATTAAATATTTGTTTGTGCTTATTGAAGACAACAAATATGTAAGTGCCAAATTATTTTAATTTTATGATATTAGCGCTACAACTGCAGTCACGCTCTCTCGCTCTGCCGCTCTCCCACTCTCTGTTTATTAGCTGGCAATGCCGGCAAGCGCAGCGCGTTTTTCACGTGTTCTGCGGCTTTGATTGCTGCTGCTGCTGCTGCTGCTGTCGGCGTCGCTCGTTTCACCGGTCGTTCGGCTTTAAGCCGCTGTTAACGCCGGCTGGCGGCAAAAGAGCGCAGCGCAGCGCAGCACATTGTTTGACGAAAAGTAACAGCGACAGGCGACGCAACAGACGCAGCCAGCGTCGTATGTTGTTGCTGCTGCTGCTGCTCATGTCAGTGGGACACACAACTGACTGCTCGCCTGCTCGTCTGCTCGTCGCAGTCGCATCTCGGTTCTCATTCGTGTGCGGCGCTTCACCGCTAAGCGACGTCTCAAATAAATAAACCGCCTGCCAGCCAGCCAGCCAGCCAGCCTGCCAGCCAGCGAGCCAGTTAGCCAGCCAGCCAGCCAGCCTGCCTTTCGTCTCTGCCTCGTACGTAACATAAATTTTCGCTGCCTTCGTTTGTCTCTGCCTGTGTCTCTGCCTGTGTCTCTGTGTGTGTGTGTGTGAGTTCGTGTGAGCTGTGATTTCTTTGCTGCGTGCGTTTGGTTTGTTCGTGTGGGTGCTCGTGCATTGACGCTCGTGTTTTGCAGTTCGGTTTTGTTCTTCAGTGGTCGCTCGCTGGGGCCGCCTGGCCGTGTAGCAAAAACAGTTTACATTTGTTTTTCCGCGTGCTCGCACACACGTTGACTCAGACGGACTACGCCACTCAGCCAGCCAAAGCTAAAGCGTAGCCAAATTCAGTCTGTCTAACAGTCTTTCTAACTGTCTCTCTGTCTGTCCGTCTGTCTGTCTGTCTGCGTAAGTGGCCAATGCTGCGCTTAAACTTCGCTGTCTCTTTCTTGCTTTGAGTGTGTGTGTGTGTGAAGTTTGGTCTTGTGATCAGCAATTTTTGATTTCATTTATTTTTTGACTGCATTTTGCATTTCGATTTTAAGTGCAGTTCTCGGCTCAGCTCGCACTTTGGCATCGCCTAACCGAAGTTCGAGTGGAGCAGCGCACAGAAGTTGCGACACGTTCTGGGCTCAGTCGGCGAGTCGTCGAGAGTCGAGATCGAAGCGCTGCCGCCCGCGGAACTGCACTGCCAACAAAAGCGGAAACGGAAGTTGAAACACAGCAACAGAACAGAACAACTCTCAATACACTGGCAAATTGTATGAAACACAAACACACAGACACAGACACAGACACAACTAGTTTTTGTCATAGTTTTTATTACTTTTCTTGCGTTTTTTCGTTATTTTTTTTGGCTACAAGCGCGACACTCCGTTTTTTTGTATATATAATTTTTTTGAAACATTTTTTTCATGTGACCCACTGAAGCAAAAGCAAAAGAAAAACAAACAATAAACCAAATCACAAATATGTTGAAAGTGCGGTGCAAAAAAACGTTGACAACATAAATTAAATATGGCAATTAGCAAAATGCTGCAGTGCGCGTGCCGAAAACAACAAAAAACAGCAACAATAGTGACAAACAAAATGGAAACAAAATGTTATGTTTAAAAAACTCTCAACTGCCGTCTAAGTGCTAAGAATTTTTACAAACAACAACAACAACAAAAAAAAAACCACACACAACACGCTTTGTTTATAAACAAATTATGCGTATGCAGCAAGCGCCGACGCAACTGACTAAGTCTGAGGTTTGTCAGTGGATCGTCCCATTAACTTGGCCCAAAGTTCAAGTTTATACATACAAATATTTGTTTTTTTTTTTGAGCAAATGCAATTCAAACTTTTGCTGTCTGTTTGTTTTTTAATGTAAATAATGTGTATTTTATAGTGAAAATTCTGGCGTCAGCTGTTGTTTATAAACAAAAAAAAAAAAAAACGTAAAAAGTTATAAAAATGTTGGCTTTCGCTCAATCGCAGCATTTTGAGTTTTGTGTGATTGTGATTTTACCCAAATTCCATGCCATACTCTTAGCCGTGTCTAGTGTTCTATTAATAATTTGATGCATTGCCGCTCTTTTGTCTTTTTTTGTGTGCTATGATTTAATGCTGGAAGCTTAGAGAGCTTACGAAATCTCTGGCAGCTAAATAGCTAATTAGCAAGCCTCTTTCATCTCTGTTGACAAATTCTTTGGCATAGTCTAGCTAACAATAAATATAATGAAGGGCATTTGGCCACTAGTTTTTAATATAAACAAATGTGCGGCTGCGGCTCAGTTGAGTTGACTTTGCTCGCTGTCCATGAGCCTATAAATTATTTCGTTTGTTATAATTTTCATTCCCAAGCTCTTTGAAGTTGCTTGCTCCCATGCATGTGTGTGTATAAACAAATAAATATAAATTACAGTTTACTTAAGCAGTGATTAATAAATTGTTGAGCGTCATATTTAATTTGTTTCAATATTCATTCATTTTGAGTGTGTGTATAAAAGAAGTCAAATGCAAAAGCAATTTGTAAAAATATGCAAAGAAAACAAATTAGAGCAGAATTTATAAAAAATGTTAATCAAACTATATTCAAAATTTGTATAAGTTTGAAGCATTGCATTTTAATATAAATTGCCTCAATTTGTTTCAATTGTTATTGTTATTTTCTAAAATATTTAAGAGGCTTTTGCTATTGAAACTTCTAGATTTCATTCTCGAAATATTTGCATTAATAAAATAATCTAAGGATTTGACTTTATTTCTTTAAATCTTAACAAAAAGCTTAGCTGCTTCTTAATATTTGTTTCAATATACTGTAATTTTTATAATATTCAAGCAAATGCTGATTGCTCTGACTATTAAAATGTAAAAATGCTGCATTTATGTTTTCTATAAAATTGCGTATAAAGTTTGAACTTTTAGAATTTATGCAGCAAACTGTTAAATCAATTTTTGATTTAGATTTGATGCATTGCTTTTTATTTGCTAAATTATAGTTTGAGTTTTACAGACTCTGATGAAATTTAAAAGCAAATCAATTTGTTTCCATAGTTTTGTTTAAAAATGAACCTTGTTAAGCTTTACTAAATTTTAAATTTTATGCAACAAAAGCTTGCCCAACATTTTTATTGAACTGACGCCATTTGCTTTTAATATTTTTAATGTTAAACAAAGTTTTGCTGCCTTTTGATGCCTTGCAATGAAAGCTGTGTGCAGTTTAATTATCGATAACAATATGCATATCGATAGCAAAGCAAACATTAAGCTTGCACTTGTAATTAAATGATGAATTCAACTATCAATTGAGTCCATAATTTGCAACATTCAAAAGCCGCCAACACACTAGTGCTCAACGCAAAGTGCACTCGACTCGGCCAATGAATGCAACGGCCACTCAGCAACAACAACAAGCAGAGCCAGAGCAATTAAAAGCGCATACTGCGCCAGAAATATTTTGTATAAAATAAACACATAAAATGGCATATAAAATAGCAATAGCGACTGCAGTTTGCGATAAACTGCAGAGCGAGCGAGTATAGCAAACCAGCCGTAACTAGCGTGAATTGACAGGAAATCATAAACATAAAATTAAAATTGTGCGCCATATAGAATATAAAAGCGCAAGCGAACAAAATATATAATATAATAAATACAAGCATTGTGCCAAAGGCTCTTATATATATATATAAATATATAGCTGGTAAATTGGCATAATTTTTGGCTGGGGAAAAATCACAATCATCATTTTTTTGTGCATGTAGCGCTGACCTAATTTATAAAAAAAAAACGAAATGATGAATATAAATAAATAAAAGCGATACGAAGCGAGCGGGCAGACGAAATAGTCATAGGCAAAAAGTAACTGGGCAAATGCCACGACACATTTGTTGCTAAAAAAAAATTCGTTGCTGTTGTTTTTGATGTTGTTGTTGTTGCTGCTTTACATTTTTGATATTAAATGTCGAGGCGGGCGCAAATACTCGTAATGCGGGCTAAAAACAAAAGTGACGCTGCTTCCTTTATTGTCTACTACATATCCTGACTGCATTGTTGTTTGCCACGTTGCCCACATTGTCCTACTTTAAATGGTCTTTAGGTCGTTGCCGCGGAGGGCGGGGGGGCGCGGCATTAAACTCGCTGCAAGTGCAAAAGCGTGTGTGGATTTGTGCGCCGCAGCTATCGCCATCAAATCAGCCAAACACACACACACACACATACACACATACACATGCATAATTGTATGTGTAGTCTGTCTAAATAGCAATTATACAGCGCTCACTTTCACTCTATTGCACTCGCTCAGCGCAACGAAAATTGTTTAAGAGCAGCTGCAGTTGCTTTAAGCACTTAAGCATTGCCCAACGCCCACAAGTATGCAACGATAAGTGCGAATAAGCGTTGCATGAGGCGTTTGGGCGCTGCGGCAAAACTCACTTTAAAGTGCATTACCAAAGTAACTGCGTTACCACTCAAGAGAGAGAGAGAGAGAGAGAGCGAGCAAGAGAGTGAGAGAGTGCGAGAGCGTAACAACATTAGCCTCAAAGCAATGTTGTTGTTGCTTTTGTTGTTAACATGCAACTGGCGTTGCCGCTGCCCAAAATCAAATCATGTTTTGTTAGTTTAACAAGTCTCCAAATGACTGCCTTACAAACACACTAACACACACACACACACACACACACATACATGTGTAATAATTTAAGCTAATTGGTGTTGCGAAACCTGCAGAGAGCTGCAACAATTTATAGCCAGGGCGATCATCATTAATAAAGAAGTAAACAGCGCAGAGTTTGGGGATTTCTTCAATTTATTGAGCAAGTTAAGCAAGCAGAGAATGCGAGAAAGAGATAGCGCGAGAGTGAGTGAAAGAAGAAATAGAATATTTGAAATATAGCAAAAGTTATAAAAATAAATAGGCAGCAATTTGTGTCTTATAAAAATTATTACGCTAAATTTTTAAAAATTAAAAAAGTTAATAGCAGTATAAATTGCGAAAAAGAAAATCTTAGAGCGACTATCAAATAAAATTTAAATATTACAGTAATTTTAAAATAAAAGCAGCTGCAAATACAATAAAAAAATCATTTTAAATATTGCTAAATTCGCTCACAATTAAAAAACTACTAGAAGTAATAATTTCTAATGCAGCTAAAGTTTAGCAACTTAAACTAGACTTTGACTTAAGCAAAACGAACTAAATAGAATTCGCTATTATTACAATAATTTATAGTTAAATTCAACTGAAATGTAGTGAAATGCAAACTTTGACTAAACTTCGAATACGAAATGTGAAACTGGCCTAAGAGCAATTATTGCTGATTTAACAAAGCAGCTGCTAGCTGAATGCTAAAACCTTCATTAACAAGTAAACTTTGATGCTTCGCAACGAAATTTGTAACTAGAGCTAGAGCTGCACATCAAAGTTGCAGCTCATTAAATATTAACTACTTTATGGCTTAAATTATTGAGAAAATGCAGTTTGCAAGTAAAGTTATTAATTATTGAATGCAGTTCAGCTCAAGTTTAAAGTCTGTGCTTTGTAGCTTAAGTTGACCTGCATGGCTGGCATATGTTAATTATAGCCAAGTACATTGTATTGTTGGCTAAACTGACTTTGGCCCGCTTACCAAAATTTAATTACGCGCTTAGCGAGCGAAACAAAGTTATATATGCTAGTTATGTATACAGCGGCAGGCAGTTTGCCAATTTTGCAGCTATATGTTAATATATACAAACGTACGTGTGTGTGTGTGTGTGTTATACAATAAAATATTGTGTGGCTTGCTAGAGCGAGTGAGCGAGCGAGTAAGCGAAAAATATGACGCGCAGCTCGACGGCGGCGGCGGCGGCAATTTATGTCAAAAGCGGGCCAAAGCATAGTGACCGACATTTTGCATTTGCATTGGAGAAGAAGAATAACATCGACGAGGCGATTATAACTTCATCATCAGCTTTACCACGTGCCGTTGTCGTCGTCGTCGTCGTCGTCGTTGTCGTTGTCGTCAGCGTTGGGGCTAGTAGTAGAGCCTTTGGCTTTGTCTTGGGCTTAATGCTATAGTCTCGAAAACGAAAACAGAGCCCGGAAATGCTTGCTCGTTATAAGTAGCGCTGTCTGTGTGTGTTTGTGTGTGTGTGTGTGTGTGTGTGACTTCTTATAAGTGAGCGAGACCTGCTCGCCTTATTATGCATATAAGCAGTTTGCTGCATACTCAACTGTGTCTCTGCCCCACGCTTTGTGGCAAGGTGTTTTAATCTATAAACAAATGCAAACTGCATGTGTATGTGTTTGTGTGTGTGTGTGTGAGTTGCCATTGCCTATATTAAGTACGTTAGCTGTCTCGCTTACGCTCAACTCGAAACTATTTTGTCTCGATATAACTTTGGGCTTTTCTTTTCGTTACGTTTCGTATGCAATTTTCGCATTTGCATTGTCTGCATGTATGCGTGTGTCTGTCTGTGTGTGTGTATGTGTGTGTTAAATAGCAATCTTATTGCTTGCACTTGTATTTGTTTGGAAAAGTAGGACATTGTTATGCAGTCAGAGCCAGCGCAGTAGCTTGGGTAGTTCATTCGCTCTCTGTGTGTGTGTGTGTGTGTGTGGCATGCGGTGAACGAAATGAGGCATGAGGCAGGCACTAGTTTGTGCCTCTCTCTGTAGTGCTTGTGGCAGGCACGAAATGTGCAACACACAAAAGTTTCGTCATTATTGGCTTATGAGGTGAAATTTATTGCAGCATAATTCAGCCCCCACCCCACCCCGCACTTATCGCTTTTTTGCATTGTAAACTGCAGCGCTGTGGAAAACAAACATAAATATTTGATAACAAAATATTACTATATATAATAAATATGCTTCTCTCTTTATCTTTGCAGCACACAAAAGGCTTGAGCATGTCTTAAAAGCAGCAAAAGACTTTCCGAACAAGTGAAAAAATCAGAACAATAAAGCCAAACCCCGAAATAATAAAAGCAAACAAAATAAGCAAAAGGACTTATGCATTAAATATGCGCCCATGTATTTCATTATAAACTTACTCATTATATTATAAATTACATTTTATAAACAACATAATAATAATAATATTATTAATACACACGATGCTCAAATAGACTGAAATAGAGTCCAAATATATTACGAAAGTAAATGCAATTAATTATACATATCATAAAAATAATTAGCAATTGCATTTAAGTTTAAAACATAAACAACAACAAAATATAACAACAACAAGCTAACTGTAACACAACAAGCAACAATAACAATAGCAACATTTATAAACAACAACAACAACAACAACAACAAGCAGAGCCAAGCAGCAGCTAAAGAATTTCTATTGGGAAAAGTGTTTGTTGTGGCGCGCGCGCGTGTGTGTGTGTGTGTGTGTGGCAGTGTGTGGCAGTGTCAACAACAACAAACAATACACAAATAATTAAAAAAAACATAAATGCAAAAAAAAACAGCAGCAGCAACAACGACAATAAAACCACAAAAACAAAACAATAACAAAAGACGCAACCACAACAACAGTCAGAAGAGTCCGAAGAGCAACTAAAGCTGAAGAGCTGCTGAAAAATACAAACGCCAGGTAAGTGGGCGTGTCGATTGATATATGTTTGCCTAACCGCTGGAGTGGGCTGTGGGGGGGTGTGGCTGTGAGGCAGCTGGGGTCATGCCTAACGCTTTGGCTTTCGTTAGCTGTTGATTGATATTCTACAATATTTAAAATAATTTGCCTACACTTTGCTTTGCAAACACACAAAATTCCACAAATTCTATTATTGCTGCTGCTACAGTTTTTCACGCTCATTGACAGCAAGGCGTCAAACAGCCCCAGCCCCTGTTTCAAAACAGCCCCCACCCCCCCCACCCAGCTTCCACTCCACTCGCTCCCTGACAGTCTGAAATTGTATTGTGGCATGCAGCAATTGAACTATGCTCGTGTATTCCATCAATTTAAATCCCATAAGATACTCATTCAATATTTATGTCTTTTATAACAAGTGTCTGCTTGTGGCTGTCGCTCTGCCTCTCGTTTCGGCTATAAACGTATTTTTGTGTCTATTTATGGTCGCTCTCCCGTCTCTCTTTCTCTATCTCTATCGTATGTGTTTGCTTTTCATTCCCATTCAACAACATGTATAAAAATATACAAATTTTCTCTTGGCTTTGTGTGCTGTGCACAGAAAAATACGAAAAAAATTTAATTCCCATTGATTTACAAACTGTAAACGTTAAATTTATTATACGCTCTGAGGCATTTATAAATTCCTTTGATATAAGAATTTCCGTAAGCTGTAAAAATGTGTGAAATAATTAAAATTGGAATTCAATTTTGTGTGAGGCCAAATCATCGACAGGCGGAAGTGAAAAGCGAGCTGCCAAATCTAAAATATAAATATGATATGAATATGATTATGATACAATAAAAATATATAAACTTGTCTCAGCCGAATACTCGATAATGCTTTTTATCCAGTGTTGTCATTAGAAATGTCTGAAATCTCTTCAAGTAAAAGTCGCAGAGCTTGAAGAAAAGAAAGTTATCGCTACCATTCGAACCGAATCAAATTTTATATAGAATAGATAATTAGTTTAATTTTAATACAAATCAGGAATATATCAGTTAAGTGTGAAACCTTTTTATAATATTGAATTTATTAGCAAAAGTAACTATCGAACTACTACACATAGATTGCTTTAAAGTTCTATTGATAAATTTGTTGCTAACTGAGCTTCGGCTTATGAATTGAATAAGTACCGCGCACTTAAGAAAAACGAAACTCTTAGCTTTAATTTTTATATTACCAATTCACTTTTTTTTCCATAGTCATTATTCCCTTTGGAAGAGCTCTCTCCTTTCGGACGCGAAGTCCATTCTGCGTTGTCTGTT
Organism: Drosophila busckii; assembly: GCF_011750605.1. NCBI lineage: Eukaryota > Metazoa > Arthropoda > Insecta > Diptera > Drosophilidae > Drosophila > Drosophila busckii. The sequence continues at coordinate 9,250,600 of NC_046608.1, forward strand.
TCACACTATTCGAGGTTATTTGTTGTTTGGTTTGTTCGCTTCCAACCTTTACCTCAATTCCGATGGAAAAATTTCATTGGCATTTAATTTCTCCACACACTCATTTTGAGCTGAAATTTATCCATGTCATAATTGCATATTTTAGTGCCATGATTGCCAGCACATGTGCGCCCAGACCGACCTTTATTAACAGCTTGCCACGCACATAACTCAATTTGTAGCTGCAGAAAAGTGTAAAAGAAAAGAGTGAAAGAGTGCGAGAGAGAGAGAGAGAGAGAGAGAGAGAGAAAGGCGTTGGTATTGCTAGGAAACAGGCTAATTCGAAAACCAGAAGCATTTCATGACGAAGCAAATCAATTTCATTGATAGAAAACTGTGAAAAATATAAAAAAAAAAAAACGAGAGAGCCAAATGAAGAATGAAAAAAGATAAAAAAGCAATGTTGGGGTATGTGAGAAATCAAAAAGCGTTACGGAGGAGTTTGCTCTGTATGTGTGTGTGTGTGAAAAATGTTTGGGGAAAATCGCATTGCGACGGTAAAATTCGTTTGGCCATTCATTGGATTCATTCATTGAGAATCGTCGAGCTGCTTGTGTGCGGGCAATGCCAATCAAGCAATCAGCAATGCATATATATGTGCATGTGTGTATGTGTGTGTGTGTGTGTGTGTGTATTTGAGTTTCTAATCAAATCAAAGACTTGCCAAATCATAAAAGTCACAAACACTTCCGCCCAACGCACACACATGGAAGAGAGTGAGTGAGCGAGCGAGCGAGCGAGCGAATCGGCAAACAAACAAACTGAAATACAGGAAATGCTCTCTATATAGTACTATATATATGCATGAGAGGAAGTACGCGCCTTGGCAATGTCGGAACAGTGTTAAACTTGCAAATAACATGGGCTTGTGCCCATAAGTAACAGCCCAACAACAATAAATTGCAATGAAAATTAAATAAAATAATGCATGCCATCTCACACACACACAGACACACACACATACGTATGAGAAAGTTGGGAGTCACACTTGGCTGGCTGTCGAACATTTCTGGCTTGTCGCCTGCCACACTTTGTGGCAATAAAAAGTTCGTTTATAAACAAGCCAAACATGTCTAGAGATGTTTTGTTGCGCTTATTGTTATTGTTATTGCTGTTGTTGTTGTTGCATATCACTCAGCAGCTTGTTTGGCTTGCTCAACACGCAGCAGCCAATTTATATATATATACATATATATATTTCCATATAATCTAAGCCAAATTCCAGACATTTACTCGACATTATTTCGCACATGCTGCTGCAACAACAAAAAAATATAAAAAAAAATACAGCGACAAGGTAAAACGACTTGCATTGTATGCGTGCGTGCGTGTGTGTGTGTGTGTGGCAAGTGTTTCCTTTGCGGCAGCAGCAATAAAAATTTACGTCTGTGTCTGCTATTTCCGCTGCTGCTGCTGCTGATGGATTGTTCAGTTGACGCCTGAGTCTCGCTCTCACTCTTGCCCACTCTCGCTCTCTCTTTCTTTTCTACAGCCAGCTCATGACGCATACGTTTGCTTCACTATTGTGCCTGCAAAACTTAGTGATTAATTTTAATTAATTTGAATTGTGAACAATGGCGCTAAAGCTCTAAAGCGGATTGGCTGCTTGGGTGGGTTTCTTTCATATGTGTGTGTGTGTTGCTAATTTTGCGCGCACCTTTGCACAAATGGATTGATTGATGAATGCAGCCAGTGAAACATGATTGCGTATGAATAGCCAATGCCCATTGTGTTGACTGAATTACAACTTTTGATCGATGGTCTACAATTTAATGCGCCGCATCGGGCAATAAAATTTTCTATTGTTCGCTCGCTCTCTCTCTTGTTTGTTTGTTGCGTAACTTTTGACCAAAACTATAATTCAGGTGTGTTATTTGGCCATATCATCATTACAATTAGTTGCATATGTTTTACTGCTTACAGTAAATATTTTATATAAACAAATCTAGCTAAGCAACTTTTTATTGTCTAGCAGCTCTATTTGTTTATAAAATAAATATATAAAATCGGTATAAAATCAAACAACACAGCAATGAATTTTCAATTAATATAACGAAACATATATAACTCATTCAATTTTTACTGCTTGCTTTTAATACAAAAGCAACTTTTGCTTATAAACATTAATGAAATAGCTTTAATAAATTTTTAATTTAATCGCAAACTTAAAATTTAAAACATTGAATTTAAGCTTTTTAATTAGCATATACATAATAATTAAGTCAATGTGACGAGATATAATTGAACATTTTATTTTAATTTGATTGTGACAACAACACGTGTTAATTAATTGCACAAATAGTTAAGCAAATAAAAATTGACAAACAAAATTTGCATAGCAAACATTTTGAAAATCAATATTTTTAATTTTATAATAATAATTTTAATGATGTATAAGTGTATTGCTATAAGCGCTGAAGCGCTTCAAATTGTTTATCATTCGATTTAAGCACTTAATTTATTATTTTACTTTATTGTTTATTTGACAAGCTCAGCGCTGCTTTAAATTGATGTCATTGCTTTTTTTTATTTTAAAGGCACTTGTTAATGTCATTTGTATGCTGCATTTGCTTGTCTAATATCTCAGCTTTTATTCATTTATAATTTTTTACAATATCCATACAATGCAATTGCACACACACACACACACACAGCTCTATAATTTATGAAGTTGTCAAATGCGCTTTGTGTTTGTTGTTGGACATTTTTTTTTGGGGCTAGACTAAATTTATTCATGCGACGCTGCAGAAAATACAATAATAAAATAGCTTTATTTATTGTGAGTGGCAAAAACTACAGTTCATGGCAGTCGACAAAAAAAATGGAAATAAAATAAAATAGGCGAAAAAGCGAATGTTTTTTTTTCTTTTTTTGTTTGGCAGCTGACGCTCTGAGCTCTGAGCTTTTGCTATTTGCAATTTCATCAAGTTATTTCAACATTTTCTGCCTATGTGAGCATTCAAATTTAATACGCAGTCATAGGTTAGCCGCATGAGAATTAATTGCAAGCTGCAAAGTGAGTGCTGCAAGTCTGAAAAACAAACTGAATGAGCTTATTATGTTGCAACATCAGGTAGAGATTTAATTTATGCTTTTTGTTGAGTCGCAACAGCCACAGACAAGAGACAGAGACAGAGACAAAGGCAAGCGACAAGAGCTTATCATAGAACGTTAGCTTGGCTCAAATTTGTAAGTACACATGTATGTGGTATTTGTGTGTGTGTGTGTGTGGGCAGCTTAAAACATCAATCATACGCACTGCTGCGCACTATTAATGCAAATGTTGTACATTATGTGTAGAGCTGCAGATATGAGTGTTCGCTCACTCGTCGTGCCACATGTGGCATGTGGCATGTGCTGCACTGCTCTGTGGCCAGTCAGTTGCAAATGCAGCTTGTAGGCAAAACTCTCTGCCCAAGCAGCAGCAGCAGCAGCAGCAGCAGCATTATTATCTCAGCATTATTGAGCCATGACATATTTGCCCCACACACACACACACACACACACACATGCACATATGTATGTGTTAGTAGTAGAATGAATAATGGGCGTGTGGTTGGTCAAATTGCTAGCATTTGGGCTGGAGGGCGCCGGCAGCAGCAACGGAAACACACAATACAAAAACGACGACGACGACGTTGCTGCTGCTGCTGCTGCTGCCATTGTGGGCGTGTGGGTGTGGCAACTAGCACGATGACAATGATAGAAAATATTACAAAGATATGCGGCGGCCCATAAAGAAAGAAAAAAATACGAAGGCAGAGCAAAAAGAGAGAAATCGTTTATTGCCAAGGAGCCCATAAATTGATTTTTTCAAATAAAAATAAAATATCGGCTCGCAGGGCAAGCACAAGGAGCAGAAGGACCCAAAGCGTAGATGAAGACAGCGAGACTGTGAGACTGAGACTGAGATAAAATAAAGACATCAGAGTGTGGCTGGCTGGCTGGCTGGCTGACTGGCTGGCGGGCAAGGCATTTTGCTTTGGCAAATGTTAAGATTGTAGCGCCTACAAGCAAACAACAGCCATATAAACGACTCTGAGAGCTCCAGTAAGTACCTTGCGTGGTCGTAGTCCATGGCCGTCCGCCGCCTAGACGCCAGTCAATGCCTTGCCACAACGCTCTGGGACATGCTCAAGCAGCCAAGTCAGCCAGCCAGCCAGCCAGCCATCTAGGTATGCGCCAAAAATGTTTGCTTTGCTTTTGCTTTGTACCCATTTAAGTTAAAAACTATTACGAACTTACCCCCAAGTACATAAATTAGACACTGCGCACCAGCACCATCAAAATATATATACATATATACACTATATACATATGTATAGAGTGGAATAAAGAACAAAGCAAGACGTAGCGCCAGCCATTTTATTAAAAACTATGGCGTGCGATTTAATATGAAACTCGCTTGCTCGCTCTCTCACTGCGAATTTAAGCTACAAACTTGTAGACCATAAATAAGCCAACACACACACACACACACACACATACACTCATGCTAGTAGATATAAGCATATATGTGTGTTACTCTTAAATTTATCTCACAGCAGAGCAGGAAAAATGGCAAAGCCAGAAGACAGGCCCAAGACAAAGTAGTTGGGCGACAAAGCTCTCTGACTGACTCTCTAGCCTATTCGACTGCTGCTCTATTTGTTCTATTTTCTATGTGTGTGTGTGTGTGTGTGTGTTTTTTTTCTGGTCAGCCCTCTGTCATTATTGTTATTATAATTCATTTGTTTATTCTATTTTTGACATTTGTGCTACAAAAGTTGCCCCCTAAAAAAAAGTATGTAAACAATTTACGATATGCAGATATGCTGAGTACGAGTTATTATGTCAGTTTCAGCATATTTACGATATTCAAATTTATATATTATTCTACTTTTAATATTTGGCGTAAAAGATTTGCCAACAATTTGATTCAGACTTACAATGTTCACTTATATATTTGTTTAATCAGCATATTTGCTATATATATATTACGATATACAATTTAACTATATTTTTAATCTATTTATTGCTAAAATTTTGTAAACAATTAACGATATGCAAAGTTATTATTTGCATATTTTTAGTATTTGTAAATTTACGATATACAAGCTTACGATATAAATTTTACACTACAGTTTTGCATAAGCTATCAGTAAGAGTTCTTATTGACATACTTATTATATATTCATATTTACGATATTCATATTTACGATATACAACTTTACGATATTCGAACCTAACATATTTCGTTTTCTGCAGTTACTTTGTCCAATTGCCTCCAAGTGGCAGCAGCAAATTGAGTTACCCCATTCCAATTCCCATCCCAAATCGATGCCCCCACTTACAGTTATTTAACATATTGGCTCATAACAATAGACACATTGTGTGCTTAATGTGCAGCAAGCGTTTTAGCACTTTCGGCTAAGAAAAACACAAGCGATTCTTGTTATTGTCTGGGCTAATAGCAAAAGCAATGCCCGTTGTGGCCGCCAGCGCATTTTACTTGTCGAACTTTTAGTTAATCCGCTTAACTTTTCATGCATATCATTCATATGAATAGTGGTGGGTGGAGGGCTAAAAGAAAATGGAGACAGAGACAGATAGAGCAAGGAAAACCGTTTTCGGAGCAGCGGGCGTGCTGCATAAATTGTGAAAAATCTAGCCATGAGTTATGTCCAGGCCAAAGGCACAAGGCAGCAGCAGCAGAAATATGCTGATTTCAAATTTGTGTGGCAAGGGGGGATGGGGGGCAAAGAACTATGCGCTACGCCTCTTTTGCAACATAAATCAATTTAACATTTTATTTACGACTTATGCATTTGCTTATTAAAAACAAAAGCAAAATAGAGCAAAAGCAAGTGGAAGTAGTTTGAGTTTGAGTTCGGTGAGTGGCAAAAAAAAAAAAAAAGTTTTTTGTATGCTGGATTTTAATTGATTACCCACGTTATTATATTTTTTTCGTTCTACGTTACTTCATTATTGTTTTGCAATGAAGCCAACACACGTGCTCGTACTAAAAGGAGTATAAAGCGCTTGGGAAAATCCTTGCGTCGAAATTCAAAAGAAAGTTGAAACGGTAATGGCGGCGTCAGCATCAGCAGCGTTGGTAGTTTCACTCATAAAGTTTATGGAGCGCCGTATGCTGAGAATAAAGTGGAGGCGCCACAAAGGATGCGCACAAGGATATGTTGTGAAGGAAGCTACAGGAATGCAATCATACATTCATATGCTCATGTTTATTTAACGATGCTTTTTACGCTGCACACGAACACGCGCAATGCAAAAGGATTAAAACGTCCGTCACTCAGTCGCTCAGTCGCTCAGTCGCTGTCGCAGTCGCAGTCGCAGTCAGCGCAGGTATTAAGCTGACAGCAGCTGCTTGGAGTTGCTGGAGCTTCGGCTGAAGCTTCAAGTGGCGTAAAATTTGGCACGTAAAGTGTAAAGCGTATGCGCCTAACTTTTAACTAACCTTGGCTCTGGGCAGCACACACACACACACACAAGCACACACACATACGTGAGTGTTGTCTTAAAATATTAAAAGCATCTTTCGCTTAGTGTTTAACTGTCAAGTTGACTTGACTGACTTCACATTCAATTTTTATGACTTGCATTTTGATAAAATGTTACAATTTATTTAAGCTTAGCTCTTTGTCTGTCTTCGCTCGCTCTCTCTCTCTCTCTCTCTCTCTCTCTCTCTCTCTCTTTCGCTCTTTGTCTTAAGCTGCTTTAACGCGTCACTCAGCGCAGCTCAGCTCAGCTCAGCTTGGCAGCCATTGACCTGTCGACTTGCTCTCGAGTTTTCGTTTCGCTTGCTTCGCTTTTATTGCCTTCAACAAGCTTTCATATTGCTGCTGCTGATTGTGCTGTCATGGCAACGTGCACGTGCTTGCAACTTGCAACATTTTGTTGCAGGGTACTCTGGCAGTTGAGCATAGCCCAATTGATTGGCATTGGCAGCGTGAAGTGAAGCTGAAAGGCAAATGTTGCAGCAACTCAGCGAGCCGAATGTCAATTGTTGTGGCAATTGCAGCAATAACAACTGAAGCACATAAATTCTTATATACAGGGTGTGCCAGCATGAACTATGAATAAAATATATTTGCAGCTTGCATAATTTTAAATGTCAAGTTATGTTATAAAATGCAATTAAATAAAAGCAGCGAAACTAAAAATTAAAAAAGTTTACAACACAATTTAGAACAAAAGAAAAGATTGAACGAATAGTAAACCTAAAAAATAATACTACTCATTAAATTTATAATAAAGCTAACAACTTTTAGCATAAAATAAAAGTTTATGAGCTATTTGGTATTGTTTTAACTGTTGCTTGAAGTTTATTTCTTATTAATAAATTATTACCAATTTAATAAAATATAATTAATGGAATTGTTGTTAATATTTTAAATATTTGAGCTTGAATTTCATATGAGCAACTTTTTGAAAAGTTTTAGCTGCTGAAAAGATCATGTTGGGCACCCTGTATATATTTCATATTTAATACAAATGCTGCGCAAACATTTTGAATTGAAATGTATGAAAATGTGTACAACTGTCGCTTCCGCTTTGCAGCTGTCTCAAGTGTCCTGGCGGCAATTAAAAGGCCAAAACTAATTAGATGAATTTGTGTGATTTCCGTATAATTAAATTGCCCATTAGCTGAATGTAGTTTCATTTCTTTACTCTCTCTCTGTGTGTGTGTGTGTGTGTGTGTTGGGGTTGTGCCGCATATCCTGGCAGGATATTTAAAACATAGAGCGACTCATGCAGCATAGAAAAAACTAAAAGCTGAAACTACTTTTACGCTTAGGCGGATGCAAGGCGCGGCGGCGGCCGAGACTCTCCATTTATAACATGCTAACTACATACAATAAGTTGCCACACACACACACACACACACACACACACAGCTGAGGGGGTGTGAGTGGGGGCACAGACGTTGACTTAGACGCAGCGCTAGACACACACATTTAAGTTTACGGTACTTAACGTAATTTCCTAGCCCTAGCCCTAGCCCGCTGGCTTACTTTCTTTGCTGCGCTGTGCTGGGCATATCCTGGCGTGTCCTGTTCGTTCGTTCGAGTGGGTGGCAAGTTTCGCAAGTTTTCAAGCAGCTCATAAAATGGCGTTGTCTTTCTTCTTCTCTAGTTGAGCTCAAGATAAATAAGCAAATAGGCAAATAAATCTTCATTTCAACTTCTTGTGGGGTTTCTTTAACTTTGCTGCTTCCTGCAACGCTTCGTCGCTGACAGACGGACGGACACACAGACAGACAAAAAGTTTGTGTAGCTGTGTTCGCTTTAAATTCTTTGCCACACAGACAGACAGACAGACAGACAGACAGACAGAGTTCTCATTCAGCTCTTGCTTAGCATTCTGCGCTTCATCTGTTTCCTCGTTTTGGCCAATTCAAAATTCTTCCAACTTACGCTACTAAATTGTTGGGTAACATGCACTTAAGTATGCTATACATATGTGTGTGTGTGTGTGTAGCCCACAGCCTGCAGCCACGACATGTGTTCACTGCTGCTGCATGCCCCATGCCCCATGCACACACTTGTCTCTTTGCACTTGCCATTAAAAGTTCTGCCTGCCGGGCCTCAAGTGTTGTCTCTGCCATTTGTCTCTCGCTCTCTCGCTCTCTCTCTTTTTCTCTTGAGAACAGTTGGTATTTTACTTTGGCATTTCGAGAGTTTGGTTTTCATTTTGTTACACTTTTAATTCTCATTTCTTTTTTTTTTTTTTGTAGCAGACTTTGTTGGCAATCAAACTGCATGTGCAAAATTTTTCGATGGGCAGCTGTAGTTAAACTTAAAGCTTGAGAGTTATGTGCTCATGTTTAATGCTAAGCTTCATCTCTTTTTTTTTTGCTTAGATATACAAATCAAATTTAGCACGCAGTCTGCGCAGATTTAAATTCATTTTGTTTCAACTTTGGCTGCTGCGTGGGCAACAATTTGATTAGCTGCATAAAAGTTTATTTGTCTGCCCGCCCGCACTAATTTCATTTGGCTGCTCAACTATGCGCTTAGTGCTGGACAAAGCGCCGCACTGTAGCAGGCCCCAGGGCTGCAGCAAAAGCTAAAGAATATAAAGACAATGGCCAAACAAAATCGAATTAAAATATTAAACAAACTCAAAGCTAATGCTGAACAATTGCTTATATTTAATATAAAATATAAATTTAAAGTGTAGCAGCGTGTAGCCCTGGTCTGCAGCTCGTCGTGTACTCGTAGTTATCTGCCCCGTTGCCTGCCACTTCAATCAGAATCAGACTTGGCCCGAGCTCTCGTCTCCGCTCTTAGAGCTCTCTGTTATGCTTTTGCCAGAGCACTAAGCACTAAGGCGGCCAATCCACCCAAGCTGAAGCTCATGCCCATCGGACTGGCTGCTGACTGCCTTCATGCTTGGTGACTCCGACTCTCTGTCGCTGACTGTGTCGCGCTTACCTTTTACCTTTGCATATTTTTGCAATTCAGCGCTCTGCTGCTCTGATGCGCGTGCGGGCGGGTGCCGGCGTCGGCCTCGGCTTTTGCTTATGTTAGTAAACTGTAAATATTTAATTAATTTGCATGTATATTTTTATGCCGGCAAGAGCTGAGTTTATTAGTCGCTCCGCCTGATCGTTGACGTGCCTGGCATGCCACACACACACACCACACAGTTCAGTTCAGTTCACAGTTCAGACAGACGACACTCTCAATATGTGTGCGCTGGGCTTTCAGCTTTCAGTCTCTGCTTTCTTCTTTTTGTTGTCTTTGTGCTTTGTTGCTTGCTTGTGTCCACTTTGCGGCATTCGTGCATAATTTGCAAACAGCTTTAAATGCTTACATGTGTGTCTGTGTCTGTGTGTCATTTTGTTTGCTGTGGCCACATCCGGAAAAGCTGACCGCACACATAGATAAACCAAACCAGGCTCCAATGCAAAAGACTTTTCAATAGCTGCTCACTTTGCATTTACATTTGCCTTGCCGTCTGTCTGTCTATCTGTCTGTCGGTCTGTCTTTTATTTTCTTTTTTTTTTTGTTTTCTATTTAATGGCGCATTTGCTTTGACACTAGCCGCAAAAACTTTTTCAATCAATGCCGATCGTTATCTCTGTCTCACGCTCTGCTGTTTGCGCTGCAATGTATGCTATGAAATTTTCATTTGCGAATCAATACGCATATGCGAGTTCTCAGCTTGATGGCATTGCAATGACATTTGTAGTTGTCTGCAATTACCATAGTAAACAAAAAAAAACAAAAATGAAATCAATATAGAAATAAAAATATGTTTTTGATATGTTCAACATGTCGTATACATAATAACAAATAACGTATAGCTCAAGCTAAGCGAATGCTGCGCTTAAAAGCAGTTTAAAATTCGCTATATTACTTTATATATTACTATAGTTAAGTTTGCTCTGCTGCTGTGCTTTACTGTTGTTAACAAGCATAAAGTTAATTCAATTAATTTAATTCAAGAGCATAAATTAATTCAATAACTAACATTAATATAATATCATATGTGATTGACTTTTTTTTTCATTAACTCCACAAATTAATTGATTAATTGTTCTTAACTATTGCTTATATTCTAAAATTAATTGCTACAAATTAAAGTACTGAATTAAGTAGACAAATTTTATAGACTTACCTGTTAAAACTAGCTGAATAGCTGAATAGGTTGTTTGCTAGTTTGACATCCAAATTATTTATTATTATTATGCTGGCACTGCTTGTTCACTCACCCACCGTTCAAGCGCGACTAACTACGTGGGACCTTACTTCGTAGCCAACCCGCCGCCCGCGCATTGATCAGAGCGCAAGAATTGAAGCTGAGAGTGCAAGCGCCTCTCGGAGAGCGTGAGCGACAGCCATGGCCACGGCCACGTCCATGATACAATAATACAAGGTAGCGGACTGCGCTCTTAGGTTACTTCGCTTCTTCTTCCCTTTTGCTGCTTTCTCGCTGTCGCTCTATTCGTTTTGTATACGGTGTGAGAGGGAGCGAATGAAGCTAAGGTACCGAAACACCCAAAAAGAAGAGTGCAGTCCGCTACCCTTTATTATTGTATCATGGCCACGTCTTTGCTAGCGAGAGCAGCGCTGCTTTCGTTTGGCTGCGCTCGATCGCTCTACGCTGCGGCTGAGCGAGCGCTCGTACGTTGGGGGCTGAGCGCTGTTTTGACTGCGGCTAGACTCTGAGCATGGGAGGAACACTGCCATGCAGCTGATTTAAACAGAAATATGTTCTTAGCATTGAAGCTTCATGTCAAACGTTCATGTTTGTATTAAACATTGTTTTTAAATCATTCAAATTATATCCTTACTATAGTTAGGCTTGATCTGCTGTTGTGCGTTAATTTTGTTAAAAATTTATGCCAAAAAGCTATTTTCATTTCCTTAAAATATTTAACACTTAGTTAAATAGTTAGTTTTGACTATTTTTAAAATTTTATAAGTACAAACTTAACCAACTTAACATGTGTTATTAAAGTTACCTAGTAAAACTAACTTGATTTTGCTTGTTGGTTTGAAATTTGCTGGCAGCCTACAAGTAAAAGTGCAGCGCAGATTCGCTGGCACGTCCCCACGATGGAAAATTCCATCAAATGCCGTCGCACATGCTCTCTAAGCAATAGAGAGCGACGCTTTCGTACAAGTGCAGCGCTGCTGTCGCTAGCACGTGGCCCTTTGCTCAAGCTCTCTAAGCAATAGAGAGCGCTGCTTCACTCTCTGAACCAACAGTTCAGGCACGACTGAGGCCTCACTTCTTAGCTTACCTGCCAGCGAGCAACGCGCGCATTGATCAGAGCGCAAGCATTGAGAAGCTGAGAGCGCAAGCCAAACGTTTTTGCTAGCGAGAGAGCAGCGCTGCTCACTTTCGTTCGTTGGCGCTCGATCGCTCTGCGCTGCTGCGACTGAACGAAAGCGTCGCTGCTTTGTTTGTTCGCTGCGCTTTGCTTTAACTGTAGTTTTAGCTTAACAACAGCTGATTTAATTGAAGCGCACGTGGCAACGCTCATGTTTGCATTGGATTATTGTATTTAAATCATAAAATAAAATATATTCTTATTTGAAGAAAAGCAAATTTTATTGTTCATATAATTTGCTTTTAATTCTATAAGTGCAAGCCAAACCATTATTAGCAAGCAGCTTATTAACAAATAGTGCTGTCTTGTTAGAAAATTGTTAAAATATATTTAAGCAGCTACTTGGCAGCACAAAAATAAATTTGTGTAAAGTAAAATAAATTCTTAAATTTCACATGTTGGCAACATTTTTGCCGCTTAGCTTAGGCTGCAACACAATCTTGCGGCTGTCAGAAGCTTGCGCAAATCTCTTGCTTGGGCTTACATAATATATGTGTAATTATGCTACAATTGACAAGATTTCTTACATGGCAGGCAGCAGCAGCCGAAGCAGCAGCAGAGCTATGTGGCATAGGCTTAGACTATATGCGATGCCATTACCACGCCATGTGTGTGTGTGTGTGTGTGTGGCGGCGGCAGCGGTAGCGTTAAGTGTGGTTTATAAAATTCAAATGTGCATGCGACTTTCATTTTTTATGCTAACGATGCTGATACATACTAATAACTTCTTTCATTAAAAATTCCATGGCATCCATGATACTTACCGCTGCTCAGTCGCTGAGTCGTTCAGTCGCTGCTGCTGCTGCTGTGGCTGTGGCTGCTGCTGTTGGTTGCACTGTGGTGGTGGCTACGCATACAAACATCAACACAAGCTGTAGAGCTTCAGCCTAAGCAGCTCAACAGTCGCAAAAGCATACACTTGAGCGCCGCTAAACTCGTCCAATTAGTAGCATTTAATTTGGTAAACAGCAGCATTTTCGTGCTTTTGCATTTTTTTTGTAATTAACAACAGCGACAACAACAACAACAGCAGCAGCAGCAACAGCAGCGAGAGTAGCAACATAAGCGACTGAGATGATGAGCGACTGAGTGTGAGAGTCTGATGAGCTTGATGCCAGCCAGGGCGGGCGGCAGTAGGCTGATGAGTGGGCCAAACTGCTTGGGCTGCTGTTTTATGAGCCACTTGTATATGTATGTGTGTGTGTGTGTATCTTTTGCATATGTTTGCTTTTGCTGCGACCACAAAACGTTGCCTTGCCTCATCTTCTTCTTCTTGTTGTTGTTGTGTGTTGTGTGTGGGAAATTTTTCGGGCCGCACATCCACATCCGCTTTGCCGCATCCTCAATCCACACACAATCCCCCAGCTGACAGTCATTATTTTGATGTCAACAACGTGCCAGCAGATGATTGCCTGCGCCCGCCGCCGCCGTCGCCGCCCCACCCACCCCACCGCCTGCCAACACTTTTTACTTTATTTTTGCACCTGTCCACAATGTAGCTTATTAAAAAACATAACACACACCACAAAAACAAAAACAAAAGCAACAACAGCAAGCGCAAGAGCAAGAAAAAATACCAAAAGAACCAGCAAATGTGCAAGCAAGCGCCAAAGTATTTTTTAGGTACAGTTTTTGCCCGCTCCCACCCCCCGCCCCAACATAACGGCACGCTGAACAAACAAATTAACCGCAGTAATGAACATGGACAAACGCGCCACATTCACCAAAAAAAAAAAGCAGCAACAACAAGAACAAAAAAATAAAACGCTTCAAAAAAGGAAAAATTTACTTACCTGACTCGCTCTCACGCTCTCTCCCACGCTCTCAGTGTTTGTTGTTGCTGTGGAGCGAGCGCCGCTGTCGGTCGGTCGGGCGCAAAATTTTGGACACATGGCGGCTGTGCCGTGTCATGTACGCGCGACCTTTTTCCACCTGTCTGGCAGCTGCTGTCTTTTTAGTGAAAGCCTATGCAATGGGCCCCAAACATACACAGACAGACAGACAGACGGACGGACGAACAAACGAACGGAGAGTGCGATAGTTGACATACGCTTACAGTTTTGGCAAGCATATTGATATTTTTAGTAGCTATGCCAACGAACTAATTGTTGCATTAAAATCATTTTTCTTGCTCTTAGCAGGCGACGCTTTGAAAAGTTCGTTAAGTTCAAATGTCTAATTCGAATTAAAATAAATTATGCTGGATGATACGCATCAGTTTTAGTTGCAGTTGCATACTCTTGCTACTGCAGGCGGTTGCTGTTATCAAGCGACGCCTTAAAAAGTTCGTTAAGTTCAAATGCTTAGTTCAAATTCGAAAAATTATACTGGATGACATGCAGCGGTTATCAGAATGCAACTGCAACTCTCATCCCAACTGCAGGCTTAACATAAGCTCGATCGCTAAGTCGTGCCTATCGCCAGTCACGCTTATCAAGTTGCGATCTCTAGTCAGCTGATTGTGCGGGTGTGCGCAGTGTATTTCAAGTTCGTTTTGCTTTCTTCGCGTGTGTTTTGTGTGTTTTATTATTTTCATTTTGTTTGCTGTCATGACACTAAAAAATTCAAATTAAAAACTTTGCCATAGCACACAATAGGTAGGCATGTCCTTTTCCATTTTTGTACACGTTTTCTTGTATTTTTTGCACTGCTGCAATGACATGCTAAGCACCTTGAAAAAAAAAAAAGAAACCGTTCGAATTGCAGCAGAGCAGCGTTCTTTTTTTTTTTTATGTACATAGCTTAAAGCCAATATTAAATATGCAAACGTAGAGAATTAAAAAAGGCATAAATATTTCAAATTGAAATATAAATTGTTGTCACATGCATGGAAAAGTGTTACCGGCGTCGACGTCGGCGTCGGCGTCGCTGTCGCCATTGTTGATGACAATATGAAGTGAGGCTTGTGTGCTGCGCTAATGTTGCTATTGTTCAACAAAATTTGATTTATATTTAATAAGCTTGCGAGTGTTTGCGCTACACACACACACACACACACACATACGTATACGGATTTATTTACACAAAATGAATAATTAAAAATGCCTTTTGCCAAAACGCAAACAAAAAAGTGACTAAAAGGGCGCGACGCGCGCTTGTAAAAAATTTCATAAATAAATAAATGCTGAGAGCAGAGTGGGAGAGAGAGAGAGAGAGAGAGAGAGAGACTACAACGCCAGCTTTACTTACATATAAGCCTATGTATATGTATGTGTAGCGCTCTAAATTAATTAAATTTTGGCCAAAAATGTAACTAAATCAAAATAAATCAAATTTTGGCCCAGCGGCAAACAAGAAAAATAACAAAAAAAAACATTTTTTAGGCATTTAGGCAATGTGTGTATTAGAGACTTATGGCAGGAGCAGCAGCAGAGCTTCAGGCTGGTCAACTGGTCAAGCTTTTTTCTTTTTTTTTGTAGGTGTAGCATAAAGAATGTGACAAAATGCCTGCAGCTGGATTAAATCTGCTGAAGACAAACACACACAGCATCGATCAGATTGAAAGCTTAGGCTATATAACTGAAATCAAGCATACGCAACACACACACACACATACAGCAATACTTATGGCCATGTCATATACAATGTGTTCCAGACGATTTAAGTGAAACGCAAGCCTGGCATAAAAAAAAGCTCAATATGTATATGTGTGTTAGTGTTTGTGTGTGTGTGTGTGCATACATAAACGGTTTATATGTGTAATTTGGCATATACACGCGTACATATTTATTAGTCATAAATGCGCCAACTTGCTACATAAATAACCATAAACATAAACATAACCATTGACAGTGGATAAGCCTGTCTGTAGCATTGTTTAGGGGTTGGGGTGGGGGTTGGGGTTGAGGTTGGAGCTGGGTCAAAACTACTTCATTTGCCATTTACTGCAGTTGCGCATTTGTTGTTGTTGTTGTTCCGCCTTTGTGTTAATAAATTCAAGCGTCTGCATACAAATATTTCATAAACATTTCATCAAAAAACGAAAACTGAAAATTTATGCGGCCAATGAACTCACTCGCTTGCATATTTCTTTTAATTTTAATTTACTGCGCTAATTGCCCAAAATATATATTTATTTTAATTTGCATTTCATGCTATATTTGCATATGTTTAAATATATATTTTTCATAATTAAAATACGCGCGCGCTCACCTACACTAATTATGCACTAATTAAGTTGCAAATTGTATAGATTTGTTGCCATAGTTTTAGTTTTGGCTGCATCAAATTTTGTGCCAATTATGCCAACGGCTGCTCGCTAAATTTTCTGTATTAATGCATTGTGTGTGTGGCAGTGAATTGGCCAAAATATAGTACGCGCTACAATTTGTTATTGTAGTTGCAACAAATTGCTGCAAAGTTGTTGCTGTTGCTGGTCAACAACATTTATGTTGTTTATTGGCCAAATAAGCATTTCACACATCATCGTTGGCAAACAATCAATGCCAGCCAGCCAGCCAGACAGTCCGACCGACCGAACGACAGTTGCTGCTGCTCATTTGTCGATTTGGCTGGCGTTTGTGCTAAATTTGAGTTGCAACTACAACCAGCAGCAGCAGCAGCCGAAGCAGCCGAAGCAGCAGCAGCAACAAAATTGTTTTTTACTGTTACCTCGGAACGTGCCAAGTGCTGGGCAAAAAATCAAAAGGTACATTGCACGATCAAGTGAGCAACTTCATAATGTTTTTAGGCCACTGACTCTACAATGACTCGACGACTGACGACAGTCGCTGCTGCTGCTGCTGCTGTGTCGCATATATGGGCGACACAAAAAGCCAAAGCCAAAGCCCCAAACTCAAACCCAAACCTAAATTCCACAAGCGAGACAGACAGACAGACAGCAAGAAAGACAAACCAAACAGACAGACAGACAGACAGACAACCAACAGCGCTGACGTTCGCTCTCGCATCGAGCAAGAGCGGACTTGGGGCTGTGGTTGGGGTTTGGGGGTTGGGGGGGTGTGTGTATTCCTAACTGCAGCCTTGTAAATATGAAATTTCTTGTCATTGGTCACGTACGCTGGGCAAAGTTGCCTCTTGCACTTTTGGCTTTTGATTTAGCTCTAAAGAATTAATAAGTGAACGTTGTCAAGTGCATTTATTAATAACATCACGTGGGGCACTTCAACAAAGGCCTGAATGCTCGACTGCCTGACTGCTCAGCCAAGCAGCAGCCTGCCCGCTCGACTGACTGGCTGTCCTCCAAGCAATGCAACCACAATATATTGATCATTTGGCTTTGACGTCATCTTCCGCATTGCGCCGCCCCATTAAACAAACGCATAAAAGTCACTGCGGTGGGTCTCTGAGCACAATTTATGTTTATATCCGCTTAAAATATTACATTCTCCAGTAATATGCACAAATATATTTTGCGTATAATGTGTATTTAAAATTAAATCAGCAATTTAAAGCGGCAGCAGTGCAAAAATGTGTAAATAATCGATAAGGCTGTGTAGATAGGTTTTAATATATATATTTTATTTGCTTTTTTATCTGTGAGCGCATTAGCTAATTTTATAGCAGCCTAAGGCATTAAGCATATAATGCAATTATCGATAGTATCGATAACAATGTTTTAAGCGCAAGAGACAGAGCTAAGAGTAAACTCAGTGATATTTTCATAACATATTATTTAATATTACTATTTAACGATTTGCAAGCATTAACATTTGATTTGGAGCAGCTGTAAAACATTTAGCATTAAATTAAGCTATCGATACTTTTGAATACGCGAGAAAACCTTTTAATTAATCTAACTATTAATTATACGTTAGATTGATTCCATGCGTTATAAAATTCAATTTATCGATAGTATCGATAACAATCGTTTTGACACAATCAAGTGTTAAACAAAATTATGCTAAGCATATTCCAAAGTTTTTAAAACTGATTGTTGTTTGGCAAACTCGAGTGATATTTACTTGCGCCCCCGCACCCAGTTGAGTTGCCATGACTACAATAAGTTTTGTTTTTTGTACACAAGAGTCAGAGTCCGATTGTTCAGATGCGCTGGCAATATTATTATATCTTTGGCGAAACACCGAACTGAAGTGAGGTCATAATTCTATTTGACTTTTGGCTTTTGCCAACTGCTGACGCATTTGGCATTGTTTTTTACGACCCTGTCGTAAAGGCAACCCCCCCACATCACAATAGCTGGTCATGGGATGGGGCGGTGGTAGCTGTGGCCGTAGATATGACTGCCAACTAGTCGTCGTCGTCGTCGTGGCTTCCTAACTGCTGCGCTCTCCATGGTGTTAATGCGCGCCTTGCTGCGTTTATGGCATTGTTTAAAGTACGCATACAAATACGAATACAAATGGCAATGGGAATGGAAATGGTCCTGGTCTGGTCGTGGTCGTGGCCGTGGCCAAAGAATTGCGCGTTCGATGGCCAATCAGAGTGAGAGCGCATTAAAAAGCCAATGGAAAATCACAGCAGTGTGGTCGCGTTTTTTGGCAATTTCTTGTTATTGAAGTGAAGCGTTTAGAAAATGTATTTAATGGCTCGTATAATGCTCATTTACGATGCTTTAAATATTGCCACTGAGTTAATTATGTTGAACGTTAAATGAACATCAATTAAAATGTTGCTTGCTATGGCAAAGTCAAATGTTGAGACAGTTGCCAAGACGTTGGCGGGGCGTATGAGTAATGCTGCGTGTCAATTTGTTGTTTCACTTGTAGTTTTTTGGTTGCTGTTGTTGTTGTTGCCATGACGTCCCATGTTCGTGCATTTTAAATACTGACGACTGACAGAACGGCAGGCGGTGAGCGTTTGAACGGCATGACAATAAATATTCATAGCTGGAAATCGTAAAACAAATCAAAAGTCATCAAAAAGTGCACTTTGCTCTAATTCCTAAGCAGCCGCTCACATTGGCAAAAAAACGAAAGAAAAGAATGTTGCTAATGTTGCTGTTGTTGCTGTTGCTGTTGTTGCTTCCATTCCCAGTTTGGGGTCGTTTCATGACAAGTCATGCCACGAGCCCAGGCAACGAGTAAAAATACAGCAGAGAAAATAAAATAACAGTAGCAAATAGCAAATAGCAATAGCATAGCAACAACAATTGTGCAGACCAAAACTTATTAATAAACGTTATAGCTATGACAACAACAACAACAACAAGAGCAGCAGCGGCAGCGGCGACAACAATAGACCCAAATGAACTCGACGCTGGCTAAAAGTTGTGTCACTTGCGCCGTCAACGTCCAAATTGGCAAAGTTGGAACAAAAAACCCCCCAGCAGCAGCAGCAACACCAGCAACAACAACAACAACAACAAGTATAAACAGCTAGGAAGCCGTACTGGCGGCATAATTACTGAGCTGCTTTCATAAAGTCACAAGTCCACGTAAAACCAACAACAACCACAACAACAACAACAACAACAATTGTACTTTGCATACAAACAACGCAGCGCTAACAAAAAAATACGCTGAACAAGTTTACAGCTTTGCTTTAATATTTAACATTATAATTAGTTTTCAATGCAATTAATTGTTTTGCATAAAATTCGCTCAACAATTATTAATTTAATACTAAAGCTACAAAATTTGTTGTAGCGATAACTTTAGTGCTATAGCTTTCAAAATTATCAGATTATCACTTCAAATTTCATTTCATGCTCTGTTTATGGAATTATTTTTGGCAGCGCTCAGTCCATTAAATCACTACAAAGTTCGTCAGTAGAATTATATTTCACTAGTTGTGATTTCAACTGTGGCACATCTGATATATATATAAGATATTGCTGGCATTTGAAATTGTTGAATGAAAAACACATAGAGCAGCTTTCAATTATTTGCATTTAACAATACTAAACTTTGATGTTTGGAATATGAAATATGTTACAGCATTCTACAAGGCTACAAAAAATGTTAATAATTCTATATTCTATTCTATTCTAACGTTGATTTCATACAACAGTTAATACTTTTATATATTTTAGTTATCTAACCTACACTTTCAGCTCATTTAACTTGCTATTTGTCTAGTTTCTAATTGATATTTGCTAAAGCAATTGAAAAACTCAATTTTTCAATTGTTAATCCGCCACACAGCCTATGAGACGCAACTGCTGCTATTGACTTTTAATAGAAAGTTTTGACATTTTGTCGCCGGCGGCAATGTAAACAGTTTCCAATTAACAATTGTATGCGTGTGTGTGTGCAGTAGCAGCTGCTTATGGCAATTGTTATTATTGTTCGGTATCTGTTTATTTACGCCCGACCCAACGCAGCGCAGCGAGCGAACGCATATGGCACAATATTATGAAAATGAAATTAGTTTAATCATTAAATATTCATTTGCTTGGGCTATTGTAATTTGCATTAATTGAATTGTTTGTTAAATTGTAAAATTTGCAAACGACAGCAGCCCAAACACAACTCCCCACACACACACACAGAGAGAGAAAATGTCGTTAGGGGTGTTGGTGGAGAGTAAACAATAAGCACTGACTGCGACTGCGACTGCGACTGCGACTCTGACTGACTGCGCATTTGGCGTTGGGCACTATAACAATAATCATAAAATGAATTAAATATGACCGCAATGTGATTAAAATCCACGCGAAATTGTCAACACAACTGCACAAGATTTTCGAGCGTCACGAAAATTGAATTTAAAATGAGAGAGACGCAAGCTACAGAGCGACGAAGTTCGCTCAAGTAGTTATAACATTATTTTGACGCCATTTTATAAACATTTTTTATATCTTTCTCTCTCTGTCTCTTTCTTTTGCAGGTAAGCGCGCATGCATATAAATTTACGCTCAAGAAAACGAATGTGAGTAAGTGAATAATACGATTTTTATATTGATTAAATTACATATAAGTTTACATACACTAGCGCACAAGTGCGTGTGTCCCCTGACAGACTGTACGCGTGTTTGTGTCTGTGTGTGTGTGAGTTATGTTTCCATAAATTAAGCAGCGCGTAAGCAACGTGACCGAGTTTGTGTGTGTGTGTGTGTGTGTGTGAGTGCAATTTATTTTTTTTGGGGCTCCCTTAACACATGCTTAACAGCGGCCAGAGATTATCTACTAGCTACTAGTACTTGAATTTCTAGAATTTATCGATATTCTTAGAGACGGCCAGGCGAGCACTTAAGTTGTTAAGTTAATCGATAAGCGGCAAATTTATAGTGCAACTGTAGGCAAATAATTCGCTGTTATCGTTTTTTATGGCTTGCGCTTAATTAAAAGTATTTGACTATTATTTAAGCGCATTAATTTTAAGTACTGTTAGTTAACGTTATTGTTGCTTAGGCTTTATTAAAAGTTAAACTTGCGCTTGAAATCTTGTGCGACTGCAAATCGATAAGAGCTTAGCGGCTTGCTCGCTTAGTTGATAGTCGCGCTGACATTCTTAATTAATGCCACACACACACACACATGTGCAATGAATCATCTTTGCCATTGTCTGTTGTTCGAATTTCTTTGCTATTTTGACCGCACATGCATTTTATGTGGCGCACGTAAGCAGGCTACGTTTTTTTCTTCTTCGCTCTCTCGCTCTCTTTGTTTGGCCAGTCACGCACACACACACACACACATAGAGAGAGAGAGAGAGAGAGAGAGAGAGAGAGAGAGGCACACACATGCTGCTACTTTCAACTGTGATCCCAAACACGTAAAATAGTTTTGATACCCATTTAATAAAAATGCTATCTATGTATTTTCCTTTGGACTTGCTGCCCACTTGCTGCAATGGGCTGGCTGAGCTGGTTGGGCTGGTTGAGCTTGCTTGTTGGCTCGTTTTGTCATTTATATTGTTAAGCCCGCCCACTCACACGAGTTGCCACCTGCCACCAGCTGCTGCTGCTGCTGCTGCTGCTGCTGCTGCGGCAACACTTTTCAGCACACGCTGCGTCAAAGTGGAAGCCGGAAAGTGAAAAATCCCAAACGGAAATACATTCATTTGCTTGTTTTACTTTTCCAATTCGAATGCCGGAGGTTTTCATCTTCTTGGGCCATACATATACGTATATGTATGTATGTATGTGTATGTGGGCGTGTCATGGCACTAACTGGTCATGGGCGTTGCCAACGGCAGCGGCTGCTGCCGCAGTCACGTTTAAAACATTAAAGTTAGATTTATGACTCTTCGGGTTATAAAATGACTTTAGATTGATTCCCGTCACATGATGACAGTTTTTCGTTTTTCATTCAGTTCAAGGCAGCTCAAACACTCATTCACAAGGCTGCTGCTGCACTAGTGTGTGTGTGTGTGTGTGAGTTGGACATGTATGTGCCCATGGGTCGCACGTTTGGAGGACAGGGCGCTTCAGTCAGGGGCAACATGTGTAGACAATGAATTTTTAAGTTGTTTATAAGTTCAGCTACACATACATGCAAACGTATGTGTGTGTGTGTGTGTGTGTGATATATGCGCTTGCATGCTTGGGTTTTATCAAGAAGCTTGCGCTGCTGCTGCTGCTTCTTCTTCGCTTGCTCTAAATATTGCCGGCATTAATTTTAGTGTGTGCATCAATTTGGAAACCACTTGAAATTTGACAAATTGTGTCGCAGCATCCAACGCTGCTGACATACTTAATCCTGCAAAGCAAATGAAAACAAAAAAGTGCGCTTTTGTGTAAAATTGTGGGTGAGTGGGCGTGGGCGTGGTCGTGGTCTCGTCGTTGCGGTCTTCATTTATTCATTACCATTTGCACGTTATCAAAGGCAATTTTTAATTAGTCAGCCAGCCAGCCAGTCGTCGTCGTCGATTGATGGCAAGCTGATAAAGAAATGTCATGACAGTGCAACCACCCGCTCAACCCACCAAATGGGGCCGTGGCGTGGCGCGTTCATTAGCGTGTCCAGCGTCCAGCGCGGCTGACAAAAGGAAGCCCTGGCCGCGATAGAGTTATCAAACATGGCCCCGCCGCAGTTGTAACCAAAGTATAGCAGAAAATTCTCTCTCTGCGTTTAGCGCATTAGTGAGGGGTGTGTGGGTGAGGTTGGGGGTGTGTGTGGGTGGTTGCAACTTTACGTGCCAGCGCACACATTGTGGCTGCAATGACGTTTGGGCTTGAGCCTGAGCCTAGCTTCAGTTGCTGCTGCTGCTCGCTTGGGGTTGCAGATTTCAAGCGCTAATTACGTGGTCATTAATTGCGCTAATTATTTTTCATTTTCTGTGCTACGTTTTAATGCAGAAAACCTCAACCCAACGCCCCCACCCCCTCCACTCGCTAACAACCATTATCATTTCCATTTTCATTTCTATTTTTGCCCACTTCACGTTACATTTTCATTTTCAATTTCATACATTTCCACATTTCGCGTCATTTGCATGGCCCATTGAAGTCGGGCGCGCAATCCCAGCGATACTCTTGTATATATATTTTGTATATATTTCTCAACTCTCAAGTATTTTGTGCGGGGCAGCGCATTCGCAGTTCGTGGCTCTCTCCAACAGCTTTACAACATTTTTTTCATTACGCTCATTTTCTTATGCACATTGCTGTGCTGTAATAAGAAAATTGCGCATGAGGTAATTTTCCTGGCTATTTGCACTATTCGCAATTTGTGTGTGCTCAGCGCACTCGCTCGCACTAGTTGAAGCCACTGACTCTGGGCTCTGGGGCAGGTGGCTCTTGGCCAGGTGTGTGTGTGGAGGAAGTCGCTTTTAAACCGCAAGTGACCGACATTTTGTGTTCGTCGTCGACCAGAAATGAAAATGACTAAAACTGTGCCAGCGGAAGAAGAAGACGAACACACACACACACACAGGCACACAAACAGAAGTGTGAGTTTGAGTTTTGAGTGTGAGTGTCTCTTGCAGTTAGCATAGCAAATGCTTGGAGCTTAGCGGCGGCAGGCGGCAAGGCGGGGGCGTGGCTGCGGTGTCACTTGGTAATTTGATGAAAATGACGCTGCTCTATATTACACTTTGCGCTAATTGAAATTTTCATCATCAACAGCAGCAGCAGCAGCAGCAACGAAAACAACAACAACAATCAAAAGTTGAAGCAGCAAAAGCAAAAACTTGCTTAACATTAGCGCATTGCCCACTTTGATGGGTGGCTGGGCGGACAGCACAATGAATGACAGCACGAATTGAATAGAAATATAGTTGAGAACATAAAGTGGGTGGTGGGTGGTGGGTGAATGAGCTGGCGGAAGCTTTGACAAATTTTCGCACACACTTTTGAGTTGCAGGTAATTGATGCGCTCAAGTAAAAAGACAAATTTGAATATTGTTATTGAAATTTGATGAAATAGATGCTGATCAAAGATAGCAAATTATGTATTGGGCATAAGCGAAAATAATTAAATATATAACAAAAGGTATTGGTAATAAAAATGTTGAGTCTAGCTCAAGTTTAATATTTTTAATATATTTTTAAATGTATTTAATGCGGTCCATTCTATATAATTTAAATAAAGCAATGACTAGTAATTGAAATTTAAGCAGCTAAATATTTTAAATTAAAATACAACAGCAAAAATTATTGCGCATTTTAAATTTTTATTAAAATGCAATTTTGCTCTGCTACTTATTTTTTTTCAATTAAATTGTTTGATTGATGCTCATTTTTTTGCCAAATATTTTTAAAAATATTTGTTAACCGTAATTTAGCAATTTAAATTGCAGCTTCGATTACTTTGCATTGGCGCGCACTTTAAATTTTAGTGCATTAAATTGCTTTTAATATATTTAAGACACTTGCAGCTCCGCTCTTCATTTTTGGTAAAGTCTATTAAAATTGCTTTTAAAACAAATTGAAAATCTCGAGTGTTTGCAACGTTTTTGTGCTATAAATTCAACTCGCTTTTAACAGTTCCAAAAAATAAAATATGCTGCAGAGCTTTAGAACTTGGTTGGTACTTTACTATTTTTTGATTTTTGGAAAATTTGAATTTTAGCTTGGCAGCTGCTTTTGTTTGAGAGTGAGAGAGACAGAAATTTGCTGCAGTCAGAGACTGCAGTGTGACTCTCTAGTTTGCATTTCAATTCACAAGCTGGCGCTGCCAAAAACTTTTTATTTGAATGCACAGCAAAAAAAAAAAGAAAACAGATAAAAACAAAAAGTATTGTTGTTGTTGAAAGACAAGCAGCAGCAGCAGCAGCAGCAGCAGTGTTGTTGAAACTTGAAATTACTTAATCAAAAATTGTTTGCTCCGGCTCTGGAGCGAGACTTTAATTTACAGTTTTGTAGAAGATGAAAGCAAATATGGGGCAAAGGCTCAGAGAGCAGAGAGCAGAGAGCTGCAGCAGCTGCTTAAGCAGCATGCGGGCGACTGCGGCTGGTTATGATTTATGCCCAAGACAGTTCAGACTAATGTTGGCCATACTTTTTTTTTTCTTTGGGTCGTAACAGTTACATAATCGCACTTATTTAAAAGAAGAGCCGAACACGTATCTAATTTATGCCATCTAACAAAATGCAAACAACAAAGACCAGCACAAAAACTTTCTCACACAGCTATGCGTGTGTGTGTGTGTGTGTGTGAGTGTGTGATTTGGCTATCTATAAAACGTTTTGCTGCCAACTTTTGGCTTTGGCTTTGGCTTTTGTCTTGGCCCACACACACAAGTTTTTGTGTCTTGGGAATTTGTCGCTTACGAATTGTATCTTTTAGATACTTTCGCTCTAACCGAGCGCTTATTGATGTGCGTCAAAAATTAAATCTATATGTTCATATGACATAAATGGACAGTTTTCAAAATTATTGCTCGCAACAAAAGAAAGGAGCAAAGCAAAGGCAAATGCCGTGACAAGACAAATTGAACTTGTCGCCATTATCAGCGTGAGCGCTGAACTGAGCCAAGTCGCTCAGCTTATCCTTATCCTTGTTGTTGTTGCTGTTGCTGTTCTGCTTCAATGTTTTTTATTCACACACACACACACACACACACAAGCTCATGCATATGTGTTTCATTTTTTTTTTTGTTCACAAAGTTTGCAGCGTCTATGACAGACGAGGCGTGTAATTTGAAACTTGGCACTCGTTGAGCACACAAAAAATATATAAAAAATAAATGCTGCCAGCACAAAAATGTTAAGTTAAATTTACAACAAATAGCAACTGCGCCTTGCCTGGCAAACTAACATCAAACATCAGCACCCCAGCACATTTTTCTCTGCTCACTCAAGTGCAAACAAATATGCTCAAGTCGAAGAAATTTAACTTGAATATATTGCCAGAGCTTCAACAATTGTTTTGCTTTATTTAATATGCGAACTAAATCAAATGTCAAACTGTTCTTAATGATGTTGCATATTAAATAAGTAAATCGAACTACGTATTTGTTGTTGTTGCTGCTGATTTGTGTGCTTAAATTTAATTGCTGCTGCAAATACTCGAACTCTTGCCTACTAGAGCAAAGTAGAGACTTTGCAGCTACTAAGCCTAAGATTTGTTTTTTATTATTAAGTTTTTTGTTTTTTCGCAGCTTAGCTAGTGAAATGCTTGAGTTGCTGTAGTTAGACTAGTTACCGCGAACTAGTGTGAAATGGATTACATTCTATAGCTATAGACAACTATAATTTTATACTTAAGCTAGCAAATTTATTTATTTTGCTATATATATTTTAATTTATATTTATAATAATGCAAATTATTATGTTAAATTTATTTGCTCAGTCAAAATAGCGCAAATAAGTATGCTACATTTATTTTATTTAATTTTTGCTTCACATTATTTTATTTAAAACAGCTGTGTATAGCTGTTATAACTAAATTTGTGCGGCTCTAAGTGAATTAAAAATTAATTATTTTATGGCTATTTATTTTACATTTATTAGAAGAGCATTTTGTATATTTGGTAAATCATAAAATCACAAATTATGAAATGAAAATTTGAATAAAATAAAGTTAAAGCTATATAATTAGTTAAATATTTATATAAAAATGCGCAAATAATTATGCGACATTTATTTAAGTTAATTTTTCTAATTTTTACTATATATTATTTTATTTAAAACAGTTGTGCATAGTTGCTATAACTAAATTTGTGCTGTTAGATCTTTAACAATATTAAAAATTAATTATTTTATTGCTACATTTATAAGACAAATATTTTGTTAAAATTTTAAAATAAAAACTAGCAAATGAAAATTCCTATTACTTAATTTTTTTTAATAAAATAAAGTCTAAGCTATAAGAATTTATAAAAATGCGCAAATATTTCGTAGCTCAAATTTGTATTATAAAAATGAAAAGAATCTACAACTTATGCTAAATATGAAAAATATTTCAAAACTTAAACTCTGCACTTCGCAATTATTTGGGGCAATGCACAGTTTAAATTCAAAGTGCTGAATAAGCAAATTGCAAGATAATTATATGAAAATTATAGCGCAAACTGCTGTCATTGAATATAGTAAGCTTATCAGAGGGAAGCGATTCAAATCGAGCTCGCATATTATTTATTTAAAATGCCATTAGTTGCCGTTAGTGTAATTTCAATAATTTTAATAATTTGCTAGCCATCCAATTTAGTGTGAGAAAAGTCGAGTGTGTGTGTGGCGATAGTTGTGATTGATTTGAGAAGTCAAAGCTGCGAACTCCGAGCTCAGCTCAGAGCATTTGACAGCTGCTTGGCTTATGCATTTTTTATGAATTGTGTGTGTGGTGACCCAAATAACAATTTGCATGTACGATAAATCAGTTAGTTGAGTCGTTAGTGGCTACGAAGGGCACTTCAACAGCCACACACACACACACACACGCACACAGATACACAGCAATACATATGCATTGCTTGTAAATATTATTTGACAACAGTTTGGTCGCTTGGTGACCGCAAAAGCCAAACGACGCAGCAAGAGCAGCAGGCAGCACTCTATACATGTGTATGTGTGTGTGTGTGTGTTGCATGTGCTTGAGCACGTGTCAAGTGGCCGCCATTGTCGTTGTCGTTAAGTCGATGCTGCAACTTCAATACCAATCCCATTGCTGCTGCTGCTGCCTTACGCTACAGACATGTCCAACTGCATATGTGTGTGTTTGTGTGTGAATTTCATTTTGCACTGACTGGCTGCATTAATCAAAATGTTGAATAAGAAATGGAATTGATTTCCGCAAAGCAAATGTGCGATATTATTTAATTTTTTGATTTGCTTGCAAACGGGAAACGTTTTTCATTTTGACTTCGCTCGCTTCGGAAAAAGGTAAAAAGGCCAACAGCAGCTGCAACGAATGGCAAATAAAATGCATGAATTTCAACGAGGCGCCGCTAGTAGCAACATCATTTATTTGCATCTGAATTGGCAGGCGGGCGGGCGAGCGACTGAGCGAGCGAGCGCAGCTTGTCTATGGAAATGGAAACCAATTGCATTACGACATGGCTCAGAAATTGTTGCCAGGCATGCAAACTTTAAAAGATTTAAAGCAAAAAGCGGCAGCAGTTTAAAAATTGATAGCTTGAGCTATTGAGAGCATTGATGGCAGCTTGACTTTGCTTTTAGCAGCTGAGCGTTGCGCTAATTAAAATGCTTAGCGGCAATTGGCACTAGTGTGTGGCTTGTTATAAATTATGAGCAGCTAACGTAATGATGACGTAACGTAGCAGTTACGTAACTTGGACGTTGCAGCAGCAGCAGCAGCGCATTAAGCCAAAGCTTTCTATGTAATTGAGAGCGAGCGAGCGACTGTGTTGGCTGCTTACGCATTGGGGCACATGTTTGTGCCTCAACTCAACTTCACTGACTGTTTGTCTGTCTGTCTGACTTGCCATTAACATTAGTCGCATCAGCACGCGCAAACTTCGTAGCGCAGCAGAAATAAAATGAAAAGTAAGCAGCTCAGCGCAGCTTCAGCTTCAGCTCAGAGCAAATGGGCAGCTGTAGTTGCAAGAACCGAAACGAGAAGTCACTTTGCCACGCCCATACGCCCACACAAATGCACATGCACATGCACATGCACACACACACACTGAACCTGCTTGCCGTGTAACTATTGCTGTCTCTTTCGCTTAGGGCTTTGTCTTTAATTTGACGCTTTTGCTTGAGATTTCGAGCGTTTGTCTGTCTATCTAATTTGTGTTGAAGCATTTCATGTTTTTATTGCTTTTCATATCCTTTGCGAGTTGTTCCTGCTTATTTATTTATGTTTCCATACTCGCTCTCGCTCGCTCGCTCTGTCTTGCGCAATTCTAATGGGAATTTTTAAATTCTTGCAACATAAAGCTGTTGGCCAAGCCCCCCACTCACGCTCGTTTTGCTGTGTGTCCAGTTCTTGTTTCTTGCATAAAATGAAATTGTGTATTGCATTTTTTCGTTATATATTTTTTTTTATTATTTCGTGCTGACTCAACAAGGCGCAACTACTTCAGTTCTTTTTTTTTTTTTTTGTAGCGGATGCATGCTTGGGCTAGCCAGCCAGCCAGCCAGCCACCCACTCGCTCACACAATAGAAAATCGCAATTCGTGCTTTTTAGAGTCTCGAGCAGGCTGCAGCATAAAAATTTATGTTACATTTGCCGCAGCGCGTGCTATATAGCACTATATAGTAGATTGTGTTCGCATTGGGCTATTCAATTAAACAAATTCATATTAAGTATACGCAGTAGTGTATCAAACGATTGAATTTATGTCGCCAGCAATTGCAAAAAAACAATTTCGTTGCTTATTTATTGTTATTTTTATTTTTATTTACGACAAATAGTTTCCCGTTGCGATTTGTTGAGCACACAATGGGGCGAAGGCCTTTATCAATTTTATCTGTGAAATATTTCCGTTACATTTGCCATTATATTTGCATTAGTAGCCACACACACACGCACACACACACACACACAGCATTGCTTTTAGCTGTATAGGATCCTGCCACATACGCCAAATGAAAAGGAAAATGGCCAAAGCTTCAACAAGATGAAAGGCAAACACTCGCTCGCTCGCTCTCTTTCTCTTTCGCTCGCTCTGTTCTGTGTGTGTGAATTTTTCGTTGGTCTATTCCCATGCGGAAACTGCTTATCACACATTTCCACACAGCCACGCAAATTCACACACAAGTGCGCCAAACGAAATACAATACAAAAAAAAAAAAAGAAAAAAGGAGCAGCGCTCGCTCGCTCACTCGCTCATTCGCTCGCTCGAGCTGAGGTAAAGTAATAGCCAGAGCACAAAGAATGATGCGTAGACATGATTTCCGTGCGGTTGATTTCCCGCACCGCTTGTTGTTGCTACTGCAGCAAAACTATTTGCTATTTGCTTGGGGATTTAGTTTCGGCTATGCTGCGTATACGTAACATTTTATCTACAGCGCCGACTGGCTCAAGTGCCTGCCTGCCTGCCTGCAGTCTAAGCTGGCAGCTGCCTGAAGTAGCATGTAATTCATCTTATTCCCCAAAGACAACATCGAAGGGGGGTGGGGGGGGTAGACAACCGTAAGCTGTGAGTTTGAGGTTAGAAGCGACAGCGTGAGATTCCGTGCGACGCCAAACGGAAGCTTCAAGCCAAAGGCGTTGCCTGTCGTCGCCGTCGTCGCCGCGCTCAGCGTGTGGCTCACTCTCCATTGGGACATAAATGGCATAAGACCCACCACACTCGAAAGTCCTTGCCAGCAGGCAAAAGCAAAGGCAAAAGCAAGGCACGCGCCTCATTACGTTACGTGTACCACAACAGCCACCCACCGCCCACTCTCAACTCTTATACTTTGTCTCGGCCGCATAAAATGCGTAATGAATTTTAGATTTCACTCCAATGGGCTCTGAGACAACAAAACAGACAACAAAACACGTTATGGCCCACAGAACCATCAGCCGCAATAGCTCAGACCCAGCCCCAGCCCCAGCCCCAGGCCCAGCCCAAAGGCCTTGGACACCTTCTGGCTGCGGTTCTAAAGCAATTTGCTGTAGTCCAATCAGTTGCCATTTATTATAAAAACTCTAAGCGTAAACTAGGCATTGCTATAATAACTATAACTAATAAATATAGTTATGCAAGCAAATATTTATTTTAATATTAAAATTGCAATTTTCTTGTGATTAACTTTATTTCTCTTTTTCAAAGGCGCCAACTTTGTTCATGTTGCACACAACAGTTAATTATTATAATCAATTGAAAGCCTACATAATATTATTGGCTATTATATATATTTTATTAAATTATATGCTGCAGCTGTCGAGTGCTAGAAAATTTATTTGTTATATGTTAAAATGTTTAACAATATTGAATGAGTTAATTTAAAGACTATGGCAACATTATATCAAACTATAGATGGTGCTGAAAATTCTTATTAGTTATAAATTGTTAGTTAGCTTTATTTTATATATTGTTAGCAAGTTGCAAGTCATGCAGCTTACCCATGAATTTATTATTCATATATGGAAATTTATTAGAAAAGATTCATTCATAATTTTCATATTTAGATTTATTTATCTAACTATTTACTATTAAAAGAATTATTAATACTATGCTATATATAAATAGATAGATAGATAGATATATAGATCGATAAATAGATGGATGGATAGATAGATAGATGGAAAGTAAGATAGATGGATAAATAGATGGATAGATAGATAGATGGATAAATGGATGGATAGATATATAGATAGATAAATAGATAGATGGATAAATAGATAGATGGATAGATATATGGATAGATAGATAGATGGATAGTTAGATGGATAGATAGATGGATGGATAAATAAATAGACGTATAGATATATAGAGGGATGGATAGATAGATAGATGGATAGATATATAAATGGATAAATAGATAGATGGATAAATTGATAGATGGATAAATAGATAGCTGGATAGTTAGATGGATGGATAAATAGATGGGTGGATAGATATATGGATAGATAGATAGATGGATACTTAGATGGATAGATAGATGGATAAATAGATTAATAAATATATGTTTAAATAGAGGGATAGATGGATGGATAAATAAATAGATGGATGGATAGATAGATAGATGGATAAATAGATGGATGGATAGATGGATAGTTAGATGGTTAGAAAGAGGGATAGATGGATGAATGGATAAATAAATAGATGGATAGATATATAGAGGGATGGATAGATGGATAGATAAATATATATAGATACACTAGTGGGCATAAATATTTTGACGAAACTAAAGTTGAAGGTAATCACCAATTGAGCATTTTGTTATTGACATATTGGTAGCAATGTGTCAAGGTCTTCAAAATCTCTTTTTAATAATACAAAATTTGTCTTAACCCATTAAGTACCCATTAAAAAATGTTATCTTTTGTAAAATACAGGTTTTTGAAATAAAAAAAAATATTGGGACGCAAAAAGTTGTTAATAGTGACTACAGAAAAGTTTTTTCAAAAATCTTATTGCTTATATATTTTATGATTTTTTGAAAATTATTATTTTGTATGAGAAGTGATTAATTTTTCCTTCTTCTTAGTTTCGTCAATATATTTATGCCCACTAGTGTAGATTATTATTATTACGTTTTGTTGTTAGCTACGACCGCAACGAATTTAATTGCAGCTCTAAATAATTTTATAATATTATAATTTAAATATTTCATTTAGCTTAAGCAATTTCAGCTTAGCTTAGCAGCTTTGATTATTTTATAAGCCAAGTGTGCAGTTCGAACTGCAAAAATAAATCGTAAAATTTGCGATCTGCACTTTGCACTTGAACCCCAAACCAATTAAAATGTTTATATGTATTGGTGTAACGCGCTTACTGCAGTCTACACAGCCAAAGAAAAAAAAAAAAAAAAGCAGCAGCTGCAGTAAAAATAAATTTCGACCCATGCTCAGGGTCGTTGGCACAGGCGCCGGCAACGGCTTCAGGTTGATGCTTGGCGGTTTTTTTGGTTTTTTGGCAAACAACATTTTTCTTACTTCTAATGCCCAGAGATAAATGCAGACAAGTAGTAAAAATTCATGCGGAGCGGGCAGAAAAAAAAAAAAAAGAAAGCGCAAAGAAAATCCAACAAAAAAAAGAAGAGAAAACGAATTTATTATATACACTTTTTTTTTTTTTTGGTTTTTTGAATGTGAAAAGTTCTTTAACCCCGCAAGGCATACGTAGTGTTATTTTCAACATTTATTTTGGCACGCGTAGCGGCGCAGTGGGTTGGGTAAAGCAAATGGAAATGGAAAATGCTTGAATCGAAAATTTGTGGGCGATTTCATAGAGGCAAAAGTGGAAAGCAACGAAAAATTCGGGGCGTGGCAGTCAAATGCATTTTAGGTAAACATGGCCAACGAGCCACCCACTGGCTTAACTGGCTGCCGCCCAATTGGACGTAAATCGTGCGCAGGTTTTTCTCGTACTTTTTGGCAAGCAAATGACTGCGGCTAAGCTGCTTTGGCAAAGGTCAGCAAACTGCTGCTGCTGCTGCTGCTAACCACAAACGCCCCACCCACTGCTCCCACTGCTCACACTGCTCACACTTTAATGAGCATCATAGTTGGCTTTGGCTAACTGAGCAGTGGCCAACTGGTTTGGGGGCTGTCAGTGCGACTCTCAGTTGGAAATTAAGCAAATCGCATAGGCAAAATTTCGAACGTTTTGAACAAAACGCATTCACTCAAATTTCAATACTGTTGCAAGCGCGTGTGTGTGGCATGGACGAGCAGACAACACAGTCGATCACAATTGAGGGCGAAGCCGTTGCCAGCAGCAGCAGCGGCAGCGGCAGCGGCTCAGGCAATGGCAACGACTCAGTCTCCATCTCTGGCGGCTTAACAGCTGCTGCTGCTGCTGCTGCTGCCCCAGATGAACTGCCAGGCGTATCGGGTGTTCATTTGCTGCTCATGTGCTACGATACGGAACGTCATGTGACCTTTCATGAGGATGTTGTTGACAATGAGGGCATGAATCGACGCAAGTCCAAGTGCTGCTGCATTTACCGCAAGCCCCACAGCTTTGGCGAAAGCAGCTCCAGCTCCGATGACGAATGCGAGCATTGCTGCGGTCATCCCGAGGTGCGTCTACGCAATCGTCTGCTCAAGCAGCAAAAGAAGCAACAAAAGCAGCAGCAATCAACAGAGCAACAGCAGCAGGTTCAGCTCTGTCGCTGCAAGTGTCACAAAGCAGCGGAGCAGACACAATCTCAGTCCCAGTCCCAGTCCCAGTCGCAGTCGCAGTCCCAACCTGTGCCTGAGCTGCCTGCTGAGGTAGCTGGTGATGCAACTAGCACTAAACCTTTGGCATTTGTTGCGCCAACGCCCAAAGCTGTGCAGCATTAACTGCTCACACACACACACACACACACACGAACAGTTGAGCTGCTTATGTCAACACTCACGACTTTATTCATATTTTTATTGCAACCTTTTGCTTTCACTGCTTTGGGCTCTTTGTTTTTGCATCGAAAATGTTAAGTAAATTTCGAAAAAATGTGTCGCTAAAAATGTTGCCAAATATATTTCAGAACTTTAAATGCGAGATTTTGCTTAAAGCAATATGCTATAGTTTGATTCATTCAAATTCAAATGCAATTGAAACAAATTTAAAGCTTTAATTCTATTTGCTGCTCTGTGCATCGAAGTGGCTAATAATTAAATAAATAGCATTTAGTTATTTATTTATTAAATTATACTCTATTTTATTCGTTTAAATTCTAATGCTTATTTGCATTAAATAAATGCCAAGTCTGTTTGTTTTTTGTGCTCATCTCAAATGATTACAAATCAATATGAAGGGCATAGCAGCGACTGTTAGCTGCATAGATAGTAAATAATCTACATTAATTATATAAATCAATTGCATATATAGAATTGCTTAATAAGCTTGTGTGCCATTGGAATTTTCAATTTAAGAAACTAATATTAAGTATACGCAGCAGTAAATCAAACTATCAATTCCTTTTTCGCTGGCATTTATGTCATAAATTAATATAATAATATATAAATTAATTGCATATATAGAATAGTTTAATAAGCTTGTGTGTTATTGGAATTTTTTTTTTCTATTACCAAGAAACTAATATTAAGTATACGCAGCAGTGAATCAAACTATTAATTCCTTTTTCGCTGACATATGTTAGCAGCAATTTGCAGCTTAGTTATTTTTATTTTTATTTACAACAAATAGTTTCCCGTTGCGTTTTGTTGAGCACACAATGAAGCGAAGGCTTCAATTTTATGTGCCAAATATTTCCGTTACACACACACACACACACACAGATTGCTTTTAACTAAATCGTATTGTAACTTAATTGCAGCAAATTTCAATTAACAAATTAATATAAAAGTATTTGAAATAAATGAGTAAAAAATTAGTAACTTCAGCTCTACGATTTTCACATTTAATACCAAAGCATAACGCAAGAAATAAATAAAGTTAAACGACTTTATTCATAGTTAGCTTGCAGCTTGAATATGCCAAAAGTTTTCACGCTTGTTTTATAAATTTTGCTTTGAAGCGGCAACTGCGTGTTGAATTTTCGATTTTTATTTTTCAGTTAAGCTGCTGCTATCAGCTTTAGCTTTAGCTCGTTTGTTGTGTGTGCATTTCACATTCAGTTGAGCAGCATTAAAATTTGGCTAGTGAGGCATAAAATGTTGCATAGTTGAAAGCTTTTTAATGCAGCACAGATGAGGCAAGAGAAAAACTGCTGAGCATTGTGTGTGTGGCGGCCACGCCTACTATTGATTGATTGATTTGCAAACTTGTAAATAGATTAATGAACTGTTGAACAAACTTGCAACTTCGCGGTGGCAAAGACGCCAAATTATGCAACAATTCGTATATGCGGCAAAGCAAACAAAGTGTAGTTGCAACAAAAAATGGCAACAGCAAAATATGCAACACAGTCTGTCTCGCTCTAGCGCGCACTTTGCGGCTTTTATTTATTTATTTATTTTTTTTTGCTGCCGCCAAACTTTGAACCCTTTTGCATTTGCATGTGTGTGTGTGTGTGTGTGTGTGCTATTAAGCCACATTTTAATATGTGTATGTGTGTGTGTGTGTGTGTGTTGGTGTTGTCGGTTTTTATGAGGTCTCTTGGCGGCGCTGGCGCTGGCGCTTGATTCCGCGTCCCAAATGCTGCCAACCGCATTTGAAGTGGCTGCTGGAAATGAAATACGCCACAGCAAACAGTTGCCACACACCACACACACACACACACAGCATAACTGTCTCTCTCTCGCTCTCTTTATATATGTGTGTGTGTGTGTGTGTGGCTGTTGTTTGCAACAAATAGAAGAAATATGTGGCACACACAGCGCTGCGAGTTTGAAAACTTGGTCAATGGGTCGCGGCGTTTGAAATTCGGGACTTCAGCCGCAGCCTCCGCCTATCCCCCCACAATTCTATTTGAGTGGGTGTGGGTGTGGCCTAGTCAAGCCTTAATAGCCAGCAATATATGCATAATAAATGTTATTCAAGCTTGAGCTACAATTGCTGCTGCTGCCAAAAAGATTTTCTAGCTTTTCAATTCACTTATATTTATAGTAAATTTGTTTGTCTGCAGCTTTTCAGCTGCGTTAATGTCAATTGATGTGCTTTTCGCTGCTCGCTGCCCGCTGCCCGCTGCCCACAGCCCTCAGCTCAGGCTCAGCTGTCAATGTGAATTCTTTGCCATTTCGCTTGCTCGTTTTACAGTTCGACTCGACTCTATGTTGCTGTAGCCCTGCGCCACTCTTATGCCTTTTTGTTTTTAAATGCGTCACATAAATAACGGTAATGACAGTTGCTAGCAGCGGGGCACGTCGCCAACAAAAAAAAAAAAAAAGGAAAAACAAAACGCAGAGACAAAATCGAAATCGAATTCGACACAGGCAGGCAGCAAACCAAGATGTGACCCCAACACACACACGCACGCACACACATGAGCAATTGTATTCAATGTATTCATTGTCGATTACATAAGCTTGAAAAACAAAACAAAGCGTCGAAGCACAAAGCAAATTTTTACGCTTTAGAGCTTCCAGTTATGAGTTGAGAGTCGAGGGCGCCTTTAACTTAATCAATGGCCTCAGACTCTGACTCGGCCTCTTTTCTCTCACTTACACTGCGCAAAATGATTTAAAAAGCACTTAAGTGGAAATTAAAAAGAAATTATTCACTTTGACACATTTCACTTTGCTGCAGCAGCAGCAACAACAACAACGACAACAATAAATGACGCACATACCACAGCAACCATTAGCCCTTTCTCACTCACACACACACACACACACAGACACACACACACACACACAGTCAACGTAGCGCAGAGCACTTTGCATTGGCATAATTTTTGCGGTTTGCCTCATTATTTGTGTCCATTTCCAGTAACTAAGTGGGTGGCTTGTCTCTCTATGTGTGTGTGTGTGTGTGTGACCACAATAGTTACCCCTGTTATTGTCCACTTGCTGCCTTTTAATTGTGGCTTATTGTCAGCAGCAGCAGCAGCAGCAACTTGCTCATTTTTTCTCACATTTTTCACTCTCTTTGCTTTGCCTTGTCAGTTGAGGCTCCAGCTGTCCATCTGTCATTTGTGGCATTTCACCGCAATATTTAGCATTATTTTAATTGTTTATTAAAACCTCAGAGTGCCAAAGGCGTCACAAAGGTGTCAGCAGCTCTGTCTTTGATACCACCAAAGCTTTTATTAAATTCAATTATTTCAATGGCATTTGAGCTATTCAAAGCTTGTTTACAATCGAAATATTTGCGAATTGCTTTTAAGACAATTAAAATGAAGCATAAGTGACAATTGATGGCTTGAAATCAATGAAAACATTTTTGCAAACTTTATATGCGTATTGCTGAAATTACGCATACGCAGCGTTCAACAAAAATAGCAAATTATAAATTATTTTAATTAAAAACAGTCTCAACTGAAATCAGCTAACAAAAATATTAAGTATACGCAGTGTTGAGCTTCAAACTATTAGCAGCTGACAATTATTTATTAAATGATTGTTTATTTATTAAATTAAATTGGCTGGTCCTGTTACTTTAATTTAATTGAAAAGTTTAGCAATTTACGCGTTCAGTTTGCTATCAATTGAGGCTAGTGCTCGAATTGAGGCAGAGAATTCTTAAGTGGCGGCGTCTAAATTTAAATACAAATATATAAATATTAAAGCAATTTAATTTTAATTTAGCTGCATAAAAAGCAAATGAAATTTGTGTATAAATGAAAAACGGCAGTGACAATTGCATAAATTTATTATAAATATTTGGTATTTGCCTAAGTAGCAGAAATGAAATTTTATTTGTTAGCTATTGGCATAAATATCACGTATACGTAGCCGCAGCAGCTACATAATATTTTGCCCATTTAATTGTAT
The DNA here is from genome assembly GCF_011750605.1 of Drosophila busckii. Lineage (NCBI taxonomy): Eukaryota > Metazoa > Arthropoda > Insecta > Diptera > Drosophilidae > Drosophila > Drosophila busckii. Next base: position 9,288,671 of record NC_046608.1, read on the forward strand.
ATTTGTTGCCGCTCGATTGTTCGCACATGTGTGTGTGTGTGTGTGTGTGTGTGTGTGTTGCTGTTGTTGTGAGCCAGGCAATAATATTTGTTGCTCCCTAACCTCACGCAGAGCGACAGAGAGAGAGAGAGCGAGAGAGACAGAAATGTATGTACTGCAAAATTATTGACATCTAAATTACAAGACTCTGCAGCAGTGTGTGTGTGCGTGTGTGTGTGTGTGTCATGTGCTTATGGCTTTGTTTGCGACGTGCCCTGCTTTGCTTTAATGCCCGCCGCCGCCTCTGCCGCCGCCATCGCCGCAGCACAATCAGTTACAGTCTCAGCTGTCAATAGATTGTTGACATTTTTCTTTATATTTTCATATCTCATATACGCACACACACACAGAGAGAGAGCGGGTGTGGCAATCAGTTGGTGTGAGCGCAATTTTGTTGCCCACTTTTTGTGTTTACTGCTTAAATCTGCCAATTTACTCGTTTACGTTTAGGCTCAGAGTCTCAGCTCCAACTCAGAGGCGCAGTAGTGGGTGGCGTGGGTGGTTGGTTGGGGCGTGTGTTATATATTACACGTATGTCGTGACAGCGGCACACTTTGTGCGCTCTCTGTGTGTGTGTGTGTGTGAGCAAATTAATATCTGTGTCATTTTTTTTTTCGCCTTTTCCTTTTTTTTTCTTTGCTGGGTTAATAAGGCTAAATTGAGAGAATGTGCGACGCACTTAATTATCATCATATTTATTGTCTATATTTATGGCTCGAACGTTAGTCGCAGTGGGTGGTGGGCGTAAGTGGGCGCACTGTACTTTATGACGTAGCTAATAATGTATGCAATCATTATTTATGCTCCCTGAACTACTTACTGCAGCTTTAACTTGCTAATTTAATTTCAGTCCACTGCTAGTTGTCTAATCTCATTGAATGACGCGGCACAACTTGCTGAGCTCACTGACTGACTGACTGACTGACTTACTGACATTTGCAGCTTTAGCTTTGAGCTTCAAATGTTTAATCAATCATTTGGTTGCTCTGCAAGTTTCTTTGCTATTTCTTCTTGTTTGTTTTTCAATTTCAATTTAATGGCTGCTCAGCATGTTTTTTGATTTCAATTAATTTTTTTGTGAGCCTCCCAGCGGCGGCTGCAGCGGTCACAAAAGTTTGCAACTGATATTAAGTATACGCAGCTTAAATATTTGCTGAGAACCTAAAACAACAAACCATCAATTATATCAATGCATACAAGCATTCAATCTATCCATCATCCAGTTGCATGTTGTGTGTGTGTGTGTGTGTGTGTGTGTGTGTGTGTTTGTTGTCCAAAAGTTCAAATAAAATCTGTGTTTAAATTATGCTCGAGCAGCAGCAGCAGCAGCGACATGTTTTGCTGTTTGCACAACCTTAAGACAATGACAAGCAGCAACAGCAACAGCAACAACAACAACAATAAGCTTTATAATAATAATGCAAACTTTGTGACTGGGACTGTGACTGGGGCTTGGGCGCACAGGTGCACAAAAGTCGCAGCAACAAAAGCAAAACGTGAAGCGCAAAACAAAAAACAATTTACATAAGAAAAAACGTCAAGACTTTCGAATTGCGGCAGCTGTCTACCCCCCACACACACACACACACAGCCCATGGGCATGAAAGTCTTGAGAAAGTGTTCGCAGGGGTCGACGACACACACACACACACAGACAGACAGACAGACAAGACTCTTCGACTCAGGTAAATGTATGCATGATCATGTCTGGATTAACTTAATGAAAGCAAAGAGTGCAACAGTAACAACAACAACAACAACAACAACAACTTTGTAACAGTTACAACAAGTTGAAGCTACAAGAGCAACGACTGCAAGAACAGCTGATGGCTAAAAATGTTAACAACGACAGCGAAACGATGAAAAATGCTGTCACGGCAGCGCTAAGACGCTGACAACGTCTACAAAGCCACACACACACACACACAGACAGAGAGAGCGACTTGCCTTAGTATGTGTGTTGTATACTCTTTAGCTAAAAGAGTTTATGCAATCATTGAATTAGTTTGTTTAAACAATTCAGCTGCAGCTTTTGATAACAAAAATAACTCAAAGTATCTCAAATCTAATTAATTTGCTAAATTTTTTGTTAATTTCTTTAAGTGCGACTTTTGGCTTGTTAGTAAATAAGCTTAAACTGCTTGCTATAATAGAAAATTTTTAAATATTCTTACTAAAATCAAATGTTTCACTTTGAAATTGCAAAGTTCACTGCAGTCAAAGTTCGCCTATAAAACATTTTTGAAATGCACTTCGTATTGAATTTAAGAATATTCGGTATTTAATTTATAATTATGGAATTTAAGCACAGTCGGAATTGAATTTGAGTATATTTGCTATTGAATTTATTGAACTTTGGCAATGCATTTGAGAATATTCTAGATTGAAGAATATTCAGTATTCAATTTACATGAAATTTGAAGCATAATCGGGTTTGAAAGTATTCGCTATTGAATTTAAATTGGCGATTGCATTTGAGAATATTCTAGATTGAATTTAAGAATTGAATTTAAAATATGTTCGGTGTGGAATTTAAGCACAATCGGAATTGAATTTGAAAATATTTGCTATTGAATTTATATTTGGCATTGCATTTAAAAACTACTCTAAATTGAATTTAAGAAGTTTATGGATTTAATTTATAAATATATTCGTTATTGAATTTAAGCACGGTCGGGATTTATTTATTTATTTATTCGCTATTTAATTTATTGCATTTATATTTGGTATTGCATTTGAGAATATTCTAGATTGAATTTAAAAATATTCGATATTTAATTTATAAATATATTTGGTATTAAATTTAAGCAGAATCGCGTTGAATATAAAAATATTCGCCATTTATCTTGAATATTCAGTATTTTAGTTGAGAATATTTAAAAATATTTGGTATTAAATATAAGAATAATCATTATAAATTTAAGATTGGTACTAGATGGAATTTGAGAATATTCGGCAACGATATTAGCCTAATCGAGATTGAATTTGAAAATATTTATATTGGTGATTGCAATATTCTAGTCAATTTTTAAGAATATTTGGGAATAATTTATTCGGTATTGAATTTAAGCATAATGGGCATTGAATATGAAAAAATTCGGTATTAAATATAAAAAAGGATTTTATAATTATTGGCATTAAATTTAGCAATAATCCAAATTAAACTTAAGCATATTCAGAATAGATAAACGCGCGTATTTCGAACTTAGCTGTATCATAAGCTATATCATACTTGAGCTTATTTGTTTGCCACAAATTTATGCGTTATGCCTTTTTTTTTGCAGTGTATACAGTATCAATGGCACTTATTGTATTATCAATTAAGCATTGTTTGATTTCTTTCAAGCTCAACGAAGCTTTGTGTGTGCGCCGCCTTAATTAATTCACATTTAAATACGCATTTGCATAATTTTTATTTTTAAATTAATTAATTTTTGTTTATAACTGAAGCTTACTGCATTTCAAAGTGCGAGGCAGTTTTGCAATTAAATTGCATAACGCATACGCAGCGTATGGCAGCGCAAATTGCAAATGCAACGTGCCAAAGCAAATTTTTTATTATTTTTTTGTGAGTAGAGCAGCAACAATGCGGCTACAACTTAGCAACGTAGACTGCAGTGCAAAAACATGTGCATGTGTGCATGTGCATGTGTGTGCATGTGTGTGTGTGTGTGTGTGTGTTGACATGATGACGGAAACATGCAGCAGCAGCAGCAGCAGCAACAACAACAACATTTAAAATCCTTCAGCGCGGCGCGTCTTTGTCCTTGTCTAACATGCAGACAGACGTAGCTGCTGCTGCTAAGATTTACTGAAAGTTTACAGCAGCAGACAGTGTTGTGTGTATGTGTGTGCTGTGGCCTTATAAATTGTCTATGTGCGTGGGCCAAGGTGTAGTCGCTAGTGGCAAAGACAAGCTCATGACAGCAGCAGTAAAGCACTTTGTTCTTTCTCTTGGTTGCTGCTGCTGGCGCTGACACTGCAGCAATCGACGGCAGCAGCAGCAGCACGAAACACGTTAAGCGCATTGCCCATTTGTGCCACATCATGAAGCAGCCATGAAGCAGCAAAGAAATGTTGGCCCAAGCTTAGGCTTTAGCTTCGAGAGCGAGTGCAGCTCAAGCTGGGAAAGTCTAAAGCTGCAGACAGCTGCCCAAAGTTGTTCAATATTGTAAATGTGCTTTTGCTATAAATCGCACACCACATTGACAGTCGGACGGACAGACAGACAGACAGACGGACGGACAGACAGTCAGCACATTAAGCTCACAAGCATATTCAATTGATTAGTCTCGATAAGGTTGATCGATGATGCCAGCAGCAGACATGACTCTTGATTGGCTTGCATTTATTTAAATATTTTATATATATTTTATCAAAAATCAGTTGCAAAATTTCAACTAAGCAACAAATTTTGACTGTGCTGAGTGTGAAAAGTTGAAAGAGCTAAGCGCGCGTCTATTTTTTATAGTTAAGCATTATAAAATTATATTGAAATATTCGTAACAAAAATTATTCGTCACTGTCTAAACTACGATTCGTTATTAAGCTTCAATATAAAACTAGCTCAAGCTTAACTTTAGTTTTATTTATCTATTTGCTAATCAGCAACTAAAACTCAACTCGTATATTTTACACATAAATGAAGCTTAGCTTGCAATTAAACGAAACTGCACATAAATTCGAAATATATTCGAAAAATTGCTTCTGCTGCTTTCCACAGAATTTCAATATCAACATTTTAGTTTGCAAGCTTAGTTTTTTACTATCAACTTGCAATGAAAATTGATATTGAAATTCTATAGCATGCGAATTTAGCAATCATTGCAACTTTACTTTTGTTTATATTCAAATTAAAGAAATTAAGTTCGTTTTGCTTTGCACTGAATTATGCGCTCATAAGTATGCAACATTTTTCAACTAACTATGAAATGACGCTTATAATATCGAAATTCATTTGATTGCCTATCAAAGTCTGTTGCATCAAATTTAATAATTTGCTTTTTAAGCTAAAAGTTCATTTTCAGCCACTTTGAGTCGCACAATAAACTTCAAGTTTATTGCTTTGATTATTATTTGCGCTGCGTTTTGCAATCTGCCATCTTTTCAATTGCGCATAAATATTTATTTGTTTTCGCTCTTGAAATTGACTGCGGATGTCACAATTAAACTGCATGGAGAGCATGTTAATGGCAGTAGAAAATATCTTACTGCCATTTAGCTAAAGCTGCAGCACGAACTCTGTGGCCGGAGAACTTGAAAGCAATTAAGATTAATTTCGCATAAACTTTGCCCACCCAAGTACACAAACAGCGACGACGCATGTGTGTGTGTGTGTGTATGTGTGTGTGTATTTGCTTTGGCAAACAAATTAACTACTCGCGATTGTTTTACACGTCATCTTGAGCATTGTCGATGGCTGGCGACCAGTTAAGACAATGTGCACGCAGCTGAGCACTTGCTGTCTACAATGTTTGTCTCTCTCTGTGTGTGTGTGTGTGTGTATTTGTTTTATGCCAGCCATTTAACAAGTTTATGGCTTTATTCAGGCAGCTGAGCGCGCCGCGCTCTGGTGTGAGCGCCAAATGAGTAAACTTGAGCTCAAGCTGACTGCAAAATTGTTTCAATTAAAAGCTCAACAACAACAGCAACGATGAGCGACAGCAGCAGCAGCAGCTCTGAGCGCTGAGCGCTGAACATGAATAAGCAGCGAAAGTGCCTCAAGTACATATTTATATATTTGACTTTTGTGAGCGAACTCTTTAGCATATTATGAGCTGAGTTTAATAACTAAAATATATGTAAGCGAGTGAGCGACTGTGCAGAGCGACGAGCAGGAATTATGACAAATGCTAATTGCCAGCCAAAAAGTTTGCAAATTAGTTTTGTTGCAACGCCGGCGTCAGCTCCGTTAGCAAGACAATTATTTTGATTAAAGTGCTGCTGCGTATACTTGATATACACACACACACACGCAGATAATTGTTGCAGCTTAAAGCTACGCCGCTCGCTGACTGTTGTGGCTGCTTTGCTTTTGTTTGTGGCACGACAATTGCAAACGCTGAGGCGAAGTATTAAACCCGCAGCCAGCGCCAGCAAAGCGCAGCTTGAAGTAAAAGTAGAAGTAACAGCAAAGACAACAAATGCCGCATGCACGTGACTTGCCGCAGTCACCACCCTCCACCCAGCTGCTTGTCGCTGCTTTTGTGCTCAACATGCAGCTTTGGAGTCGAGTGTTCAGCTGGGAGCAGCAGCAGCAGCAGCAGTTGCAACTGCAACAAGAATAACAACCAGAGAACTTTGCTTGAGTTGTTTGTTTTTGCTTTGTCGTGTGTGTTGACACATTTTTTGTAAAACATGCCACACATGCATTTGTCTCTCTATGTTCTTCACTCTTTCTCTTCGCTCTCTTCGCTTGCAAAACCGGAAATTGCAAATGCAACAAGATGTTCTGCGGGAGTTGCCACTAACACAAGCAAGAATTACAGCTGCAACAATCAAAACAGCAGCAACAAAGCTTAAAATTCCGACTGCTGCTACAGAAAAAAAAAAACACAAAACAAAACAAACATCAACTGGAGAATCAAGCATGTTGCGTATACTTTGAGCTAATGCCCCGCACAACGCGCAGCATTCAACATTTCAAGCTTTTAAGCAAACTATAGACAAAAACTATAGAATTTTTGCCATACAAATTTTATAACGGCTTTATAAATATTAGCAATAAATGAATTGAATTGTTTTCGAAAAGTTTCTTCACTTAAGCGATTTGCATTATTTTTATATCAAATCAAAAATAACTTTATGCATAGCTGAGTATTTTATTTATTTTTATATAAATTTCATTGTTGCTTCGATAAACAAATGAATTAAGTAGACGCATCTATTCAAATTTGTACAAGCTTTGCTTGTATTTACTATAAAAATTACGTATACGTATTTATATATAATATTTATACATTTTTAATATATAAGCAAGTGAATTAAGTAAACGCATATACGCAAATTTGTAGCTTCAAACCAGTTTTACATGTATTTAATATTAAAATTGCGTATACGTAATTTTTTATAAATGTACCACTGTCTCAACATAAGTTTGCTTATCGAAATATGCAAAACAAGCAACAACAAACTACTTTAATTAACAAAAAAAGGCACAAAAATGCGCACAAAAGATTATTAACAATTATTTTAAGTTGCGTTATTTTTATATCCAACTGCAACTAAATCATAATCAAGTAATTTTTATCCAATTTTGTAAGCGATTGCTTCAACTATTTATACAAATTTCATTGTTGCTTGGCTAAACAAATGAATTAAGTAGACGCATCTATTCAAATTTGTTGCCTTCATGCAATTTTTTGCATATTACGTATACGTAACAAAAGCAATTGCCTCAACTTAAGTTTGCTACATAAAAATATGAAAACAAGCATTCAACAAACTATTTTAATTAACAAAAAAAATTCACAAAAAACGCACTCACATCAAAAGTTTATTAATAATTATTTTAAAATGCTTTGGCACTAACTCATAATTGTGTTTACTTTTAACCACAATCAATCAATTAGTTATTGAAAAAAAATCATTTTAAAATTATCATTACAAATATAATTTAATTGATAAGTCATAATAGTTGAACAGCTCTAATAAAAAAAGATTGTATAGTAAATTCCATTGAAAAACAAAAGCGCATTTGCTGCTGTGTCAATCATAATAAAATCAAATAATCAAAGCAAAAAATAAATGTTGAGCTAAGAATGAAATATGTGAAATTATTTGACAGCTATTTGGCAATATTTCAATTGAATGCAGCTTAACAAAAAGGCAAGCAATGAAATCAATACAAAATATTTGTAACAGCTTGAGTTTGATTTTATATAATTCGTTTGTATTTAAAGTCACAACTAAGCGAATTCAACTTAAAGTTGCAACTTGCAGCTTTGCTTGTTTTCATGCTACGCTACGTGTGTGTGTGTGTGTGTCTGTGTGTGTGTAATGTTTTGTTTGTTTTGTTTTCGCAGCACTTTTGCAAAATAATTGCATTATTGTTTTTAATTAAACATTGTTAGCACAATGTTTGCAGCACTCGCTTGTTCACCAAAAAAAATTTTCGCTTACGCCGCAAAGTAGCAACACGTTATATACGTGTGTGTGTGTGTGTGTGTGTGTGTGTAGCCTCAAGCAGGTCGTTGGCCAGTCGTTCGCTCTTGCTCTGTCGCAGTCGCTGTCGCTGTCTCTGTCTCTGTCTCTGTCTGTGGCGTTTGCTTTCTTTGGCCTCATGTACGCCGTGGGCTGCGCAACTGCATCAACAACTTTTTAACCAACTTGCCAGGGCTGAGGCCAGGCTAACAAGACCGCAGCCAGCAGCAGCAGCAGCAGCAGCAGCAGCAGCAGCATATGCATGAGAGTTTGAGGTTACGGCTGCTGTAGCTGCTGCTGAGGATGAGCACGACAAGCAAGCAAACTAACTAACTCGACGCTTGCCACTTGTAATGTACCGTTATTGTTGCCAAACAGCGACAGAGCGACAGAGCGCACAAGCGTAAGCGAGATAGCCGTACGCTTGAAGTTTTGCTTTGTCCGCGAAATTATTTCATTTTATTTTCTATATATTTTTTGCTCATTGCTAAAAACTTCAACTGCACAGATTTTTGGCCAAGCGCTGTTAATGCAACTCGCCGCAGTTGCTGCTGCTGTTGAACGCTTTATGGTTGTTGTCGTCAGCGTTGCGGTTGGTCCATTTTAGTCTGCTCGTGTGTCTGCCAAGTTTTTATGCCATGCAGCTAAATAGTTGGTAACTTTTTCTTTTTTTTATGCCCGCGCACAAATTGGCAAAGCTTTTTACTGCCCCCACCCCCCCGCGCCTGCCTTTGACAACTTGTCGCCCAGCGGCGACGAACTTTTTCGAATTGTCCAGTCGCTTTTAATAAAAACTCATTTTAATAAAACTAAGACAATCATTTTCTTCTTCAGTTTGCTTGGCTGACGCCGCCGACGCCACTACAACTGCTTTTATGCGCTTTTACATTTTTCTTATTTCCGCGCGTTGTTTGCCCAACAGCAGCAGCAGCAGCAGAAGCAGCAGCAGCAGCAGCAGCAGCAGCAGCAGCAGCAGCGTTGGCAACACTAAAATTAAGTGTTCGTGGTTTGACTTTGTTGTTTGCGCTGAACTTTTTGCATTTTTTATTTTATTTTTTATGCATAAGCTAACAGTAAATACAGACTAAGCGAAAGAGACTCTGAGCGACTGCAGTTTGAAATGTTAAGCGACAATTTAGTAGTAGCGCTGCGCACATAAGTATGCTATGAAAAGTATTAGCAACTTGCTATTATAATAAATACAGTACACATTGATTGCTGCTTGTGTGTGCGTGTGTGTGTACTATAATTATGTATGTAGCTGCATAAATTATGCATGCGTGTGTGTGTGTATATTACGCATACGCCAGGTAGTGCAATCAGTGTGGGCCAAAGTGCGCGCAGCTGCTGCTCCTTAGCAGTTTGACTTTTGACGTGCATTTATTGCACTGCTAGGCACACACACACACACACAAAAGTGTGAAAACACACACACACACACACATGCATAGAAATGTAAATGCTTACACTGCAATAGCAATTTTCAATAACTGCGTCTGCTTGACTTCACTGCAACTCCCACTTGACAGCCACGCCCCACTGTGCAACGCCCCGCCCTTTTGTGCGGCCTTGTAAGTTGGCCACACGCTTGTGCTTGTTTATCATTTATTACGAGCGAGCGCCACACATAAAACTTTTCTGTTCTGCTCTGTTCTGTTCTGTTCTGTTCGTTGCCTTTGCTGTTTTGTTTGCTTTGCGCATTGCCTACACTTTTATTTATTTTATACATTTTTGCATATTTCATTATGGATGTGCCAACGATATGTATGCTTAAGCAAATACACACACACACATGTATTTATTTTTTCTATGCTTGCTTCTTGTTTGCAGCTTTTTTGCTACGCTGACATTTTTGCCAGCAATGTTATGTACACAAGTGTTAAAGCGCTTAAAGGGTTAAAGGCAGCGTAGGCAAAAAAATCATTAAAAGCAAAACGAAACTTGCAAATACACTAACCAAAAAGCGTTTGAACTGGAATCAGCTAAAATAATGCTAGAGCATTCGCCTAGTCAAGTTACAACTAAGCGCAGCTGCTTAGCCGCCAGTGTTGTGCATTTTAGCTATTTTATAGCTAAGCTTAGCTATAACAAAATTGCAACAAATTGTGCTTATTTTTAAATTTCTAACATTTTTTTTAGTTTACAAATTTTATATTAAAATTAAATTAAATTCTTTTGTGTGTTGTTTGCCTTGTAAATATTTTAAAATAATTTCAACTAAACAAATATTATTAAAAATAATTTAATACGTAAGTTCTTGTGTTCAATAAACTAAAAACTTGCACGTAGTTATTTTATTTATAGAAAAGTTCGTCACAACAAATTTCTTTTCTTTTCCATTTATTTAAATCGATTTAGCTACGAAATTTGTGGCAACACTGCTGCTGCTGCTGCTGCTGCAACAAGACTCTTGCCACTTGCCAAAGGTGGCAGCAAGACATGCCGCATATGCATATATAGCATATATATTTATACAGTTAGTTGCAACTTGTAACTTGCTGTGAGTGCAAGAAAGTTCATTTACCTTTTGGTCGTCGTTTATCTAAAATGCTGCAGTGGGAAATGTGTAATTGTCTATATGCTGTTTTGTATACAGACACACAGAGAGAGAGAGAAAGAGAGAGAGAGAGTGAGAGGGAGAGTGAGAGAGCAAGTGCAATTTACAAGTGCCAAGTTTACTTCAATGCTTTAAGCTTTAGCGCAGCTGAACTTGAGACTAGCAACTATATTAAGCTGCTATTTAATTTAATTTTATTATAAAGTATTTGTAATCAGCATTTGATTGCATTGCCTAAAAATCAATTAAATTGTTTGCTTTGTGTTTGGCTTGCAAACAAATCAAATTTTAATTAAATTCAAAGCAAAGCTTTGTAACTAATTTTTGTACACTGGTGTAAAATGAATGCAGCAAACAGTCTTGAGTCACAGTGTGACAAAATGCATTTGCAGCTGCTCCCCCCCGCGCGACTTTCGTTAGTTCAGCTCACGATTTGGTGCACCCAATCGACCCATAAACCCAGTTATTTACTTAGAAGCGCCTTTTAACTATTTTATGCTGTATTTTCTTTTTTTTTTTGCTATTCTTTGTTTCTCTTTTGCTTCTCGTCGGCGGCGTCGGCGGCTTTTTGCATTAAATCAACGCCGTCAACAATAATCAACAATGCAGCGGAAGTGCAAGCGAGATAGCAATAGCCTGCTGCGTTTGCAATAAAAACGACACCGCCCCCACCCACACCCAAACAGCGCCCAACGCGCCCACTTGGCAACCAATTTCAATTGCAATTCGAACTCCAATACTAGAGAATTCGTTTCAATTTGTTGCGCCCCAATGTAAACCGCAAAATGAGGTGAGCGGCAAACCACCCACCACCCACTCACGCTTGCTGCATTGATTCGCGCACATGCAAATAAGGTCAACGTACGAGCTATAACCTATATCTATCTCCTTCGCACGCGAAATCAAAAGTGCGCGCCAGCTGAAGCTCAAGCTAAAGCTATAGCTGCTTTATTGGTAGCATCGGCTAATTGTTAAGCCCCGTTTAAGACAAAAATCAACAAATAGCTGCTGCTGCTGGGCGTGGCAATGAGCAAGGGCGTAGCAAAAAAAAAATGCACGAACGTGGCCAATCAATAAACTCGTTCAATTGCTATTGCCCAACAAACAAACAACAAGAGCCAAAAGCAAATCGCTTCACTTGGTTAGAGCTTGGGGAGGGGGTTGGGTTGGGTGGGTGGTTATTTTTGCATGCCACGCTTTTGCACTTGCTGTGTTGTCTGCTTTGTTTAGAGCGAAATTGGGGCAACCAAACAGTTCGCTCGCTCTCTCTCTCTCTCTCTCTCTCTCACGCTCACGCTCACGCTCAGTGTGTGTGCAACTTCTACGGCTAATTGATTTTATGAAAATGAAATGGCTAAAACGCGCTCTATTTGGCAACAACAAAAGCATTGCAAGAGTGAGAGAAAAATCAGTGAAAACAGTTGGCAGCTTGTTAACTGGGCTGAGCCGCATTCGCTTCGTTTCAATCAATTAAGCGTCAATAATTAATTCAATTGAATTCAATTCGATTCAACGACCAACAGCCACGCCCACACGCCCAGGCCTCTTAGCAGTAGCAAATACCATTAAAATTTGTGGCGGCGGCAGCGTCATCATTACGTCATCAGCAGCAGCAGCAGCAGCAGCAGGCAGCAGCTTTTGTCGTCTGTGTCGATGTCTAGCACCATTTGGATTTCAAACGCCATTAATTCACTTTAAAATTTATGGCTTACAAATTGGCAGCGCTGCTCATTTGGCAGCCAACCATCCACCCAACCCACCCACTCAGCAGCAGCTCCACCCACTTTCAGTTAGAGCAGCAAACGTTTTTCGATTAATTTGTAGCAATTTTTCATGCGGCTATGCGAACTTCTATTTATTACATACACACATACACATAAATAAATATATGCTGCTGCATTTGCATGTGTCTGTGTGTGTGTGTCGGCTTTGGTCTGCGGCATTTGAATGACAGCAACAGCTGCCGCTTGAAAAATATAAAACGAATTGCCAAGCTCTAAGCTCTGGCATTAAAGCGAGACAGCAAGTGTGTGCAAGTGAGAGCGACTGCTCAGTTAACTGCTGATTGAAACAAGTTATTAAATGATTAGTTGGGCTTTAATATTTAGCATGAAAATTGCAACAAGGCGCGTTTAGCTTAAAGTTTGTTAATCAAGTCAGCTAATGATTTGATATATATATAACATATATGTTAGTAATATGTGCAAAATTAGCAAAATCAAAGCTAAAATTTGAATACAGCAGCAGCTTTAATTTATTTATTCATTTAATGTCAACAAAAGGATAACAACAAATATTTAAAATTAAATTTAAAAATTATATAAATTATGAGCTGATATACTTATAGATTGGGAGTATCAAATTAAGCCTCGGCTTAGCTTTTAGACTCAGCTCAGTTCATTTTGAGACACAGCTCAAGCGCTGAAAAGTCAAGAAAGTTTTATTTTAACTGCTCGCCAAACGATGTTAAATATAAAAGCAAAACTAAGCAGTTACATTTATGTTTTTTTTATTAAACAAATGTTGGTCTGAGGCAGCTAAAGCTAAATATGCTTTGTTTTGAATTTTAACATTGAGTTGCCAAAAATTAGTTTAGTAGTAAATTAAAGAATTTAAAGCAGCAACAAAAATTGCACTTGGGCATTTAGCTTGAAGTTTCTATGCAGCTTTAGTTTAAATCATTCGACAGTTTGTTGGAAATTTTCAATTGCACAAGCTTAGCTTAAGGCTGAGCTTAAGACTTCAATGGCAGCTTACGAATTTTAATTTAATAAGCAAAAATGAGGCATAAAAATTTGATTGCAGCTCTTAACTGTTAACTGCAGCTCTAAGAATTTTCAGCTATAAACAAAAACTTTCACATTGCCATTGACTGCAGCTCAATCAATCAATATGAAGCTCAAACGATTGCAACATATTTTGTTCATATTTAATGCGCAGCACGTTCGCTGCTCAAAGCGCTTTAAAGACAGAGACAGAGCGTCTAAGCCACATGTGGCAAGAGCTTTAGAGGCGCCACTTTGCAACAACAACAAGCAAAGCAAAGCAAAGCAAAAAGAAACAGAAACAGAATTTCACACTGTTAAATCATAAATTACGCCATTTAAGTGGGTCAAATGGAGGAATTTGTGCGGAAGGCGCTTCAAAACGACTCCAAAGGGTTGTGGGATGCGCTGAGCGTGGAGCGTGGAGCGTGGAGCGTGGCAAGGGGCAGCGGCAGCGGCAAGGGGCACGATGCGGCTGGCTTTCCATGTTACTGGGTCACTGCAGTCGCACACAAATTGCGGTGAAAACAGTGAACGAAGCGAAGCTCAGGATTGGAATTGGGGCTGGGGTTGGGGTTGGGTTTGGGGTTTGGGTTTGAAGCGTGGGCCAACGACTTGACTTGACTCGAGCTTGGGCTGTACAGCGGAAATATGTACAGTCTCAATATAAATGAGCAATGTTAGCTGCAAGTGTGTGTGTGTGTGTGTATAAGCCGCAATAAAATAAACGAAACGAAACCAAACGAAAGCCAAAGCCAAAAGCCTCAGCAATTGTTTATTGCATATTGTTGTTGCTGCTGCTGCTGCTGCTGCTGTCGCATTGCACTCGTAGCAATTACTGCAAAACAAGTCCAAAAAGTCAGCACAGATAGTGCAACTATATGCACACACATATTTATATATCGGGCCGACCTTGTCAGCAGTTTTAGTCACGTTGACAATTTGTTGTTGCTGCTGTTGCTGTTGCTGTTTGCAACTTCAGTGCCCTGTCACACAGGCAATCAATAATGCACGTCCTGCCATCGTCCTGCTTCAGCTCTGGCCATATGCTAATCATATAGTATGCATGGCTTACTTAACTTTAGCCCAACCTTGAGCAAACTGCAGGTTAGCCCAGCCAACTGTCAACTGCAGGCAGCGCGCATATGACAATTGATACGAATGTATCATAAGCTTTATAAATTTTTAATGCGGACACACCTAGCTAATGGGTTAATCGGTTAGGCCATGGGTTAATTTTGCCGGCAGCCTTGTCATGAGTTTAGTAAAACTATTTACAACTAATTGTTAATGCAAAGAAATGAGCGCGAAGCGAGTTCAGCGACTAAAGTTGTTAATTAATATATTTTAAGACTTTGTTGCATCATTAATAATTTAACAAATGTTTAAACAAGTTGAAAATCCATTTGAAAGAAGTTGCCCAAACTGAGAACAAAACACTCAAATAGCAAAAATATTTACAAGTTGTAATATCTATTTGAGCATTTTAAATCTTAAATAATTAACACTAACTAAAAGATTTATTATTAATAAATAATTTACGCTAACACAGACCTGATTGGGTATGTTTAACACTCCCAATCTATAAGTATCAAATCTAAAAAAAAATAATTATTTAATTATTATTTGAAATATTTTTAGTAAATTCTTTTCTGTACATAGTTGACATTAAATAAGTGAAAATTCAAATTGAAACTGTTTAAATATATTTGGCAGCAGCTTAAGCTAACAACTGCATAAATAAATGAATTAAGTTATGCTAAATTTGTTATAAGTTTGGCTGCATTATTAAATGTTAAATGAATTTAACAAATAATCAGAAATAGAAACGCATTTGATAAGTTTTAACAAAAGCTAAAATTGAAATATACAAATATATGCAAGACATATGAAAATAATTAAAATATTAAAGTTATTTAAATGCAAGACAATTTATAAAGTTTGAAATAGCAAAATAAATTCATTCAAAAATTCAATTCACATACAAACAAACAAATTATGCATAAAACTAATTGCTATGCATAAAGTTAGTTTGCACACAAGTTAATAATTTTATACACTCTATTTTGGCATTTAAAACTAATTTGTTTTTATTGTTTTAACATTTGCTGCTGACAATAATTAATTGTTGCTTAAAGTGAATTGTGTGCCACATTTGAGTCGCGAGTGTGCCACAACCACAAGCTAGTCACGTTTCTGTGCCGCACACACACACACACACACACACACACACAAGTGTACCGCAAAATTTCAGCGCTAGTTTAGCTGCCCCTCCCCGCCCCCCTTTAGCTTTACCCCTGACATATAAGCAAAGAGTCGAAGCCATCGCTCAGTACGTTGCTTCCGCTCTGCTTTGAGTTGAGTTGAGTTGAGCTGGCATTCACTTTTACTATTGTTATTATTATCGTACTAGTTGTAGTCAGAGTGCTGCTCATTGTTGTTGTTGTTGTCGGTTGCTGGTTGGTTGCTTGTTATTCGACGTTGAGCAAGGATCTAGGTCGCTTTTTGAATATATTGTTTGTATCTAAGATTAGTGCGCCAGATATCAGTTTTATATAGCCATACACAATACAATATCATTTGCATATCAGTAACAACATATACACAGTCAGTTTTAGCCCAAGAGAGAGACAGCGAGAGAGAGAGAGGGAGAAAGTTGCCTTTGTTCTTTGCTTTGTTTGGCAATGCCCCAAAAAAAAACGAATGAAAATTTAGTAAACACATTTAATGAGAGAAACTAAAATTTTGAGTGAATTTTGTGCTGGTTAAAGCAACAATAAGCGCTTTATAAATAAATGAAAGTGAAGTAGCTCAACAATATAAACAAAGTCAGTGCATTAAACTAAATAAACAGACAGACGTATTCAATTCAATTACAGCTGTAGCTGCAAACCAGCAACTAACATAAAATCAAATTACATACTAATATTACTTACAGTGCGTTTACTTTTCCATATCGTTAGTTTTCACTGTCAATTGCTAAACGCCAGCGCGATAGCCCAAGCAAGCAAAAGAAAATGTGAACAGAACTGACTCGACACATCAAATGACAAAGCAGCTAGCCACAGTGCTGGTCACAGTGCTGTTGCTTGGTGGTGACTTTGGGTGGGTTGGGGGGTTTGTTCAGTGAAAACTGCAGCAGCAGCAAAAGTAGCGGAAATATAACAAGACAAAGGCAAAAGCCGAACGTTGACTACCCAAAAGAAAAATCAACAAATACAAACAGCAAACACACACACACACACACACACACACACATGCTTTTGTTTGTGTGTGTGACCAGCAAACAATGCGTAGCCGTAGCCAAAAAGAAAAACTTCATACATAATTTTCGTCGACGTCATCGATCTGAGTTGACATGGGGCACGCATTCAGTTTAAGCAGCAGCAGCCAAAAGCGATTGATTTAAAGATAGCAAAACGCACAGTTTGTGTTCGTGCTGGGGAGGGGAGGGGGCACAGGAAGTTACAAGTGACAGCGCAGGCGAAAATTTAATTAAAATGTGCTACTAATTTAAATGCGAGCGCGTGCCAAATGATATGCAAAATTATAATTTGCAGCATTAGCTACGACATTTTATACCGATTGCGTTTCAAATCCTATATTTATATATTATATAATTACTAACAGTGTAAACCTATTAGAATAAAATTATATTGAATTAATTGTTGGCGCATAATTTGAATTTTCAAAATGTTTAATTAAATATTAAACATATTCATGCGATTTTGTAGCTATTTGCCAAACCTAAACTAATTTGTTAATTAGTAACTATGCCACATATTACAATTACAAGTTATTGAAGAAATTATTGAGACATTATAAAGTTCAAATGAAAGTTCAATTAAATGCATTTAAAACAAGCAAATTTGCAAGCTTTAGCTTATGCTGAAATTTATTTTGATTGTTTTAACTATAAAAATATGCATATTTATTATTATTATTAAATTAATGCAAATAAAATATTCAAATTTGCAAGCTTTAGCTTATATTTTTTTATTTTATTTTATTTTTTTATTTATTTAATATAAAAATATACATATTTCAGATTGTAGCGCATACTTTGCTGTGCCAAATAATTTTTATTTAATTTTATAGCTTTGTTTACATTTTACTTATCAAATTAGTAATTATGCCAAATATAACAATTTTTATTTTATTATTATTTTAAAAATTATTTAAGCATTCTGATGCTTTACAATTGTATAAATCAAACATTTAAAAGCTTTAATTAAAACGAATTAGCCAAAAGGTTCAATATATACAAATTTCTAAGCTTTAGCTTAAATTTTAATTTAAGTTTATTTTAATTATAAAAGTTTGCATATTTCTACTTTGATAGCTAAATAATTTTTATTTTATTAATGCCAATAAAATATTCAAATTTGCAAGCTTTAACTGAAATTTATTTAAGCTATTTCAATTGTTTTTAACTATAAAAATATGCTCATATTAAATTTATATATTAAATTTTCTAATATTGTTAATATTAAAATTCATTTAAAATAGCCAAGTTACTTGTTTTATCAAATCAAATTTGTAATTATGCCAAATTTAACAATTTTTATATAATTATTATTACTATTAAAATTATTAAAGCATTCAAAAGCTTTAACTAAAACGAATTAGCCAAAAAATATTCAAATTTGCAAGCTTTAGCTTTTGTTTCAATTTATTTAAGTTTATTATTTAAAAATATGCATATTTCTAATTGTGTCTCTTACTTTGATAGCCAAATAATTTGTATTAAATTAATGCAAATCAAATATTCAAATTTCTAAGCTTTAGCTTATGCTGGAATTTATTTAATTTATTTTAATTGCTCAAAATATGCATATTTAAATATAATTGGATATGCCAAATAGTTTTTATTAAATGTAATAACTTTGCTTTATATTTAAAATTCATTTTGAAATAGCCAAATTACTTGCCATAAACAAATCGAAGCGCTTTAAAACACATTCAAAGTTGTACAAGTTTTGGTTTCGATGAAAATCAAATTTCGATGCATAAAAGTTTGACTTTTTATATTTCTTAACTTTGTAAATGGCACATGCTTTATAGACGCATAAGCACATGTTTATAACGCGCATTTGTATGCATGTGTGTGTGGCTGTGTGTGTGTGAACACTCTCAATAATGAAAGTGACCAGAGCAAGCGGCGAAAAATCATGTATACGCCAGCGTAGCCAAAGCTTATGCCTCGTGGCTTATCTGTTGTTATTCTTTCGAGGCTATTGTTGTTGTTGTTGTTATTTGGGGGCTCCATAATCGCTAGCGTCATAAAAAACGCATTGTTTATGCGCCGTAATTGGACACCACCACCCAAGGACTTGAATGTTGTCCTGTGCCTGTCGCTTGGTCATCATCGACGCTTGGCTGGCCCATTTCCAATGCCATTAAAAGCGTCCATTGAGCGATGAATACAAAGGGGCCCCCACTCCACCCCACACCCCCCAAATGGTAGCGAGCGCTAATCCATCGCGTATTTTATGCTGCTGCTGAGTTGGAAAAAAAAAAAGAAGCAGCAGCAGCAAAAGAAATCCCAGCACACATTCAACAATCCTGCGCTGCTGCTGCTGACCCAGCTTACTATGACTTCCAATTGAGCCACGACGACGGCGACGAGCAAAACTTTGACAATGGCAACGACAATGGGAGCGGGGGGAATGGGAACGCAAACTTGGCTCATATAACATGCTCGCCTCACATTCAGCTTATGTAAATAGCTTATCAAAACAAGCGTACGATAAAATACAACAACGCGCTTGAACACGCAGAAATAAAAAGACAAACACACACACACACACACGCACACACACGTATATAGTATGTCTGTGTGTGGTTATAAAACAAAACTTGACAAACAAGTTTGGAAAATTTGCAAAAATTTTGAAGCGCTTTAGTTTAACATCATTTTTGCCAAATATTTTCAGTTAGCAAACTTTTGCTGGCCACAGACAAACACACGCATACACACATATGTGGTGTGTGTGTGTGTGTGCAAACTCGCTGAAAATTTAAATTAAAATTCTACAAACTTTTGGCTCGCGTGTGTCTCTCGCTGTTTTTTTTTTTTTTGCTTTTTTCAGCAAACACTGCGCATAATTTTGCGCAAATCTTTTACAAATATTTTCACATGCTAATTTCACGTGTGTGCGTGTGTGCATGCGTGTGTGTGTGTGTGTGTGTGCCAAATACCAAAGGTACACAAAGTTTTCTGGCTCGCTTCGGCTTTTGGCAAATGGACCAAAGGATTTATTTGTTGCATAATCAAATTCCGCTGGCAAGAAAATTGTCAGCATGCCTCAAGTTTTCACACACACACACACACACACACACATGGCTTCAATCATTGTGCGCTAGTGCATATATTGAATGTTAGTAGGGTGATGGTGGGGGGCGTGGCTGGCAACTATTCTCGAATTACGCAGCAAAGCCATTCTTTTGCAAAATGTCAAAGATGAAAGCTAATACATATATATATATATATATATAGTTTTTTTTTTGGGCTAAACTGGGCCATCAAAAGCTGCACGTAGCGCTGCCCAAGCTGCTGCTGCTGCTGCACTTGCCACACAGTCTTGCCACATGGCACGTAGTTAACAAAAAAAAAAAACGAAGCAGCGAGCGCAGCTGAAAAAAAGAAATGCAGGAAGAGAAAACTTTTAGCACTTCTTGAACTGAACTGGCAAAGCCATTATTTTAACGCTTAACCCCGCACACACTGCTGCAAACATCTTTCAATTTCTAGCGCTGCCACGCCCCCCCCCACAACGCCCTGCAGCTGCTGCATTGCATATTCAACAGCAAACAGCACATGGGGGGCGCAAAATTTAAATGCGCCACTTTCTTAGTTGCTTTTCATGGATTTCGGGCATGTCTTGCATAAACTTTCAACTTGCATGCAGGCCTCACTCTGCTTCTTCTTCTTGTTGTTGTTGTTGCTGTTGTTGGCCAGGGGGGGTTGGTTGGTTGGCTGGTTCGCTGCCTTCAACACTCAGCGCTTGGCGCTTGGCTTTGTTAAAAGTTGTTTGGCTTTTGGCTGTTTGTGTGTGTGCCACGAATTGAAAAGAATTACGCGAAATTAACATTTGCCACGCCCACGCAAGCATATGTAACGCCCCCACCGCCCCCCCACAACAAAATGTTGCAACAACATGTAGCCAAACAATTTGCACTTAAATAGACAATAAACATTTATTAAATACAAAAAGTTAGCGCAACTTTTGCTGTCTACTTTTTATACACTGTCCACATTGTTTAATATAAATAAAATGTAAAGCAACAATTTAAGCAATCAAATAGCACAGCTCAGCTCTTAATATAAATATTAAATATTTATATAAATTATTATACAAATTTAGAAATTATACAAATGTTGTGCCTGTTTAACATTCCCAATCTAAAAACAAAAACATAATTTTAAATAATTTTTATATATTTTTTGTAATCCTTTCAATAGTTAACATTAAATAAATAAATATAAATAATTAAAATATGTGTTTAAGGAATTAATTGTTAGCCATTTGACAATTAAATAAAATATTTTTAAGCCTTACTTCTAATTTAAATATTTTGTATAAATTTTAACATTTATTTTATGTATTCAAAATTAGCAGCAAATGTTTTTCAAACAATTTGAGTTGCTTTAGACTACAAAATTCAATTCAAATGCTATAAACAATTGGCTAAAATATATAAACTTTAGTAACAAAGTCTAAGCGTTCAATACTTGTTAATTAGCTGCGCTATTTATTTAATGCAGTCAAATTTTTATTAATTTATAAACAAATTTTTGCTGTCTTTACAGAGCTGAATTTACGTCGAAACGCAACAAAATCTCATTACACGTAAGTTTAATTTGCTGCGGCTTATTAATTAAATGAAATAGAATGCACATAAGTTAGCGTTTGTCTTTAGGCAATGTTTACTGTACATTTATTTGACATTTTTATTAACACTTGGCCATATTTATATTGAATTTATGCATAATGCTTAAGCACATGCTTAAATATGTTTGGCAAACAAATTAAATGCCGCAGCGCATAAAAGAGCAAACAAATTAAATATATATATACAGTTAGTTTATGTGTATTGTGGGTGGGTGGGGGTGTTGCCAATCTAATCAATATGTGAATATTGCGCTGGCCCCCAAAATCAAATTAAATGAATTATTTAATGAAACAACATGTGAGAGAGATTACAAAAAATTATGTGAGTTACGCGCCAACGATGTTTTATGAATGTTTATGGTCGCGTAAAATCTATTACGTCACGCCGGGGTCGTAACGCGTCGTAACGTAAGCTGCAGGCCATTGAGGGTTGCCCCAGAAGTAATTCGTAAATGCTTTAAAGCTTTGCCAAGGCGAACATTTGAAGAAGTCGAGCGGACATGCATAAATAAAACTGACTGACTGATGCTTCATGCATATAAATGATAAAAACAAAATGCGCATATGGCTGGCAGCACGTGTTGTGCTAAAGCAAAGCTAATGGCCTGCTTAGGTTTCAATTACAGTTGCGCCTGCCATGGGCTAATTAAAACTCAAACTGGCCCAACTGACTGGCTGGCCAATCTATATTTAGTATAGCATACTTATAAGCGCACTTGGTCACACACAAAGGTCAGAGAGCTAATTAAAAAGTCAGGCAGTCAGTCAGTGAGGCAAGCAGGTAAATGCACAAGGACAGGTGGAAATCTAATATAGCCACTTGTGATTTGCATAGTCAGCAGCAGCTAAAGTGTCGTCGTCGTCGTCGTGGCAACAATCAAGCCAAATCAATCGGCTCTAGTCAAGGTGAAGACACTGGGGGCTGTTGCCCACTTTTGATGTCGCATGCATAAATGCAAATCAAGTGTATTATGTTTTGTGATGCGGGCGGACGCGCGCGTGTTTATCAACTGTGACAGTCTTTAGCCTTTAGCTGGCTAATCAGCCCAAGCTGCTTGCTTCAGCTTGCCAGCAGCTTGTGCTGCTTATTGTGTTTATTTAGTGCTCGAGAATGTTGTGTTGCCACTTTGACTAATTAGAGCTCGCCCAGGCTGCTGCTGCTGCTGCTGCTGCTGATCAATTTGCATTTCACTGGCGCCAATTACGAGCCCGCAGCAACTAGCAACAATGGCCATCACGTGTTGGTAGCATATGACCTAAACAAACCCAAAAAAGGATAACCTCAAACACACAAAAGCAGCGCGCAGCTCGGCACTCAGCACGAGCGAAAGGGTCGAGCAAAAATTGCGAACCCAAACAAATCGTAAAACTGGGCAACCCTTGAATTAGGCACGCCAGCGTTTTAGGTCAGGTGTGTATGTCTGTGTGTGTGTGTGCTCTATCAAAGGACTTGCAAGAAATTGAATTTTCAATTTATAACCACAAATTATGTGCGGAGCCTTGGGCAGCGGCCGTTAACTGCGTATGTAAGCGAAAAATTTTATCACTCGACAAAAAACATAAATTTCTCGTTACCAGGCAAAGAGTTAAAACCCCCAATCTCGACACGACGCGCTCACGCACACACTCCTATATGTGTGTGTGTGTGTGTGTGTGAGCAATTTTATGAGCGAACTGAAACTACTTCATATTCAACTCCCGTTGGGCTAATAAAGCAAAATTTAATGAAGCATGCAGCAGTCACTTGGCCAAGCACTTCCGCTTTGTGTAAACAATAGTTTACACACACGTACACACATCTGAGTGTGTGTGTGTGTGTGTGTGTGTAGCTTAAAAAGCAACGTCATGCGTTAGACGCGTCGACTCTAAGACTTGAAGGCTTGGCAGTTGGCTAATTGCCCACGCTGGCAGCTTCAACAACTTGCTACGTGCCTAAATCATTGCACAGCTGATAAGGTTAACAGGTGAGAGAGAGAAAGAGAGAGAGAGAGTAAATTAATGCCTTTAAATTAAAGCAACTTTCTGCATCAAAAACACAAACTTTATAACATATGCATATTAATTACAAAATTTTTGCGTATGTTAACTCAATCATTAAATTAGAAACTTTTTTAATCTCTACGAACTTTGCTTTGATGTTCAACCCGCAACGTTATGCATATTTATTGCTAACTATATTAGTTAACACACACACACACACACACCCAGACAGACAGACAGCAGGTGTGTTGAACTGACCAGCGCACAGTGGTGTAAATAGCTAAATTTTGTGGCTTAGTCTTAAAGCTTTAAAACTTAACATATATGCTAAGCTATTTAGCTCTCTCTCTCTCTCTCTTTTTCTCTCTCTATATATATATCGTATATTCTACAGCTTCTTTTGGTATATTATTAATACACTAGTGGTCAAAATAATAGTCATAGTGCTACTTTGTCTTGCTTGCTTGTTTCAATAAAAGTCTGTGCCAATTGTTTGTTATATATTTTATAAACTTATCAATTATGTTTATTTAAATTAATATATTTGTATCATTTATTACAAGTGGCTTCTAAATTAAACGCATAATTGTTAATCTGTCAGATTATTTTCAATAATATCAAACTGAGCCTGGAAGTCAAAGTAATTTAATTAAATTTGATATATTCAATTAGAATTGAAGAGCTGCTCAGATTATTAATTTGATATATTTGTAATTATAATAATCCGATTATTAATTTGATATATTTGTAATCAATAATCCGATGTTTGAGGCAGCTCTTCAACTCTTCTTTGAATTTAATGCTTAAACTTTAAGTAAACTTATTAATACTTAAACTTAGCGCTCAAACTCAATTAAAAATGTATTCCAATTATTACTAAAATGTTTTATTTTCGAAAAATTGTTAACTGACTGCTAAGTAAGCTTATTAATATTTATAGTAGTATAACTAATACTTAGCTAATGCAGCTTTATAGCTTTAGCTCCTCTGAAAAGAGAAAGCGTGAGTTAATTAATTAGCTGCACTAAATTTATTATTTATATTATATATTCTGTTAATTTCCAATAATTTATTATAAATTGCGTGCTTTGAGCCCATCGTACTTCTGCGCTTGCCTTTTTGTTGGCTTCATTTTGCATTTAAGATGTCCGATCAGACGCAGCGCTTAAAATAAACGAGCAGCCACAATATGCCGCTTTAAGCCTTCACTCACTTTTGGCCAACTGGCCAGCCAACTGCCCCCCCTCCCCCTAGCATTGCAGTAAAAAGCAAATATTTTTTATCGCCAACATTGGCCGCAACTTTATGTGCGCCTAACCCTTTTTGCTTTTGCTTTTGGCCGGGTCGAGAGCCCAGCTGTGTACAGAATTTTTGAGTGAAAATATGCTTTTTGACACTGAAGCCAAACCCCCTCTCCAACGCCGCCACTGTGCACTTAGTCTGTGCTGCTGCCTTAACCCTTCATGTCACACAGTGAGAGAGCGAGAGCGAGAGAGAGAGAGAGAGGCACACAGGCTTATTGCACCTTTGTCTTTGGGTTCGTTTGGTTTTATTTATTTTTCGTTTTTTTTTTTTAAATATTTTTTTGGTATGTGTGTGCTTCGCCTTTGACTTTCCGGCCACATTGTGTTGATTTAGCAGGACTTCATTTCAGTTTTTCAGCGTTTGCTTTTTGCTTTTGCTTTTGCTTTTTTTCTTGCTATTTGTTACGCTCTGTTTGAGTTTCTTATGAAATGTTGAAAGCGTTGACAAGCCACGCAGATTACCTGCAAAGTTAAATAACTCTGCGAAAATTTAACTTGTAGCAACATTTACTTTATGAACTTGCTTGTTTGAACTGCTGGTTGCTGGAGGGGGCGGGTGTGGTGAACAAATGAAGAGTCTAAGCTAATAAGCTCGAATAAGCAAATACTTTAATTGCTTTTGGGGGCGCTGAGTGTTAATTGCTCGCAGGCTCTACTCGACTGAATGAGCTTTGTCTATAGTCTCGAGGCCTAATCGATGCCAAGAGTCAGACAGCGACAGCGCAGTCTAACCGCAGCTTAATCCCTTTAAAACTGAGAGCAGCACATAAAAAAAAATCAGCGTGGGGGCTGAAAAAATTGAAATGGCATTGCCAGCAGAACAATAAGCTTTAGACTGAAGACAAACTTGAAGCGCCAGCGTGACACAATAAAAACAACAACAACAACAATCATAGCCACTGCACAAAAGCAAAGTGTAATAACTATAAAAATAAACTGCTGTTGGCTGCTGGCGGCGGAACAGCGTGGAAAGCAGACACAATCAATGGGCATGTTACTGCTGCTTAAGAAAGAGAGAGACGCAGGGCAAAGAGAGCGCGCGACTGAAGAGAACGCATTTAAAGCCATTTTGTCATTACAAATCTGTAAATGCCATCAACAACAACAACAACAAACAACAAAAGCAGCACAGCTGAGAGCTGAAAATATGAGCAGACAAGACAAACTTTATGCCTGAAAGTTAAAGTTAAGCAATATTTAATGCCAGAAATAAATAAATATGCAACTTCAGCAAGCAGCGCAGCTTTGAATGTTAGAAGTGACTGTTAACAATTGTGAATTTAGTTAGACAGCATTAGATTTGGTTATGGCTATATCTTTTTTATAAGCTGTAATAATAATAATAAAATGTATATTGCTATTTTATTGTTACAATGTAGTGTTGGCAGCATGAAATTTAAATTTAGGCAACATTTTAAAAATATTTACAGCAAACTCAGTTCACTCAGTTCAAATGCAGCTTAGATCAGTTCATAAAATAGTTTACCTATTTTATATGCTTTGTTATTCTTTATTGAGCGTGCAAGCTAATGCTAATATTATTATTAAACTCAGCTCAATATATTAGGTAGTTAACAGCTCAAACTATTTTACAATTCAGTTAATTTGCATTTCATTTGAGCATTCAAATGTAATAAATCAATGCAAACGCATGTGCTTTGCTTTGAACATAACTGTACATTTATCAGCAGATGTTTTGCTAAGTTTGAAGTCAGCGAAGGGAAGAGAAGGCCTCAGCCGCAGTTGCAATCAAAACAAAACAGAGCAAAGAAAAATAAAAATCAGCCACGCTCTCGCTCAATCGCTGTCCCTCTTGCTCCCGTTCAAGCACATGCAAACGTACGACGCGAGCAGCGCCGCACTCTCTAGATTAAAAGATAAGACCATGATACAATAATACAAGGTAACGGACTGCACTCTTCTTCATTTCACACCGTTTACAAAACGAAAAGAGCAACATCGAGAGAGCAGCAAAAAGAAAGAAGAAGCAAAGTAACCTAAGAGCGCAGTCCGCTACCTTGTATTCTACCATGCATAAGACAAGCAATTGCTGTTGGGCGGCTTGCGCTTTTCACTCTCTCTTCTCTTCTTGCTCTGTGATAAATGTAAAAAGGCAAGCGCAGTCAAAACACAAATAAGCAGCAAGGCAGCAAAGCTCTGGCTCAGTCGCTTTCTCACTCTTTCTCTCACTCCCGATCAAGCGCATGCAAAAGTAAGGCGCGAGCAGCGCCGCCCTATCTAGATTAAAAGATAAGACAACCAATTGCTGTCGAGCTCGCGCTCACTGAGCGTCTTGCGCTCGCTCTCTTCTGCTCTTGCTCTTGTATGGAATGTAAAAAAGCAAAACACGAATCAGCAGCAAGGCAGCAAAGCTATCGCTCAGTCGTTCTCTCTCACTCCCCAGCGAGAGCAAGTCAAAGTACAGCGCAAGCAGCGCCGCCCGCTCAAGATTAAAAGATAAGACAACCAATTGCTGTCGGGCTCACGCTCTCTGAGCACCTTGCACTCTCTCTCCTCTGTTCTTGCTCTTCGATCAAGCACATGCAAACGCACAACGCGAGCAGCGCCGCCTTCGCAAGATTAAAAGATAAGAAAAGCAATTGCTGTCGCGCTTGCGCCTCTCTCTCGCTCTCTGTCTCCCTGTCTTCTGTTCTACGTACGACGCGAGCAGCGCTTACTCGCTGAGCGGCTTGCGCATTTGTCTCTCTCTTCTGTTCTTGCTCTTGCTCTTGCTCTATGATAAATGTAAGTAAGGCAAAAATGCACGCGGTAAAGACAAACGGTGTGTTTATGGCAAGTTAATCATTTGCCCAGTTTATTTAAATAAGCAATAACTCAAACTTGAACATCAATATATAAAACTAATTATATAATTCATCTAATTGAATGAAATATGTACAGCTGTGCATTGAAGCATAAGCGAAAACGATTACGAATGTAGAAGATAACAACTAGACTAGAAATGCAAAAATGCCATAAAAATAAATATAAATATTTATACAAATATGAAATTTGCTGTTCTAACTCATTAGGCCAAAGACATGGCTTTAATTAATTTTAAGTAGAAATCTTAAGCTTATCTTATAACACATTTTATTTTCATAGCCTCTCCTAGTACCCTTAACTCTATAGCTCTATTAACTGCCTAATCGCTCTGCATATGCAATTTAATTTCAATTTGTTTTGTGAGTAAAATGTTTACTTATGAATAACTGCACTTAAAGAATTCATTAAGTGTGCCAAACATGACTTCATTTAGCTTTGGCAGCTACAACACTTGCGGCGTTTGTTGTTTGGCTTTAAATATTCGAACACATCAAATGCCAAAAACTGTTTTGCTGTGGGTGGGGGTGGGGAGCTCACTCTTGGGGCACTCGTGGCCATAAAACGTAGCCAGCAAATTTGTAGCACTTAAGACGCACATAATCGGTTTTTCCCCAGCAGCCAAGCAGTAACCACTTGGCAAAGAAGAGAGGGCCAGGGTGGGGGGCTGCAAGTTGAAGTGACGACTGACGAGAGATATTGAGCATTAGACGAAACGTTTTATGGCTTTAAGCTGTTTGCCCCAAAGAAAATTTTACCTAAATTGATTATTATACTTTAGCGTGTTAGGCAACGAGAGAGGACAAAGCAAACTTTGTTAGTTTCAACACGTACACAAATCCCATAGCAAAGCCTTTTAATGGCAGCCAAAAACTAACAAACCACATTAGCACGAGCCAAGCCAACAGTCCGTCCGTCCGTCCACCCGTCTGTCTGTCCGTGCGACCGAACCGAACGAGGCTTTCGACTAAAGCTGCCACGCAGTTGTTGAGATTTGCCAGCAGGCTAAACAACATGCATAACACACATCCTTTAACACACACACACACACACACACACACACATACAGACAGACACGAAAACAAATCTAATAATAAATCCAAGACACTTAACGCCTTAGCCGCTGCCTAGCCGCCTATGCTATGAACCAGGCTCAGATTCTCGCTCTGTGTGTGTGTGTGTGTGAATTGGGTTTGGCTAACAACATTTTTTTTTTTTTTTGTGTGTGACTGTGTTGGCTCCTTGGGGAAATGCAAATCGACAGCGAAAAGCTCAACGAAGCATCAGGGCGCCAAATTGTATGTTCAGCATTAAACGCAGCAGCGTCCGGAAACGGATTCACGCATTGTATATCGCTAAGCTACAATTACACACACACACAGAGAGAGAGAGAGAGAGAGTGCGAGAGATTTGTAAGTGTGTGTGTAACAAGCGGTTGAGCGCTGATAATTTAATTGAGCTTGCGGTCAAAACGTTCGGAATCATGGCAAAATTACTTGATGCTGATGCTGCTGCTGCTGCTGATGCTGATTTGATTGCGTAGATGACAACAAGCTAAGCCCAGTCGGCAGTGGAGCCTTTTGTTTCCACTTGAGAGTGGATTAGGCCCAGCGGCGGCGGCGGCCAAACACACACTTTGGCCAAAAGTTTTGCGTGTCTGTGCGGTCTGTAGCAATTTTCTTCCCCTTTTTGTTGGTGGGTGGGTGTGTGTGGCGTCAACCGCTGAAATGGATAAATGATTGAACGCCTGGCCGAACAATGGGAATGGTAATGGCAATGGCAATGGCAATGGCAATGGCAGCAGCCTCTCAAGCTCAACAATGATTACCCAAAACTAATTTGAATTTTATTGATTCAATTCGCTACCGAACGTAGTGAAGTGAAGCATCAAACGGCAGCCAACGAACGAGTTTGACTTTTATGCCAGCCATGCAGCTGTCCTTGATGATGTGTTGATGATTTTGTGAGGCCTAAGCCCAAAGGATTGTAAGCCACAAAATTGTATTTTAATATGATAAACGCACATGTCCATTGATGGACGCATTAACAGCGAGCCGAAGTCTAATCTATTAGCCTAGCTAGACCCTAGATTGATATGCAGATAAATACGTCTAAGCATGCAAAACGAAAACAGCTGATGTGTGTGTTTGTGTGTGTGTTTAATTTAATGTTGCATGCTGGTGTCAGTCGCTGGCATCATCAATCAGCAGCAGTTTTAAATACAAGCATGTTCAGCATGCTGCTGTTGCTAAAAAAAAAAAAAAAAGTAGCAAATAAAGTGCCTGATGATGAGTTGATTGCTGAACGCTGCAGACTCCTGGCAAAGGCGCAAGCATAAAAGCATTGCCTACTTACTGGCGCATGCTAAACATTCTAAGCAAATTTTTGACTGTTTGTGTGTGTAGCCAAATAATTACACTGGCAAAAAAGTAAATTTGATTAATTCAATATTTGCACACACTCGTGTGTTCGCTCGCTCTCTCTCTTTCTATTTTACATGCACGCACTTGCTCTAAACACAAAACGTGCCTTAACACTCACAAAAGTTGCTGCTCGCTCTCTCGCTCTAGCTACGTGTCTTGTTTGTTTAGCTAATAAATTTTTGGGCCAAAGTAATCAAATAATTGCCGAATATACGAAAAACACAAGAGCATAAGTATAAGCAATGTTTTATTGCTATTTTATTTCGTTGAATTTATGAGCGACCAAACAAAGTTTTGCTTTCTCATCTGCGCGTTGCTGTTGTGTTTTCATTCAATTTTATTGCTCCACAACTTCAACATGAGCATAATAAACTAAGTAGCAGCAACAACGAGTCTCAACAAGCAAAGCGAATTTACTACATGTAACTGTATATTGATGAGCATGTAACACTTATGGCCATTGCGCGCGGCTTCAAATTCAGCAGCGCATCAAATCAAATACAATAAAATAATAAGCTTGCTTTAATGTTGCATAATTTAATGTACCCAATATTTATAGGTTAAATTACTAAAATACACTGATATTGAATTAAATTCAAACGCATTAGATTGTTTCGATATTTGAGCAAATATTTTGTCAATTTTCTTATGACTTTACTTTGACTGACTTTGAGCTGCTGCCTACTTTTATTAAATATAATATATATAATAGAAATATTACGAATAATATTAATATCTATTTAAAAAGATTAATATGCATTAGCTTGAAGAAATTCAATGAATTTAATGCATAAATAGAAATTGCAGTTTATGAAAATATTATTATATAATTGCTAGCATATTTTAGCTGATGAATAAGTCAAATATGAAACTATGCTTTGGGTTTTTATTTGCTTAAACAAATTTAGTTACGTTTGCCAACCACTCGAAAGCTTTGCTAACTTTTAGTTAGAGCCATTATTAATAATTGCTGCTCACATTTTATCAGCTTATTCCAGCAAAAAGTTTACACTATGTGCAATAAATTATTACAGAGAGTGAGAGAGACAGAGAGCCAGAGAGTAGCTTATTTTATTTTTGGGATTTTCCATTTTGTGGGTCGAGCTGTGTCTGTGTGTGTGTGTGTGTGTGTGTGGCGTACAACATAAATAAACGTCTATTTAAGCGTAACGCTGTTGAAATTGTGTCATGAACTTAGCAAAAGAAGACGCGTCAACACACACACACACACACACACACACACACACACATAACTGTGGTGGACAACAACAAAGAGAAAATGATTCGTTCTGTTGGCTTGGCTTGGTCGCTGAGTCAAAGGAGCGTGTCGTATCTACAATCAGTTCCAGTTTCCCAAGCGCCAGCATATAAAATTGTTTTGAGCAAAAATTACAAATTCCACAACTAACGTGACATACACCCGAAAGACAGCAGACCCAGGACCCAGCAGCAGTCAAGCCAATCCACTCAGCATAGACCGCAATGGGTCTCCGCCCACCTCGCCGCACTTATGACTTGGTCCGAAAAATACAAAATACGAAATACCGTTGGCTGCTGCTGCTGTCCACGCTGTAGCTGAAGCGCCCACAAATGTTTTGAGCCACTCAAATGCAGCGAAGTGGGTGTGTGTGTGTGTGTGTGTATCTATGTGTAGCTCTAGCTGTGTGACCAGCAACAACAATGCACGAAATTTAATGCCAGCAGCAAAAATAATGAAAGTATTTGCTTTGCTAAGCACAAAAATATGTCAAAGTAAATTTCACTTCATTTTTTTTTTTTTCTCTTGCGCTTGCTGCCATTTTTATCCTTTCTATGTGAGCGTGTGTGTGTGTGGGTTGAGTAGCTTGACTTTCAGATGCGCTGCACGTAGCTGCGGCAGTTGCTTGTAGCAGATTTCGCCTTAAATAACCGCTGGCTATACAAAAGCTTGAGCACTTGACGCGAATGTCGCCACTGTTTAACATGCTTAAGTTTGTGCTATGCGCACGCACACACACACACACACATGAATATACATGTATATATTACGAGTCGTTTAATATTTATATGGCCAACTTCAATTTGCACACAGCGAACAAAAAAAAAATAACTTAAACGCTTTGGCTTAAGCCGCAGGGCGCACTGCAGAGTTTATTTATAGCTTGACTTTAAATGGAGCCGAGCGCAGAGCTTACATGACTTTATTTATTAAACAAACTGCTGAGCATAGAGTCACTTGTTTTGATCAGTTTAAAGCTCAATAGATTAGCTTAAGTAAATGTAACTCGATCTTTAGCCTAAGTTTGTTGAACATATCAAATAAGCCAAAAATTAAATCTACTCATAATCGATGAAAATTTCTTCAACATCTCGTTTGAATGATACAAAACTTTTCTTAGCCCATTGCATACACTTTGAAAAATTTGAGTGTAAAAAAATACTGTATTTTGAAACTTTTTTCCTAGATTATCTTAATCTTTTTGCTTATATTTTATATGAAATTTTGAAAATTATTATTTTGTATGAGAAATTAGTCACTTCTCATACAAAATAATAATTGTCAAAAAATCATAAAAAATATAAGCAATACAATTTTTGAAAAACTTTTTGCAACTTTTTGCATCCCAATATTTTTTTTAAAATCTAGATAAAATTTCAAAAACCTGTATTTTACAAAAGATACAATTTTGTATCATTAAAAAGGGATTTTGAAGACCTTTCCATTGATGTCAATAGATTTAAGATTTAATTATAAGCTATGACAAAATATATATGCCAACCAGTGTCGAAATATAGAATAAATAGTTTATTTTTAATTTAATTATGGAATATTGCTCTTGCCTTTGACCCACCAGCTTAGCATCTGTTAAAAAAAAAAAGAGATTAAAGCCTCTCAAAGCAAACATTACAAATTCTTTGTCAACAGCTTCAATGCTAATCGGTTGGGCTTTACTTTTATTAATTAATCTAGTCTCATTGCCTAATCCTTCGGCTTATGCTCGCCGTCATGTTTATGCATAAATTGTGAGTTGACTTTAATTAATTTTTTAGCTCATTTTATACCCAAGTTTAGCGCAGCTTTTAAGCTTAAGTTGCTGCTTTTACATTTCATTTGAAATATTTATTTATATTAATCTTATGACATTTTCTTCATCTACTTGCAGTTCGCATTAATTGTAAATCCGCAAAACGAAGTGAAGCTGATCGCGTTGTGTGTGAATTTTTTTTGTTTTTGTTTGGTTTCAACTTTTGATTGGCAACAACTCACACACACGCACACACACACACACATACACATACACAGTGGCGTGTTGTGCTGGTGTTGTGGTGGGGTGAGTGAGTGAGTCGGAAGCGCGCTGTACTCTGGTAAACATGGATTGGACTCGGTGGCAAGACGCTAAAGCCAGAGACAGAGCTGGCAGCAGCAGCAGCAACGAGAGCAGCGACAGCAACGGCAGCAACAATTGCGATCAGCACAGCCAGTGGCTTCCCATTTGATTCGTCCAGCTTCATAGTAGGTGTCAGTCAGTCAGTCAGTCAATCGATCAGTCAGTCAGTCAGTCAGTCTAGTAAACTCAGTACCAGATCAGCTCAGTGCATTTGTCAACATCCAAAAAAAAATAAAAATCAATCAATCAGTTAGTCAGTCAGTCAGTCAGTAAATTGATCTGTCGCGCTCTCTCTTAAATCTGTGAATTCTCATCTCAATGCAACTTAGTGAGCCAACATACATAACTAACTGTAAATACAACAACAAACAAACAGCAACAACAACAACAACAACAAGTTCATGTGTTTTATGTAGTGCAGTGTAAACAATAAACAAACAATTATCATCAAAATATCGTTCGTATCATCGACGAATTAAGCAACGCACTCAAATCGGTCAAGCAAGCAAAGCGAGCCAGAGAGAGAGAGAGCAAGACCCAAGCAGCGCCGCTTGCTGCGGCCAGCAGCAGCAACAGCAAAAGGAACAGTGGCAACTACAATAATTTCAATCGCAGCAACAACCGCCTCAACACTGCCAATGCCCTCATTGCCATTCAAATAATCAACAACGTCATCTCCGTTCGTTTAGATTACAACACACGTGAGTTCTTAGTTACAAACATTAATACATAATTATAATCACATAAACTGTATATAACAAATATAGTTAGCAACAGAGCTGTGAGCAAACAACAATTAAAGCTAAAACTCAAACTTACAGCTCTGTTTAGTAACAACAAATAAACAATTAGTGATCAATCAAACTAACATAGTAAAC
The DNA here is from genome assembly GCF_011750605.1 of Drosophila busckii. Taxonomy (NCBI): domain Eukaryota; kingdom Metazoa; phylum Arthropoda; class Insecta; order Diptera; family Drosophilidae; genus Drosophila; species Drosophila busckii. The sequence continues at coordinate 9,322,845 of NC_046608.1, forward strand.
AAAAGTTAAGTTAAGGCGTTGCACGGGTTTCTTGAGCGACTAAGCAACAATAATAATATAATATTACAATCAATGCTGACTGCAGCAATTTTTAATTTCTTCAATTATAATAACTTAACTTAACTTAAATTTAAAGACATCTTTATTTCATTTTTCATTTCAAATTTATAACATTGTAAAAATATTATTCAAAATATTGCATTTTTCGATTATGAATCATTTAATTAAATTAATAATTTTTTAATAATATTCTACATATTTTGTAAATAAATATTCAAAGTCGAGAAACCCTTAAACGCAACTGCAAACGTAACGCCTTGGAAAATATAGAAGTTCAAACTATAGCGTATATATATAATATTAATTCATAATAGTTTCGGCATGCCGAATAGCAAATATATCGTGTTAATGCTCATATCAGTAACTAGCACATAAGTATTTTGAATCAAGTTTCACTTTCGAGCTGCGTCAGGCTGGAATAATTTCTATAAATTTATTCCTAACTGAATCGTTTTATATAGTCAGCCCAAGCGCTGCTGCTTCAGTATCGTTGTATATATGACTCATGACTCACTCGTTTATTGTAACGCATAGTCGAACTATTTAATTTATTCGTGAGTTAAATACATAGTAATTAGTACTAAGTGTTGTCGCTTAGTTGCAAGATTTATGACAATCAGTCGCTCGGTCGCTCGGTCAATTGGACGCTTGCTCGCCCGCTGGCTGCTTACAGTGCACTCGAATAATACTCAAACACTCAAATACTCATTGCATTGCATTGAATTCGGATTGCAGTTCGCTTTGTCGCTCAGCATTGATTGCAGGTCGAGAGCAGTAGTCAAGGCACTCTGAGCGAGACACACACTTAGCGCATATACATCTCTCTCTCTCTACTACCACTTTGCACACTCCTTGTGTGCATTTGTTGCTGCCGTCGCTCAGTCGCTCAGTCGCTCAGTCGCGCAAGCAAATCTCATGCAAATCATATGCTAAATAGAAACACAACCGAAACCACTTTCGTCGCTCTGTATTTGAACTGTAAACTCTTAAGCGTAAGCGAGACAGAGAGAGTGAGAGAGAGAGAGAGAGCGAGCAATAGCTTGAGCGTTTAGCCAAGCGACAAGCAATTTGTACTAACATTTGTGCAAACAAAACGCAAGCGGTCACGAACATACACACACATGCACATGCACACATACATATATGTGTGTGTGTGTGTGAAATGAATATATAGATGGAAGCCGGCAGGTTTGGTCGCTTTGGTCGCTGGTCGCGTGACCCGCGTCCTTTTTACACAATCAGCAAACGTAATTGCTCATAAACCGTCGCCGTGTCGCAAACGCAAAACAAAGTCGCAGCACCCCCCAGATCCACCCGCCCCCACAGCTGCTGAGGCGTAGCTGTTCCGGGTCTGCAGTAATCCAAAGCCAAACCGTTTATAACAATTACACAAACTAAGCAGCCATTTGGGAGATGCGTGTGGGTGGCAATTAAGCGAAAGTCGCCCCAGCCCGAGAGCTGTGCTGTGCGTGTGGAATAGCCTGTCAAGCTGTCAAGTGTTTAGGTGTTTCGTTAGTTCGTTCGCTCGTTCGTTCGTATGTGTCGCTCTTGGTGGTGCTGGGGTTATCGCCTCGACTAAATGTATAAACCAGACACTTTAACGCGCCGCGGCAGTCTGAGATCCCTGCGCAGCGCCCCACTGCTGAGCACCGTGCTGGAGAGCACGCTCTCCTTGACCCGCATACATCCGATTGCATCGCTGGAACTGCCCGGCCTCGATTATGCCGTCCAGTCTCAATCCCACATTGGCGCCTTCCATCACCGCGAATTGGGCACATCGTTGCGCAGCGGCATCGCTGCCATAACCGCCGCCAGTGCCACAGCCGCCGCCGGCGGCATCTCTCAGTCCCAGAGCGCACTGCTCGGACGCTACGGTCCGAACGCCTCCATACGCAACAGCGAGCGTAAAATTGTACAACCGAAACGGTAGGTGGAAACTCAATCTCAAATCTCAAATGCATCGATTAGAGTCAATCCGTAGCAACTGCCATTTAGTTCATCAATACAACAGCAAGAGCAGTAACTGAAACGCAACTCAGTTGCAGCTACAGCTTCATTATAATTTATTTATTTATAACTTAATATAGAGCAAGGCCTGCCCTTGAATAATAAATTCAATTCATTGTTTGAGCAGCACAAAAAAATTGAGGAAATGAAAATTATAAAATTGTTTAAACAATGAACGTTTGCATTAACTTTTGAGAAATATGAAATGAGAGAAACAAAATGTAGACGCTTTTTACTAAAATATGATCAACTTAACAAGAAAAAATGAATAACTCAGCTCAATAGCCTGATTTAGAATATATATTTCTTATATGTCTTCGGTGTATTAAGTATAAATCTTAATCCAAGCTGCTTGTAAATTTTAATGCGTTGAGTCTATAGCAATTTAAATATTTTAAGCGCTGCTGTTAATGAAAAGCCAAAGGATTAATTTGCTTCTATGTTTTAAATCAATAGTTGGGTTTTGTAAATGATTTAATTTAAATTTAACAATTATATGACATGCAATTGCTTTTACTGTTACAATCAGTTAGCCAGGCTAAGAGTTAATTGTGTTTATTGCCAAACGTAAACTGAAAACAAACGGAAATTTGAAGTGAACGAAACTGAAAGTAAACTACGAAACTATTGCCAGTCGCGCACAGGGTTGGAGCGCTTCAGGTTGCCATCCCAGGGCAGATCATCGATGCCGGCTTGAGCGGCAATTGCCGCTTTGACGCGTCGCGAAAAGTCCAACGCCGATTCGCTGGGCAGACGCTGATGCGGCGGCATATACCAGACGTCGCAGGTGATGGACCAGGAGGACATAATGAGCAGCAAATAGCGCAGCATCGAGCAGCGTGTGCTGTCCCAGAAGGCGTCGCCAAAGCGACGATCATAGCGCAGGGCGACTGGGTAGACGACATTGCAGATGGCAAAGCCGCCCTTGCGGAACTGCATGACGGCCGTGTTATTGATGCAGGTGCCCTCCGGGAACAGCAGAATGGGCGGCTCATTGCTGTCGGCGGCGTGCAGACGCAGCGCCTGGCACAGCGCCTGGCGATCCAGCAGCGCACTGCGCTCGAACCACAGATGAGGCGAGGCGCGCACCAGCGCACGCTGTATGATGCCCAGGATGCCGTCCTGGCGCTGTCCAGTGAGCGAGTAGTGCACATCGCACATCAGCACAATGACGTCGAGTGGACTCGTGTGATTGCACACACAGATGCCAAACTGTGGCCGATGCTGGGCGTTGTGAATGCGCCGCACCACCGGAATGAAGCAGGTGGAGAGCAGAAAACATTGACGCAGCACACGCTGCACCAGCGAGCGCTTCCAGCTGCAGCGATTCGGCAGCTGACCGAGCAGCGCGGTGAGCAGCGTCACCAGCAAAATGCAGCCGCCGATGCCCAAGCAGCGCAGCGGCACCAGCAGCGTGTAGCGCAGCAGCAGCGACAGCAGCCAGAGCAGCTGCAGTCGCCAGCTGAGCTGTCGCTTCTGCTGGCGCAAATTGCGCGTCAGCAGATTCCATTCCCCAGCGGGCGGCGCTGCGGCAGCAAAACGCGGCGTCACCTCATCCTCCAGCACCAGCTGCAGTCCCTCGGCAATCAAATCGCAGCACTGTCCAATGCGCGCCCCCAGCTCAGCGGGCGTGCGGCCGCGCTTGGCCTGACCCAGCTGCGCCAATGCGCGAGGAAATTGCAAGCGATGTTGCTGCTCCTCGCGCAAATATTCATCGATTGCCGGTTGCTGGCGTTGCAGCGCTTGCAGCTGCTGCGAGCTGTAGCTGAACAGATGCTCCAGCAGCTCCACATAGCGCTGGCAGAGGCAGGCCGAGCAGCTGCACAGCAGCGCGCAGCTGAGCGGCAGCGCAAGCGGCAGCAGCAGCAGCATTAACCACATTTCGGTTAATTGTAAGCGCTGCAAAGTAGGCAACATTTAATTAGCACAAGCTCAAGCTGCTTGGCGTCGGTTCTTTTTTATTTATATGAATTAAATTTAATAAGCAATTTTTGTATAATTGAATTTTAATTGATTTAAATGTTTTTATGTTTGTTCTGTTGCGATTCGATTAGAACAAGCTCAAGCTGCTAGGCGTCTGTTTGTTTATTTGTTGTGTTAAATTAGCGAATTAAAATTAATAATTAATTTTTTTATCATATCGATTGATTTAAATCTGTTTATACTTTTGTTTTGTTGTTTGATTTTGATTCATTTTTTATACAATTCGATATATGTGAATTAAATGATGAAGCTATGTGTTTAGGTATATATATATTCTTGATCAGCAACAGCTGCTATATCGGCATAGCCATGTTTATGTGTCTGTCCGTTCTGCGTAATAAATCAAAGACTAAGCGCTGGAGCCAAATAAACTTGGCATATTTTTATTTTAGAACATTTATTTTCCATCACTTTGAATAGATAAAGAATGGCACACAATATTTAACGTAAAATGTACAAACAACTTAAATTGATTAAATTAATTATTTGTGTGTATGCAAAGTGTATCAAAAAGTTGCGTATCCCCAAACTTACTTGTTTGTTTGTTTGCTTGTTGTTTGTTTGTGTTTGCGTTTGCGTCTGCCTTTGATTTATTTAGCAAAGCTCAAGGCGCCCGTCGTCGTCTGGGTTACCCCCTTTGCCCCATTTGACTTTTTAGCATATGGCCATAATTCAATTATGCACAACAGAGAGCCGCATAAATAATTGGCCTGCCCCCCCCCTAACTGCCAAAAGAAAGTCCGAAAAGCGTTTAACAAAAAGCGGACAAAAAATAGAAGAGAAAAGTATTTTGAATGGAATGCAAAGACTGAAAAAAAAAGTTGAAAAATAATCAAAAACAACAAAAAAAAACTTGTGGCTTTGTTAATTCGTTAATTAAATGGGCCTGGCTGAATCTCGATGACAGCTTTGTAAACAGGCGCAAATTCCAGCTTTAAGGATTACGCAATGAGCAGAGAGCAGAGAGCAGCAATTGATGACATTGGCTGCCTCAATCTTGGGCGCTTATCAAAGGCAAACAACGAGCTGAACGACAACTCATTTAGCCAAAACTTGCAGCCCCCGCAGGCAGCAGCCCAAGCCCCTTAATTAGCATAGAATGTGTTTTAAAAAGTCACTTGAGCTAAACATTCAAAACACCTACACGAGCTTAGCTCAGCGACGACCTTAGACGCTTGCGGCAAAGACTTTTGTGTGCCACTGTGTGTGTGTGTGTGTGTGTGTGTGTGACAAGGACGTCTGTCGCGCTAGTTTAATGCAGCGTATGCGCAATTCGTTCTTTCTACTTTTTTTTATAAGCGGCTGGCAGCACGTGATGCTCAAGTGTTTGGCATAAGCGTTTCCGCTCTTCAGACGTCGCCACCCACCCATGCCCCGCCCCCTGCACACACAAAATGTGAAAAAAAAAATAAAGCGACATCAACGCAACTAGAAACGCAGCGCTTTAGCTTTTGGGACTGCCACGCCTCAAAAGGCTGCAGCCTATTCAAAAGTAATTTAGCGTTTAAAAAACATTTTTTATGCGCGACTTTTGTAAGCTTCGCTCGCTCTTGATTTTTGCATGTGTCGCCGCCGTCGCGCTTTGTTTGTATGCAAGCGTGCGTGTGCGTGTGTGTGTGTGTGTGTGTGTGTGTCAACACTCACCCGTTTTAATGTGGCCACGTTTCGTCGTCTGTCTGATTCAACTGATTGTATTAAAAAAATAGAAATGAACAAAATCTCAGTAAATTTTTTTCACACATTACACATTGACTCTGACATTTTACTGACTGCCAACATGAGGGTGTGTGTGTGTGTGATCAGGTGTTCAATTGCTTATGAAAATCGCGTTCAATTAGCTGTAAGCACTTAATGCTTATGGCCCAGTCATAAAGGCACTTTGAACAAACTTCAGCGATTCAACTTTAAGTCATTGAGACCAATTGCTTAATTTTCAGTTGCCTTAGCAACAAAGTCAAAGCAGCAGCAGCAGCAGCAGCAGCTGCATAACTATTCGTAGTAAGTTTACTTTGTTGGCTTTTGCTTTGAGCATCTTTGGCAGCAAAACACGTCAACATAAATGCAAAATGCGTAGCTGTTGACTGTTGTTGATTGCAAGCTATGCAAATGTTGTTTACGTGCAGCGTCAACGTAGCCATATTAAGTATACGCAGCGTATAATATTAAATTAAAGCAAATTACTTGAGCAGCGCATAAGCACATGCTAAATGTGCTATAAGCGCATAATATTAAGTATACGCACAATGCAACATTACGTATACGCAGCATAAAACAGTCTAAATTGTAATGCAGCTAAAGTAAGCTAAGAGTTGCATTGAAATTGTTGAAATGCAAGCCACATTAAGTATACGCAATGTATACTTATTTGGAAACTTATTACGCATACGCAGCGTTTTGTATTAAATTAAAGCAAATTACTTGAGCACATGCTAAGCACAAGCTATAAGCGCATAATATTAAGTATACGCAGCATACAACAGTCTAAACTGTGAGACAGCCAAGAGTTGCATTGAAATTGTTTAAAATGCATGCCAAATTAAGTATACGCAATGTATGCAATTTTGAGACTTACGCAGCGCTAATATAAAAAAATAAAATACAAAATATATAACTCACTTAAGTAAAACAAATTACGCATACGCAGCGTAACAAATTTCCATACATTTCGCTCTGCGCTTATTGGGACGCACATTAAAATTAAAATTAAATATAATTACGCCCATTTATTCAACTCCAGCTTGCTGCAGCGCATAGAGAAGAGAACATAAAATAGAAATTAGTAAACCGAATTAAAAAACGTGTTCCCCCCCCCCTGGCGTTAATTGTTAAATGGCATTAGCAGATTTTGTGTGCGTACAGGGACGAACATGAAAATTAAATGTAATTTTTTTGATGTTGATGCTCTCGCAATCTATTTACCTAATTGGGGCAGGCGCGCAGGCAAATGAAGCGAAGTAAAAATAAGCGGCCATCAATAATCTTTGCTGGCAGCGGCAGCGGCAGCGAGTGGGGCTGGGCTACTAATTATGTGAGCGTGGGCGGGGCTGGAATCGTTATTGGTGTCATTCGGTCATTATTTAATATAAGTTCGCGTTGATAAATTATTTCCGCTTGGCGCTACAAAAACGTGACGAGAGTTGTCAGTAGACAGTGGGACAGCTAAGCTGAGGGGGTGAGGGCGTGAGTGGGCGGACTTTGATTTGCGGCTAGGGCTTAAATGGGAGCAAGAGCTTGGAGACTATCGTCGCGCGTATTTATTTGCGCAATTAATCAATTTAGGCTGGCGCTGTTTGCTGAATAAGTGATAAAGATTTATCACTCATCCACTCAGACTCCCCCCACACAACGAACTTAAAGCGCGCATTAAAGTTGGGGCATGGCCGCTGGCATTTACTTTGATTAAGTTGCTAAGCAGTCAAGCCAATCAAGTAGCAATTTAATTAAGCTGCAGTTGTTGATTTTTGTTTTGTGGATTACCTGACGCCCAAAATTATTTATAGCTAATTGCTTATGGCATTAACAACAAGCAGCAGCAGCAGCAGCAGCAGCAGCAGCAGCTTAAAGCTTAAATGCGACTCTTACGCAACGTTGCAATTGCCCACAGTGTGGACTGGACTGGGCTGGGCTGGCAGTGGGTGGCATTTGGCTTTGGTTTTTGCAGGCAGCTCGGTCAATGCACTCGGTGTGGGCCATAGGCAAAACGAAATATACGAATGTACAGTCAGTCATATATATAAATGTATATATATGTATGCGTGTGTGTGTGTGTGTGTGCCGCAGCCATTTGCTAACATTTGCCAATGTTTTTTGGTTTTTCGAGCCAAGCAGCAAGCGAGCCAAACAAATTTTTGGTTGCGCGCTCGCACTTATTAAAAATTGTGGCGCACGCTGTGTGGCAGGTTTGCACACATTTTCTTAGGTGCAAAAAGTTGCACTTGGCATGAGGCCAACAAACCCAAAAGCAACAGCAACAGCAACAGCAAAAGCTTCGCTGCCTTGCGCTGAGTTTTGAGTGTGGCGCATGGGGCGCTGTGGATTGATTGAGTGGTTGGGTTGCTGCTGTTGCTGCTGTTGCTGCTGCTGCTGTTACATGTGTTGTTGTTGTTGTTGTCGCTGCTCTTGTTGCTGCTGCTGCTGTTAAGTGAAGTGTGGGCGAACGCAACGTAACATAACGTAATGTAATGTAACGTAACGTAACGCAACACGCCAAACTTGTCGGTGCGATGTAATAAATTTTCAAAATGTCCACAACACATAACGAATGGCCACACACACACACACACACACGCATTATGTGTGTGTGTTGCGCATTTCGTTTTGCTGGCTTGTCCAGCTTTAAAGCATCGCTTCTCTCATTTGGCGCCAGCATTAATTAATGCTTTATATTTATATAATATATTTTATTATACGTTTAACTTAATTAATTCTTTTTGTGTCACTTTATAAAGAGCACACAACTCAATTAATTTTTTTCTTTGAATTTTTATTCCCAATCAATTTGCAAACAATTGTTCTATGCTTAGTTATAAAGTTAGCACTTGTTTAATTCATTTTTAACTTAGTTAAATGCGCTTATTGCATATAAATTGACAACATTTTTCTAAAAGTTTAACAAATTTGTTGAAGTAAAATAAATAATTTCAAATGTTATGCGCAGCACAAATTATTATATTTATATTGAAAATTATTATGTGGTATATTTTTAAATTTAACATTTTTAAGAGCAGGTTTGGACGTTTATAAAATTGATTTTTAATTATTTCAATTATTTTTATTATTTCTCTTAAAATGTTGTGTATTAAATACAAATCGTTGTACTTAATTATAATTAAATTGTGAGTGCTAATTTGCTAACAATTTGTTTAATATTATTTAAATATTTTTTATAAGCAAAGCTGTGCAAATATTTCTTTATTTTAATCAAGCGAACTTTCAATTTGCAAGCCCCCCCAGCCACTTTGTTTATATTTTAGCTGAGCTGCAATGTAAATATGTCTCCCTCTCGCTCTCTCTCTCTCTCTCTCTCTATTAGTTGCTGTATCTGCATTGAGCACACACTAAGGTGTGCTCTAGCTCTTTGCTCTCTTGCACTTGCATTAATTAGACCTCAAACACAGTTGCGCTCTCTCGCTCACTCACACTCTCTTCTGCTGCATCTCTCTCTCTGTTTCTAATTGTCCTTTTCTGCTTCTTCAGCTAGTTAGTTTGTCACAATTTTCTTGGCACTTTGTTTATCTCAACGTCAGTCGCTCTCTCTCTCTCTCTCACACATTGCTGCACGTTGTGTCCTTCGTGTCAGCGTCAACGTCATCGCTTTTAGGTAATTGAACTCCATTTTGACATGCAGCCCCCACCAGCAGCAGCAGCAGCAGCAGCCACTTTGAGCACCCCGTCGACTAAATTTACAATTCTGTATCTCAGTCTAACTGGCATTTTATTGATTTCAAGTGCAATTTCATGCAATTTTTTGTTGGTTTCAGCGCTCACTCTTCGCTCTGCGTCGCTCTGTTTTGGCGCTTGCATGTTCGGCAATTTGATAATTGTATTTCATATGCAAGCTCATGCATGCCAAATTTGATTAGACCAGTGAATAACCCATGGCCAACAGCCACGCTCTCTCTCACTCTCTCTCTCTCTATGTGTGTGTATTTGCTTAGCAAACTGAGACGCAAATTAAATAAGCTTAAATATGCATACAATGTAAATAGAGTTGAAGTTGAAGCCAGCAGCAGCAGCTCCCAAGATTTCGTTTCTCTTTTTTTATAACGCCAAACTGCCAATCAAGCCAATCAGCAACGCAAATTTCACACACACACACACACACACACATAAAAAAGAGGGCGATGAAAAAATCAAATAACCAAAAATCTTTGGCATACCAAAATGGCTTAATTAGCCTCGATTTATTTTTTGCCAACAGATTTGAGCTTCAAGCTCTTAAAGTTGCCAAATGCAAATTCTCAGTTGTCACAGTTGCCAACTGCTTAAGGCAACACACACATGTCTGTCTCTCTGTGTCTGTGTGTGTGTGCTTACATACATAAGTTGCAAGGCAAACGCGTGTAGCAAATGCTTTGCCAGCAGCCAGACAATGCTAAGGGGGAGCCAGCAAAATATATAAAAAAAAAAGAAAGTCAAGCAATGGAAAAAGAAAGCAAGAAAACCAAATAAAAGTACACACAAGTTGGAAGCGAACAAAAAATATATATAACTGCAAATATTTTCTTATACTTGTGGAAAATGTAAGCAACACACACACGCACACACACACACATGTAAAGCAGACGCTGCTGCAGTTGCTGCTGCCGCCAGAGCTTAAACAAAATGTTACGAGCTGCGCTACAAAAGTTTTGCACACAGCGCTAAAATCAAAGATTTGTAATAAATAAAATATAAAATATAAACAAAAGTTGCAGCTATAGTTAAAATTCAAATGCGTATAGCGTAGAGAATGTGAACTAAGAAAAATAATAATTAAATATATTATATTATGTATAGACAGCTAAGATTAACAAAATTTACACTTTGTGCTTGTTTTGTAAATTTCAAATTACATTGTATTGTTTTTATATGAAAAGTCATTTGTATTTGCAATAAATGCAAACATTTGTTATTAAAAGAAATTACTGCTATTATTGCAAACATTTTGTATTAAGTGTAATTAAAAAAAATTACTTCTATTATTTGTTTTCAAATTTCAAATTACATTGCATTGTTTTTATATGAAAAGTCATTTGTATTTATGCTAAAAATGCAAACATTTTATGCTAAAATTACTTCTGTTTTGCATTTTGTTTTATGACAAGTCATTTGAATTTATATAAAAATGCAAACATTTTATACCAACTGATTTCAAATTTGAAAATAAGCTTAACTTTTGATTTGTTCTGCTGCTTTTATGAACGCAGCACGCAACGTCAAAGTCGGAAATATGGAAATACATAACTTAAAACGTTTTGCAACAAATTAATTTATAAGCAATAAATTTTGCAGTATAACAATGCCTGAAATTTAATACATTGCTGAATTTAATTAAAATTAAAAACGCAGCAACTTTTTTTTGAAGAAAAAAGTGTGCACTGCAATTCTTGGAGCAGCTCTCGCTTCAGTGAACGACTAAAGCGCTGCAAAACTTTTCAAATATTAATAACAAAAGAATTTAAACTTTCAATGAAGACAACGGCAGGCACAAGTCGCACTCGCAGTCGCAGTCGCAGTCTCTGGCTCAGGCACAATTTTGCATGTAACTTCAGACATGTCTTGTATGCCAGCTGACATAAATATGCACGCACATACATGCATGTACATGAATATAACTGTCTGTCTCTCTCTCTCTCTCTTTGCTAACTGACTGCTGGCATGACAATCAGCTTCAACTAGCTGTAGCTGCAGCTCTCGGATGCAAAGTCTATGGCAAGCTTTGCATTTGCATAGAGCCGCAGCCCTGGGAGCAGCTGTCAGCCATTTGCGCTGCAAGAAGTTGAAGTAGCGTAGCCAAAGACAACAACAAATCAATTACAATTGGAAAAATCTGCAGTCCAGCTGCATATTTGCCTATTTATCCTATGAGTTCATAGCCGCTCCCAAGGCAATACAATAAATATGCATTTACTTATGCGTTGTAGTTAAATAAAGCTACATTCACACACACACTCACAGGTGTCAATTATATTTAAACTACGTTACACATACGCCCAGTCCGGCGAGCAATGTAAATTTAAGTGCAACTCTCAGCGGAGCGAAGTTAAAAGCAAAATTGCGTTCATATGTCCCACTTGAGCTGCACTTATCGATTATCAGTCAATACACACACACACACACACATACGTAATTAATTGGTACAGCTTGTGGTTTTAATTAAAAGTGCAGCTTACATTACTCTTGCAGTTTCGCTTAAGATTTTATAATAATTTAATGCTTTCATTTATATTGCTAATGGGAAATTGTATTACAAATTTGATTGAACTAATGCCATAAAAATGTATAAAATATTAATTGCTTAGCTCAAGAAAATATTTAAAAAAATTAATTTGTGCATTTGTTGCTCTTATAAGTTCACAAAATTTAAGCTACTTAGTTAAAATTAACTTTGAATTGTTGTTTAAGTTTTAGTAGCATTTAGATTTAATTATGTCTGCGTGTAAAATTTTGAATTTTATTTAAATAATTTTTGCTACATTCAAATGAAAGGAAGTTGCGCTTTTGCCTTTAACAGTTTCAGATTTGTGTGTATAAAATAAATTCTGGAATATTTTCTGGATATTTTGCCAACGCGTCTTAATTTTAAGTGGCTGCTCATATTGTTAAGCTGTAAAAAAGAAAATGTTTTCCATACTTTTGTGCTATTATTTTATTTTTTATCAATTTTGTTTCATTACTTCAAATTATTTTTGTACATTTTTAGCAAATTCTCAATTCCTAAGAAGATTTTTCCTAGTTGCCGCAGCTACTTTTAGCTTGTCAAACTTTGTTGCAATTTGAAATGCGTTTTGCAACACTTGCGCCAATAGTTTGCCTGCCACACACACACCAAGCGGCATCAAAGGCACAGCTTCCAACTCGTCGCTTGTGTCCAGGTGCGTCGTCGTCGTCGTCGTGTTCGCGCAACTGTGGCTAAGTGTAATTAAATATCCATTTAGTGTACATTACGCCGCTGTGCGGGCGCCTCTTTCAGCTGAGAGCGTTCGCGCTGGGCTCTAGACACATTACAAACTTTCGCTGTGGCTGGGGCAAACAGGCTGGAAACCCCTTAAGAATAACAACGTTGATGGGCGGTTGGGCCCAAGGAAGTTTAAAGAGCTGCTTATGTCTAAATTAATTTAAAAGTTCGTTCACTTGAAAAATCGTGCGGCCGTCGCCGCTGTGCACTTCGTCATCCGGCGGTCGCTTGAGAGTACGCCCACGGGCAATGGGCAATGGGCAGTGGGCAGTGGGCAGTGGGCATGGCTGGGACAATGGAGCGGACACTGCTCCCAAGGCATTTGTGCCTTTGCTTGCTTGCGCTCGTTTATTAAAGATTATGCTTATAATGACGACGACAATGAGGACAAGCTCACGCTCGCTCTGTCGCTCTGACGCTCAAGCTGCTGCTATGCCCCATAATCATGTTGATGATGCTATTTTCCGAAACTTCTTTTTTACACGTACGTGCGTGTGTCTTGCCTTTGCCTTTGCCTTTTATTTTATACGCTTTGCTTCTTTTGCGCCATTAAAGTTTTGCTTTTGCTTTTGTTTAGCTCGTTTTTCCGTGATTTGTGTAGCTTTAAACAAATGCCTAAAGTTAACTCACAGTTTGTTTGCTCAATTGCAATGCGCGCTTTGTTTATAAACTATTTGGGTCACTCGAGCAGTGTGCCACTGTCGTCGACTAAATGTTTGCAGCTTAACAACTAAATAGGCAGCCAGTGCCTGAGCCTGAGCCTGAGCCCGAGCCCGAGCCCGAGCCCTTGCGGTGACTCCATTGTGCAGCGGTGTTGGCGGCGGCTGCTGCTGCTGCTGCTGGGGCGAACAACTGCAGCTCAATCGCTTAGACAATCAGGCCAAGCCCCCAGCCCCACCCCCAGCCCCACACTCAGCTGACGACTGCTCATATTACTCGTAGTTTCTATTGTTTCTCTACTCTGTTTCATTTCTATGTCATTTCCGTTGGCTTTCGCCTGGCTCGGCTAATTTCAACGAGCAGCATTTTTCGGATCGTAGACAAGGGGCCAAGTTTGTTGGCCTGTTGAGTGCGCCCGCCACGTTCAGTTGAGCGGCTGCGGGGGGGGGCGAAGTTAGAGCAGCAACCATAAGTCATCCGACCGCTTGGCAGCGCCGCCGCCGCTTATGCAAATTTGTGCCAGCTGACAAATGGGGCAGCATTTGCACAATGGGCAGACCAGCCACCCCACCCTGCTGCTGCTGCTGCTGCAAAGTGTTGGGCGGGGGGCGCGTGTTGGGGCGTGTCTATATAAATGTCATTTGTGTTTCATTTTTTTTGTTTGTTTGTCAGTTTTTTTGCTTCTTGTGCTGCTTTGATAATATTTTTATATTTTTTGCCTCTTTTTTTTTTTTGGGTCGCTTGCTTAGCTCCGACATGATGATGATGATGATGATGATGATGATAAAGTGCACATTAAAAAATATTTGTCATTGCCTTTTGTTATATTTACAACACTTTGCCCCACTGTTCAATGCTTTCACTCTCAGTCAGTCAGTCAGTCGCTCGCTCGCTCTCGCTCTTACACTCGCTGCCTCTCTGTCTATTGTGTGCTTATAATTATTATTACTTATTATTATTTTATATAGTGGCCGCTTATAATTCACACTTTTACTTGCACACACGCACACTTTGGGCACGCCCACATTACGTATACGCCCCCCCAGAGCTGAAGCTTGTCAGCTCTTATCAACAAGCTGCAAGCCGCACACAGATGAAGTCTTTGCTTTTAATTTTTTTTCACTACTCTTCTTCTTTTTTGCGACACACACACACGCACACATATGCACATAAAATTATTTTCTTCACATAATAAGTGTAATAACTTTCATGTGTCGTCCGCTATGTGCGGCGAGGGTCAAATCAGCAAGTTGAAGCTGCTGCAAATTTAAAGCCACAAAAAGTAAAAGCAAAAGCTCCAAGTGCCTAAAATAAGTTCAAGCAAATATCTAATCGAAAACATTTACTTTCAATACTAATAAGTGCAGAATTTATTGCATTAATTTTATGTTTTATTATATTTATTTATTTAAATATACTAAGTTATTTTAAATTATTTTAGTATAATATTTAGAAATTTTTAGGTTTATCAATTTTAGTTTCAATAATTCGTACATGATTATTTTCAATCTTTTAGATTCATTCAAATAAAATTCAAATCAATTCATAAATATTTAAATGAAAAATAAATAAATTCAAATAAATTATGTACAATATATTTTCGTTAAAAAAATGAGCTAATTGCCAAAAATTATTGCATAATAATTCCAATATTTGTATAAATCGTTTCAACAAATAATTATTTGTTTGTCCCTTTATCTGTTGAACTAAAATAAAGCGAGTTAGTTAAAAAATAAAATTAATTGTAATTTATTATATAAATTATGTGCTGTTTGCTTTTGCATATATTTATGTGCTATTAAATTACTTATACTAATTTATTATATTAACAATTAATATATATAATAATAAATTTATTATTTATTTGTCTGATGAAGAGCTTGCAAAAACTTCAAAGCAGCCCTCGCAGTTGGCTTACTATTTCGCACGTGTGTGTGTGTGTGTGTGTGTGTGTGTGTGTGTGTGTGTATAGCACTTAAATAGAATTGAGTGCGAGGAAGGAGTGCGTTGTCCTCATTTGGCACTTGGCGCACAAAATTCCCAGCATAAGACAATAAAAATCGTTGTAGGTGAAGAGTAGTTAGCAGCATGCGTATGTGTGTGTGTGTGTGTGTACTTAAAGCGCTGTATGTGCATTAAAGGCCTAACGAAATATACAACAACAACAAAAAGTAAGCAAGAAAGAGTGTGGGGAATAAAAAGAGGAAGCAAGAAGCGTAGCAGAAAAAAGAAAAGAAAAATGTAATTGCAAGAGACTTACCAAGCATGGCATACGAGTATTTGTATTTGGTCGAGGACAACAGGACAGGGTCAGTTCGTTTGTCTATGTGTGTGTGTGTGTGTGTGTAACTGTAATTACAGTCGTAATACTCGTTGCAGAGGAAGCGCAAAGGAACTGCTAAAAAGCTCAGCAGAGACAAATAAAAAGAAAATGCAACACACACACACACACCAATACATAGAAAGGTGCACACAGCATTTGATTATGGTTACAACAAAGGGGCGGCTATATGTAGCCGATTTGCTTTTTTTTGGTTGCCTCTTCCTCTTTGTTGCTGCCTCGCCTGTTGTTTAATAAATTGTGACCTACAACGACGACTCAACTCAACTCAACGTCGCAGCAATTTGTCAACTAGCAGCGCCATTGTTGCCATGACGACATTGACAATTACTTATAACCCCATGCACAGTCTTAATTGCCATACAAATGACTCGCTGACAACTGAAAACTGATACAAAACAATATTTAGTTATGTAGCCTGTTATTAAAATCAGAAGCGGCAATTTATTGTTGCCACATGCCTCATGCAATTTAATTGCAAACCAAAACCATTCACTGGGCAATTAAATAAAACCAGCTGCAGTTGCAGTTGCCACGCGTATTAGTTTCAACGAAATTATTATCAATTGGCTTGATTAATTGCCAATCAAATTGCACATTGCTCTGCCCCAAGTCGCAATTCAATTGCCTGTGCTAATTGCAAAGCGCAGCCAGCTAATTATTAGCTCGCTCACTCTCTTTAGACGCAGCGTCCTTCAATTGAATTCATTTGCTCGCTCATTTTTTAGCTCATTGTCTGTGCGTTTTGTTTTCTTTCCTTTCGTCCTGCTGCTGCTGCTGCTGCTGCTGCGGCTGCTCTAAGGTCACATCTTTTGCTTTTTAATTGCGCTTATTACTTGTGGCTGGCTACAAAAATCTCTCGAAATGTCATAGAGAATAAAATAGTAATTTTACAGCAATTTCATGCTGCTGCCTGCTGCTTTCAACTGAGCTCAGGATCCGCAGCGCATCGTTCATGTTGCATGCTCAGCCCAATTATCAGTAGTTGGTTGCAACTATTTGGCGCACGCAGCAAATTCCACACGCGCTACGAGTGCCCAACAAATTCAGTTCAATAGCTAAGGCAAGTGTGAGCTTTTCACATGTGTGTGTGTGTGTGACTTAATTAATCTAACGGCATTTGTTGTATGTGCGGGCTGCGGCTTTGAAATGTGTCAGCTCAAGCGCTGAAATGTAGGCAATAGTTTTGGTTTATATAAGAAATAAATGCGGCAATGCCTATGAATTTGTTAACAAACAATACAAATGAAAGCTAAAGCGCTTAATTAATTATTAATTAAATAATTTTTTTTTAGTGATTTAATAGTTTGCTGTTAAAAATAATGCTGATAACTTTAGTTTAAACAAACTAATGACTGCAATTAATAAACAGGTATGCTTAAAGCCAATTGAATATATATAATTATATAATATATGCTATAATTACTGTACTCAGTTCGTGCCTCAGTTGCTGCCTGACAATTGTAAATTCCAAGGACTTTGCTGCAGTCATAAGACTTGCTAACAAATGTGCCTGCCACTTAGCGAGAGCAGCGACGCCAGAGTCACGCACACCTGTTAGTTAGTTTGTGTGTGGCTGTTGGGCTGTAATTAGAACGTTTAACACATCGACCAAATTAGCGCCCCGCCCCAGCAGGTAACAATGTAAATTTTGCAGCCAGCCCCATCATAATCCAATGTGGGCCTGGCATGTCAAGATTTTTTAAATTTCATTTTGCCTACACAATTTCATTTTTGGCCATAAACTTTGCAGTTAAGGCAAACATGGCAGGCGGGCAAATACTATGCAGATGGCTTGACAGTCAGCGCGCTAAAATGCAAATATCTCTTTCAACTTGTCGCGACTTGTCGCGACTTGTCGCTTGTCGCTTGTTGTTGGGGGGCTTTGCATATGCATAGCGCTCTATGAGTCTCGGCTACTTCGTTTAGTTTGCTTGCTGGCGAACCCTTTTCTCGCTCAGTATTTTTTTAATTACCTGACCTTTTGTCTGTGGCGCAAAATAATAAATTAAAAGCGCCGCTTTTTGTGTGGTTGGGTGGTTTGGGTGCACGAACCGCAATCAAAACGCTCGTAGTTTACTTTCTCGATTTGCTTTTTATGCGCATTTTGGCAGCACGAGCGTAAATAAAATGTTTAACAGCAAAGAAAATAAAAGGCGAATAAATAAATATAAGCAAACAGCACATCTCAAGTGAGCTCACTTATTGTTGTTGCTGTTGTTGCTGTTGTTTTTGTTGTTGTTTTGGGGTTGCGGTTACCTTTTTACAAACTGTCGCTTTTTTGAGTTGCTGCTGACGGTGTGAAAATCAAGATAAATGTTTCGCGCTGCGGCTCTCTTATATTTTTTTATATTGTTTATTTTTTGCAGGTGTCAGATTGAAATCTGAACGAACTTGAACGTAGCAGCGTTGAAAGTTTAATTTTTAAAGTTGCGTATACTTAATATAGCTTTAAAGCTATAAGCACTATAATTTGATAATAGTTGCAAGTGGAATTAATCGCGCCACTAAGCCACATGCAATCACAGCAAATCTGACGCGTCACCCACCCACCCACTCAGTGGGGTGTGCGCTTCAGTGCGTGTGTGTAAATTTTTGATGCCCCCAAAGTTGCTACGACGCTCGACGCTCGACGCTTGGCTTGTTGTTAGGCAGAGCTTAAAAGCTTAGCGCATAAAACTGTTATTGTGTGTGTGTGTGTGTGTGTGTGTGTGTGTGTGTTCCTGTTGCTTAAAGCAATTAAACGATAAGCATTATCTACGGCGTTAATTTGCCAATTGGCAATGTCACAAGTGCGTGAAGGCGTCAGCGCGGCATTTGAATTAGCCAATTCCAACAGCTGAAGCTTATACTACACACACATGCACACTATATACGCGTATGTATGTGTGTGTGTGTGTGTGTGTGTGTTGTTGGCCTTTGCGCATATTTCATGAACTTGAGAACGAGAACAAACACAACACACAAATGCCAAGAGTACGCTAAGTGCTCGCAGCTCGCAGCGCGCAGCGTGCAGCGCTTAGGCTAAGGCTAGGGTTAGCTCTTGGGTGTGTGTGTGTGTGTGTGGGGGCATGTGGCATGACGCTGAGTGCGGCCAATTAGCACAAAGGCATTTGACTAAGTACACAAAAGTGTTTCCGTTTAGCCAGCACGTCAAGTGACAATTAGCACAGGCCGCAGCAGTTGCCTGCGCTGCTGCCCGTTGATTTGGTTTACATTTTTAAGAGGCCACACAGACACAGCTATAAACTGCTTATATACTTTGTATAAATTATTATAAACCTTTTATTTCTCTCTCTTTCGCTTAGCGTTCTATCGCGCAAACTAAAGCCACATCTTGTCGCCGACACCGTTAAGCAATACATAAGTCGAGCGCAGCGAACAACAAAAAAGGGTGCACAAGAGCAACAAAATAACATGGAGTTTTTACGAGGCGTCTATGCGTTTATGCAAGTGAGTAGATCATCGGTGAGTGTCAACCAAACCATTTTAACAATTGTACTAATCCATATCACTTGCTCTATTTTTATACCGGCAAATTTTGGTTACCCCCTAAACAAAAAAAAAAAAAATACAAAAACAACCAACATGAAACAATATAAATAATATAATTTAAATAAAACATAATAATATCAACGCACATGTTGATGATGCGCCCAAACAAAATCAAAACCAAACTCAAACTATGTAACTACTACTATTTTACATACTACTATTTACTACTACTATTTGTAAACGCAACAAACGTCCTTCAATGTATATTACACCACATGACAAACTTATGTCTCTCTCCATATCACTCTCTCTCTCTCTTCATAATCTACATATATATATAATTTTAAAACTGAACTAAACAACATGCAACAAATTTCGCTGCTGAGCCAAATCAATGAAATCAATGAGTTTATGTTCGAGTCATTTTTATGGTTTTTTCACGTTACACTTTTGTGTGTGAGCAGCGAGCGAGTGAGCGTGCAATAAATAAATACAAACAACAGCTATAACAATAAACAATTAATATGCGCATATGACTCTGACTCGAACGCTGACTCCGACTCTGACTCAGCGTTGATTTGTTTGGGGGTTGGGCAGGCAGAGTGTTTTAGAATTGCTAACTAGCTAACTG
This sequence comes from Drosophila busckii, assembly GCF_011750605.1. Classification (NCBI taxonomy): domain Eukaryota; kingdom Metazoa; phylum Arthropoda; class Insecta; order Diptera; family Drosophilidae; genus Drosophila; species Drosophila busckii. Next base: position 9,342,681 of record NC_046608.1, read on the forward strand.
TAAATGCAACGAATACAATCAACATAATAATGCGAGCAGCAGCAGCAGCAGCAGCAGCAGCAGCAGCAACAACAATATAATAATCATAATCATTATCATAATAATAAACGAGCAAAGCCACAAAGAAAAAAAAACGAACCACAAAACAAACGTCAAGTCGTAAGAGAAATCGCGTTGAGCAATAACAAACAACAACAACCAGTAACGTTATGTTATGCGTAATGCCCCAAACCAAGTTGCGGGGGGCACAACCTTTGCAACTACAACTACTACTTGTCCATTTGCCCATTGTCCATAACCATAGCCCATATAAAATAACCATAGTACATCCGCCATTCCCATTCTCAGGTTCAGGCAGACTCATGCCCATCTCAAACTATCTCTCTCTCTTTCTAACTCTAACTATCTCTTCAACTATATATGCAGACTAAAGAACTCTGTCTGTAACATACACACACACACACACACACACACACATATGTACATATACACTTGTAAGCCTCTCAGCTGTTTTCTATATTTGTCTAGCGTTTGTGTCTAACTCTTTGTTTATCAAATTATATATACTACATGTTATTAATAATTTTTGTAACAACAATTTCATGTAATTGGCTGTGGTAATTTGTTTAATATTAACAAACGTATTATTTGAAAACAGAATTATTAGTGTCAATGTCTCTTTGTCTTTTGCGTGTTGTTTAGCCCTATGTGTATTTATTTTGTTTAAAAACACACTACAGCAACATTACGTATACGCCTAGTGCGACCTTACAAAACTCCCCAGCTAATGTTAGCCCACACAAGTTTTATATTATTGCAATTTTTATACAATATAATGTTATATTAAACAAAACAAATTGTGTATGCGCCGACTTGAAGGTCGACTACAGCAAAGAAGGCAGCGCCGGCTACGAAGAAGCGACACTCAGCGATACGACGACCTCAGCAGCAGCAGCAGCAGCAACCACAAGAGACGCTGAGGCAATAAACAGCAGAGCTGAAACCACAAGAGAGCGGCTAACTGGCGCAGCTGAGCCAGCCACAGTGAGCCACACATGTCCAGGCCCCAAATTGGCCCACAACAAACACAGAGAGCAACAACAAAAGCAACAGCAGCAGCAGCATCAAAATCAAATTCATTTAAGAGAGCAATCAAAAATGAAGCCCGCAGACAGTTGAGAGTGCAACGAAATGTGTCGCGTGGGGGGCAGCGCAGTACTGAACTGAATATCAAAAACATTGAAATCGAAATCGAATATTAAAACTTATGCAAACAATGTGATAAACTCGTCTGTATGTATGTGTACATAGACCATATACTTATACGTATCTTATAACAAAAGCAGAATCTTGCAAAATATTTATTTATTAAATCAAAAACAAAAAAAAACAAAACATATATATAAATATAAAATCACAAATCAAAACGAAACACAGGGCAACTTACTTAAGCGGCCTTAGCTAGTGCGACTGAACCGGATATCAAAATACGATACGACGATAAATGACAATTGATAACACGGCATATCGATTAAAGTTGCCTTATTGAACTCGTAAGCAATAATCGATCAACGATCAAACGATAATCAAATCATCAAAAAAAAAACAAATACAAACATTAAAATAAAAGAACAAGCAGCTCAACCAGTCCAGTCCAACTCAGAACTCAGAGTTTATCGGGCCATTTATTTGAAACGCGCGTGCGTGTGTGTGCGAGTGTGTGCGTGTGTGAGTACCGCCCACCCGCCCAACACCAACGCGCGCCCAAAACGCGCGTGCACTCAAACGGGTTGGTTGGTGCCGCGCCGCGCCGCCATCCCCCTCCCCGTAACGCAAAGTGATAGAAAATGGTAATTACAAACTAAACAATTCTAGTCATTAACTATCCTCTCTCTCTATCTATCTATCTCTATCTCTCTCTCTCTATCTATAACTCTTGAATTCGAAAATGCAATCAAATTATCAAAGAAAGTTCCTTCAAGCTCGAAATCTATATACGATAAATTAATTTGTTACTTTCATTTTTGTCCCCTCTAACTTGCGTTTCATTTTCCAATTTACCTACATATATATTGCATATATAACTAATTGTAGTAAAAGTTCAGAATATTCTTAGCTGCAATTTGTGTTTTATGATTTAGCTGTCAAATAGTATGCACTGGCGCCATCTGGCGGCCAACAACAGCTTAACTAACATAAAGTATTTTTGATTTTGGGTCGTATTTGTTTTTTCATAGTTTTGCTTTGTCGCTTATCTCTCTCTCTCTCTCTCTCTCTGTCTATGTATCAATCTATGTTCATCTCTTTGTCTCTAATTTAGTTGTTTGCGTTTTGAGTGGATAAACAAGAGCGCGATCGTACTTAAGCTTAAACAAATGAAAATAAAAAAAAAATATACAAAAGGGGATGCAAATTAATTGCAATTAAAGAGTAATCGATAATCGATATTTTATCAAAAGCAAACGTGAAAGAATGCCAGCGATAACAGATAACATTGCTCGTCTGCTACTGAAATATGCTGTCGCCAACGCACAAGAAATTAACAACAATTCAAAAGAAAACCAAAAACAAGCAAAGCAACAAAATATAAATAATAATAATAAAATATAAACTAAAATATGTAAAAATGTCTAATCAAATTTAATACAACTCAATGTGAGAGCATCCGAACCAAATGCAAACCTCTCTCTGCTGCCAATATCTCTATCTATCTCTCTATCTCTTTCACACACACACACACACACATACACACGAGACACACAAGCACATAGACAAATGTCAACTCTAGGGGGCAGGCACTTTGTTGTAAGCGTATAGTAAAGTGTTGCGAGTGCCTCAAAGTGTTGCATAAAAATGAAACTGATTATAACATTACAAATATCTATAACTATTATTACTGGCCTGCCACAAAGCAATAAGCATATATATTATATATCAGCTAAGTTTCTTTTCATTTAATTTCAATTATACACATATAATTTTCCACATATATCAATAACGATGACTATTTATGCGTATAAACTAAGGAAAGAAAAAGAAAAAACCAAAACTCAAAACAACGAAACGAATTATAAATGATAAAAGTCAATGAAGCTGCGTTAGTTCACACCGAACTGATCAATAACAATGACAATCAATATATATATATATAATGAATGAAAGCCCAAACAGCGTTTCACAAAACAGCATTAGCCCCTAAATAGCTCTATTGCCGCGTATATGTTGTTCTGTGTATATAAAAATCTGATGAAAAATGATCCAATATTGATGAACAAGTTTTGTATTGAAACACATATAAATCAACTTGAAATTCAGCAAGCCCAAACGCTCTCTCTCTCTAACTCTATCTCTGTCTCTATCTCTATCTCTCTCTCTCTCTCTCTCTGTTTTAACTTCTGTATTAATACGAACTGTATGCTAAAGAGAAAAAAATCTTTGCTTTATAATTTGAATTTGTTTCATTTTGTGTTATTAACGAATTCAACACTAATACACCAAATCCAAAACTCCTCCCTAGCTCTTCCCACTAACGCACCTATATATGCAGGCATAGCTGAAATTAAATACAAATTTCTAAACTAAACAAAATTTTGTTTTCATATATTTGAGCTGCATTTGATTGTTTGTGTTGCTAACAAAATATGATTTTGATTTATTTGTTGATTACATTTGCGTTTTGTCCTCTCTTGTAGTTTAACAATTGCAAATTGCACGTGTCAAATCAGCGTAGCCGTAACCAAACAACAAATATGTATATTTTTGTTTCCTCCTTGTGCTCTCTCTCTCTCTCTCTCTAACTCGCTATCTGTCTCTCTCTTCAGTTTATTAATGTACGTACGTATGTTGTCAGCGCTTTTGGTAGCGTAATATGTACACGACAGTTATACTAACTACTACTACTACTACTACTACTTTAATCTAATCATTACCGTAACCGTAACTGTACTCGTAATATCGTAATATCGTAAACGTAACGCATACAATAATTAATCAATTTACACGAAATATGTATTGATATATGTTACTAACTAAGTAAGCAGCAAATATTTTCTAAGCATACTAATCAAAGCATATATACGAGCACACATAGCGCATACGCAGCGTATGGCGAGCGCATAAATAGTTACGATAGCATGCAGCTGCAAATTGTGCACAGCTTACAATTCGAACTTGTGTCTGAAATGTTCTCGGAGAGTTCAATTGAAATTTGCGCTCAAAAGTATGCTATCAATTTGTGTTGCGAACAGTTGCGCATTCACTTGCGAGTGCGAATTCCTGTGTGTGCGTGTGTGCTTGTATATGTGCATGTGTGTATGTGTATGTGTATTGTTGTGAACGTACTTTAATACTAATTGTATGTATTATATACATATATGCAACTAACATAACTGTAAAATGTAATATTTGTGAAATTTATTTATGTAACGTTTTTTGTGTTTCTCATAATTTGATTACTCACTGTACATGCATTTGTTTGAACTTTTTGGTTTATCATCACACATCACACATACAATATGCGTAAATGATATCGAAGTGTATCGATAGCTAACCGATAACTGTGCGTGCATTTGCAACCAAAGCAACCACCAATAACAATATCTCTAATATACCATACATATCTCTATATATACTACATATATATAAATATAACGTATACAATACACCAATACTCGTACTTGTACTCGCTATATCTATCTATCTCTCTCTCTCTCTCCATATAAATATATATATATATATATGCATACATGTATGTTATATATCTGTATCTATATAACTATATATTAACTAATGGAAACATGATAACAATAACAATAATTATTATTCATAATACCAAAAAGTAGTTGTCGTTGTTGATGTTGTTGAAAATGTGCAATTATTAATTGATCGAAAGCAAAAAAAAATACCAAAAATACCGAAAAAGAAACCACCACAATATGTGATGAAATGCCAAACTGAAGCTGAATGCCCAAAGCTAATATAATATAAAAATAAACATATAATTATGACATACAAAAGCAAACTATAAACAAATATGAACAGTTCTCTCTCTCTCTCTCTCTCTCTCACTTTTTGTACGCAACCGTTACAAGCGGCTGCCATTTTTGCAATGGAACTTTCTTGTTTTTGAAACCAAAGCCAAACTGAAAACCCCAACACACAATCTCTCACCAACAAATTAACCAATGAACCAACCTAGAAATCAATCCTCAGACCTGCTATCCACTCAACTTAATGCCGCCTCACAACAACAAGCTAATTTCAATGTTTTTTCTATGTGTGCGTGCGTGTGCGTGCGTGCGTGCGTGTGTGTGCGTATTTGTATTAAATTTGGTTAATTAAACAATACAAAATAAAGCTATGTGCATAAAATAAAATTGAATCGAAATGAAAAACTGCAAAAGCGAAGCAGGCAGCATATATGTTGGCAATCGAGCAATTTATCCCATTTTATATAGAGAAACATATACAGCAGCTAAACTGAAAAGTAAAGCAACAACACGTAGAGTGTGTGTTTCATTTCTTTTGTTGTTAAGTTTGTAAATGAATTAAATAAGCAAGAAGAGGAAGAAGTCAGTCAATCAGTTTGGAGACACGTTTATTGTTTTCTAATTGAAATTTCGATAAGTCACAAAAAGTCGCAAAAAAAAAAAGATTCAGTGCCCAAGCAAAACTGCAAATCTGATGATATACACTAAACTATATATACTACACTACTATATCTACCTATACTAACACAAATACTACTACTACTACTACTACTACTATAAATATAACTACTATACTTACTCGTATTTAACTACAATACTAACCAAAATGCCCGTTATACTTATCTATGTATATGCTAACTTACAAATAATGAATAACTAAGCCCCAATGGTCACACACACACACACACACACCTGCACTTACACACACACACAGCTATAGACACAGTGAATATGTAACTCGTAACTTGTAACTTTTGAACATAACTAACCAATTGCCGCTGCTGTTCTGTTTACTTGCCATTAAAACACACACACACACACATACTAATTAAATATATAATTATTAATTACACATACACACAGCATGTTTACATGCGTGTGCGCGTGTGTGTGCGTATTTAAAAGTTTGTTGTTTAATTTAGTTTAATTTTCGATTTGTCGGCAGTTCGTTCGGCCATTTCCCTAGTAAATTGTCCTGGCGTTTGTTTGCATTTTGAGAGGACAAACCCCCACCCACCACCCACTTCCCCTCACGTATCCTCTAAGTTAAGCATGCAGTGCTTTTTGTGTACTCTTACTCATGTCTGTGTGTGTGTGTGTGTGCAGCTTGTACTTGTAGCTAGTAGGCCAAACTCTGGCCGCCATAAAGCGACGCCTTATATACTTAACTATGTAAATATATATATATAAACTATATAGGCACACACACACACATATACACACATACATATATACTACTTGCTGCTACACATGGAATTGAATTGTATTGAACTGCACGTTTAATTTGTTTATTACGTATACGTAATTTATGAGAGCCACAACACAGCTACATTGAAGTGCTTTGTACCCAAGTTTAAGCAATTTTATTACAATTATAATTTATTTATGCATTTTCGTTTGCATTCATTTATTAAACGCATGAACTATTTCAGCCGGCCTTGTCATCTAACTAAGCAACGAAAGTATATCAAATATTTTAAACAATTTTCAGCAGTACGTACCGCTTACTGTGTAAATAGTATGAACGCAAACAACAGTTGTACAAATTAGTATATATACTATATATGTACATATATATGTGTATAATTCAAATGCATACGCGACTGCAGAAACTAAAAACTAAGTGTGCTTGAAACGAAAGCAAAGTTCAGAGCTTTGCAGCTGCTTGCGTAACTAACTAACTAACTATCTATCTATCTATCGCTCTCTCTCTATCTCTCTCTGTCTGTCTTTCTATTTAAACTGTATTCTTTTGGAAACTACACACACTCAACACTTCAGTCAAATACAGATCAGTTCGGTTAGTGTGCAACAATTTGAATTTGCAACATTAGTTTTCTGGATTTAAAGTCAAGTCAAATGAGCTGTAACATTCAGTGCTGCTGCCACTTGTTTATGCCAGTTGCCACTTCAATTTATTATCAAGACGCTGCAAGAGTTTCGCAATCGCATCCTAATGAGCCGTAAGTGCCAAGCGTAAAAACAAAAACAACAACAATGGCAACAGCAACAGAGTCTAGTGTATGACGCCAAAGGCACTCAAAGGACACTTGAAGCACTGCGAGTTAGTCTAAGACTAACGCTAAGACTAAGACTATGACTCGCCCTGCCCGTCGTATTGTAACAAAGCTTATTTTTATTGCCCAAATATATTGCCAATGTTGTTCTAATAGCAGAAACGAGCTTCACACACACAGACAGACAAACATTATTGTTGCTATTGTTGTAGTTGCTGTTGCTGTTGCTGTTGCTATTGCCTGGCAGCAATAGATGTAACAAGCTTGGCAGTAGTTTCACCGCATTTTCGGTTAGCTAAAGCGGCGTGCGGGGTAGTGGGGGGATAGGGCATAAAATTCATTGTTATGGTTACTGGGCATAAGTCAGTCAGTCGCACAGCCATTGCAGTCAGTTGGGCAAAAGCCATTTTGTTAATCAACCCGTAAGCTAGTCGAACACACACACACATACACACACACATATATATATATATAGATCAGCTGCTTAGGTATGGGTGCGTTTCAACTGGGAACCGGAACCGGAATATGCGTATGTGCGCTACGGCTTTGCATTGCTTTGCCCCACAGTTCAATTCATTTCATTTCATTTCGTTTGATTTCGTTTTTTTGATTACGCTACGAATTTGTTTTTGATTTTGTTTTACTTTTTTTTAGCCAATTGTGCTTGGTTTCTTCATTAGCGTTTGTTTACTGTTCCACAGCGTTCTCGTTCTCGCTCTCTCTCTCTCTACTCTACTCTCGCTCTCTCTCTCTCTCATGCAGTTCGTCCTGGAATGTGCTTCAACTGACATACAAAACTCTTAAACTGAAACCAAAACCAAAACCTAAAAACAAACTTAAACGCTTCACATAAACTATTGATCGAATAAAATTATCATATTTTAAACCAAGTGTTAAATTTGAGAACATACCTTGCCCATTAAAAATACAAATACAAAAAAAAAAAAAAAACAATCAAAAATATATCCAAAAAGCAATCTAAAAAATAAAGCAAAAAAAAATACAAAACAACAATCAACCAAAACCAATTGCCAACTACTAAATGTAAACAATTTTCTTAAAAACACACAACAAAATGAGCAAAGAAAAACTACAACATTAACAACAACAACAGCAACAGCTCAAACCACCAATCACCACCTACAGGACACCAACACCACCAGTCACCAAATCACCAATCACAAGTCACCAGCCAGCCAGCCAGCAAGCAAAGCCAGCAAAAATATTAATAACAGTAACAACGGTCGCACACAAGTTCTCTCTCTCTCTCTCTCTTTCGGTCACTCTATCTCTCTCACGCTCACGATCAATTCCAATGGCAGCACACAGAGTTATTCCCACACTCACCAACACCAACACCAATACACCAACACATTGTTATGTTTGGCCCCTCACTGCTCTGTCCAGCTTTTAATTTTAGTGCTCAATACACAAAACTGCCGCCGCCGCCGCCGCCGCTCTCTCCCTCTCTCGTTAGCTATTCACCCCACCACTCACCGCACACCAACTCACCACGCTCACTACCAATCACTCTACTCACCATTCACCACTCACATTTAACTCACTCTAACTACGGAATGGCCAAGTAGAACACATGCTCAACGTTCGTTGCGACGCTCAGACCAAGTTTTAACCAAGTTAATATGCCCACCAAAAAACCAAATCAAAACCAACCAACTGCCAAAAACTCAATTCTCAATTCTCTTCTCGTATGTGTGTCACGCCACTCACTCGTACACCCACCAAAAATGATTACAAGCAACAGCGAAACGAATAGCGAATGCAAAAATACTTAAAAACAGAAACAAACAGTAAAAGCTGCAAAACATAAGATTAAACAAAAATCACCATTAAATATTGATAAACTAAGCAATTAAATTTGTATATAAACTTACTCTCTCAATCACTCACTCACTCAATCACTCTGACTCACTCTCAATCACTCTCAATCAGCAATTGTCACAGTAAATTTGTCTCTCTCTCTCTATCACGCCAGTCACATAATCACGCCAAAAACCACCGACTCTCTCTCTCTCTTTGAAAAATCTCTATCTCTCTCTCTCTCTCTATATATATATTCTCACCCCAGCAATGTCTGAGTCTCTAAGTCAATATATAATAGTCCTACCTGACATAACTGAACAAAAATAAATCAACTATAAACAATAATTTTATTATATATACCTATATGTATTACACCTACTATGTATTTAAGTACTATTTGTTTAAAAACGCAAACGCCTATAAATTAAAAATCAAAACCAATAATAAATAAATACGCAGACGCTAGCTGAGGTCAATCAACTATTGCTATTGAATTAAAAACAAAAGCTAGACAAGCTAGTTGCATAGCTCTAAGTAATTTGTAAATAAATTTCAACTGGTTTTAGTTTGTAAATTAAGTAAAATCGCAGCGTATAAATGAATTCCTCTAAACGATAAAAAAAACAAACAGCTTGAGAAATATGCCTAACATGTTCAATTAAATGTATTTCTTTAAATTTACGTATATATGTCTATAGTGCGCAGCTATAAACATAAACAACAAAAACTTAATGAAATTATTGCTATTTGTCTATCTCTATATACACACCTACTATTTAATTCTAATTCGCTCTATATCTATCTAAATATCTAAATATATATTATATATATAAATGTATGTCTGTTTGTCTAAATCCAACTTGTACTTATTGTGTTGAATTTTTAGAATTATTACCGTACCATGTTAACACCCCAATTCTCAAATCAGCTCATGCTCTCAACAACAATTTAAATTTGAATCGATTCCAACTCCAAGTTCTCTCTCTCTCTCTCTCTCTCTCTCTAATTCTAATTCAAACTCTCATCTAGTTGTTCACAACATCTATTAATCTTATCTTATTAACTAACTTACTTAAGTATATAAATATATATATATAAATATATGTATTTTAGTTTACGAGACAATTTAATATACAACACGCTCATGATCACTCAATATCAATCTCTCTCTCACCCACTCACACTTAACTAACTGTCTTTATTAACATATATATATATAAATATATTTCTGTCTCGCAAGTTCTCTCACGATTACATGCACAGCTTTCAGCTGTTGCACATACCAAGTTTTTTATTGCTCACTGTAAACACACAGAACGAAAAACACCACAGAAAATTCACCACGCTCACTAAAAAAAAAGTTCACAAGCTCACTCAAGTTCACTCGTTCACGTTCTCACCCGGTTTAGACTTTGTTCACAATTTCGAAGCAAACTTGAAATTCAATTTCAGCCACCCACGCTCAGCTCACAGATCACAGTTCACAGTTCACCAACTACAGCTACAAAACTAGCAATGGCCAGAAGTTTTGTTTTGTAACACAGACGACCACATTTCTCTCTCTATCACTCTCAATCTCTCTCACAACAGTTCAAATAACAAATCACCAACCAACCAACCAACCAAACCACCACACCACAAAAAAAATCAATGCATTCAATTTGATATGATTGATCATTATCGAAATTTCATGGGTGTGATCGAAATTAATTCACAATACTGTGACTTTTCATTATTTATATATATTTTAGTTAAGGATTCTCAGTTCAGTTATATCATTTCAATAGAACGTACTCATAGTCAGTCGAGAAATGAAGCAAGAAAAACAAATGTTACAAAAGAAAAATATGTGAAAATCATTTTATAAAATATCGATTAAGTGGTCATCGTTACAAACAAACAAACAAATTATGAAAATTTCCAATGCAAAAACAAATAATTTCGAAATTCCAATTCGATGCGAACCAATTGGCCCAGCTGAAGTGCAAACTAATTCTCTGCCACACTAACTTTCACTCTTTTCACTCACTCTCACTTCAGTGGCCGTCAAAAAACTGAAATTTGCATTCCCAGACAAACAATTTGAAATGCTATTCAAAAACTCAATATACATTTCGTCACACACACACATTTCACATCAAAATTTCGTTTTCAAAGAAAGCCCATTTTATGTTTTCTGTAAATTTTCTTTGATATTTCCTTTGTTATACTTTGTATATGGCAAACAGCAAAAACAAAAATCAAAAGTCAGGCCAATGTCAAAATTATCTATGTGACACCTTACTATACCTACATATGATAATTTCGAATCAGAAACAGTAACAGTAAATTTCACAAGCAGGCGCAAGCTGAGCGCCGACAACTTGTCGTATACGTGTTCAGCTTGCGCTTGTGAAAACAAACAATTTGTCTAATTTGTAAGTCAGTTTAGTTGTAAGGATAAAAGACAAGCACGACAAGCTAATGTACATATAAAAATACATATAAAAGAAAACCAAAATATATGAATTCGTTAAAGACAACAGACATATCAACAACTATTAACTTAACTCTAGTGAATTTGCCTTAAAAGTTTTTGTCCAATTGAAACTCTTTTGAAACTCGTATTGCCCCCAAAAAAAAAAAATAAAATAAAAACCTAAAGAGACTCCCCTGAACTCTGCCCCACTGCCAATACGCTTAATAATAATGTTCTCCTCTCTTCGCATATACCAACCACATACCACTAACAACAAACTACAACAATCAACGATGCGACGTCACAGGTGTCTCATGTCAAAATCGATTCACCTGTTTTTCGCCTGCACACAAACGCAACGGTTATTTTACTGATCACATTCTCAATTGCTGTGACAACGCGGCAGTACGTAGGAAATCCCATAGACTGTGTACACACAAGGTGAGTGAATGCCTCTTCCAAAGTTTCATAGCGCGCAGCAAATGCAACAATGCACGCAACATTTTACTTGCAGAGACATTCCCGAAGATGTTCTCAATACATACTGCTGGATACACTCAACATATACAGTGGTCGATGCGTTTATGAAAAAGCAAGGCTCAGAGGTGCCTTTTCCTGGAATACACAATTCACAGGGGCGTGGCCCTCTAACAATAAAGCACACAAAATATTATCAATGGGTAGCGTTTACACTATTTTTTCAGGTAAGTGCAAACACCCAAACTTTTCTTAGGCTAAGTTGCTTTTGGCAAAGCTTTTTTTGCTTGTGGTTGCAGTGCCAGATAAAAGCTGCAAGTGAAAGTCGCGCAAAGCTTTAGCCAATGTTCTGTTCATGCCATCAAAGCTTTAAAAGTTTTAGCGCAAAAAGCTTTGTGGCAACTGCTTTCAAGTCTTGCCAACAATTTGTGCAACTGACCTAACTCAAGCGTGTAATCAGCTGTTCAGCAGCACTAAATAAAACTCTAGACTTGCTAGTTTACTACTTTACTTAGCTTTACTGAACTTAATGCAGCAGCGCGACACGTAGCAAGAATTTTGCTGCCTCTCGCACATGCTGCGCAACTATTTTGGGAGCACCCACCGACCAGCGCTTGCTCCACACTCAATTATTGTGTGTGGTGCTATTTTGGTTTACATATCGCATAGAAATGTAGCTGGGGGAGTCGTCGCAGTCGCTTGACCCCGTTTAAACTCTCGCTGTGTCCACTTGGTAAACTGATTGGGTTTTGGGTTTGCGTTAATTCGAGCCACGTTCTTATCAATTTGATGCACGAGCTGCGCTGCTTTATTGCTGCTCTATTAATTTATTAACGCAGCCTGCGCCGCTTTAGTGCGGAGGCGCCAGCAACAACAAACAAAAACACCACAAGCCACAACAACAACAACAATGCGTCTAATTTACGAGGAATGTCGTGCGTGGTATTTTGTGCTTTTTTAATTTCACCTAGAACGTCTCTCTGGGGAATACCCGCAAGTATGTCGTTAAATTATAATATCCTATTTAACAAATCATATTTCTTCTTGATCTGCACAAGAACTGACGCAACCACTTGACATGACTATTCAAAATCTACGCTGCGTTGTCTCTCTTTCTATCTCTCTATCTCGCTCTACTGTTTTATGCGTCTTTTGTGGCTGTTTGGGGGCATCATAAAAGCCGCAAATATTATATTCACATTTTTAATGGACTTCAAAGACACAAAGGTGCCGTCTTTAATTTTCTTGTTGCTTTTGTTCATTAACTATCTGTAAACTAGGGTGGTCGTTGGTTTTGAGATTCGTCTATGAATAAGCAACAATTAACGCAAAGAATTTAGCATGTTCCACATACTAGAAGCACAACTATCATAAAATAAAAAGTTCTAAAAATATATTTTGAATTTTAACTGTGTGCTGTGATAATAAAAATCATTTCTGTCACTTCATTCAGTACATGGGGCATATATATATATATATATAAGCAAAGCTAATTGCGGCAATATTTATTTTTTCTCAACAGATAAATATTAATTTATTAAGCACATCAGTTGCTTATTTAGCAAAGCATTTCTTGCATTTAAATATTTAATAAAATTATATTATTTATTTAGTCTGCGCTTTCGCTTTTCATATGAAGCTTGCTTACTACTTTTATGGAAATCTGTGCATTGTTTAATAAGTTATTGCTCACGCGCTTTTATTATAAATATATGAGCATTAAAGTCGGAGTGAAAAGTTTCATACATTTTATGTGCAGTTTATTTATAGTTCGGCCTAAGCAAAAGTTGCTATGATTAGCTTCTATTTATTAATTAAAGTCAAGTCAAGTTTGAAGAAAACTGTTGCCTCACATGAATGTTACTTACTACTTTTATTGAAATCTGTGTATTGGTATTAAAAAGTTATTGAACTCTCTACTTTGTTACTTACTCCTATTTCTTAAGTGTCCTTAGCAAACCAATTTCAAGGAAATTGTTGCCTTAGCTAGAGAAGCGCCCTCTACTTGTTTTGCTTTTATTTTTTAATTAAATCTGCGCTGCATTTTGAATATAAAACAAAACAAATTAAACAACAAACTCTGCCTAAAGAAAATTCGACTTGGAAAATATTTCGTAGACAACTGCAAAGTAGCAGTAAAATAAACGAAAAAGCAACTGCGCTAATCTGTAAGATAAAAATAATTTATACATTAATTTTTGTTTTTGGCGGTCAGTTGCCATAAAATTCTTAATCAGCCGCGTCTTGTTACTTGTTATTTAAGACAGGCTTAAGCGGCTATAACAACAGCTATTGGTTGCATTTGCTTTTAGCCTGCATAATGAATGCAAGATTTGGCGCAGAGCCCAAAGTGTTCAAATATTTTTGCACTAATGTGTTGTGCATTAATGAGCTGAGCTGAGCTGAAGGCGCTTCCGGCGCAGACAAACAAAAAGCTCGTCTTAATGGCCGAATTATGCATAAAGTTGCGCTTTTGTCTCACGTAGTGCCCAAACCCAAACCCAAACCAATTGAATTTTAATGGCCGCTGCTGCTGCCGCTGCCAACTGTTAAAGCCTTTTGCAAACTATTGTTGGCTATATGTTTATTATAATGCCGGCTGACACTGGTGCGGCAGCTGTCCATCATGGGCGACAAATGCTGACAACTTCATCAAATCGTACTCACAACTCCCACACGTGTGGGCGTGGCCAGACCTTATTGATATGCAGCGCATGTTGTCGAGGGCGCAAAAATCAAAAACACGCATAAGTTACAACAAGTCCGCAGCATGTGAAGCTTTTGTTTGGCTGATTGCAGTCATAATGAGTGGACAACAATGCCGAGCAAAGCGTCACGTATACGTCATGGGCTCCAGCTCGGACTCGAAGCCAGATGATGATGATGATGCTCTGGGCAGGACGACTCCAGCCTATTTGCATTCATTTCACTTTTGCCTTCGTGCATATTTTTCGCTCAATTGTTCGTTCGCTCGTTCGCTCGTTTGTTTGTTTGGTTTGTTGTCATCCTATGCATGTGATGTTTATAGTTGCGGTCCATGCGCTCGGTGAAGCCGCGAGAAATAAAATACAAGCATGATTTTAATAGTGTTGGCACAGTGGGTCGCGCAGTGCAAATGATAAATGTATGAATGAAATAGTATTAAACAAAAATTGCTTAAGCAATAGGAAATAATTTTTTTTATGTTTATTTTTAAGCAAACAAACAAAACAAAATATTTGTTTATTTAAAATTTGTATTTATTTTTATTCTTGTGAAATGTAGCAACAATAATTTAGGCATTTAGTACCACTGTATGTGAGCACAGTGGCAACAAAGCAAAAAGCGAACAATTATAAAAATTTGTTATAACTTATTTTATTTATTAATTGTTGTTGGTTGGTTTTAGTACCAATGTGCCATACGCTGGTGTAAACTAGGAACTATGCAGCTGCCCATAATAGTGCCACTGTGTGTGTGTGTGTGTGTGTGTTGCAACAGCGAACTGAGCATAGGCCACGCTGTTGTTTATAGCTGCGGCACACAGACAACGAAATAGAGACACAACAAACAGCAGTCGACCGCCAAATGCAACACAACATGCCAGCAAACATACAAAGACAGAGCCGGAAGTGTCTCTGTGTGTGTGTGTGTGTGTGAGGAGACAGAGAAAGCGAGAGCGAAAGAGAGTGAACTGCTGCTGCTGCTGCTGCTGCTGCTGGGCAGAGAGTGAGGCAGCATGCCATGCCATTGGAAATGTTGACAGAGATCTGTCCGGAGAGCGAGACAGAGAGAGAGAGCAAGTGGAATGAGAGAGAATGAACACTAGCTGGCTGCTTGGCTGGCCAACGACGAGGCATCGAACTGGCCCCGGCCAATGTTCTTGCCATTTCCGCAGTGTCTTTTACGTTGGCGAGGCGAACACGCGCGCGTGCTTATTTAACCAACCAGCTGTGATCTCGATCCAAACTCAGCCATCGAGCAACAGCAGCAGCAGCAGCAGAGCCAAGCATTGGACCCACAACGAACACAACGCGTGCAGATTTAGCGCCAAAACAACGAATTAATTAATCAAAGTTGCAACTTTGATTAGAACTTACATTATTTTTTTTTTATATTTTGTTTCGTGTTGCGTGTTGAGTGCGTGTAACGAATTAAAAGCGCAAGGACATTTAAAATGTGAGCAGTCCTTGAGCACGTGATGCAGCCGTTCGCTGGCCGCCTGGCCGCGCCCGCGACGCAACAAACAATCAAACGATCGTATTCATAAGCGAAAAGCACGTAAATGCTCAAAATTAATCAACAATTTAATTTGCCTGCCAGTTGTATTTTCACTATTTTCACAGCATTACTCAGTGTGCGTGTGTGTGTGTGTGTGTGTGCGTGTGTTGACCACCGCTTCATTAAAATGAACTTTACAAAGTAAATAAACGAACTTGACCAAAATGGAACTCTCGGCCATGTGTTTATGATGATGACGATGGTGCCTGCAAGAAAAAAATTTAAACACAGACACAAAAAAAAATTCACATGGCTTTTGTTATTATTTTTATTTTCATATATATGTATGGAAATTTCTTTTTTGGTTTCTTTGGCTGTGCTTTGGTTTCCTTTTCGCATTGTCTGTCCGCTACTCCAAAAAAAAAAAAGAACAACAAATTTCGCCAGATCTCAGCACAGAAAATTTCATTTTATTTTTATATATTTTATGTAGCGTGTTGTCGATTACGAAGTCGACGGCGACGTCAACGCTGCGTATACTTGATCAGCTTGTTGTTGCTGCTGCTGCTGCTGTTGATATCATTCACACTTAGTTTAGAATGATATATTGGCTTGTGGTCGCGTTGTTTGTAAAGGCGTTGAAAGTGATTTTGATACTTAACTCATTTGTTTAAGAGCACACAGCTCACCAGCGCCCCCACCCCCCCAACACCAACACAAAAGTGTAACGAACAAGTTTATATTGTTGTTGTTGGTAATGAGTTAATTATGGCTGCGTCAGCTGCTGCTGCTGCTGCTGCTGCTGCTGCTGCTGCTGCTGCTGATGTATTTACATAGATCAATGCAGAAATCTTTTGAAATCGTTTATATTAGCGTAAACTCTTTCTGCTTCATTACACTTCATGCGAATTCAGTTCACAATACGCGCGTTTTCGAATCGATTTATTCAATTTTCTGTGGAAAAACTAGATCAAGCTACAGCACTTTGCTTTGAAGCTGCGAAATGTAGGCAAACGCACTTGCTGATTATTTCGAAATTTAAATATTTTATGCATGCGCATAAATTGAGCAATCTACGCATGTGTGTGTGTGTGTGTGTGTGTGTGCTAAGCCTATCAACCTCCAACTGTCTGCACGACTTTAGCATTCATATTTTTAAAACGAAAACGAACAACAATTTATTTCAAAATGCTTACAGCTTAAGAAGCAAACGAGCTGTCAACCGCAGCTTAGTACGCCAATAAAGCAGCAAATCTAGATTAATTATATAGCTATGCATATTATATATATAGAGACCAGAC
Source organism: Drosophila busckii (assembly GCF_011750605.1). Classification (NCBI taxonomy): domain Eukaryota; kingdom Metazoa; phylum Arthropoda; class Insecta; order Diptera; family Drosophilidae; genus Drosophila; species Drosophila busckii. The sequence goes on from NC_046608.1 coordinate 9,360,166, forward strand.
AAACATCTGCGCTGATTGCTCGATTCAATTGCAAAAGTTTGCTTAATGGAAAGTGCAAGTGCAAGTGCAATTGAAATTCATTTGTGTGTGTGTGTGTGTGTGTGTGGGAAAACCCAATTAGTCATTGCGAGCTGCCAGCTCATAATTATAGCTGAAATATTTCAATTCTTTCACGCTCGCTCGTTTAGCTTAATTAGCTTTCCATATTCTTCAGACTTCAACTTGTCATTTTAGCTCTGTTTATTTAAATTTAGCTTAGGGCAAGTTCCCTCGCTCAACAAACGAAAAAAAATATTCTGGAATTACAAAGCATTATCAACGAGCATGCCTGGCATATTTCCAAATAGTATAAGACCCCCCTCTTACAAAATTCAATATTACACGCAGCCAAAATATTTGTTTAAATGTCAAGTGCAGTAGTGGCTAAAAGCTAAACATTCAGCTTCACCTATAAACAACGTCAACAATGTTTAGCCTGGCATTAAAAATGATTGCAAACAGTTACGAAATCTCGCTCTCTGTCTCTGTGTGTGTGTGTGTAGGGCCTTGACTAAACTAACGCTAGCGCCTAGTGGTGCTTAGTTTATTGCTATCGATCATTGCTTAGTTAGTCAGACTCCCTTCATGGGCCTTTGTGGCCTTTGGCCTTTGACTGCTTTGGCTGTTTTGTGTTTTATGGGGGCCTCGTGTGCGTATACGCAACGTGTGTAGACGTTAATTCGTTTTATTATGCCTTCGATTTCTCGAATTTGTTTATAAACATTGCAATTTTTAATTTTACAGTTAATTTCGTAGCCAACAGCAGCAGCTGCCCCAGCGTGAACATAAGTTTATTAACATACACATATCTCTATGCTGCCACCCCCGGCATCCACCCACCCACCCACATATATTTAGTTCGTCTTCAGCTTTGTGTGTGCCCCAACCCTAAACCTAGTCGAATGAACGAACTGTGCGTGTGTGTGTCTGTGTGTGTTGTAGGCCCATTTAATGCCACATTTTATTTATACGCACGGCGCGTTTTTTATTTGTTTTGTTACGTTACGAAATTTCAATGGTTGGCGAGCATAAAAAAACTACCGCTAAAATAAATATTTCTACATTTTGCCAGCTCGCGCGAGAGAGCGAAAGAGAGAGCGCGAAATGTTTCCAATTGCTTTTCAATAAACAAAACGCCAAAATGAATATCGAACAGCCCTAAGCTCGTTCGCTTGACTGTGTGTGTGTGTGTGTGAAAATATTGAAAATAACAACAACAAAGTTAAAGATTTTGCACGTTTTAACAAAAAGAATATATTCAAACGCATTAGCAGCAGCAAATTGTAAAACAAACGAAACGTCAACGTAAAAATCGAAATTCATGCGGAATTAAAAACAAAAAATGCCAAGTTGCCAACAAAGCAGAATTCAAAGTACAACAGAAAAGTCAACTGCAACTCAAGCTTACACTGAAGAAGAAGAAGAAGAACCAGCAGAGCCCAAGATCAAACCGTTGATTAACGTTCCGCCCAATGTGCGAGCCAACTGCCGGGCCAGCGCGCTCAGCTACTTGAGTGGCATGCACCTGCAGCCGCCGCCGCCACACAAGAGAAAGCTGCAACCAAGTTACTGCACTAACTAGAGAGAGAGAGAGAGAGAGAGAGAGAGAGAGATAAAGAGAGAGCGATCGAGAGTACAACAGTTACGTTTCTATGTGTGTGAACTGAGATCCAATCGAGATCCGCTCCGCGCTTTCTGTTTAACCAAACCATGTTAGATATATTTCGTGGATTGAAAAACCTTGTAAAGGTCAGTCACGTTAAAACCGATTCGATAGTATTCCGCCTGCACTACTCAATAACTGTGATGATTCTGATGTCATTCTCGCTAATTATAACCACACGACAATATGTGGGTAATCCAATCGATTGCGTACACACTAAAGATATTCCAGAGGATGTGCTCAACACATATTGTTGGATACAATCGACCTACACGCTCAAGAGTTTGTTTCTCAAAAAGCAGGGCGTATCGGTCCCCTATCCCGGCATTGGCAACTCCGATGGCGATCCATCCGATAAAAAGCACTACAAATACTATCAATGGGTATGCTTTTGCCTATTTTTTCAGGTGAGTTCTGAGCCACAAGCCACAAGCTGCGCTGCGAAAATATCAACAACAGTCCAACTTGAGATAATAATGGCATTAAAATTACTAAAAACCAATTTGGCTATAAGCAATGCATAAACTAAGCCCAAGCTTTAATGTTAATAACTTAAACATAAGTTAGTAGAAACAAAATAGCAGCAACTCCTTTATGTTGTAAATCGCTTACTCCAAATATAAATAAGGATAATCGACTGATCGTAGGCCCAAAACAAAGTCAGCAACAAATTAATTAAAATTCTAAACTCTAAGCCGCTTCATCTGTTTTATTGAAAATATCAAAATATGTTTGACTACTATGAAAAAATATTTTAGATAAATCACATTTTATATATTGAACTATTTATTATTAAATGGACTATGTTAAGCTTATTAATATTTCTATTATTTTAGCTTAGAATTAATTCTAATTCTAGCAGAGCAGCACGCCTTAGAGCTTCTAAATAAATCTGGGGAATCTGCAACAATTCAAATGAATAATTGCAGTTGATAAAGCTCAGAACTAAGATCTCTGCTGCGCATCTTAAAGTCATTAGAATTCGCACATGCGATCATACTTAGTTTAGTTATATTTGCTCCATTAACAACTGTATTCAGTTGAAATTTCATATGCTGGCTTTCTTTTTAATTTTGAAATTAATTTCGATGCCAAAGCATTTCCATTGAAGTCTGCATAATCAGCGGCGTTTGATGAATCAGCGTTTATTCCAGTTTATATTGGAAATTACTTTGATTTTATTTATAATGAGCACAATCATAATGACTGCTGACGATGCTTTGTTTGCTTAAGGAGGCGTGTGGGCGTGGGCGTATCCGCTGCTGCTGCTGCATCCGTAGCCAGCTCATGCTTGAGAATAGCTCGCCCGCTCGCTCGATTGATTGATCGATCAATCTATCGATAACCAGCGCTCACATAAAAAATGAAAAATTAACACTGCGAACTTGAAGTAATTACAATACACAGATGAATTTGTTGTCTTGCGGCGAGGAAAATAATTTGATAAATTGAATCATTAGTTGCTGGTGTAAATGAAAAACTCAAAGTGTGCGTGTGTTCTGTGTTTTTTTGTTTTTTTTTTGGGGTTTGTTGAAAACGAACAAAATTGAAATTTCCAAATATTTGTGCTAGTTTTTGTTTTTGTTATTGTTGCTGAGCACCGCAGCGCGCATTGATTTGGCCTTTGGCACTCAAGCAATTTGTATGCGCTTAGCCAATGAAAATGTTTAAACATAAGTAGTTTGTTTTGTTTGTTGTTGTTGTTGTTGTTGCGAACATTTCACTTACGCACACTCAAGGCCAGGCGCAACAGTTGTGACTTTGTTGTGACGTACACACACACACGTACGTACAGTGCGTGTGTATTAGTGCGCACACAGTACATTGATCTACTTCTGGCTGCCAAGCAGTCAATAGACAATTATCATTATAGCAAAATGATCTCAGGCATGAAACATAAACATAAATATAAATATCAACTTGCCTAGCACAAAAAAAAAAAAAAAATAATAATGTGCAAAGTAAAAACACCTGACTAGCCAGCGAACCACTCAGGCTAAAGACCACTGCACAGTGGTAACAAATCATAATGTCGCAATTATAAAATTAAATATTAAAAGAAACTACAAAAGTTGACACCACAAATATTTAATGCATATGTATAATATTATTATATAATATAATCATTTCAAGTGCAAACTTAAGTTTGTTTACATACGCAAAGTAGAGATGGCAAACGTTGTTATCGATGCTATCGATGTTTGCAAAAGATCGCCAAATCGCTGTTTCCAAATACTTAACTATTAGAATGCTTTTTTATATATAATTATGACTTGGATTTAATTCTATTGTGCAATAATTTAGCTGTTTATATTTGATTTTGTAGCGAATTGTATAAATTTTTTAATAATATTGGGATTGGTTTCATAGCTGTGAGCATATTAAGGTAGTTGCAAGTGTTGAGTTGTGTTGCTTTTAATTTAGCAACATTGCTGTTAACTTCGATGCATTTAAAAAAATATATATATCGAAGTTGCCAGCACAGCTGCTCAGCTCTATTGACAAATAATAAATATTTCAAACTGTTATTACTGACATAGCAGAGAGCAGCGCCAAACCACTGTGCACTGTGCTCACTGCTCATAATTTAGTTACCAATTGCGTTTGGATGCTGTCGCTCTCGCTCTCTCTGTTTCTCGCTCTGTCTCTGTTATGCATTCGATGACGTTGCCTCGCATTTAGCTTGTCGACTGGGGGGCTTGGGGACTGTGGCACGATTACACAATAATATATCTTGCCGCTAACAATGTACAAATATTAAATGTATATTTTTATCACACTTTTGTCGCAGTCGCTGAATTTGTTGTCTTTTGTTGTTGCTGTTGCTTTTGGACAGGGCCTCGTTTCTCGGTTAGTGTCACACTGGCATCGCAGTCGACGTCGCCGTCGCTGTCGCCGTCACAGTCACCCCAAATAGCTATAAATACATTTATTATGGTATTCTCCCTGCTTAATGACGCGTAGACGGCATTTCTATAATTTACACTTCGTTGTCGTTCGAATTGTTGTTGATGCTGCTTAATTTGTGGATTTATTAATAAAAGCGACGGCTGCTGCTGCTGCAGGCTTAGGCCTTGCAGCAGTCCAAAACAGATGTAACATACACCCCGAAGCGCAGTATATAGACAGTCGATCGAGTATATAAACCATTGGGCTATATGCCATGCATAAATAATAAAAGACAACGATCATAAAATCTAAAAGAAAACAAGCCGAGAGTCGTAAATCAGCACCTGGACAGTACTTAACTAACCATTGCCCAAAAATAGACGCACACATAGCTACATGTGTGTGTGTGTGTGTGTGCGTGTGTGTGTGGGCGCGATCGTTATGCCAATTTGCTGATCGGCGATTGATAGCGTTTGCTAATGGTCCATGCCCCATGCCCATTAAAACTTGAAGACAATGCAGCTATAAAAAAAAATTAAAAGCAACACACACACACACACGCGCACACATGTGTGTGTGCTGGGGCAGCGGATCGATCAAGAATGCCCCCTTCAGATATGTCAAAAATTGGAATTCTCTGGCTGCTCAGCTGGATATTTATTGAAAAGTCGGCGCACAGACAAAAACATAAAAGTGAAATAATAATTCTGGCCAAATGCCAACGCCAGCCAACGACTCGACTACAAACTCTCGAATCTCTCGCATGGAACATGGAACATTGCTAAGTGCAAGCGAGATAGCAATAGCAAATTTGTGACGCGTACGCCAACGCCAGCGCCATTGCCTGGAGAAAGAGTTGCATGGACACATGTTTATAGTTTATATTTGACTTTTGTGGTGTTTTGAGTTTTCGTTTTTCTTTTCTGCTACTGCTGCTGCTACTGCTGCTGCTGCTATTTTTGTTGCCCCCGCCGCCTAACGGGGATTGTGTTTTCCTTAGTGCCACAGTCGCCAAAGTTCTGTACAAATTTATCAGCAATTGCCCACCGCCCATTGCCCCGCCCACAAAACAGAGGAGGACTCTGACTCGAATCATGCAACATGCAGCAGCCTCCAGTGGATGCGCCTAATTGAAAATGCAAACATTTCATTTTCTCATTCTTTTATTGTATTCAATTTGTGTTGTTGTTTATTTTACATTTGCTTTTATCTTCATTCATTATCATCATCACTATCTGAGTCAGTGGAATCAGTATCGGAAGTTGATGATGATGATGATGATGATGATGATGATGAGTCATTGTATTTAATATTATATTTCTTTTTTATATCAGTATCAGTATCAGAATCAGTAGTTGAAGTTTCTGATGATGATGATGATGACGATGATGATGATGAATCATTGAATTTAATATTATATTTCTTTTTTATATTATCTTCACCAGTAGCTTTGGTATTCTGTTGAATATTATCTTCACTACTATCATCATCAGTGTCTTCAATTGGATCTTTATTATTTTGTTTAATTTTATCTTCTTCCTTAGCTTTAATTTTATGCTCAATATTATATTTTTCTTTAGCATCAGTATTAACTTTAATTCTATCTTTAGCTTTATCATTAGCTTCAGTATTATGTTCAATCTTATAATTTTCTTCATCTTTATCGTCACTCCTTGTATTATCCTCTTTAGTGTCTTTAATATGACCATTTTCTTTATAATTTTCTTCATTGCCATGCATCGCTGCATACTTGTATATCTTCAATGTATCTTCTTCATCATGTGCATACTTACAAAACATACTGAATACATCATTATCATCATTATCTTCATACTTATGCATCTTCAATGAATCCTCATCAGAATCTTCTTCAATCTTATGTTCAATTTCATCTTCAGTACTGTCCTCATCATTATCTTCAATATTATAATATGCTCTATCGTTTTGCTCATCATATTCTACATCCATATTTTCATAATCTTCATAGCTATGTTCATCACTATTTTTGTAGTTAGGTTCAAAATTATCTACATTAATCACTTCATGAATTTCTTCATCATTGTCGTCAGAGTTAAGTGCATAATTATCTTCATAGTTATGTTGATAATTGCGTTCATAGTTAGATTCATAGTTACCTTCATAGTTGCCTTCATAGTTAGGGTCATAGTTGCCGCCTTCATAGTTAGATTCATAGTTGCCTGCATAGTTAGATTCATAGTTGCCTACATAGTTAGATTCATAGTTAGGGTCATAGTTAGGTTCATAGTTGCCTTCATAGTTAGGTTCATAGTTGCCTTCATAGTTAGATTCATAGTTGCCTGCATAGTTAGGCTCGTAATTATCTACATCAATAACTCCATCAATTTCTTCATCACTGCTCTCATAATTGTGCACAGAATTATTTTCCTCATAAGTGTGCACATTATTTTCCTCATAATAATGCACATAATTATCATCATAAGTGTGCATATAATTATTTTCATAACTATGCTCATAATTCTCTTCATCGGTATCTTCAAATTCTTCTTCTCCATCATATTCCTCACCCATCTCTTCATCAGAGTATTCGTCAATATCTTCTTCAGTGTCTTCATCCATATTGTCATCAATTTCATAGAAAGGACCTTCATTATTAGCTTCATAATTATCAAAATCGTATGCACGGTTCACATTGGGCTGCGGACAATGAAATTAGAATTGTTCTTAAATCTTATTCAAGCTCTAGCTAACCTCAGTCTCAGCTAGTAGCTCCGCTTGGGTTAACGGTAACTCATTATTCTCTTCCTCTTTATCGTCATCATCAACGATCTGTTCATCGTCGTCTTTGTCATCAACGATCTGTTCATCGTTGTCTCCATTATCAACGATCTGTTCATCGTTGTCTTCATCTTGTGCATTGTGCTCGTTGTGCTGCGAATTATGAAATTAAAATCAGTTGTAAATCTTATTCAAGTTCGAGCTAACCTCAATCTCAGCCTGTTCAGCTGCTTGGGGTGGTGACTCAACCGTTTCCGTATCATTGGCCGCATCCGACGACATTGGGGAACGTTGCTGCTGCTGCTCCTCCTCGTCATCCTCGTCCTCTCGTTGCAGCTGCTGCTGCTCCTCCTCGTCCCCCTCGTCCTCTCGTTGTTGCAGCTCCTCCTCATCCTCTCGTTGCTGCTGCTGCTGCTCCTCCTGCTCCCCTCGCTGCTGCTGCTGCTGCTGCTCCTCCTCCTCCTCTCGCTGCTGCTGCTCGCGTAATCTTGCGGCTTTCTTTGTCGCCATCGTAAACTCAACCCACGCACGCTGCTGCTGCAGTGCTGCCAATCGCCTCTCCTCAGTTAGCACATATCGCAGCGGGGGAAATCTTACTTTTCTCACTGGTTCATCGGGCCAATCAACATGAGCCACAGCTGGTGTCGTAGGCAGTGATGCAGGCGGTGAAAAACGCGGTGAAGCAGCTGGTGAAGCAAACGGTGAAGCAGTCGGAGTAGCATGCGGTGAAGCAGTCGGTGTAGTATCGGATGGCACATTGGGTGAAGCAATCGATGAAGCCGCCAGTGAAGCAGCCGGTATCACAACCGGTGACGCTGGCGATGCAGCCGGAGTCACAGCCGCAATTGGTGACGCAGCCGCAGTTGGTGCCGCAGCCCCTGCCATCGCTGGAGCCATGCAGTGTGCGAGCAACTCCGATACCTAAAATGCAATTGCTAAGACTTGCTAATCGCTTAGACTAACTAAAATGAAACTCACATCGTTTATGCGCAACTCGGGCGGCCCCATTTTGGTTTTCATCGTGTCCCAGAAGGTTTGATAATGCGCCTGCCATTCATCGGAGGTGTATCTATCCACGCCTATTTGGTAAACCATTTGCAGCCACAGGCGATGCACATCGCGTTTCGTTACTATTGGTGCAGCTTCGTCATTCTCCTCGTCATATTTGTTGTCAATATGCTTCTTATTGTTCATTTTTGTGCTCAAAGAATTTTTTTAATTCACAGAAATAAATTGAAAAGGATTAAAAGTTGATTTTTCTTTATTAAGAGCGCTCGACCAGCTCTGTTCACAGTACTTAAAGCTATAAATCAAATTGCTAAAGTTTTTCTATTAAGAAACTGCCTGCTACGATTTACGAGTCAGTCAGAGATGGTAAAGTTGATATATGACAAATATGGAATGATGAAATGAAATGATAAATATGGAATAAGAAAATGAAATGCAAAAATGAACAGTCTCGATAGTTAACACAAGTTACTCAAAAATGAGGCTAATAGGATAACAAAAATTTAGTTAGCCAAACAAATAATTTATATTAAATGCTAATTTAGCATAAATTTAGCTAATTGCAGTGCTAGCTGCATTAATTGTCAGGTTAACAAAAGCTTGGCTAATTACAGTGTTAGCCAACACTGTTTTGCTGTTTCTCTTTCAGTGTTTCCCCACACAAATTGGAATCCAATTAGATCATGCAACGCATTTCGCATCGTCATTCCTATTCAGTAAATTTAATAAATGCACATATCGAACTTTAGCAAATTAAGTTGAACTAAAATTTAAATCAAATTAAGTTGTATAGTCAAGCAATGGATTTGATAGTTTCTAACTATTGGACAACACAAGCAGCTGAGCCATAGAAAAATGCTGCATCATCATCAGCTGTTGTATTGAATGTGCCAACATATCAATGCAAAAGCTTACAATTAATTGTTTAAACATTAACAGCAGTCAAATGCAGTTAAGTAAGCATTCAACTCAACTCAGTCTAACATTTTTGTTATTCAAGCAACAATTTGACACCACTGTGCACTGTGTGTCTGGCATTTCTTGTTCTTCTTAAGCGTAGGGGAAGCCAAGCAGTCGTCTGCTAGCCTTTGGCTCTCATTTTGCTTTGATTGCAGTTGCATTTATGCGATGTTTTTATGGCAATTTGAACGCTTGCCAAATTGCTTTCCATATGCACGCACATGCGTCCCAAAACACACACACACACAACCCAAACATCGCCCCCACGCCCACTGCCATGCATCGATTCCCTTTGGCTGCCTTGCTATATATTTTTTTTTTCTTTGCTTGGGCTGCTTTGTTTTCATAAATATGCTTGGGCATTTGTTTATGTGTGTGGACTATTAAGGGCAGAGCCATAAGGGAAGTCGCCAACTGCTGCTGCCGCTGCCGCTGCTGCTGCTGCTGTTGGTGGAGGTCTAAAGTCTGAGGCCTGAGGTTAAAACAATTCGTAGAAGGCCAAAAGCAAATCAAACGCTTCATTTGACTTCCGGCAAGGCGAGCAAATCGTTTAAGACGAATCTTTTGGCCCGTCATAAGGCGTTACAATGTGCCACAGATGCTGCTGGCTATAAAACTATGCAACTGTGTCTGTGTGCGTGTGTGTGTGTGGGGACGGCAATTTAACAATTTCTCTATTGTTGCAACGCTCGCAGCAGCAGCAGCAGCAGCAAATGCAAATGCAATATTTTAGGCACTGAGCACGTCCCGCTGGCAACAGCAGGCAACAGCTCAAGCACTGTGGTGGGGTGGGGTGGGGTGGGGCTGTTGGGTGGTGCGCGTGTGGTGACGTTTGATTTTAAGTTGGAATGCTCGTAATACTTATTTGAAACGTTTGCCTTGCCAAAAAGCAAATGCCAAGCACTAAATGCTAAATGGAATAAAATCAACAAATACTAAGTCAGCCGCATGAATAGACAGACGAACAGACAGACAGACAGTGGGATCTTATGAGCTAGACGGCCGCCGCCTATTGGGCGCCCACTAAATAAACTGAACTCTCACCTCCTGAGCAACTAAGCTGCTGTCGTCTGGCTCTAGATGGTGGGATTAACACCTGTCCCCCGCCGCCGCCCACTTGAGCAGCCAGCAAAGTCAACTAACTTGGCAGCTAAATTTACGATACAAGTTATTATTAATTTGTCATCTAAGCGCACATAAATAAGCCAGACAGACAGACAGACAGCTGGACAGCGATCCATATAATTGGGCAAGACTAAAGTCTTTGTCGCTGTCAGGGCTGCTGCGCTAATGGATCATGGCTAATTGTTTTGATGACATCTCTATAAATAATACGAAACGTGTTCGGTCAGCATTAAATTAGCAAATGCACGCGAAGGTCACCCCCAGTCCCAGATCGGTTTGAATCTTAAGTAAGATAATGCCTTTGGCATTGCTAACTGGAATTACGAGCGGCGGCGGCGTCGACGGCGGCCCCAACAGCTGGCCATTGTCACTTGTCAGCTATTGTCGTTCGCTTTTACGACACCCACCCACCCAGCAACGCCCACTCGCCCACCTTTACTCACACTCTTTTGCTTTTCTTATTTTTTATATTTTGCAGGCAATCTTATTTTACACACCAAGATGGCTGTGGAAATCTTGGGAGGGTGGCAAGATTCATGCGCTCATCATGGACTTAGATATAGGCATTTGTTCCGAAGCCGAGAAAAAACAAAAAAAGAAATTACTTTTAGATTATTTATGGGAAAATTTAAGGTAAGTGCAGCAGCTAAAAACATTAATCAATCGACAATTAAATAACAATTATCTCTCTCTCTCGCTCTTGTAGATATCACAATTGGTGGGCGTACAGATACTACGTATGTGAGCTGCTCGCCCTAATAAATGTGATAGGTGAGTAACAAGCCCATCCACCCAATTCTCTGCCTCCCCTCCCCCTCTCGCTATTGCAGTCAACGCCATTAAGCGCATTAACAAGCTCATTAACAGCTGCAGCTGTTGCAGTTGCATGTACAATATATGGAGAATACAATAAACAAAATATATACAAAATATATACGATATATATATATACAGTAAACATGCTATATAGCCAATTAAAATGAAAATATGTACATGTTTCTTTTATAGAAAACGTTGTCTTGATAGCAAATAAAAGTCGTAGTCAATTTTGTGATTTATACATTTTTTATTAATTATAATGAAGCATTTTAAACAGCAACAGTAATTTTATATTATATATATTTAATATATTTAATTTATTTAGTAAAGTGAAGTTGGTTGCGCTTTGAGTGCCGCAGCTGCATTTTGTTATTGCTATTTCAGCTATTAATATTAATATTTAATTTTGCTTATTTAATATTATAAGCATGACATTTTACATTCAATTTATATACAAGCTGATTGCAAATTCTTCTTCACAACACTCCAAATTGTCATTTAGCTAATTTTCGAACAGCTGATGCGCCGTCAGCTGAGCGCGCAGCGTGAAGTTGGCTGCGCTGCAAAGTGTTGGCGACTTTTTCCAATTGATTCGGCGCTTGCTAGTAATTTTTTCATTTAGTTTGTCACATATTGCAAACGTTTCTTTATATTGAATCTACACTGTATATATATATATTTACACAATCTGTAGACTCAGCACTTTTTCTGTAGAAAATATTGACGAATTTTTATCGACTGACCGCAGTGGCAGCTCGTAAATAAACAAATTAAAAAAAGCATCCATCTCTATATTAACTTAGTCACGAAATGCTTACACTCCGCTACAAAATATGTTTCGATTAAACAGACAGACAGTCAGACTCGTGGCAGCAATGAACCCATAAATTATATTTATATAAACATGCTAACTGATCTGATTAATGCACTGCTTATACATATATATATAATAATTTTTGTATTTCTACTTGCAGGTCAAATGTTTCTTATGAATCGATTTTTCGATGGCGAATTTATGACATTTGGCTTGGATGTGATAGATTATATGGAGACCGATCAGGAAGATCGCATGGATCCGATGATTTATATATTTCCCAGAATGACCAAATGTACATTTTTTAAATATGGTTCAAGTGGGGAGGTAAGTCTGCACTCTCTCTTCCTCTATTATTAGTATTGTGTAATATTTTCTTTGGTGCTGGTTTTCAGGTGGAAAAGCACGACGCCATTTGCATTTTACCATTAAACGTTGTTAATGAGAAAATTTACATTTTCCTTTGGTTTTGGTTTATATTATTAACGTTACTCACATTATTAACGCTAATATACAGGGTGGTTATTATATTCTCACCTCGAATGAGGGTCTATTTATTTCGCATGCGATTTAGGTAAGTTCAGCAGTCCAACTTAATCTCTCTATCGATCTCATTGATTAATCGATTGTGCTTTCGATATTTGCAGGTTAGTGCGTCGAGACGCAATTGAAATAATCGTTCGTCGTTCGAAGATGGGCGATTGGTTTTTGTTGTATTTACTAGGTGAAAATATAGATACAGTTATATTTCGTGATGTTGTACAGGACTTAGCGAATCGTTTAGGACATAACCAACACCATAGGGTGCCTGGATTGAAAGGTGAAATACAGGATGCATGATATTGGGAGTACTAAGAAGTAATACAAAATGCAAAATGTCGTCTCTATAAACTAACAACAACAACAACAACAAGAACAATGTAATTCAACAATTTAGTACAACAACTAGAAGAAGAAGGAGAAGAATGAAAGTTTGAGTACAGCAGCAGCCGCTTCATAAATTCAAAATAAAAACTGAAAAAAACGTATCTTACAAATACAACCAAAAAAACTATCGTCAAATGCTAACCACATCGCAATCATAATCATCGCATAAGCTAGCAGCAGGAGGAGGGAAAAGCATAGAGCAACATCCCGATAACCGATAACGATAAGGAGATCAGTTGAAGCACAATGTAAGCGGATGTCAGTCACCAACAACAAGAACAACAAAAACAACAAAACAGTCAAGTAAAATCGAATAAATAATAGAGAACAAGAGGAAGCAACTGAAGGAATTGGAAGATACTGGGACGCTGCCAAGCTGAAGCAGCGACTCCCAGTGGACACAGCCATGCAGGCGCAGCTGGCAACTGCAATTGCATGCGTGTCCCATGGATACAAGTCAATGAAAAAAAAAATGAAAATAGAGCTTGCCCAGCGACAAGGACAAAGTGTGTGCGAACGAGAAGACAAAAGAACACGAAAGGCAGAAAGGAAAAGGAAAGGAAAGCTTACAATGCGCTCTCTCTTTCTCTCAACACATTACACACACACAAACAGACAAACACACACATACACAAACAGACAAACACATTACGCATACGCACGGCATCACTCATACGCAACCCTGTAGAAGCAGCCGTCGCACATTCACCACCACCACCACCACCCAGCACCACCACCAAACGCACTTTGCTTGTCATGCAGCGAGAGACCCAAGCACCAACGAAGTCGAGACGACGCCCGCGAAGAATTGCATTTCTGTATTAAAAACACCACAGCAACCAAAACAACAACAACAACGAACACTCTACAACATCAACGAATAGCAGCAGCAACAACAACAACAACAACAACAACAACAACAAAAGCAAGCTGCATTTATATATCTGTTTCAAGCTCAGAGAGAGAGACACACTCAAGTCTCCAGCGCTTGACTCGCATGAGTGAAATACAACAACAACAAAATGATTAAAAAAAAAGGAAAAAAATACAACAAGCTCATAGTGAGTGGGAATGAAACCTAATAAAGAAGAAAATCTATAAAAAAATATTCAAAAAAAAAAACCAAATACAAATGTTTAATTAAATTAAATTCAATTCAATTAAATCACTTATTATATAACGAAAACCAAAACAAAAAAAAATGATATCTTGAAGTGTTCATGTATTCAAAAGTAGGTTAACTAAGTACCAGCATATAAATAATTCTAAATATAATATACAGGCATATACACTAAATTATATATATATATATACATATATATACATGCAAGCTATATATCTGTATATGTATATATGCTATATACGTACATACATATATGGTATATGGTATACTTAAAAGAAATTTTTTTTCTAATTCTAAGTATTTGTATTACCCGCTAATAAAAACAACAACAACAACAAACCAAAAACGAACAACAACATAACACACACACACACACAATAAAACAAAAACGTTTTGTATACAACAAGAAAAGCGAAATACTCAAACCAAATTAAATGTAAATTAAAGCAAAACAAAACAAAACAAAACAAAAAACAAAAATATATCAATAAATATCAGCGAACGAACATTAACATTAACAGCTAATGCATATACTAAGATGAAAGCAGAGAAAGTCAGCTACACACACACACACACACACAGACAGACACACACACACATGCATACACATCGTTTAATTAGGTGAGACTATAGCGCGCATCATTATATAGCCAAGAGCAGCAGCATTATGAAAATATCAGCATAATAACAAATAATAGTAAAGCAAACAACACTCATTCAATTAATTTATAGCCAAATAGTTTTCAGTTATTGCGAACAGACAGACAGACAGACGTACATACGCGACAGTTGGCATTGCAGCAGCCCCTGGACAATCTATCTCGCTCTCTCACACACACCCACATCCACACACACTCATATATACATATACATATACATATGTATATATAGCTCATGCTCATCATCGAATTGACCACACACATCATTGATTGTGCTACAAATTGTAATATCCGTCCAGAAAACTTTTTGAAGCGCACTTTCCTGCAAAACGAAACCAAACAACAAAACAAAAGGATATCAGCTGAAAAGGACCAAAGGTTTTTGCCTCACTTGCAGCCCTAAGTTCTCACTTATTGCCCCCAGCCCTTCCCCCCCACCCACACAACTCTAAATTCAAATCCAAGCATGAACCACAGAAAGCAAAAAGCAGCCAAGCCAATGAACAAATGTCACTGCCAGCTACACTCACACACACACACACACACACAGTTGCGTGTGTATGCGTGTAACCTCTAAAGCTATATAGCATACTTATCTAGACATCAAATCTTCAGCAGCAGCTCCTCTCTCTACGCTTCTAACTCAACCAGAGCTGCAATGCCAAACACTTCAATTGATTTCTACGCACATCACTCTCATTATTTAATAATTTATTTTATTTTGTTCGACAGCATATTCAAAGACGCATTAGATTTTAGCCAACGAGGTTTGAAAATAATCATTAAAGCAAAAAAAACGCAAAAGCAATTAAATTAAAAATGAATATAAAACAAAACAAAAAAAAACTAAATGCAAGCATAAATAAAGAAACTAATTTCTAGGTCGCTATACAAACTTAATAGAAAATTAAACAATAATTATTACAATAACAGTAACGATAACGATAACGATAACATGTACTTTTAGCGAATTTTTTTAACTGCTTATAGCCAAAATATTGTCTAAGTATAATATACAACAAGAACAAAAAGCAGCTGAAACTAAACAAATTATTTAGTTTGTCTGTTGCTTTTTGCACACACACACACACACACACACATACATACACACTAACACACACATAAAGTTTTTTTTGCTAGCCAAGTAAAGTTTAATAATAAAACACTTGAACAAATATAATTAGCAATAAACATAAATTTAAACAAATTAATAATATTTAATGTAATTTTAAACGACAAATACAATTATGAGCAACAAAGAAAAGAAAAGAAAGAAAATAAATGGAATATGCATTACAAGGAAATTGCCATTAGTTGTTAGTGTTAACGATCTATATACATACATACTTACATGCAACCATACATACATACATACATACATACATATATAGCCATATATATGTAGACTCTCTCTCTCTAAGCAAAAACACACACACACACACACACAGCTCATTCGTCGTCTAAGTTCTTTAGTTCAATCAAGAGTAGGACACGCAACTCAACAACAGCAACAACAACAACAACAACAACAGCAACAACAAATGTCGTTGAACTAATATCATAAGCTCTGTAACAAATCGTATATCGTACATCGAATATCGAATATCGTAACGTGTGTTCTCCTTTCCAAAAAACAAAACAAAACAAGCAAAACTTTATTTTTCAAAGTGTTTGCCAACATACTCTAAACTACGATCCACAAACGACCCCAAAATTAAATAAAAAAAAAAATACGAAAAAAATATAAAACTAAAACAAAAACAATGTATTAGCTACAAGTTTAATACTTACTTATACTTATAAGCCATGTGAACATTTCATAACTAGATGCATATACATTACTTAGTAGAAGCTAAGCCGACAACAGATTCGAAATCGTTAAATGGCAAATGATCCTTTGGACTTTCACCTTATTCTACACACACACACACACAGTTATTGCCTACACTGAACAACAACAACAACAACAACAATTTGCAAACAATTCAAGTATTTACCCAAAAACACTTTTAAGCTCCTACACCAACTTTTTTCAATTCTAAACTCTAAATCTCTTTTTCTCTCGCGCACTAATTTCAAACGGAGACAACGAACTTTTCAACTAACTATACTATTTTTAATAGTTACTATACTTCTTATAATGCACACACACACACACACACACACAGACTTATTTCTCCCAGTTACCGAACTCAAGGTGCTAAAACAGAATCTCAAACTCAAAACTTAAACTCAAGCGTATTTGTAATTGAATTTAATTTTAACATCATCTCAATATTTTTATATTAAGTGTATAATGTATGTATTTATGTATAACGTTGCCTTATTTAAGTCTTACTATTTTTAATATTATTTCTTGTTTTTAATTTATACAAATACTTTTTGTTTGAATTCATCATTTATTCGGTAATAAAACGAATACATATCATTGTTTATGGGCTTTTATTTTTGCAACAGTTTGAGCTACACACACACACACACACACTAACACACACACTATTTTCCCACTCGCACTTAACGAAAGCCAAACGATAGGTGGTGGTCAATTGGTCAGTTTAGAACTCTCTCAGTAAACTCAGCCGAACAAGAACAATTAACGAAGCGTATTGGTGAAATTTTCTAAACTCGTATTGATTTTAAACTAAATTAGCAAGCAATAATAATAACAAATTATTTAGTTCAAAACCTAATTAACAAAAAAAACTTAATACGAACTTATAATAATACAAAAAAAATGCAATTAGTGCAACAAACATTTTTTATTAGCAACGCATTTTTTAAGCAAACAAAATAAAATGAATGAAAAATTGCAACTGCCAAGTCAAATTCTCAGTCGAACAAACAATTTCAAACAAAAAATTTACTCAAATAAAATTATAATGAGCAGTTTACCAATCTACAGTACTTATATACAAATTACATATACAAACAAACATATATTAAAAAACAAAAATAATATAAGTAACTAAGAAAATTGCTGAATATTTAGAATTTGAAAATATGGAAAATATAAAGCATTAATTAAAAAAAAAGGCAATAAGTTATCGCTTTGCTTCAAATTCAATTTGTTTCAATGCTTTTGAGTGTTTGTGTGTGTGTGCGCGCGTGTGCGTGTGTATGTGTGTATGTATGTGTGAATAAATAGCAGACAATAATTAGAGATTTGCGTATTGCAACCGAACAAAATGGCAATATTTGTGTGTATGTGTTTCAGTCCCAGCCCCAGCCCCCGCCCCCAAGCTCTTTGCAGCTTAAACTTTCAGTCTGTGCATTTGACTTTCAGCTTTATTTATTTATTTTTTTTTCTATTTAGCGCCAACCCCTGCCCACTGCCCCACTCCAGCTACAGTTGCAGATCTTTAACATATGTATGTATGTACTATATATATATATATATGATTTGTCACTTTTGCTTAAAACTCTCTTGTTGATTTTAGTGCAGTTCCTTTCTCTCTCGTTAGCACAACAAATTTTTGGAATATAAAAAACAAAACTGCCTTAAAGTGATTTTTGGAAAATAATAACAATTTAAACTAAACTAAAAACAATTTGTACATAACTAGTGCCCAACAAATATTATTATAATAATTATTATATGTATTGGAAGCATATACATACTTTTGTTTTTTTTTTTTTTTGTTTTTTTTTTTCTATTACTAGTGAGGTACTTAGGCATAAGCGTGACTTTTAATTAAAATCTAAGACAAATACAAGAATTGTACATAACAATATTATATACAATATATATACAGTACATACTATACAATGCATATATATATATAATATGCAATACATATGTATTTTATAACGAGATTAGATTGTAATTAGCAAAAGGTTCAGCAAAATTACATCTAAGTTTTCCACATTCAGATGACTTTTGAAGCAGAGAAAGATCATACACATATATATATATAGAGAATATATACGACTACTAAAGGAAAAGGAAAACCACACATAAATCATAGTAGATGCATGTATTGATGGATGGAAGAATGGATGCGAGAGCGAGAGCGAACTTAATGGTTTTTGTAATTTTAAATTGTTTTTCCACACAGTGCTTAAGTTTAGTGAATACTAAATAGTTAATGATAACGATTACATACACACATACAAATCGTATAAACGATTGAGATGACGAAGAAGAAGAAGCGTGAAAATATGTATGTACAATGATTGCATAAATAATTTCAAATATATTCGCCGATTGCCTTCAACTAGAGGAATTTTGATTACAAAATTAATACGAAAACAAATTTATAATAATTAAATTTTAATAATATTTTATTGCATGTTATTATTTCAAAACTTAAACTTACTAAATTAAATGTTGACTGCAACTAACAACAACGAAGATAAACGCGTATAGAGAGAAAGAGAAAATAACAACAACAAGCAGAATATAAACGCAGTTACATACATTCCAGTGGAAAAAAAGAAGTGGAGAGAACATGTTGTTAAACAGCAACAAACAAAAAACCAAAAATAATGAAAACAAAAAAACTTATGTAAATGTTCATATTTCTACACATACATATACCTATATTATATATATGTATATATAATTATATAGGTGGCATTATCAAATACATAAACACACACACATGCATACATACAAGTAAACGAATTGAGCTCCACATACAACAGCAACAACAATTTTAACTGAAATTCAATGAAATTATTATAAAGAACAATACACATAAAATTGAAATAATATTAAATGGCAGTAAGTGAGAAATGCTTATAACTATTTTAAGCAAAATTAAGTAACAAATGCCAGTCTGTCCTAAGAGCAGTCGCAGCAGAGAGTGAAAGTGAGAGCGACAGAGAGAGAGAGAGAGAGCGCGCAGGCGAGAGCGAGAAACACATACACACCCACACATATCCAACAATAAATTTTGTTTTCGATAAATAAAATACAGCTTGAATTCAATGAACGCCCGCCCGTCTCGATCTCTCAGCTCTTTGACTGCGCAGAAGCTCCAGCGGCAGCTTCATTCATTCCCCAGCATAACATAAGTGACGTCATAACGCATACGTCATACGCATATATATAATTCATGCCGAGCAGCAGCAGCAGCAGAAACAGAAATTAATAACTACTGTAGTCAGCAATTTACAGTTAGCGAGCATAAATTTAATTTGTATTTAATTCAAGCATAATAAGTATAATAACAAAGAATAACAAATTAATGAATTATTCAACTTATACAATATAAACTAGTTCAAATTGCGCGCTGGCGAAACAAGCAGAACATATATATATATATTAATAAGATTATATATAATTTTTTTTCAATACTTTTTTTTTTTGCATTTGTTTGTTATTAAAATTTAACTAGTTATAATATTAAACAAATTACTCGTAATGATATGAATAGCGATTATTATACTATTCTTTGTATGTAAATCTTTATGTACGGATTATTATGTGAGAAGAACGTTTAATTTTGTTAATACGAAAATGAAACGCAAGCATGGTTAATAAAGCTTTAATTTGAAGCTATATATACATATATATGTGTGTGCGTGTGTGCATGTATATACGCAAGTGCTATATACATACATGCATGCATGCAGCGCTATATATACATATATATGTATGAGTATACATAGATATGTATATATGTGTATGTGCATAGAAGGCGAAACGTCCTCAGTTTATAAATTCTCAAATGAGCGACGGCACACGAACATAAGCTTAAGGACCCCCAGAAATCCCTTTCTCCCCTATACCGCCTAAAAATGCAAAAACAAAAAAAAAAGAAAGAAATGAAAACAAAAATATAAAAATATATCAAACTAAATTATTTAAAAAACAAAACAATTTATTAATGATAGGCAAACAGAGCGAGACATACATACATGCTGACATTACAAATGCATAGAAAATGAAAGGGAGAGAGAGAGCGAGAGCGAAAGAGAGAGAGAGTGAGTGAGTGAAGTTGTTGGGGGGTCGGTCGGCAAATGAAAATTATCAAGCAAACACAATAAGCAATGCAGGCCCCCTACATAGAAACGTGAATTTCTAGCAGTGTAAGGACTAAATTAAATACACACACACACACTCATACACACACACACACACACACATGATACATTTTCAGGATCAGCAAACATATTCGTATATATGTGTTTACAAGTCTCTGCATAATGAACGCATAAGAATATACATACATACATACGTATAATAATATTAACATTACAATACATAAATATATGCATAATATTAATAATAATAATTATTATTAAACAATAATTGAAAGCTACAAATCCAATAGCAGAATTTAAGTCTAAGCATTATAAACAAAACACAAACAGCAATACACACACATAAACAACTTGTAAATAAAACAGACACATACATATTACACTCACATACACACACCCACACACACACACACACAGACACATACACATGCATACACCTATTTTACAATTAGTTAATTTAACTTGCTAAAGAAATGAATTAAAATATTGCAGCAAGCGTTCGTCGCATTACATATAAAGTAAATGGCAAAAGAAAAGAAAAGAAATATTGAAAAACCATATGCATCAAATTAAAGATAAACATAAAGCGCAGAGTTTACAGCAGCAGCAGCAGCAGCAGCAGCAGCAGCAGTCAGTGGGCGGCACTCAATCCACCTGCCAAGCATACACACATACTCTCACACACACATATACACACATACCTAATGGGTGGATTGTCTGCAGGCGGTAGCGCAGCTGATTGAGCTGAACGATTGAGCATTAATAAATTACCAAGTAATATTATACAAAATATTATTATATAAATTATTTACTTATTGTTGTTTTACTATCTTACAACTAGAAAACAAAGAGAACATACAAAATAATGAACAAAAAACAAAAACAAAAACAAAAACAAAAAAAATACAAAAAACAAAACGACGAAATGAAAAATGAATACCATGAACAAAACAGATAAGCGAACACACACACATTATTATAATGCGAATGAAAAACAAAAAACGAATTGACAATGTTGTATGATTTTGATCAGAAAAAGTAATAAAAACAATTTTCGATTTGTTACGAAATATACATAAATATCAAACGACTTTTCTTTTTGGGTTGGCAACTTAACAAAGTTTGGTTTTAATTTAATTCACATACATTTAAATATTTTATTACAGCTACCAAGGCAGCCATGGGTGTCGACAGTTATAAGCATGGCAGATATGCTGCGGGTCTTGCTTGAAAGGATGCTGAATCAATTACTTTTATTTATATTAAACAACAACAATTGACTTCTAATTTTTGTTGTTGTGCTGCAAATAGGCCATGCCGGACAGAAGGACATGTATTTTCGTGCTGCTGGGCATCGAATGTATCAAACTGCATACCAGCATTTCCAGGATTCCACAGTAAAATTTAGAGCAAGTTCGTTGCCTAAGTCTTTTTGTTTACATATTGTATGGAAAATTTCCAATCAAATGGTCGTATTTTGGCTCCTGCTCCTTCGTTATACTTCCGATCAAAAAAGGACTTACATTTTTGTGCTCCTGGGTAGCGAATCTATCGAACTGCATACCAGGATATCCAGGATATTCCAGGATTTGCACAAAAAAATTTTCTGAAAAATTACAGGGGGTTGGTCGCAAAAAAGTGGCCCGAAAACACAAAATGTCCTTTTACTCAGAAACTACAAGGACTCACAAGAGATGTCCTTTTGGATGGCCCAGGTTAGTGCTCCTTGAGGCTTTTTCAGAATATTAGCATCGAAGGACGAAAGTCTTTCAGGAGGCGGAGTAACGCAGCTTTTTTGTGTACAGAAAAAACGATCTATTATACTCCTGAATCCTTGCCAGGATCAAGACGAAATGAGTGCCAAACGATTCCTTTTTAGAAGAACTATCAGCTGGGTGAAGGACATCCGGATCGTCCTTGTAGTTCCAGAGAGGAAACGCGAGATTTTCGTGTTCATTTGGCACTTTCTCGCGCCTGAGAGCGGAAAATTGTTTTTTATAAAGTTGATGGATATTAAGATGAACCCCATGTTTTTTTGAATGCAGATCGATGGAAGTTCGTCCTGTAGAGTTGTCAGGAACCAAACCAAATTTTCGCCTCAGGGCGCGAGGAAAGTGGCAAGAACACAACAATCGCGTTCCTCTGGAACTACCAAGGCGATCCGGGGATGTACTTCACCCAGACTGATAGTTCTTCTAAAAATGAATCGTCTTTGGCACTAATTTCGTCCTGATCCTGGCAAGGATTCAGGAGAATATGGGCTATATTCTGTTATATGGTTATGTTTGTGTCTCAGTTTCCTGTAAGGACTTCGTCACTTCGGGATGCTTATTCTGAAAGCTCTCAAGGCACACTATTGGACACCAAAGGACATCACTTGTAAATCTATGTAGTTTCTGAGTGACAAGGACATTTTGTGTTTTATCGGGCAATTTTTGGACCAACCCCTGTAAATTTTTTTCAGAAAACTTTTTTGTGCCAATTTTGTGCAATCCTGGATATCCTGGTATGCAGTTCGATAGATTCGCTACCCAGGAAGGAGAACAAAAATGTAAGTCCTTTTTTGATCGGAAAGAATAACGCAGATGAGCAGGAGCAAAAAACAACGACCATTTGAATTGGAAATTTCCATACAATGATAAACAAAAAAGACTTAAGCAACGAACTTGCTCTAAATTTTTCTGTGGAATCCTGGAAATCCTGGTAGTTCGATACATTCGATACTCAGAAGCATGGAAATGCATGTCCTTTTTGGATCGGAAGGCTAACAGAAGAACAAGAACTAAAAATCGACCATAAAGTATGGAAAGCTTGAAAGCCTGTATCCCCTCAAAATAAGAAGAAGAATTCGTGTTCTGTATAATAATTGTTTTATTAATAATACAACAATTAACAGCTAAGCCTTAAAACTAAACTTACAGTGATCATAAATTATAATAATGACTAAATACAAAAGAATACAAATAAATAAAAATAATAAATAACGTTAAAATTATGCCATTATAACAATAATACAATGAATGTATTAATGCATTAAATTAAATAAAACTAACTTATTTTGACTGATGCTGCAGCACGAGCAGTAATTGTTTTTCCTATTCCCACTGCAGCCTGATGCTATAGTCCGATTGTCTTTGTTAACTCTCCAGGATGTAGGATGAAATCCTGAGTTTGCTGCTGGGATAAAGCCAATATGCATTCGGCTGGAAAATAAAACAGATGATGAAATAAATTCTTTTTTAAAAAGGTAAAAATATAAGTAAGTTGACTTCTGTGTTTGATTAGTAAACAAACTTACTTAGTTGATTGTTTTAAACAGCAAGTGGAGCAGCAGAAGCTGAAGGCGCAGCCTGTTGACTGCACTTTAAGAGCTGCAGCTTCATTGGCTGCGAAGGCCTCGCCAAGGAGATCAAAGAGATACTAAGCGCCTGTACCAAATATCCATGACCAGCATGTGCAACTAGTTCATCCATCTGAGCAGCCAGTTGTGTGGCAATGATCAGTACGACAGCACCACAGACTCTGGGATAATGTCCTCTAAGAAGGGCAACTGTCAGCTGTTCAAGGTCGTCAGCAAGCAGCAGCCAAGCAGCAGCCAAGCTGCCTGCCAACTCCAGCTGCTAAATAGGCGCCATCAACGAGGTCAAGACCAACTTCGTCAGCTTCTTGCCCAACGTCAATGTCTGCGGGGATAATATGTAAACATTAAAACGGATTGGATTATAAGTATATTTTATTTTTATAAGTATTGTTATGAAATGTAAAGAAATTGATTTAAATTAGTTCATAGACTAGTCAGTATATAAAATTAGTTTACAGCCACCTTGCTTCGTTTTTCTTATTAGTTTACATAAATAAACAAGCATAAATCGAGAAAGCGCTTACTGTTTTATTTATTTATATATTTAATGTCGACCGCCCAGCAAATGAAAATAATTGCATACAAAGTATTTGAAAAGGCAAACAAAATGTTTATCACGTGGAAGAATCAAGGGTTGAGAAAAAGAAAAACAAATAGCCCAAGAAGATAAAACACACTGCCCAAGAGTCATTGCTGAGCTTTCCAAATTTAATACACACACTTTGTACTCAGAGAGAGGCTCATGCAAGGAACAGTTAATTGTAAAAGCTTTGCGTGAGAATGGCAAAAGCAAAAGTAAGACAAGCACATGAATGAATGCTTAAATACACTGCTTAAGTTATATTTACAATAATTAAACACTTGTAATTTGTTGTTAGTGAGAGCATTTAGAACAATTGTTATAAACTTACTTGGTCAAAGCAGCTCCATGGATTGCTTGTAAGCAAGCACATGAATTTCATTTACACTGATAACGCGCGCACGCATGTTCACTCGCCAACGGTCCAAGCACAACTGACCCGGGTGGTCTAAGTGCGCTCTTCTTATGCCTCCCACGCTTGTAAGCGTCGCTGCTTTGCTGCTCGCGTCTTTTGTTCGTAAGCGCTCGATCGACCAGCGCTGCTGCTACGACCGAACGAGAGCGCGTCGTCGTTTCATTGCTTAGAGAGCGCCGCTCAGCGCTGCTGCTGCGGCTGAACGAGAGCGAGTCACCCTTTCATTGCTTAGAGAGCGCTGCTGCTGCGGCTGCAGTCGCTAACTGTGCATCGTACGATGAGTGAGAGCGTGAGTGGGTTTTGCATCGCTCATCGCTAGTGCGACTAACTGTGCCTGAGACTTGAGCTAAACATCAGCTGATACTTGAGCCAACGTGCAAGTTTGCATTGAGTGCAATTCTAAAATGTTCTTATGCGCAGAGTTAAATGAAATTACTTAACAATGCAGCTTACTTTTGATTAAAGAGTAGCACTCGGCTATGGCAATGGAGCTAATTGGGTTCGCTGTTAATTTGTTGGATTTTTCATTGAGAGATCTCTGACTCTGACTCTGCAATTTTTGTCAACAGCACAAAGCACAAATACAACAAGCAAATCGAACAAAATTTATATTTTTATATACATATTTTTAAAGGCAGCAAAATGGGTCTAATGGCCAGCCATCAGCTGAGCGTGGCAGAGCGTCAGCGGCATCAGCTGGCCACTGGGATGTCCAGCGAGCAGCTGCAGCAGCTGCATATGCGTTTCCAGGCGCTGGATCGCCGGCAGCAGGGCTACCTGACGCCCACAGAGCTGCTGCGCATACCGCAGCTGCTGGAGAATCCCATGTACCGCCAGATTGTCGATGGCTTCTTTGGAAACCGAGAGCGTCTGGACTTTGAGCAGTTTGTGGGCGTCTGTGCGAGATTTATGGTGGCGCAGTTTGAGTACGACGATAAGCGGCAGGAGAAGCTGCGGCTGCTCAGCCACATGTTCGATACGAAGCGTGGGGGAGACTTGGAGCGCGAGGATTTTAGACGCGCCATGCGATGTGTGGGCGTGGTCAGCGAGCAGGAGCTGCAGCTGCTGGAGCAGCAGGCATTCGGACGTAGCGAGTACTTGACCTATGCGGAGTTCGAGGCGCGCTTGGGGGGCGTGGATGTGGAGCAGCGACTGGTGGTGCGCAAGTGGCTGGAGCAGGATAAGCGAGATGCTGGGCTGCTGCTTAAGGATGCTGAGCCACAGCATTGTGGGCGTGGCTCGTGAATTGATTCGTTTGCCGTTTTTATTTTTTAATATGCCTTGCTGCTGATTTATTTATGCAATAATTAAACTTTTCAATGCAAATTTCAATACATATTTTACTATTTTCCATAATAGTTAAACGTTCGTTTGTTAAGTTCTATAGATTTAATTGTTTAATACATTTGTTTTGTTTGTTTAATATATATTTTGCTTGCGGTGTAAAAACTTGTTTATAGCGAAATTCGTGCTAAAAAAAAAATAATAATTATAATATTATATAATAATTAATTAATTGTATTATGCAATAATATAAACATTAATAATGAACATGACTTTTATGGCAGGCTACACAACTGTAGTCTCTCTCTCTCGCTTGCACTACGCTCAACTGATTTCTATATATGATATATGTATATGTGTATGATATAGATGCATAATAATAATAATAATTGTAATATTAGTTGTTAGCATTTGTAACAATTTGTTGCATGACAATTTTTAAATATTGTTTGTTTATCGAGTTTTACACATACGCAGCACTATAACTATATATATATATCGGCTATAGTAAACAATTTGAAAAAGGTACGCTACAATTTGTTTTGATTTTTTTTACAACATTTGTATCCATTTAATCAGCGAGGTGTTATCGTAGTTTTTATAATTTTTTAAAAATTACAATTAGTTTGCATTTTTTGTTTTTTGTAAAAAATTTGGTTTCATTTGTTAAGTATACGTATGGTAGTTTCGTTTATAAATAAATACAAAATACAAATACAGAAAAAAAAGCTGTATAAGCCAGTTACGAAAAAGTGTTGCATAGTGTAAGTTTATATGTATGCATGTGTGTGTGTGTGTGTTTGTATATATATAAAATACTCTGCTCGTCGCTTCTATTGACGCCGCACTGTGCGCTCGCGTTCGCGCTCGCGTCCGCTCTCCTCGCGCTGCAGGCTGCCGTGGCGTGGCGGCGAGGTCTGCCCATTGGCGTTGCCATTGAGGACGCGCGCCTTGCGCGAACGCTTGAACTTGGCCATGTCCTCGCCGAAGACGTCGCCGGTGCGCAGAGCCGAGATGAGGTCATCGAACTCGCCCTTGTTGTCGCCTTTGGTGTTGGCATCGCCATTGGCGCCACCGTTGCTGTTGCCGCCGCCACCGCCGCCGCCGCTGCTGGACTTGAGTCCCAAATTGCGTGCCACGCTGCTCATGAGCCCGGTTTTGTTCTTGCGCTCAATGGTGCGCTTCTTAAGCTCCGCCTCCTGCTTGGCGCGCTTCTCCTCCTCCTCCTGACGTCGACGGAAGCTCTCGTTGTCGTTGCGCGCCTCGGCGAACTGCGCCAGAAACGTATCGAATATGCCAAAGAACTCGTCCGGCTGCAGCACGGAGCCATCTTCGCCAAACAGACGCACTGCGCGATCGAAGCGCGTCTTCATGTCCTGGAACTTGTCCTCCAGCTCGGCAAAGCGCACCGAGGCCTGCGCATGAAACTCGCGCATCACGGGCAAAAAGCGATCGCCCTGCTGTGCCGGCCCCGAGCTGCGATGAAACTCAATCTCACGCGCCACATCGCCCAGTCCGGTGCGCAGCATTTGAATGTCCTTGTCCATCTCGCCCAGCGACACTTTGGACGCCTCGCGCACATGCGGTATATCGTCCTCCAGCTTGAGCAGATCCTTGAACTTCTTCTCGATCACCTGCACCAGATAATGCAGCAGTGTCGTGCCCTTGGCCGCACTCGACTTGGTGTCCGCCAAGCGATTCAGCGAGGCGAGTCTAAAGCCCGAAGCGTTGCCACGTGCGCCGCGATTCATATAGTTGCCTATAAATAGCAAATAATTAATTATTATCAATTAAATAAATGATTTATATTAGAATTATACCCAAGGCCAGCACCAGCTCCAGCAGCTTGCGCAGGCGACGCGAACGCGCAACTTCACGCGATGCCTCCATGACGCTAGTGATGCGTGGTATTAAATCATTTACCGTTAGCATGAAGCGCTTCTTGTAGTGCAGACTCTTCAAGCGCTGCTCATAGTGTGGAATTCTGTAGACAAAAATAATGGAATTGTTTAAATATTATAAGAGATAAAGCTAAGTGAGCTGAAACTGCTGAGCGATAGCGAGACTAGCGCATTAACAACTTTAACTTAAGCTTAAGTTTATATATGCCTAAATATTTAATTTTAATTATTTAACATTTCTAAATATTCTATACAAAAAATAAAAGTAATATTTCTATTTAGCCATAATAATAAAAGTAGTGCAAGAGCTCGCGGACTTAATGCTTAATAAAAAAAAAATAAAGGCTGACGCTCACGCTCTGTCGCTCATCTCTCTCTCTCTCTCTCTCTCTTTCTCTGGAACTGTCTGCTCTTTTCGCTGCCTCGTCCTATGCTGAGAGCAACGAGCTGCAACTGCTGCCAATGCGAATTCGAATTCGAATAGAGAGCGCGTTCAGTTCTAACTCTCTGAAGAGTCGCTCAGAGCGATTATTCGCTTTTGATTTGTGTGTGTTGCTCTGTTTACAAATTATTAATATTGTATAATAATTTATATATAATACAGCAAATAGTTCAAGGCTAGGAGATTGATTCTAGCTTAGCGTATGAATTAATTTGAACTCAACTTTAGCTCTGCTATTTGGTCAGTTAGCTACTCTATCATGCTATTAATTAATTATATATTATTTATATTCTGCTCAAGTGTCACGTTGTCGACTACGCACTTTGATATTTCATAGAGAAAGCGATCCGCACGCGCCAGCGACTCGATGTCCTCGCTATGCTCGTCCAGCAATGCGCGCTCCTCCGCTGAGGGCGTAAACTTGAGCAGCTGCTCAACCATGTCCAGCGCCAGCTGCTCATTGCAGTCCATAGACAATATAGCTCTGTTTTAAATAAAGTAAATTAATACAGCTTAAGTTTTGTTATAAAATGATTGGCTATATACTTGGATATATCCATGTCGCTCATCTTGAGCTTGCTCAGCAGTATGGTGCAGTTCTGAGCGCGGCGTCCATCGATGACCGAGAGCACCTTTTGCTTGTTTTTGCCAGTGACGCGCAAATCCTCGTAGGAGCCATCAGTGGTCTGCAGGAGGACAAGCGATTGATTAAATTTATATAAATTGTGAGTGGTGCGCGGGACTGACTAACCGAGACGCCGTTCTTTTGATAGGCGGAGAATAGTTTGTCTATGGACTCCAGTTCCATGTTGTTGTAGAGCTTGCTCTCGTCCAGCTCCGACCAGACGGTGCCCTGCAGCTTGGCGTCGGGCAGCTTCGACCAGTTGAAGCTCTTGAGCGGATTCGCTGGCTGTGGCACATTCTTCTTTGGCAACTCCGCCTTGGCGGGCGCGGCAGCTGCAAGCAAGCGAAACAATTAGAATTAAGACAGATGGGGAATGATTGGGAGGTTTGGGTTACCTAGAGCTGGCGCCATGCTGGGCGGTGGCGGTGGGGCGCCGGGACAGGGCGGCGGCGGCGGTGGCAACATGGTGGGCGCCATGGGCGGCGGCGGTGGCGGCACGGCATTGAGCATGGGCGGTGGGTGGCGGCGGCGGCGAGACGGCGCCATTGCAGCCGGTCAGGCCGGCAACCTTTTGGTCATCGGGTATGCTGCCCTCGGTGACGAGACGCTCCAGACGCGCACGCTCCTGCTGCTCGCTGTGCAGACGATGCTGCAGATCCTCGGCCTTCATCTCGGCGTGCTGAGCACGCTGCACCGCCTGCGAGTGCTGGGTGGACTCCTTCTCCAAGCGCTCACGCATGCGCGCCAGTCCCGTCTCCAGATCCTCCTTCTCCTGCATGCGCAGATCCAGCTCCTGCTCCTTCTTGGCCAGACGCGACTGTATGTCAAAGTTTTCGCGCTCCAGCTCGTCGGCACGCTTGCGCGCCAGCGTCAGCTGCTCCTCCTTGACCAGCAGACGCACCAGCTTGTTGACATCGATTTGCAGCGGCGCCACATCCGGATCATGCACTGGCGACTCGCTGGCCAGCTTCAGCTGCTTATCCGGATCATCCGAATCGGAGATGAGATCGCTGCTGGGACGCTGCTCCACCTGCAGCACAATCTGCTGCACTACGCGATCGATCAGCAGCCAGTGCTCGGTGCAGTGACCCGTGTCTGCAAAAAAAAATAAACAAGAGATTAGCATTGGATTCGCTTGGGATTACGCTGGCTGGCAAACTTACAGGGCAGGAGCAGCATGTGCTGGAGCAGCGAGAGCATGTGCGGATAGGCGGGCGAGTGGCTGAGCTTGCGGCGCAGCAGCTCGAACATGGAGCCGGCGCTCTTGGTGTCCACATGCTCCTCGTTGAAGCGACGTGCAAACTCCTTCTCATCCTCGGCGCGCACCATTTCAAAGAAATCCAAATGTCTGTCCAGCGTTTCGTTCTCATGCGTGCGCAGCTTATCGATGACGGGCTGGATGCCGAGCATCAAGAACTCGTAGCGCAGATGCAGACGGAACTCGAGATTCTCCTGCCCCGGGCCGTAGTTGAGCACCGCATTGACAAAGGACATGAGTGCGGTCTTCAGATTCACATTGTCCCGATACGCGTAGGTGGAGCGATCCAGGTCGTTGACAATGCTCTGGAAGCGCGTGCGCTCCGTGGCAAACTCCTGGAAGTTCAGCATGGCCTGCAGCACTTTGCGATGTCCGCCGGGCACCAGACACACCGCGCCCAGAATCTCCAGCGCCGCAATCTTGGTGCGTATGTTGTCCGCCGCCAGCGAGCGCGCGATCGTATCAATGGCCGTCGGATGGGCCAGCACATGGGCGCGGCCCATCGAGTTGTTCATCAGCGCCTTGATGCAGCCAATCAGACTGGTGTGCAGCGAACTGTTCGCCACACGTATGTCCAGCTGCAGCAGCAGATTCAGCAGCGCCGGCAGCCCCTCCAGCTCCACGAAGCGCAGCACAAAGCTGTGCGTCGATGTGCGCAGCGCCGTCTTCAGTGCATCCACAAAGGCCGCATGATTGTCCAGCCGCGTGCTCAGCTCATGGCTGGGCGAATCCTCCGGCGAGAGCGAGACATGCACCACCAGCTCCTTCAGTCGCTCGATGTAGTGCTCCGCCGTCGGCGGCTGTGTTATGGCCGCCGCATCCGGTCCGTCGTTCGCATCCGGCGGCAGCTTGCGCGAGCAGTAGATTTGCCATTTCTTCTGCGCCGGCAGACTGAGCATTGCCTCCTTATTCGGCGCCGTCAGATCCAGCTCCTCCACCAGCTCGGCAAACTTCGTGTCCAGCTCATCCACCGCCGGCATCGGCTGCGTCGGCGTCAGCGTCTGCAGCGTAAACGCGCCCTCAACCACACAAATCTCCGGTGGCTCGTCATCCTGCAAAACAAAGCAAAAGCAAATATTAATTAAATCAATGAGCTTGCAAAGTTTAATTAATTAATATTTTTTTATTTTAATAACAATACTCTAAACATTAATATATTTTTTTCAATTTATAATTACAATAATTTGCCAAACAAAAATATTTAAAAATTAATAAGGCATTCATTTTTAATATTTACTGAAAAATATTTCTGTTCAGTAGAATGAAATTAATTCAATTAAATATATATTAAAGTAAAATGTCAAATAAAAAATATTTTTAAATTAATTATAATGCAAAAAGTTAAGAACTTTGTTATAATATGCAATAAATTTTGACGTTGCTCTAACATTCGATTCTTCAATTGATTGTATTCTATTTCCAAATATTTAATAATAATATTTAATATTTAAGCGTTTCTTTTATTATTATTATTGTACTCAATTTCAACGCTGTTAACCTCTAAATGCGCTTCGCAGCTTTTAATGCATTTTAACTAATTATTTTTATTTTTTCTAATTGTAATTGCAGCTTCCTAAGCTGACACTGTTTATAAATCTTTTATTGCATTAATGCCACTGAAGCGTCACTTGACTTTACTTAGCTTTGCTCCATTCTGTTCTAAGTGCCCCAGCCCCGCCCCCTGCCCAACGCGCACTGCACTTTGCGTTAACAGTGCATGTCTAATTACAGCTATTGCCCAACCTTGTCAGTTGCATTGAAATTGTAAACAAAAAGTTGACTGTACGCTCTTGTATTCTACAGAGAGAGCGAGAGAGAGCGAGAGACAGGAGACCTTAAGCGATATCCAATTGCAGCTACTGTGCGTCTAGCTAAAGTTACACTTCAAACTACTAGCGAGATCTTTCAGTATATGTACTATATATATTTAAAAAAAAAATAAACCAATTTGTTCTTTTATAATTTGTATAAATTAAAATTTAAATATGCAAAGCATGTCTAATTTTTAAATTATTTATTGGCTTCAAAAAATGTTGAGTACTTTTCGGATATGTTTAAAAAAAAAATGAAGAAACTTAAAATATAAGTGCAGACAGAATAAAAAAGAAATATTAATGTAAATGAAACTATTTCAATATTTTGAATTTTTTAATAAAATATTTCATTCGAAATTAAACATTTTTGGCATATGCAAACAACTTTAAATTAAGTTGATTTCAGTTATTAAACTACATAAACTTATAGTTGGAGAGTTTAAAAAAATATGTATAAAGCGATTTTAATTATTTAAAAATTTAAATAAGGTGAATTTGTGCTCCATCTCTCTCTAAAAAAGGTTTTCAATTAAAATATTTGGCAATTTGTGCAGCAGATTTCATTTAATTCAATTACAATTAAGAAAATTGCTGCGACTTTTAATGCTCATTACTTTAGCAATTTCAATTGAATTTGCATGACTGCAAATAATTTTTCCGTAAACTGCCCCATTAGCTCTAGCAGTCGACAGAGTGAGTAAAAATAATTTTATATCAGGCCCTAAGCGATTCGCTCATGGCAACTGT
This sequence comes from Drosophila busckii, assembly GCF_011750605.1. NCBI lineage: Eukaryota > Metazoa > Arthropoda > Insecta > Diptera > Drosophilidae > Drosophila > Drosophila busckii. The sequence continues at coordinate 9,393,364 of NC_046608.1, forward strand.
CATTGAGCTGTTGCATTTGCAATTAACTGAATTGCGTTCTATGCTATTGTAATGGAGTCTAGGCTTTATCTAGTACCGTTCTATGAGTTATCTAACTGCAACTTGTGGCAATTATGCAATTTCGTGCACCGTTTGAATTTGAGCTCAGCGCTCAGCTCTCAGTTCAGTTGAGTGGCGACTCCAATTTCAATTTCAAGTGGGCGGCAAATGGGTCAAATCGCTTTGGCACGTGACTTAAGCAGCAAAGCGCAAATAGTGGGCAAAGAAAGGTGTGTGGGGGGGGTGGGTATTGTATTTACCTTAAAGCAGCCACACCAGCCGCGTCTGCCTCTGAACACGGGCATCTTCTTCTTTTGTTGTTGTCTGTAGTGTTTTTGCAGCGGAGTCTCGTTGCAGTTGCTGCTGCTGCTGTTGCAGTTGCTGTTGTTGTGTAGTTGCTGCTGCGAGTTCTTAAAGTCGCCTTCAACGCTCTCCTTGTAGCCAAAGGGATAGCCAAAGGTGTAGCCTAAGATGTTGTGCGTGTAGAAAGAGTTGGCGCCGTTGCCGAGTCCTTTGCCCTCATCCACATGTTCAGCTGAGCTCTGAGCAGCGCTGTTGCTGTTGTTGCTGCTGCTGCTGCTGCAGTTGCCGCTGCTGCTGCTGCTGTTGTTGTTGCCGCTGTACTGATGCCAATAGCGATAGATGCTGCTGAAGCAGCTGAACTCGCTCAAGACGCTTTTCCAATGATCAAAGTCGAAGCGCTCCTGAAAATTTCCAGAGGAAGTGTCGCTGCTGTTGCCGTTGGGGCTGTGATTGCTGCTGCTGTGAGTCAAATTGGCAGTGCTGCTGTGGCTTAGATCACTGCAGCTATTCAAGCTAGTTATAGACACTAAGCTGCTGTTAATATGTCGATTGTTGTTGTTGTTGTTGCTGTGGTTGCTGTTGTAAGCATTGAGCACAATGTTGCTGCTGCTGTTGCAGATGTTGCTGCTTGGCTGTTGTTGATTGTCACTGGTTATTGTTATTTTAGTGACACCCGCTGAGCTGCTGGTTGTTGCTGTTGCAGCAGTTGCTGGTGTTGCATTGATTGTTATGCAGCTGCTGTTGTTGCCAGTTGTTGTTGCTGCTGCTGCTGCTTTTGGCTTCTCAAGAGTGCTCTCCGGCGAAGTTTGCAATATTTCCGTAGTTGTACTTTGCGTATCTGGCTCATTTAGACAAACAATGGGGCATGTTTGTAATTTCTGCAAGCAAAAAGAACAGAAAATAATTTAGTAATGCAATAAAATATTTTATTTTCCACCTAAAAATATACTTAAAGTCTACATTTATACAATAACATTTATTTGTATTAATTATTATTTGTATTTATTTCCACTTTTATTTGACATTATTATTTTGATTACTCAATTATTATTATTATTCAGTGCTTAATTTTTAAGCATTTAATTTATTATTATTTGTGTTTTTTTATTTCATTTTTATTAACTTTTAGTTGTATTTATATTTAGTCAAATAAAAGTTTGACACATTATTATTTTTATTAAACAACAACATGAATATTTCACTATTCATTTTTAAGCATTTATTATTATTTGTGGTTTTTTATTTCATTTTATTTGTTTTTTTTTTTTTAACTTTTAGTTGTTTTATATGACATTATTATATTTATTATTAAAAATTAATTTATTAATGATTATTTAACTATTAATTTTGTAGCATTTCATTTATAATAATTTTTAGTTGTTCATTTCAATTTACTACTTATTGCTATTTTTTATTTATTTTCATTTACATTTTATTATTATTCGCACTTTTTATATATTTTTCGATTTGTTATGAATGTCGCTCATTGGTTTCTTCTAGTTTCTGACCATTACTTAAGCCGAACTGACAGCTCTAGGTGTCTGGCTAGACAAATGGCTGTCAATTGACACGTCAAGGCAAAAGACACGCGGAATGAAAACAAACAACAAATAAAATTAATGCTGACAAATGCAATTGCATTGCCCAAGCTGCAGACACTTGCCACCAAGTGCGTTGCGTCTGGACATATGTGCCACATGCCACATGCCACACTTGCCCCTGCAGTACGTGAAATCAAGCGTAAAGATTTATGGTATTTATCGCAGAATTCATTTGGCAGTTGCTAATTCAGTTTGTCATACATGGAGCGCGTGATCCACATTCAAGAGCAGAAAGTCATTTTAATTAAATTATACAATTTATTAATTAAAAAATAAATAAAAATAGCAAAAATATTATATCTTAAATATCAAATAAAAAAAATAAAAGCAACTCTAACTTTGCAGCTAGTTAAGCTATTTAATTAATAACTAATTGTAATAAAACTGCAATTTAAAGAATTCACTTATTTATTATGTATGAAAATTAGTTAAAAATTATAATAATAATCGAATTTTTAAGCTCATATAATGCCAAATTATGTGAGTTAACAAATTTGAAGAACGAATAGAACTGCAAGCTCATTAGCTGAGCTTTTAAATTAGAAATAAGCTTATTACTAATTACTTTTTGCCAAGGCTAAAGTTAAGAGTTCTATTTAGCGATCTTTTATTTATAATGAGAGCGCATATTATGCAGTCAGTCTTGGGTTGGGTTGGGTGCTTGCTTTGCTTTTAACAATTATTATTTTTGACTATTAGGTTTATTGTTGAAGTCGGCGTGGGCATTTGGAATTATTTACAATTGCAGCCACAACTGTTGTCATAACCGCGTCTGTCTGTCTCTCTGTCAGACACAGACACATGTGGAAACGAAAGTTTAATCCTACGTCGAAAAGTTGCGTGTGTGGGCACAAATCGGAATGCGAATCGAGTAGGAAATACTAGAATTATGCATAGCCCCCCCCACCCCACCCAACTAGACAACAAAGTAAAAGGAGTTTAGCCAATCGTGTTAATCATGGGCGTGTATTTGGTTGCCCACTTTCGTGTCTAATGTTAATAATAATAATACATATGGCTTGGCATTTCTTTAACGCTCAATTAGCCAAAACAAATTGTTATGCAAAATTTGCAATTGTTACACATTTGGCCATTTAAAGTGTAATCAACAAGACAGACAGACAGACAGTCTTAAATTATATGCTGATTAATTTATAATAGTTACGATAGCAACTTTAATTTAGCTCGTTCACTTTCATTATACATTGTTCGATTTGTTGAATAAGCCAACAGCAGCCCCACTGCTCATGTCATCATCAACAACAACAACAACAACAACAACAACATGAGTCCAGCTGGCTTCGGTTTGCTGCCTCAATTAGTTGAGTAACTATTTTGTTTCTAGTTTTTATTGCCGTCGCTTGTATTAACTAATGTCCGTCCGCTCGTCCGTCCGCCCGTTTGACTGCCAGCTGTTGTCTACTTTCTAGTCTCGGCTTCACTTGCTTTAGTTAGTAGCGCAGCACTAAACTTAGTGGCACCCACTAACCCAGCTTAAGAGCGGAAAGTTCAACAAAGGCCAATAGCCCTTGCTAATGCTGCACAGTGTGGCCAAATTGCAATTAAACTACTAACATCAATATAATAAAATTAAAATTGTACTAAAATAATAATAATACTATTCTAAAAATACTAATAAATAAATGACTAAAATGAAAATCAAATTAATATAAAATAAGTAATTAATTATGTTCAAATAACTTTAATTATTGATAACAATTATTTTGTTTTAATTTAGCTGCTGAAGAGTTAATCAATCAATCAGTTAAAAGTTAAACTATTTTAATTCTTCTTTAGACTTTAATTTGCATATAAGCATATAATTTGTAATACTATAATTTTTATATTTATATTCAAAATGCAATATCTCAATATTTTTCGCTCAAGCTAAATCTCTTTACACATTTTAAATTTATATATCTGAAATATTTTCTTTACTATTTGTTTTCCATGCCTTTGGCCCCACTGTTAACTTCAAATGACACTCGGCGCTTCAATTTCATGCACGTTTCTCGCCCCAGTTACCAACTCAACGCCAACTGTCGTCCAAGTCGTCGTCGTCGACGTCTGAGACAGACAGACAGACAGACACTAAATCAGGTCAATGCTTCAGCTTAGAACTTGCAGCAGCTCGAGGCTGGCGGCTGGCTGCGGCATTAGTGGGCGCTGATCTTAATGATTTCAATATTTTTATATTTATTTATGTATGTTTGCATTTTTAGTTGCTGTGTGTGTGTGTGCTGTGAACCTTAAGCTAATTAAAAGCTGCGCTTTATGTTTATTTGGTAGCAAAGGCAAAGGCAAAGGCGTAGGCCTAGTTTGCACAACAGTTGATTGTATTTGAATGGAGTTGGCTGGAAGCTCATTAGCTGGGTCAATATGACGCCCAAACGAGTCAATTATAATTTATAAACTTCAGAGAAAAGTTCCCATGTTTAAATCAATGAAAAAACTTCACGAAAATAAATAAAATAATATAAATAAAATAAAATAGGTAAAACAATTTTCAATTAATAATTCTTGCAGCTACACTAAGAATTAAATTTAATTGCAAGATTGCATTCTTCTATTTTCTATTCCTAGTTTATACACAAAACATAAAACAAACTAAAAAAAAAAAGTTAGTGCTAAATATTTGCTTTAAATTTATTAAATTGTTAACTTGCGCAGTTAATTAATTTAAAAAATGAAAAATATATAAAAATGAATATAAAAACCCACAGTTTAATCTCTTAGAATTTAAACCCAAAAGCTGGAAATGCATTTAAGAATATTTTGGGTCATACATTTAGATTTGTTTAGTAAACAATTATTTTGAAAGCAAAAATATAATTTTATATATATTGATATTGAACACAATTTTGAACTTATTTATTTTGATTGCAATCGACATAAACATATAACTAGGCATATAGAATTATTTTTACTAATTTCTAAGAATTAAGCTTTGCGCATAATTTGGACTTTTTGCAAATTAGTAAATTGCGCACTTGTACTCGGGATCCATGGGCGCAGCCTGGGAGCAGTTGAACACCCAGGAGAACTCCTGAAAATTGGACAGCGGTCCGACGACGCGGAACATGCTGGGCGCATGTTCATCGACGGCGACGAGCCAAGTTCTGAACAGCGACTGAACGTCGGCGCACCAGAGCTGCGCGTAGGAAACAAAGAACAGCTGATTGGGATTGAGATGCTCCAGCCCTGGCAGCGTTTCAAGCTGCTGCTGCGCCGCCGGCTGTTGCTGCAGCCAACTCTGATAGGCCTGATAGGCGAGCTTGATGCCGCCATTGTCGGCAATGTTCTCGGACTGCTCGACAAGATTGGGCAGCTGCAGACCATCGTAGCGGAACTGATGATACTGCGCCTGGAAGCACTTGCGCCGCTCATCGTACTCATAGCGCGAACGCTCATCCCACCAGGGCGACAAGTTGCCAGCTGCATCATAATTGCGTCCATCATCATCGAAGCCATGTATGAGCTCATGGCCCAGCAGGTAACCCAAAGTGGCGTAGCGCAGCGCCTTGGGATACTCCGGCGCCCAAAAGTAATGCGGCTGCAGCAGCGCCACGGGTATGTTGATGCAGTTGTCCAGCATGCTGTAGGCTGGCGTAAAGCTCAGCACTTCGGTGTGCTGCGCCGCCATGGAGCTGCCGCTGCTGCTGGAGCTGCTGTTGGTCAATTGCGCCACATTGCGTGCCGCTGCCACCTGCAGCAGCTGCTGCAAGTTGCGCACATAGTTGGAGGCATTCAACGCCAGCTGGCCATAGAGCTGCTCAAAGTTCTGCGCATCGTAGGCGAGTATGTGAAGCTGCATGCGCTCCAGCTTTTCAATGGCCAGCTGACGCGTCTGTGGCGCCATCCAGTCCAGCTTATCGCCCGCCAGCTGCTGGCGAAATGTGGCGCGCATCTGTTGCCACACCGCATGCACCTCGGACTCGGCGGCGTCGCTGCGATAGCGCGCATAGATCAAATGCTCGCTGAGCTCGCCGAAGTGTTTGCGCGTCTGCTTGACGCACCAATGCAGCTGCTCCTGGCCCTGGCCCTGGCCATGGCGTTTGTTGGCGAGCAGCAGAAACGGCTCCAGCAGCTGCCACAGCACATAGTTGGCAATGCGCTGCGCTGGCGTCTGCGCCAGTGTGGCAAGCACATGTTGCAAATACGCCGGCTGGTAGACATAAAGCTTGGCGGGCACATGCTGCGCACCCAGCACCAGACCAAGAAACTCTGTCATGTTCAGCTCTGATGAGCCGCAAAGCTGCTGCAGCTCCACCAGCGTCAGCTCGCTCACCTCCTCGGCCAGCGTCTGCGCTTTGGTTGCTGCGCCGCTGCCCTCGGACAGCTGCTTGCGCAGCTGCAGCATCTCCAGCGTCAGCGCCGACGCCTGCTGCGCGCTCAGCTCCAAATACGTTTCCAGCATGTTCTGCAGCCCCGACATCTCCAGCTGCGCCAGCATAGAGTTGCCCTTTATATCCGCAGCGCTTAGGCTGGGCGACAGTCGCGGCGGTCCCACATAGACGCGCCTCAGCGAACTGTTGCGCATATCGTTCAGTATGTCCACCGATATCAGCGGCTGTATATTATACTTGCCCGCTATGGCGCCCAGCTGACGCCACCAGCTGTAGTTCGCATCGTTCCAGCGCTCGCTGAGCACGGGCAGCTCACCGAACTCGCTGTACAGCTGACGCAGCGACTGCTTGTAGTCCGCATCGCTTGGCTCCAGGCGCAGACAGGATTTGTGAAAATCTTGCAGCTGCTGCTCCAGCTTGTTGGCCGGCGCTGCTGACTGCAGCAGGCGCAGCAGTCGCCGCTCAAAGCCGCTGGACAACTGCTCGAACGTATCGGTGGCCACATTGGCCAGCAGCTGTGCTGGGTTCTGTCGCTTCCAGTTGCCGCAGGCGTAATTGTAAAAATTATCGCAGGGCTGCACACTTGTATCCAATCTGCTTTTAATCTCCGCCGCCTTGGCGCTGCGTATAATCTGCTTGGCCAGCTCCGTGCTCATATCATCGCCAGGAACTACAGCAGCCACTAGCGGCAGCAGCAGCAGCAGCAGCAGCGACAACATCTTGCAACGCCTCACTCAATTCGTTTGTGGCATTCACATTCATTCTAAGGCTCACTGCGTGTTATCAGCGATTTACATCTGCTCACATGTTCAGAGGTCAGACGCGATAAGCGGCGACGCAGCTGCTAACGATTGCTCTGGCGTGCTCAAACTATCGCAGCAGACGTTGTATCGATCTATCGCTTGCTCGCTCAATAGCAGCAGCGCCAAAGGCTATGAAAGCAAGCAGTGCGCTTAGAAGCGAAGCAAGCAGTTCACTATGCGGCTGAGCTAAGAATCGAGCACTGCTCACCCCCACCCAACTCAATTACATGCTCAAAATTATATTTAATTAAATAAATTATAAACTTTTGTTATTCTAAATCTATTTAAACTCTTACATTTTATATGATTTGA